>NW_022111357.1:28643163-28660362 GCF_000313985.2 Echinops telfairi | reverse complement strand
AGGTGGTGTTTCCATCTCTCTAGCCCTTCTGGAAGAATCCTGTGCGCTTTGATTTACAACACAGCAATGGCAGTCTGGCTTCAAGGGGCTCAAATCAAGTTCGTCTGAATGTTCCGTTTGGGCCAAAGAAAGTGCAGAGGTGGGTCAGGCCTGGCGGGTAGAAAATGGAAACTGTGGGTGCAGCTTTCCTGGCCATTTACTTTTTGAAAATCAGTTTTCTGAAAACATCTTCCTAGTAAGCCACCATGAACGTCTTGTGTTGTTTGAGGAAAATCTATCAAGTTGATCCCCTTGGAACCCCAAAACGGGGTTGCTCTAACTTTCTGAGCTGATCTCTTGACGAATTTACCAGCCCAGCAGATCCCCTTGGAAGCCACTTTTGACTGGACCTTTTTAAAAGGTATCCTGATGAGCCTTGGAATTGAACAAGGAAGCCATTGAATATAAGGAAGACCAAAGAAGAATGGATATGTTTGAATTGTGCTAGAGAGTAATATTGAAAGTACCACGAACTGCTAAAAGGACACACCAATCTGTCTTGGAAGTACGGCCAGTGTGCTCCTTAGAGGGAAGGGTGGCGAGACTTGGTCTTCCTTACATACTTTGGACATTCTGTTGAGAGACCAGTCCCTGGAGAAGGGCATTATGCTTAGTGAAGTAGAGGGGCATTGAAAAAGAGGAAGGCACTCCATGAGTTGTATTGACATAGTGACTGCAACAGTGGGCTGTAGCATAGGAACAAGGCTTGGGACCACGCAGGGCTTATTTTTGTTGTGTATAGTCACTGTGGGTCGGGACGGACTCGACGCTAACAACAATGACAAGGAGCCCTTTGGGCCTAGTTGGTTACACGTGAATCAATAGTTGGAACCCACCAGCCCCTCAGAGAGAGGAGGCTTTCTGCTCCTGTAAAGATTTTCAGCCTCATAAAACCTGGATAAGGTCACTATGAGTCAGAATTGACTTGATGGCAGTAGGTTTTGGGGAATATGACAAGATACGCCCGATTCAAACCAGAGTATTTTCAGTTGCCTCATATGCATGTAAAAGCTGGACAATAAAGAAAACCAAGAATTGATGGCTCTGAATTAGGGTGTTGGAAAGTACCACGAACTGCCAGAAGAACAGACCAGCCTGCCTTGGAAGAAGTACCGCCAGAATGCTCCTTAAAGGCTAGGAAGTGAGACTTGTCTTACAGTGGACATGGTGTCAGGAGAGACTAACCCTTGAAAAAGGATATGCTTGGTGAAGTGGAAGGTTGGTGAAAACCCTCATGGAGATCGATTGACAGCTGCAACAATGGGCTCAAACAGCAGGATGGCCGCACAGGGCTAGGCAGTGCTTTGTTCTGTCTTACCATGACAATGAGACTACAAGTGTGTTATTGAGAGAGCTTGTCTGCAGCCATCCACTGATCACAGACGTAGAGTCTTGTGTTTGTGATAAACCCATGTACTGTATGTGTAAGTTGAGGGCCTACAAGCACAATGTTTTTTACCTGCCCTTGCATCTACCCACCCTGTTGCCCATCAGTCCATATTTGCAGGCCCCAAATGATGCTCCCTTTCGCCTTCATTGTTTACTCACAAAATCCCCTCACCCTCCTTCTCTCCCCCCCACCACTACATCCCCTATAACCCTGCATCCGTTATTGTCTCTCTGCACCCACTCCTGTGCTTCACAAACTGAAAAACCCAATAGAAACAATTTTTAAAAATCAAAATAAATTGATAAGGATAAAATAAGAATATATAGAAATACAAATTAAAAAAAAAAAATACAAATAAGAAAAGACCACCCTCAACATTAAAAAAGCCAGGGATGAAATTTTCTCATGGGGACACACTAGACATACTTGCACCTAGAACAAAGCTTGGGTCAATAGGGAGGTCAGCTGACCAAGTATCAAGTTCAATCCAGCATAATCAAGATTACAATGATCTGTCTGATACTGAGGCTGTTTGAGACCCTTGCCTGTGGCTAGTGGGGGTCTGCCATTGGCTTAACCGAACTAGTTACTCTGCAAATGAGTTTTGGGATCCCACTGCCTCCACAGCCTTCTACCACTTGGGGGGTTCATAATTTTAGCTCTGACACATTTTCCCTTCGTCATATTTGAGTTTTGTTATTGTCATCCTTGGATCACACAAGGTAATGTGCTTCCATGTGGACCGAGTTGACTCCTTGTTTAGATGGCTGCTTGTTTGAGTACAAAGGCCGGTAACTTTACAGCAGTGGTTCAAACCTGTGGGTCAAGACCCCTTTGGGGGTCGAATGACCCTTTCACAGGGGTCGCCCAATTCATAACAGTAGCAAAATGGCAGGAAGTAGCAACAAAAATAATTGTATGGTTGGGGGGTCACCACATGAGGAACTGTATTAAAGGGTCGCAGCATGAGGAAGGTTGAGAACCACTGCTTTACAGGAATAGATCACCTCTTGCCCCCCTCAGAAATGGTGGTGTCAAACTACAGACTTGTAGTTAGCAGTCCAGCGCATAACCACTACACCGCCAGGTCTCTTCCATATGTCATTCCAAAACCCAATCCAATCCACTACCATCAAGTCCTTGCTGACTCATAGTGACCCTATAGGACAGGGTCGAGCTGCCCCTGTGGGGTTCCGAGGCTGTAACTCTAAGGGCGAAGAAAGCTTTGTCTTTCTCCCTTAGAGCAGCTGGTGGTTTCAGACTCTGGACCTTTTGATTAGCAGTCCAATGTGTAACCACTATGCCACCAGGGCTCCTTCCAATGTCATGAGGGGATTGATTGTAAATGAAAACAACAATGATAGATACCACTACACATTTTAGTAGAAGCCTAAAATCCACTAACACTGCTACAGACAACACGAGAATGTGGCATACCCAGAGCTCTCTTTCATTGCTGGTAGGAATGTGAAAGGATACAGCTGCTTTGAAAGACTGGCACTTTCTTGTAAAGCTAAATGTAGTCTTAGCAAACAACTTGGCAGTTGTGCTCCTAGCTATTTATCCAGATGAATGAAAAACTTAGCTTACCATCATGCACGTGGGTGCATTGTGAATTGCAGCTCTATTCATAATTAACCAAAATTGGAAGCAAGGAAGATGCCCTTCAACAAATGAATGAATAAACAAATGTGGTGCCTCCAGACCAGGGAATACTATTCAGGGATAAGAAGCTACTAAGCCACAAAAGACCCGGAGGACCCTTAAATGAGAGAAGCCCCTCCTGAAGAGGCAACCTACACTCTAGTCTCATGACCTGGCGTTCTGAAAAAGACAACAATCTCAGAAACAATAAACCGATCGGTGATCTCCAGGGACTGGGGCAGGGGATAACTGTGACATCCATTTGTCAAACCTGTGGAGCTGTCTGTGAGCAGGGTGAACCCAGCGTAAGCTATGGGACTGCTTAACGGAGCAGTAGTGGCTCATCAGTCACTCGTACCACGCAGCGCGGTGTTCATAACAGGGACCTCTAGGTAGTGGGGAGGGCGTATTGGTGAACTCTGCCTTCTGCTCAATTCCACTGAAAAACTCGAAACAAATGAAAGAATGAGATGAAGAATCGCTCGTAGTGCTGAGCTAGGAGGATGTGCATATGGGGTTGCTGTTGTCACTGTGAGGAGAGCCTAGCCGAACCCGAAACCTGTACGCTGAGATGGGCAGATGAAGAGACGGAGAAACAAAGCCTTAGTGGCCTCCTGCCATTCCTGAGACCTTGGCCAGCTGTGTTAGCCAATACATTCCACCTTTTCTTTATTCTTTTTTTAAATCATTTTATTAGGGGCTCATACAACTCTTAGCACAATCCATACATACATCAATTGTGTAGAGCACATTTGTACATTCATTGCCCTCATCATTCTCATGACATTTGCTCTCCACGTAAGCCCCTGGAATCAGCTCCTCATTTTCCCCTGCCTCCCTGCTCCCTCCTCCTTCTTGAACCCTTGATAATTTATAATTATTATTTTGTCATATCTTACACTATCCGATGTCTCCCTTCACCCACTTTTCTGTTGTCTGTCCCCCAAAGAGGAGGTTATATGTAGATCCTTGTAATCGCTTCACCCATTCTACCCTCCCCTCCCTCCACCCTCCCAGTATCGCCACTCTTACCACTGGTCTAGAAGGGATCATCCGCCCTGGCTCCCCTGTGTTTCCAGTTCCTATCAGTACCAGTGTACCTCCTCTGGTATAGCCAGATTTGTAAGGTAGAATTGGGATCATGATAGTGGGGGGGTAGGGAAGAAGCATTTTAGGAACTAGAGAAAAGTTGTATGTTTCACTGTTGCTACACTGCACCCTGACTGGCTTGTCTCCTCCCCGCGGTCCTTCCATAAGGGGGTGTCCAATTGCCTACAGATGGGCTTTGGGTCTCCACTCTGCACTACCCCTCATTCGCAATGATACGATTTTTCTTTGATCCCTGATACCTGATCCCTTCAACACCTTGTGATCGCATGGGCTGGTGTGCTTCTTCTATGACATTCCACCTTTTCTGAAGCCTGTTCTATTTGGGTTGATTTCACATGGGCAACTAAGAGTCCGCACTACTCAAGGCCTCAGTTGCTCAGTGTCAGGGTCGTCATGAGTAGGAATGGACGGAGATGATCTCTGGGTCTGCAGCCCCCAGCCCCTCCTCACTTGGTGATCTCCTCCATGGCTGCCTCCGGCAAGGCCAGCATCTCCACCATCAGGGACAGGATCTCGAAGAGCAGAGTGTGGGGGTTCGGAGGAGTCACGTCTGTCAGGACATTCTGTTCTGGGGACGTGGATGATGGCTCCCGTTAGCATTTGGCAGCTCAGGATGCCTACCCCTCCCACAGCTCTGGTTGCCCTGGTCTCCCCTGCTTACCCACAGAGCAGAAGAAGCGCTTGGTGTCCGTCATCACGGCCAAGAAGTCTTTGAAGTCCACGTGACCATCTCCTGTGGGGCTCAGAGAGGTAATGAGATAGACCAGGACCTTCCGGGCCAGGCTCAGGCACCAGGACCCAAGCATGGCTACCAGCACTCTACTCACTCAACAGGCCTGATCATAAAGGTAACAGCTACTTGGTACAGCAAAGGTGGTGCACACAGGAAAGTAGAGGCAAATAGGAAACTCGCAGGTTCAAGGCTACGAGCCCGGCTCCACCCCTTACTACTGGCTCTGTGACCTTGATGAAGTCTGTCCACTCTGAGCTTCATGGATCCCACCGGCAGGGTGAGCGTCATAATGATCCTGTTCTCATGGGGAGCTGGCCTGGTGGTGCAGTTCAAAACTACCAGCCAGCTCCTTGGGAGAAAGAAGTGGCTTCCTACCCCTGTCAAGAGTGACAGTCTCAGAAACACAGGGGCAGTGCTTCCCTGTCCGGTGGGGTCCCCATGAGTCAGAATTGACTCGATGGCAGTGAGTTTTGTGGTTTTTATGTTTTTAATCTCAGGGTAAAATGAGGCAAAGCACTTAGACCATCCCAGGCTAGCTCCGTGATCAACACACTTAGAACACCTCAGCGCTCCCACCGCGCAGGAGCGGGTCTGTTTTGTTCTGCATCTTGTCTCGAGGGTTGCACGTAGGTAGACCAGATGCCATCCCGGCGATCCTAACGCAGGGCGGCTGCAGCAGGTCAGGGTGGAACCATGTTTCCTGGTGTTTCCAGTGGCTGCTTTTTGAGAGGTTGGTCACCAAGCCTTTCTTCCGAGGCGCCTCTGGGTGGACTTGAGCCACCAGCCTTTCAGTGAGCAGCCGTCACGTACACTAGCTGCACCAGCAGGGGTGCCGTGAGGAAGAGCAGCAGCTGGGATTGCTGGGTGCCTTCTGTGCACCCGGCGCTGTGATCACTGCTGGGCCTGGATCGTGAGGCGGGGCCGTGCTCAGCCTCAGTTGACAGGTGAGGGTGCCCAGGCTTACTGAACAGCGTCCAAGGTCACCCACCCTGGTCAAATGAATGGCTGGGGGAGTACACACCCTGGGGGTAGGAGCCAGGTTTTAGTCACCTCAGAGTCCCCAGAATCCAGCCCTGAGAAGGTGTTCAGAGAGTCTTCACATTGGGTACTAGGACCAGCTGCTTCATTTGCAGGGCCCCAGGGAAAAGGAAAATGCAGGGCGAGGCTTGTTCACAGATGAAGAATGTTAGGATGGGTCATTGAAAACACAAAACTCAGCCCTGCTGACGCGTAGTGGCCCTGCCCCGTGTTTCTCCTGAGGAGCTACTGGTGGTTTTGAACTGCTGACCTTCTGGATTGATGCCCAGCTTGTAACCACTACACCACCAGGGCTCCCAGCCATTGCAGACCATTACATCAAGCACCTCAACGTGAACCAGTTAATGAATTCTGCCTCCCAGTGACCCAGGCCCTTCCGAGTAGGGCAGTGCTGCTCTGTTGGGTCTACATGGCTGCGACCTTCCAGAAGTAAATCACCAAGTCTCTCTTCCAAGGCTCTTGTGGACAGGGTGAGCTGCCTATCTTTTACTTAACCAGCCAAGTGCCGCCAAGGGACACCAAACTGATAGCAGGGACCTTGTAAACCAGGGTCTCCGAGCAACTACACAGGTCTTACTTCTGTGAGGCAACCCTGCCTGGGACTCAGAATGAAGTCCCTCTCACCCCCATCCTCACCATTGATATCAGCACTTATGAGGGCGTCCTCCACCTGGGCTGGGGTCAGCGAGATGCCCACCAGGAGCAGGGTGTTCTCCAGGCTCCGTGCATCCACCTCCCCATGGCCATCGAAGATCTCAAAGTAGCTGCGGAAGGCTGTGGGAACATGCAACACAGTGTATCTTGCTTCCATCTTTTATCACGTCCCCTCCAGCCACCCTCCCAGATCCTCTGCTACCATGGCCAGGGAGAGGGGTAGCTGCTCTTGTTAGGAGCCAAGGCGTGTGTTCTGACTCTTGGTGACCCCATGTGACAAAGCAGAACTGTGCCCATAGGGTTTTCTTGGCTGTAATCTTTACAGGAAAGGAAGGAAGGAAGGAAAGAGATATCTGAAGAGACAGGTGTTCTTTCACTTTTCATAGTTCAAGGAGCTTTATTTGCTAACGCTGTCTTTTTTCATCACTGAAGCTTGCCCTTGAACATAGAGTCACTGAAGTGAATGGAAGAAATGATGACGTCAAAGAGCTGAACAGAAGCCTTCCTCTTGAGAAAGCTAAGTGTGGTGATGCAACGTGCAGAGACCTGGAGATAGCGAATCAAAAGGGGTGGCGAGCACGCCTGGTATATCTCCAGCTGAAATCCCTGATGGAAAAATGCAGGCCTCGAGCCCATGCGATTGAAGAATTCTATCAGCTATGTTTTGAACAAGGTGGGCACATTTAAAAAAAAGAAAGATGGAAAGAATACAGAGTCACTGTGCTGAAAAGAATACTCGACGCCCAACCATTTCAGGGGGTAGCGCAGGCTCAAGGACTGATGGTCCTGCGGGAAGACGTCCACGCTGCACGGAAGGCACTGGTGGAACGCAAGACTCCAGGAACTGGCGGGATTCAACGGAGATGTCTCAATAAATGGATGCATGGCCGGAAGGGCTCGGGGGCCGGCCAACAGGATGGAGGAGATCCATTTGGTGCCCATTTCAAAGAAAGGCAGCCCAACAGAATGTGGGATATATTTGATATCACGCATGAATAAAGTTTTGCTGGAGATCATTCAAAAAAGGGGTCATCGTAGGACATCCATGGGGGAGCTGCCAAAAGTTCCAAACCAGATACAGAAGCTGCAGAACCAGGTATGTCATCGCTGACGTCAGACGCACCTTGGTGGAAAGCTGAAGCAACCAGAAAAGTGTCCACCTGTGTTTCATTGACTATGCTGAGACTGTGTGGGTCCTGACTAATTACGGTCAGTGAAAAAGAGGAAGGCCAGCTGTGGGCTGGACTGATGCAGTGACTACCACAGTGGGCTCCAACAACGACCGTGACGATGGCGCAGGGCTGGGCCACTTGGGGTTGTTGAGTCAAACCCAGCTTGATGACACCTGACCGTGCCAACTGCTGCCCAGGATCCCACAGGGAGGTCTGGGAGGCTCTGCCCGGGCCTGGCCTGCCCTCACCTTCTTCTTGCTTCTGGGTGAGCTGCTCCTTGGCCCTGTCCTCCCAACTCGGACCCGATGTCAGTGGGCTGTGCTGGTCCTGCTGCTGCCTGCAGAGGACAGAGCCGGGCCCAGGACACACAGCCAACCCCTCTCCTGCCCCGAGCCCAGCGGCCAAAGCTAGGGGAGGGGCTCCGTTACAGCAAAGGTTATGAGGGAGATAGCCCTGGAGGGGGGTTGCGAGGCTGGGGAATAAAAAAAAAAGTCGGGGGTGGAGCACAGGCAGAATGAGGAGAAATGTGGAGGGAATGTGAAGGAAGAGAGACCCCATAGGAGGAGAGGGTAGGGAAATGGGCTCAGAAATAGGGAAGGGGAGTAAGACTGGAGAGAGCGAGAGGAGACAGTCATGCGAGACAGAGGACACATGGCCAGGAAGGATGGGCGGTGCCCAGGACATGAGTCTGGAAGAACAAGATGCAGGGGGTCCTGGGATTCTAATTAGGTGGGTGGGGGTCTTACAATGCCATGAAGTAACTCAGGCTGCTTTCATAACTCTGGTGCAAGAAGTCCGCTCTCCTCCAGGGCAAGTGCACCTCCTGGACTGGCAGTGCTGCGCTGGGCACTGAGGTCGGACCTGAAGTTCCCATAGGCACAGACACTGGCCCGGGGGCAGTGGGCCGGGCCCTGGACAGGGCCATGGGGGTTGTGGAGGTGTAGGTCTGAGCCAGTGTCAGAGGCAGGCTTGGCGTTGAGATGCTGACAGAGCCCGAGGTGGGCATGGGGGTCAGATTCCTGGGCAACTTCCGGGCTATTGGGCCCCGGACCTTGGAGACCCTCCGGTGCATAGCCTCTTCTTCCTCCCCTACCTCCAGCAAGCATTTCATGAAGCCTTGCCAGGGAGTCCCGAAGTTCTGGGGCCCTATGGCCACCATGCGCTCCTGAGGCTGCCCCTGCACATTCTCCAGCTGACTCTGCAGTTTGATGTCCCTCACCTCCTGGGGACAAGGACAGGGGAGTCAGCAGCCCCCAGCCGGCCAGGTTGTCCCAAGGAGCTTCTCTCTGTCACCCACTCCCCCTCACTCTGCCCCTTCTTTTCTGAGCCCCTGGAAGACATGCCCCTAAGCCCATACACATCCCAAGCAGCTTCCCACCCAGACCCTGGCTCTCAGTGGCTCTTGGGTCACATCCCAGCTCTCAGAGCTGAAGTCTGGAACAATTCACTGAGCTCTACTTGGTGCCACCCCTTAGTTTAGGTCCCTCCTCGCATTACTGCACCCTCAGTGAAGGGCCTTGTTCACACCCATCGTTGTTTGCCTGATGATAGAAGGCAGGTAGGCTTCAGGAGGGCAGGGCCACGTCTGCCTCTTCTGTGCACGTACGCCCAGCCGCCAGCACAGAGCAGCCACTCGGGAAATGCCTGTGCAGTCATCGGTGAGTCCAGCCACCTCCTGCCTCTGTCCCCCTCTGGTCTGCCTTCCCTCTGATGATGGGGTGGAGACCGGGCCAGGTTACATGCACACTCCAGCCCAGTCCCGCTTCCAAGCCAAGGTGCTCATCTTGAACATGAGCTCTCTCGCTCTCTTTCTGTACATGCCCTTCCAGCAGGATGAGATTTATGTTCGACACCAGAGGCCTCCCATTGGCATATAAATAGGCTGTGATGTCTTTCTCCTATAAAAACCCAACCTCTCCACTCTGTACCACAGCCCCAGCCCCAGCCCCAGTCCCAGCTGCCGCTCTCACTCTCAGCTACCCCTGAGGACAAAATCACTGCCAAGAGTTGGCTGCATTTGGTCTCCACTTCCCTCCCAGTCACGATGGGCATCTTGCCCACCTTGCCCCAAGCTGCTCTTGCCAAGGCCATCTTTGATCTTTGACCCGCTCTCGGATAGCCCCTCAGAAGTGCTGGACGCAAGTGGCCACTGCTCCCCTCTAGAAACACTTTCTGTTCTAGACTCCCACCCTGGCCACCCCTTCCCGATGCCTTTGTCAGCTTGTCTTACTTTTGCTCCATTTCTGGGGTCAGGGGAGGGGGTGGTGGTGGTTGGCTTCCGGCTTCATTCCATTTCTGAATTCATTCTCTCTCTAGATCTTATCTTCTGCCGGAACTCTATGCCTCACACTTCTATCCAATCCCAACATCTGACTACTAAGGCCCAGCTTGACAGTTTTCCTGGAGTGTCTAGAACATGGCCAAAGCAGAATCTTTGGCTCCTCTCACGGGCCTCTCCCCTGGTGTCACCACCCACCTCAGTTAGGAAGACCCTCTTGTTCAGGCCCCAGACCTAGAATTTTTTTGGATTCCTCTTTCTCCTACCCATGTAGCAAGCCCTTAGCTTTCCTCGTCCCCCAACTTCAAGCACAGTACTCGTTATCCACTAGTCTCATAAAAAACCAAACCCACCACCATCCTGTCAATTCTGACGCATAATGACCGTATCGAACAGGGCAGAATCCTTCTGTAAGGCCTCATTACAGAGCACACGGCCTCATCTTTCTCTCAAGGAGTGGCAGGTGAGTTTGAACTGTCAACTTGGCAGCTAACAGCCCAGGCGGTAACTCACAGGGCCGCCAGGCTCCTATGCACTAGACACTCAGCACCAATTAGTGGAATTGAATTGCCCTCGCTCCTTTCCGCTAGCCATGGTGTCCAGCCCAGGCTGTGCTTGGATGGGGCCGGGGGCCGGGGAGAGAAGTGATAGACACACACAGGAGGTGACCTCTTTCTCCTTTGATGTCTCAGCAGCCCAGAGAAGGACCTCCCATTCGTCCTATCTGTTCATGTGTTCAACTCATTCATATTGCATGCCTACTATGTCAGGCATCGGTACACGCACAGAGTGTCGAGTTGTGACTAAAATACAGTGGCTGCCCTCAGGGAGCTTAGATCCTAGATAACACGTAAGTTAACTAAGTAACAAAACACTGGATTTTTAAAAGGAACACAAAGACAAAAAACTAGGGTAATAGGACAGAGGTCAACTGCAGTTGACCAGCTACTGAGATGGAGTGGCCAGGGAAGGATGCGTTGAGAAACTTCCATGACTCCATGGAGTCTGCCAGGAGAATGTTTACGGGAAGAATTCCAGGCACAGGGATTGTAGTACCAAGGCCCTGAAGTGGAAGACTTTGAATCTTAGATTCGGAAAAATGGACCGTGACATGTGGACCAGGGTGATGGGAGAGGACGTGGAGAGAAGAAATGGATTCAAGATTCATTTTGTATAGTGCTTGGCAGGAATGACTTCCTTATGAAGAATTATAGCAGGAGAAGGGGTAGTCAGAGTGATTCTGAGCTGCTTGTCAGGAGCAGGCACTTGAGCCCGTGGTGGTGCTGTCTGCTGAGATGTGGACGCTTAGGGCAGGAGCAGGCTCGAGTTGGATGCTGGTCTGCTTCAGTTTGGGCAGTGAATTAGCTATTCAAACGGACTGCCATCCAGTCAACTCTAACTCGACCAGCCTGCAGTCGAGAGTAGAACGAACTGCCCCTGTGGGTTTCCAAGGCTGCACATCTTTACAGGAGCAAAAAGTCTCCTCTTCCTCCCGGGGGGCACCAGGTGTGTTCAAACTGCTGACGTGGCAGTTAGCAGCCCAGTGAGTAAGCCACCCAACCACTAGAGGTCCTTGGAAATCAGTGAGGTAGCCCAACATGTACATCTGGAGTTTGAAGGAAGGTCTGGGTGGAGGTATGGCTTTGGGACTCATTAGAGGGACTGAATGATGTCACTCAGGGAGTGATTGGAGGAGCGAGGCCTCAGGTAGGGTAGCCAGGGAAGGAGACCAGGCAGAGCGACAGCCGGAGAACCACGAGGCTGCTGCCCCAGGACCTGGAGGCGGCGGCCCTGAGGAGATGCTGTGCCTCGGTGAGGTCTGCCAAGCCAGTGTTTCCCTTTGAAAGTAGGGCAAGTTAGCAAGGGCAGCGCTGCAGGCATTGTGCTGTGAAAGGGCACAAGGAAGTGAGCCTTGCCTACAGGGGAATGTGGGCCAAAGGAGGTGTGTGTGTGTGTGTGTGTGTGTGAATGTGCAGGTGTACAGGGCAAATCTATTTTGCATTCAACAATTCATACACAGTTTGCTTCAGGCTATTGATTGCAATCTCCACGTGGTAGCATCATCTGTCCCGCTTCCCTCTGTGTGTCTGGTGTCCATGCTTCTTTCCCGACCCTTCTGGACTTTGTCCTTGGGTCAGTGCTGCCCGCTTGATCTCCAATGGTTAATTACCCTAAGGAGTGTATACAAGGGAGACCTTTTTTGTTTGTTTTGTTTTACGATGGTAGATAGCACGCCGTGTTTGTGTGCTGATGGGAATATTGCCGGAGAAATGGATGTTGCTCGTGTAGGGGAGGGGGATAGAAGCGGTAGTGGAAAGGGGGTGGGGCTTAATGTGTAAGGAGCACCAATAGAGGCGGGAGGGGGTGAACTTGGGGTGGGGGGGATCTGGCAGGTCTTCTCATCTGATGTGTTTCATCTTTCTGTGGCACATGAGCAAGGTTATCTATCAGTGAGGGGAACAACATGGAGGGTGCTACTGTGAACCCACATCTTGGAGAGGATGGGGTGGCGTGGTAGGGAGGAGCAGGTCGGTGTCCAAATCATCTGAGATTAGCGGTCATGGCTGGAAGACAGCCTTTTTGTCCGTTGTGTGGTTGGGTTGAGCAGCTCCGGTGGCGGTGCATAGAGAGTGGATGGTTAGGGTTTGAGTTTTCAACAGTAAGTACAGCACAGAGAGAGACGGGGCAGATGACCTGAAGGTGTGGGTGAGGTCATGAGGGTGAGAGGCAGTGCGCCCAGGCTATGCCATCAGGCCAAAGAGCCAGGAAGTGCGGACAGGACTTCTGAGGTGGTTGGGGGAGCCTTGAAGGAGTAGCAGGTTATGCCTTGGGCTGCTAACCGCAAGGTCAGCAGTTTGAAACCACCAGCCACTCTGAGGGAGAAAGATGAGGCTTTCCACTCCTGTCAGGTTTACAGTACTGGGGGTAGGGAGGGGAAAAAAAGGAGCTGATACCACAGGCTCAATAGAAAGTAAATGTCTAGAAAAGAATGATGACAACATAGGTACAAATATGCTTGATACAATGGATGTATGGTTTGTTATAAAAGTTGTAAGAGCCCCCAATGAAATAATTTTTTAATTAAAAAAACGAGTTACAGTCTGGGAAACCCATAGGGGCAGTTCTGCTCTGTCTTATGGTGTCTCCATGGGTCGGGATTGACCCCTGGCAGTGGGTAGAAGTGGTCAGGTGGGTGGGTGGGTGAGTGAGAGAGGGCTCGGGTCATCTCCTAAGTGTCTCTGCAGCTTTGTGTTGTGTGGCGAGGACAAATGGGTGAAGGAAATCCATGCTGACGTGGAAAAGACCCCAGTCGGGGGTGAAGCGAAGGACCCAGCAGTGTCAGGGCATCCTTGCACCCTGCCCCCGACCCCCAACAAAAGCACCCCCGCGTGCACACACAGGCCCACATACGTTCCCCAGCTTGTCTTCAAATGCCCTAATGTTTCTGCCCTTGTCACCTTGCCCTTCTTGATTCCCCCACAGACAGCCCAGCCCATCCACTACGGCCGACTTACTGGTGAAGGAGCAGGCTCTGGGTCTGGCTGGGTCTCCACAGCCTCTCCCCTAATAAGGAGGAGAAACGCGCCCCACGTAAGGGAGGGGTTCAGTCAGGGTTTGTGCCTTGTAGCTCCCTTCCCTCCGCCCCCAGATCTCACTCAGCTTCACCACCCACCCACCCTGGCCTTCAGCTCTTAGAGGGGCTCTTCATTCCCTTGCGAGCCCAGTTGGGTCACGGCCCCTAAAGGAGAAGCCCAGGAAACAGAGGATTCAGAGGTTAGAGCTAGGATGTTCCTCAGAGGGCACTTATTCTAACGTTTTACAGGTGGGGAAACAAGCTCAGGAAGGGTCTGCCTTGCCCTGGGCCCTGTTCGGGGCAAAGCAGTCAGAACTGGGGCCGTCTCAGGCCTGCGCAGGAAAGGCCACCTTGCTGGACCTTCGAGGACCAGGGAAGGACGGCGGAAGAGGCTAACTCACCCTCCTTGAGGCGTCTGAGCTCCTGGATTTGGTGACTGGATGGGGTTGTTCATCTCTTCTTTCAAGGTTGGTCTGAGCATCGGGGACATTGGTTTCGGGGGACTGTTCTTATGCTCCCGTGGGCCTGGCTTTGACCGAGTCCCCTCTGACCTGATAGATGGGGTACCATCCTCCTCGTCAGGCTTATCTCCCAAGGGTTGTCCATAGCTGTCCAAGATGCAACCAGGTGCCGTTGACGGCGTCCTGTCCAACTCATTTTCCACCTGCTGACTTGGGATGGGTTGACCTTCTGGGTCCTGGCAAGGACAAGGACACTCAGGATTGAGAAAAAGCCCATTCTGGTTCCCAGATGAATAGTAATGCTCAGACATGTACACACACACACACACACACACACACACACACATATCTATAAATACAGGTGGGAGTTCACACAAAAGCACACATTCACACCTTCTCCAGTTTGACTTCAAATTCTCCAGATCATCTGCCCCTTCCTCCTGGGTCCAGGCACGGAGACGGACTCCTCCCAGCGCCCCTGGAAGGCAGTGTCCCCATGTGGAGCAATGAGGAAATGAAGGCTTGGAGACTGTGTGGTTCACCCAAAGCCAGAGTTCACCTACTTCATTGTGGAGGTGCAAAGGGAGATTGGAGAAAGTGAGAAAAGCTCTTTTAATTGGGATTTCCCAAACCATTTCAAAGAAACGAGTCCTTCATGGTGTCCCTTTGGGGAAAAAAGAGGGCTTTGCACCCCCTGATTAAAGTATTTATGATAAACTCCTATAATCAAAGATGTCAAGGTAGTGAAATAACGGTAGGTCCATGAGGAATGGAGCAAACGAGAGCACAAATGTAGACCTACACAGATCTAGTCGACTGCTTTTTGACAAAGGTGCTAATTCTCTGAAGAAAGGAGTTCTTTTCAACAAATATTAGAATAATTGAACAAAATGAGCCTCACCCAAGACCTCACACCACAGATCAGAATCAACACCAGATGGATCAGGTCCTACATGTACATGTCAAATATGTACAACTCCGAGACGCATTCGAGAAAATCTTTCTGACTCTGGGTTATGCAAAGATTATTAAGGCGTGATGCCAAAAGCAGACCTATAAAAGAAATAAAAAATCAAGTAGATTTCATTAAAATTAAAATTTCATTAAAATTGAACATTCTTCAAAAACCACCATTAAGAGAATTTTTTAGAAAACATCTCACAGAAGGGAGTAAACATTTAAAAAATCACATATTTAATCAAGACCCTTCATCAGAGTAGGTAAGTGCTCTCAAAACTCAACAACAGTAAACAGCCACTTTATTTTTGCTTAAAAGGAAAAAAGCAACAAGACAACCCATTCATCTGTCTGAAGGCCTGGTATCCAGAATAAATTAAAAAAGAAAACTCAAGCAAATCAACAAGATCAAAAAGCCAATTTTAAAACAGGTGGTGGATCTCAACAGACATTTCTCCAAATCAGGTAGATATGCAAATGACCGATCAGCATATGTTCATCATCATTAGCATAAAAATGCACATGAAAACCATCTTGAGACCTCACTTTACATCCACTAGAATGGAATAAAAAAGACAGTTAATACCAAGTGTTGATAAGGATAGAGAGGAATTGGAACAGGCCTGGAAGGAGTGTAAAACATCCGGCGACCTTGGAAAACTGGCAAGTTCGCAAAAGGTGAGACATGGAATTGGCACAGACCCCGGTGAACCACCTCCTAGAGAAGCACTCCAGAGGCATGAAATGATGGGCACACAGATCAGCATGGCTGCCTTATCCATAGCAGCCAAGAAAGGGAAACCACCCAAATGTCCATCAACGGACTGATGAACCGATCCACAAAATGTGGGCTAGCCACACAGTGAAGCCCTGGTGCAGCCCACTGCACAGATGATACCTGGAAACCTTGCAAACAAAACCGGGCACAAAGGCCTATACACAGAATGAGTAAACTCCTAGCGATAAACCCACGTGTACACCCGCGATTGCAAGTAGGTAGGATTACAGGGTTTCTTTTGGGGGCGGTGCAATGTTCTAGAGCAGCGATTCTCAACCTGGGGCCGAAGGACCCTTTCACAGCGGTCACGCGATTCATCACAGTAGCAAAATTACAGTGATGAAGTAGCAACAAAAATAATTTTATGGTTGGAGGAGTCACCACAACATGAGAAACGATGAAAGGGTCGAGCGTTAGGGAGGTTGAGAACCACTGCTCTAGAGCCAAAGGAGGCGATGCACGGCTTTGCGAAGATGCAGGTATGTGTTGCTTAAGATCGACAATGTGGTCTGTGAAATAAGACACTGGGCAAGTCAGACTCCGTGTGAGCAGGTGCATACAGGTATATGACAGGGTGTTCTCTCAACATCCAAGACACATGCTATGTGAAGTCACATGGCCTGTGAGGAGCAGACCTCCCCAGTTAGGTTCTCTAGGATCCCACCCTTCCCAAGGGCCCTGAGTTCCCAGCTGGGAAGAGTGGGCGGGAGTGTTTGTTCCTGGCTTCCTGGCGCTGATCCCCCTCCCCACTTCGGTTCTTGTAGGGGCCCTCAGAGCTAGGGTGTGCAGCCCTATGGTCTGAAGGGGGTCCCACCCGGAGACCCTCACCTCCACTCAGTGAGGAGAGGGGTTCTAGGAGTGCACCACTCAGGAAGCCCCCTCCCCTGTCTCACTGTCATCATGGAGCCCACCGCCACAGGACCCGCTTCATCAACACCAACACCCGGTCCAAGGTGCCCTCTTCTCCCCCCACAGTCAGAACTGTAGAGATTTGGAAAGACAATTCCTGGCCTTGTTATGAGCCAGAGCCAGAGTGGTCGCCATGAGCTCCCTGACCCGACGTTCCTGTGGGGGCAGGGGGAGCAGGACCCAGGGTGCCGAAGAGCCTGCTCAGGGCTCTTCCCTGCAGCCCCAAGTGTGGGGACAGGTTTGAAAGGGCAGAGGCCAGTTTGGAGTGGTCCATGACCCAGTCTCCAGGGCTGGACGCTGCGCACAGAAGGCTCTGGCCCCAAGCAGGCAGAGCTGGGCAGGGGTGTTCACCCGGCCTTGGGCTTCGCAAACCCACAGGGCACTGCATCAGGAAGCCACGCAGCTTCCTGTGCAACTCACTGCTGCTGGAGCCCCAGAAGTAGGGCAAGTGTGGTCACGCGC
>NW_022111357.1:28640748-28641816 GCF_000313985.2 Echinops telfairi | reverse complement strand
GGATCTCACAGAAAGAGTGCAATATTGGTCAAGAACAGGAATAAAGCTCAAAAAACATCGTGCTGAAAGAAACCAGACAAAAAGAGATGGCAGATTGAATGCTATAAGTTGCATTGTGCCCCCCAAAATATATAGTGCAAATCCTGACCCCGTTTAGGAATGGCATATATATAAATATAATTATAAGGCTCTCTCCGTTTCTCTGCCATCCCAAGTTCACAATGCCTTCTCCTGAGACTTTCAGGATCAAGAGATTTCTGGCCAAGAAACAGCAGCAGAACTGGCCCATCCCCCTCGTGCATTCAAATTGAGAACTGGCAATCAGATCAGTACAAGTCTGCGAGAAGAGCCACGCTGGGTCTGGAAGAAGCCCTCACCCCTACCCACCCCCATGTGAGCATGCGTGCCATGCCGCAGGCATTGAGCTCAGCTTACGAGTGGTCTGTCATGCTGAGTTTAAGCCTTTGCCGCTATTTGATCAGTGGGATTTGTCTGGCGAATATTCTGGTTTCTTCCTTGGTTTGTATGCTTCTGTACTGAGAGGTTGCAACTAATAAGTGAGGGAAGGCCATTGCTTGGGGAGGAGAGGTGAGACACGGAAAGAGCAGAGTAAACAAAGATGCAAAGAAGCACATCACCAGAACCAGAAGCCAAGGCCTCCCTAAGAACCAACAGAGAGAGGGCAGAGTGCCTTCCCCAGACACCCCCAGCCTCCTAACCGGCGAGCAAACAAGCCCTCCGTTATAGCAGGCCTGCATAGCTAAGGCATGGTTCCATTTATGTAAGATTCCAAGACACGCAAACCAATCGATAGTACTAGAAAACCAATCAGCGGTTGCCTGGGTGTTGGGAGGGCTAACAAAGAGACACAAGGCACTTTGTGGGGTGACGGAGAGGCTCAGTTTCTAGACTGTGGTGCTGGTTCCAGGAGGGGGTGCAGGTGTCAGAAGGTGTCAGAGTGGGCATTTGGAATATGTGCAATGGCACGTCAGCTATACCGCACTGTGTCACAAGCACAAATACAAACAGAGCCAAGCTAACTGTGAGATCAGTCAGTCTTGAGGCCAA
>NW_022111357.1:28638891-28639898 GCF_000313985.2 Echinops telfairi | reverse complement strand
ACCTCCCTGGTGGATCAGTCATTCCACACCCTCCTGACCACATTTTCTGGGGGCGGGGGTGGAGTTACCTGGTAAAGCCCAGGAATCTGGTCTTCCTTGGACCTTGGATTCGATTGCCTGCCTTGCTGATTCTCAGCCTCTGCGCTCCGCTGCTGCAGCCCCCCAGACGTTACCGGGACCGTGGGAGGCAGCAGCTCCTGCTCACCCCCTGGCTTGGTCTCATTCTGGCCTTCTTGCTGCTCCCCAGGTGCTTCCAGGGGGGTCCCAGTCGACGGCATCTTCCTGGGGAGAAAGAGAGGTACACAACTCCCAGACAGGGCATTGCTGTCTGTCATTGCCCCCACCCCCTATCCCAACACCTGCACAGGGCTAGGTACACAATAGGTGCACAGTTAATGCCTGGGGGAATGAGGGAAGGACTGATATAAATTCACCAGTTTCCAGATACTTTAATATCAATGTTTAGAGGAGTTAGGCTTTCATTTTCTTAGTCTTATTAATTTTCAGAGAAAAAAAAGGAAAAAATCACAAGGAAGTGGAAAGAGACGAGTTATAAAGCTAAATATGGCAACTCAGAATTTGAATCTGTGTCCACCTGTCTTACTGTAATACCCTGGGATAGTTCACATGTAGATATACTTCAAAAAAGTTCAGGAGATAGTGGAATTCTTCCACAACTTTTTGAAGCCCCTTTATATGTGTGTATGCATATATAGAGTATATATTACATAGTATACCTAGATCTGTGTATGTATATTTGTGCAGTGGTTACACATTGGACTGTGATCCTTAAGGTTGGCAGTTCAAAACCACCGGCCACTTTGCAGGAGAAAGACAGGGCTTTCTACTTTGTTAACACTTAGTCTCAGAAAGTCAGGGACAATTCTACCCTGTCCTCTATGGTCACTGTGAGTCAGCATCCGCCCTATGGCAGTGAGTGGTGTATGAATACAAGTCTAAAAGTATTGCTACAAAATCACAGAAGCTTTTATCAAAAGTAGCAAAAT
>NW_022111357.1:28629185-28638270 GCF_000313985.2 Echinops telfairi | reverse complement strand
AATGTTTTGAGAATGATGATGTACAAATGTGCTGGACACACGGGTGGGTGGATGGATGGTGACAAGAGCTGGACGAGCCCCAATGAAATGAGTGAAAAAAGAAAAGGGAAGCCTGATGGGGCAAGATCAGGGTGGCAGCACTACGTTTCCCACCAGATTCTCACAGGACAGCCTTTGCACCCCTGGGAGAGGGGCAGGTGCATTGTCAGGACAGGAAAGAACTCCTCCTCCCGACTTCCCTGTCCTTTTCCCCACCCATGCTATTTTCAATATCCTTAAACATGCTTCCCAATAGCCCGCTGTGAAAATCCACTGGAAAGTCTGTCAGAACCTCCTGAGCTGATTCCTCCACCGTGCAGTTTGTGGACCCAGCAGATCCCCTCAGCAGCCACTGCGTTGTTGGACCCTGCTCTCTGGACCACAACTGGCCAATGCAAGATTCATCCGTTAAAATACTTTCCAACCCATGTGACCTTGCTGAAAAGATCGACGGCAAGACCCCCTCTGTGCGCGCTGACCTCCCTGCACCGCGTTTGGTGTCTACTACATCTGAAGCGTGTGGGGGCCAAGGTGCTGTTGCAACCTTGAACATGCTGTGGAGCCACATCCCGGCTTCGTGGCAATGGCATTAGTGGGCATTCTGTGGTGTCTCCCTCTGGCCTCTGCGCTTCACCACAGTTTCTTCCTGCATCAGGGTGGATAGTCTCCCTGCTCCTCACTCAGCCCAACCAAACCCGAGCCACTGCCACAGCGTGGATCCTGACTCATAGCAACACAGGTAGACTCTCTGGGGCTGTAAATCTTTCTGGGAGCAGCCTCATCTTTCTTCTATGGAGGGACTGGTGGGTTTGAACCGCCAACCTTGCACTTGAGCCCAGGCAAATAGTTAATACAAATACTAATGTATTGTGATTCGTGCTATGGAAGAAAAGTACAGAGTGCTGTAATCAGAGAGCCTGGGCGTTTTCTCTGATCCCTAACCCAAAGCACCGATGGGCCTCCTTTGACGTCTTTCCACCCATTCCAAATTCACTGCTACAGGGTTGGTTCAACTCATAGCAACCCTCTAGGACAGTGGAGAAGTGCTCCTTAGGGTCTTCAAGGATGGACATCTTTCTGGAGCAGACGGCTGTATTTTTCTTCCCTAGAGTGGCTGGTGGGTTGAAACCACGGGCTTTGTGGTTAGCAGCCCATGTTTAACCTACTACACCGCAACACCCCAAATTTCAACAACAAACAAACACTCACTTCCATGGAGTCGCTGACGACGGAGACCAACCCGGTGGGAGAAAGTAGAACTGCCCGTGCATCTCCGAGGCTGTAACTGTTGAAGGAGCAGCTGGTGGTTTTGAACTGCGGACCTTTGGGTTTGCAGCCCCACGCTTAGCCACTTACTTGCCTAACACAACCAAGGTTCCCAGTGTGAAACTGGACAGAAATAGACTAGCAGTCTCAGCCCTCCTTACAACGCCTGAGCTCTTGGAAGACGGTGGTCTTGTGTGGGCAGCGTCCTGTCCCATGTTGCCAAGCCTCAATGACTTCAAAAGCTGTTTAGACAGAGCCACGGACATCGCTGAGAGAGCTTGTTTGCGGTCTTCTGCTGATCGCAGAGACATTCTTCAATCAGTTTTATTTGAAATAAGCTGTGCATGGGGTGAGCTGGAAACCTGGCAGCAATACGTGCGACTTTCCTGATACGTAGACCTGTGAGTTTTTAGACTTTAAATTGTTACAGGAGCAGATGGCCTCATCTCTCTTCCACAGAGTGCCCGGTTGGTTTGAACTGCTGGCCTTGCAGTTATCAGCTCAATGTGTAACCTGTCACACCACCAGGACTCCTAGTCATGGCAGGAGCATCGTGCTTCATTCTTACGTCTTTGTGGTTCACTAGCTCTTTTCGTTTGTTCTGCTATTAGTCCAGTGCAGTAGTTCCTGAGCAGCTATTAAGTACCAGCCACAGTACCAGGCATGAGAAATTCAAGGCTGAATAAGACACACAGAGACCTCATTTGATGGGACACATGGAAGGGTCTGTGGTCTAGTGGGAGAGCCCAGACAACTAGTTAATGGAAACACTAATTTAGCGTGATCGTGTTGTGGAAGAAAAGGGCAGAGTATTGGGAAAGGCTGGGGGCTCTCTCCTCTCTGTAGGTGAGTGATAGTGACCGGGGACTCTCCTGGGCACCCTCGAGAAGTCCCCTCAGCTCACCCTGGCCCTGTCTCAGGCCTCAGCTTCTGGCTCCTGAGCTCCGGAAGCCACGTCTCTGCTGCTGCTGTGTGGTCAGGGCCCTCCTCTGGGCCTCCTGGCGCTGCTGAATTCCACATCCCATCGTCCATTCCGGCAGCATCTGGAAACACAGCCTGGAACAGAGGTGCCCGTGGGCTGGCTTAAGGTCTGGCCTGGGGAGGCCTTCTGAAGAGATCCCTACCACCATGCCTCTGGGCATTCTCCTGGTCTCAGGCATGGGAGATCCTGCCCCTAACCAGGAAGGGGTTGGAGAGAGGTGAGGAGGAGCCAAGGGGCAGGAGGAGAGAGGCTGGGGTGCAGGGCCTGGCCCAGTCTGGACATGTCAGTCAGCCCCCGAGTCGAGGAGGGCGTCCTGAGAGCAGGAGGAGAGAGGGTCTGGGGCACATCAAGCCCTGCAGGGCCGCTACAGCAGAGCACAGGTTCCAGGGTGTGTTCCCATTTCCACTGTGACCTATGGTTCTCCAGGTGTGTCGCCCGGAGCCAACTGCAAGTCTCACCTGAGTCTGCAGACCCCAGGTGACCTGGCTGACAGCCCTCGGCGCTCTCAGGGCCTGCACAAGGTGCCTTCCAGGAATGAACGGCTAGTCCTCGCCAGGACCCAGAGGAGACTCAAAGAGCACAGTGGCATGCCCAAGGTCATACAGCAGGGAAGGTGGCAGAACTGGAAGCCCACACTATGTTTACTGAGTGAATAAATGGGTGGGTGAAGGATGCCCTGGATATTTGCCATGGCATCCTCCCCAAACACGTTCCCCCCACCCCCACCCCCGTCCTCAGTGAGAAGCCATGACCTGTTCCAGAGGAAGGAGGGAGAGGGCACATCTTAACCCAGGAGACAGCTGGCTTGTTTATGGGCACAGTTTAGGCATTGGGGAAACTTTGCTTCATTCCCCACAATGTCCCCCCATAATTATGCCGATTTTAAGATGCTGCTTGCAAGGGCATGGTTGCTACGATACACTTGAAGGTTAACCAATTAAAGGTTGTCTACCATCAAAACACCCACCGTAAGGATGGCCCTGTCCCTTCCGACAAGGATCATAGATTGATCCTCTAGCGAAGAGCTCAGAGACACTTAAGGTCAAGCTAGCTCATTGACGACCGAGGTTAAGCCGCCATCTTAACTCTAGAACCTGCCCGCCTTGTTACGTGTGTACCTTCCTGTCACGTGTATGCCGCTAGCACATCCCCTTCCTATTACGTATGTGCTTACCAGGGCTTGCTAACCCAAGAGTATATAAGCGTGTCAGAGAATATAACGCTTTCTCTCTCTTGCTCAATCCTGCCATCAGAAGAGATGATCCCTTGCATGTCTTGTCTGATGTTTCCTTAATTTACCCTTCAATGATACAACCACCCCTTTGGACCCATTCAGTTGGGGAGGCTGATCCCCCACAACAGAAGCCAGTATTCTCCTTGTGGGAACTTTCTCTTCTCCACCCAATCACTGAGGGCTGGCTGGCTGAGCATCAGTCCTGACTCCAGTGTACCAGGATATCTAGACTCCCCCACCCCCACGACTGGCTCAAGGGTGAGCATGTGATCACAATCTAGATAGATGACAGTGATGCCAGAGACGTGATTCAATGATAACAGACAGGCTCTCTTCCTCTGCAGATGCTAAGACAGAGGATGTAAGGCAGGAAGATGAGACCAGGGGTATCCTTGTCATCTTGTAGGGAGAACCTCCTTGACAATGGAGCCAACAAGGAGCAAGGAAGAGCCAAGCAATATTCATTCAGTACCTTGATCCAGCCACACCTGAAGTCTACCACTGGATTTATCAGCTGTTTATTTTCACTCCTGCTTTATCCAGCTTGAATTGGGTTTTGTAATGGAAAGGGTCTTACATAAAGCAAGGAAGCAAGGTGGGAGGTGATGCAGACGGGGGAGGCAAATGGTGCCAACCAGTGGGGAAGGAAGGGATCAGAACATGAGGTGTGGGCCCCTACCTGGCTGACGCCTGATATGGTGGGTTCAACCCCAGTCCTCTTGCTGGTGGTCCTCAGACTAGAAGTTGGCCAAGCGTCTGCAACGTTGACCCAATCCTCTGTGTGTGCCTGGCTATTGCTGCCATCCATTGTGCCCAACTCAATGAAGGTTCCAATAGACTGGGCATCAGCCACTGTGCTACTGCAGGAGGACTTCAGTCAAGGTTTTATGAACGCCATTACTGACCACTGCTTTGGCAGCCCTTGCCAGGTCTGCAACAGAGAGGACATCGCTCAGGGAAGGGACTGGGTCCAGGACAGGCCCAGGAGGGGCATGCAGCACAACCGAAGTGCCAACCACCTACAATTCAAACACACACACACACACACACCAAACTCACTCCATTGACCCAATTCCAACTCATAGCGACCCTGTAGGATAGAGTAGTGCCGTGCCTGTGCGTGTCCGAGACTGTTAACCTTTGTGTGAGCAAAAGCCTCATCGCTCCCTGTAACTGGTGACTTCAAACTGCTGACCTTGTGGTTAGCAACCCGACTCATCACCCACTGCACCACGCAGTTTCCCAGCATTCTCTCAGCAGTTCTGAGCAAAGGAGGCCCGAGGTCTAGCACTTCATAGGTCACAGAACAGGATTTGAACCATGGCTGGCTGGGTCTCCAAACTTGTCTCTAAAGGTTGTTCTTTGAAATAGCTATCCCACAAAGAGAGAGAGAGAGAGAGACAGACAGAGAGACGCAGATGTGTTTGGAAAGTTCTGGAAACAAAATTAAGCAGACTTATTTCCTATAGGATTTTTCAAAGCCTCTCAACTCCAGAGCAGAAAGCCTCATCTTTTTTCCAAGGAGCAACTGGTGGGCTTGTGGTTAGCATCCCGACTTGGAACCCACGATGCCACCAGGGCTCCTGGGTGGAGAGAGGCGTGATGGAACTGGAGAGTCGCGGGGAAACAATCCAACGGACCCACAAACGTCAGCTCCCACAATGCTGGCCCTGAAGAACCAGAGGGTGCCTGGTTCCCACTCCCACCTGCTGGGAAAAGGGTCACCTGAGAGGGGGAGAAAAATGTGGAGCAAAACTCAAAATCCTGAGAGAAACTAGATGTATCCGCCAGATGGAGACGGGGGGACCCTGAGACCATGGCCCTTCGTCTGGAACGGACTCAGCCCTGTGGTGGAATAATCGACCCTTGAAGACCAAAAGAACAGGCCACTGGGTGAGGAGAGGAGGACGAAGGGAGATAGCCAGCCTGGGGAGAAGGCCGAGGAAGTGACGGACACCGAGGGAAACCAACCATATGGATGTAGCGCTGAAGGTGTGCTCTGAAAACCTTTCCCTAATTCCCAATTAACAGTTGGGGGGGGGGGGGCGGTGCCTGGAGGAGGACATCCTGCTTGGAAAACCTGGAGCACCAGAGAGAATGAAGCCCCTTGGGGAGATAGATGCCTTCACGGGGTGGCTGCCACGGTGGGCTCACACCTAGCCACGACTGTGAACCCAGTTCTTTCACTTCGTTGTAGGGAGCCGTCAGGAGTAGGAGCTGACTGGACAGGCCCTACCAGCAGTCTTCCTTAAGCGTCACCAGCCTTTGATCCACGCCCATTAGAGAGAAGGCATGGGTAGACCACACACACCAGCACTTTCACGAGAGGAAGCTGTGGCTGACTTGGCCCATTGCGACCGTCTCTGGACCCCAGCTGCCGGGACCTTCACCTCGCACAAGCTGGCCTCGAGGCTTCAGGCCCACTTGTGAAAACGTGAAGTCTAAAGATTTGAACTCTTAACTCTTCGACTCATCTGACACTCTTACTGCTTCTCCAGTCCCAATCGAGTGTGTGTGGTCTTACCTTGGTGCCTTGCCAGGACTACCTGGCAGTGAATGAACTGAGCACTTCTGTACTTGTTTAAAACATCAAATCCCACAGGGCAGCGTGCCCAAGCCCATTTACAATGTCAGGCCTTGGGGACACATGGGGTTTTCCAATGGTTCTCACAATTTACCAGCGGCATATTCCCCTAAGAGGTGCTGAGCCAAAGACCTCCCACCTCCTTTCCCAGATCCTTCCAACAGAGCTCCATCCCAGAGACAAATAAAACCTGGGCTCCCAGGTGAGTTCCCACTCCAGGAATAGCTCTGGCCTCCCCAAAGACCCCCCACTCTTACTCTGCATCGAAAAATTAGTCCCTCTCCCTTCCCCTGGCGATCCCTCCCTTTCCCTACTTCTCTGCCATTCCGACTCCTTAAGCTCGAAATGTGGGTTGACGTGCCCTAAGGGCAGATGGGCCACCGGGGGACATCTACCAGAACCCTCAAACACACCGGCCATTGTCCACTGTCTCCACTTTAGAAGCCCAGCTTCCACCTCGGAATTCTTAGCCTCCCACATTCCACAAGCTGAAGGACGGCCGTTCCAGAGGGGATCCAGTAGCTGCCCGTGTCTGCACGTGGAGCTGCGGAACCGAGCACCTGGCCCAGAGAGCGGAGCCCCAAGCTGAGAGGAAGAGTGTGGACTCCATAGGGGTGTGTCCTCCTTTCAGAGCCCTGCGGGCTTCGCCTGTACTAACAGATGTATGGAGACAGAAGTCACTTACCATCGAATTAGTTCACTCATGGAAAGTATGCCGGCTGGAGGATGACAGTACATTCATAGAACGCAGTGTTCATTCTCACAGCCAAGTGGAGACCATGGTCAGCACCCTGAAAGAAGCCCCATGCGCTTTAGTGATCAGCTTGTCACCCTGGCCATCCCAACCCCAACCCCAGGCAACCACTAATCTACTTTCTATCTCTAGTCATTCGCCTGGTCTAGGCGATTCACCCAAATGGAGCCTTACAATATGCTGTCTTTTGTGCCTGGCTTCTTTCTCGCAACGCAGTACAAGATTTACAGAGTGTGCATCCATTTGTAGCATGTCCTGGAATTTGATTCCTCTTCGTGACTTAATAATGTTCCATTATTTGGCTGCATTCCTTTTGTTTACTCATCTGTCCATGGATAGACAATTGGGTGGTTTCCGGCTTTGGTTCTTGTGGACATTCCGCTATGAACATCCGTGTACAGTTTTTGTGTGGATATAGATGCTCATTTCTTTGAGCCTATTCCACTCCTAGGCAGGAATGGAATTATTTGGTCATATGGCAACTCCCTGTACCAGGTACAATGCCAGACTTCTTCAAAACAACAACCATTTTCCATGGCCACCAGCAGGGTATGAGGGTCCCCATTTGTTTACATGTTCACCTACACTTGTTGTCACCTTGCTGTTTGATTTTAGCCATCCTAGTGGGTGTGAGGTGGTCTCGTGATTTGGATTTGCATTTCCCTGATGGCTAATGACGGTGAACTTCCTTTCAGGCTGAGCCTCCAGGCCATTTATACGGCTCCTCCTGAGAAGTGGGTATGCAAATTATTTGCCATTTTAAAGTTGGCATATCTTTATGTTGTAAACATAAAGTTGTAAACATTCTTTATATATTTTGGATCCAAGGATTATCTGATATGATTTGTGACATGTTCTCATTCTGTGGGTTGTTCTTTATTTAAACTTTGATTTCGGTAAAGAATATGCAAATAAAACAAACACCAATTCAACGGCTTCCAGATGTACAATTCTGCATGTGACATCGATTACATTCTTCGGGTTGTGCTACCTTTCTCAATTTTCTTTTCCGAAGGATTTCATTGCTAACAGAAAGTCATTGCTCCCTAAGCGTCCCGTCAAACCTTTCAAGTTGCTGTTATAAATCTGATCACATATAAGTAAGGTTGAAATTGTGAAGGATTTCATTTTACTCGGATCCATAATCAATACTCATGGAAGCAACAGGCAAGAAATCAAAATATGTACTGAATTTGCTGCAAGAAAAACCAACAACAACACACACACACACACAAAATGCTTTTGAAGTGTTAAGGGGCAAAACCGTCACTTTAAGGACTAAGGTTCCCTGATTCAGGCCACGATATTTTCAATCACCTCATATGCATTTTGGACAGTGCGTCAGGAAGATTGTAGAAGACTCGGTGCACTTGAGCTTGTGTGTTGGTAAAGACTATTAAATGTATCCTGGGCTGCCAGAAGAACAAACAAATCTTTCCTGGAAGAAGTACCACCAGAATGTTCCTTAGATGTGCGTTTGGAGAGACTTGGTCTCACGTACTTTGGACATGTTATCAAGAGAAACCCCAGTCCGTGGAGAAGGGCATCATGCTTGGGAGAGAGTCAAGAGGAAGACGCTCCATGAGATGAGCCCACACAGGGGCTGCAGCAGTGGACTCACACACAGCAAAGTTGTGAGGGTGACACAGTCCCGCGCAGCCTTTCCTTCTCTTGGGCCCCTGTGTCTGCAGGACCCAGAGAAGGACACCTAATGGCAACAGCACCTGACTCGATGACAGGAAAGGCCTTTTGGAGTTCCGGGTCAGTTCTCAGGAGCCCTGGTAGCACAGTAGGTGAAACTTTGGACTGCTAACCACACGGTCAGCAGTTCAAACCTACCAGCTGCTCTGTGGGAGAAAAGTGCAGGCTTGCTGCTCCTGGAAAGATTTAGAGCCATGGGAACCAACAGGGCCAGTTCTACTCTGCCCCACAGCGTTCTTATGAGTCAGAGTTGGGTCAAGAGCAGTGAGTTTTTGGTTTGAGGTCACTTCTCCAATTCCTCTTTGTTATGGAGAATTACGGGAAGGAGCCCAGCTAAAAGAAGAGGTTGGCTCAGCGGCTGTTAAAAAGTCCCATGATGACCAGTGGTGAGAGTGGCAATACTGGGAGGGTGGAGGGAAGGTGGGGTAGGAAAGGGGGAACTGATTACAAGGATCTACATATAATCCCCTCCCTGGGGGACAGACAACAGAAAAGTGGGTGAAGGGAGATGTCGGACAGTGCAAG
>NW_022111357.1:28601336-28627556 GCF_000313985.2 Echinops telfairi | reverse complement strand
CGGGGAGAGGTCGCGGTTTCTTCCGGGCCAACGCCAAGGCCGGGAGGGTTACCAAGCCCTGCGGCCCGTTTAGTCTGTCGCACCCCTTCCCTCTCCCCACCCCCTCCGGAACGACGCAGATGTTAAACGGTTCCTCCTGCTTGGGGACTTGGCGGCGGGGGCTGCCCCTGAACTTGGCCCGGCGGCGGTGGGGGTGATGCCACGGACCGTAGTCTTTGTGAGCTGAGCGTGACGGGATCTTTGCATAACTTTAAAAGGGGAAGGGACCCTACCTGCGAACTCCCCGGGCGGCAGGAAGCAGATGACCGAGCCCCCGGAACTCCCCCCTGCCCAGCTCTCTGCGCGCGAATCTAATGCCTGATCTCTAGCGATCCGAGGTGGAGAGAAAGCCAGAGAAGTGCTCACTGGCGACCCGTAAACAGTACGGGGACCTCCAGAAGGGAAGGCAGGAAACTGCCCGAGAGGGAGGGAGGGAAATGGGCAGGGAAGGAGACTTCCTTTAGGGTCTGGACGCTTTTGTCCTGCCTGCATTTTGTTACCCTGTGTAGCGATCACCTGTCAAAAGGACCCGGGCATACTGCAGGGAGAAGCGCACCTGATAGGGACAACCTGACTGTTCTGTGCTGATGGTTGTAGGGATGGGCTACCAGTTGTTTGTCCAAAGGGTTTAGAAAGAGGATTGGCCTGCTCCGTAAGAAGGGAGTGCCCCCATTCCTGACAGCCACCACCTCCACGACCTAACTGATGTAGTTGGAAAATGGTGATAAAAACACCGAAGACAGGCAGACGTGTGGTACCCCCGGGAGATCTGGGATCAGAATGGAGCCGGGCTCCCAAAGCTGGGGTGGTCTGTGCCTCATCCCCCTTGGGGTCTTTGGTAGGCTGGGTTGGGATTCTCTTGGCCCCCGGAGGGTGAGGTGACCAAGCAGCCTCAGGGCTGGCCGGTGTGGCATAGAGGAAGCCGCCGGCCTCTGCATTTCAGCCCGGCTTGCCTGTTGCCCAGGAGAGAGGAATTGAAACTCTGTTTGCTGAGCTGTGAATCGAGAGCCTGCTGCATTTGCGTCTCTCAAAACGACCCTTGTCTGCAGTTAGGCTGTCTTAGGAGAGCTCTTGAGAGCCTGCACATGCTTGGGAATTTCCGAGAAAAGTGCAGCAAACACCCCAGCTTCTTCCTCTTTGGAGCTTTAAAGCCCCAAGCTCCTTTGGACTGACATGTGAAGTGCTCGAGAGTGTGCTTCCTGAGCACCATTCACGGTTCCTAGGTGTGCTTGTTGGCTGCCTCCGTTCTTTGTATTACCGCTTGCTCCCCTCGGTGCTGGCCCTTCGAGAGGGTCTTGGTGGGTTGCTCAGCCCACCCCCACCTCGCAGTGTCTCCGAACAGAAATGGTCAGCCCCAGTAGTATGGAACTGGAGGAGAATTTTGCCATCCTGAGCTATTCTTGGGCTGCTACCAGCTTAGAGTGGCTGTTAACATTTTTACAAGACTGAATGCGGTCTCCAATGTTAAAATGATAGGAAACTCCGCTTTCACTGCCCATAGAGTTTGCTCTTGTTTTATTCCGATTGAGCTTGCTTGAAAGACAGCCATGCTCACTAGAAAATACTTGGTTTAAACACTCAAAGCACTCACATGTCCTCTTACTATCTGTGAGTGCTCTCGTTCCAGCACAGGGACAGGCATGAGGAGCAGCGACAGAAACCAGAGGACCCAAAGCATTCACTCTCCAGCCCTTTTCCAGAACAAAAATTGACAACCCCCAGCCTAGAACTAGCAGCCCACTTGGCCTTTCCATGTCTGTCTCTGGCATCGGAGGAAGGGAGCAGGAGCCCTGCCAGCGCCTCAGTGGCTTTTGTCCCCGTTAGGGCCGCAGAGTGGCAGCTGGAGCAGCCGTCATGGAGTGGCCGGCTACGGATCACTGCACAAGGGCAGGTGGCCTACATCAAGCTGGAGGACAGGACCTCAGGTAATGGCAGGGGAGGCCTGCGGGGCTGGGCGCACGTCCCGCTCTGCCAAGGGCCAGGCAGCTGGAGCCTGGCCAGGCCGCTTGAGTCCCGGGAACCTGTTCTGGAAGCCATAGGTCCTGGCGCCCTTTTACACCTGGGGACAGGTATAAAAGGTGGTATTCTCGGACCAGGAATGCTAGCTCCTTTTTGGAGGCCTCAGGAAAATGCTAGAGGAGCCCTGTAGACCTCGCCCAGGACTGGGGGGAAGGCGCTCAACCCTCTCCTCCCTAGAATGCCAACTCCCCAGGTGTGGTCCCCCTGACTGCAGGAGCTGGAGACCCTCCCCGAGGCTCTCCCATGAGAGGACGAGCCTGTCTGGGTTTGGTCAGCTGGCAGTTGTTCACTTTAGGGAAATCTTGTCAGAAGTCGTGTGTCACGGGTGCCCCTGGGTGAGCTATGCAGAAGGGCCAGGCACTGCCTGCCTGGTCTGGCCTCGCACGGGCCATATTTTTATTCTGGACAGCCCTTCCTTTGTGAGGCAGAAGAAGGGACGGAGCTTCTCAACAGTCTATGCAACAAGCAACATCAGCCACAGTTTTCTCACTCAAAGTGCTGAGGTTCATGCTTTCACCCATGATGTCTCTTGTGGGCCTTTGATAAAAGCCAGCTCAGGGACAGGACTCTGGCCGGGAGAATTGACAGATGTTCAATATGATGTCATAAAGGAATATGGCAACACTTCCGAGCCTCTCGGGGCCCCAGGGACACTGACTTTCATAGGACCACCTAGTGCAGCGGTTCTCAATCTGTGTGTCTCGATCCCTTTGGGAGTCAAACGACCCTTTCACAGGGGTGGCCTGATTCATAACAGTAGCAAAATGACAGTGGTGAAGAAGCAACGAAAATAATTTGTGATTGGAGGCCACCACCACGTGAGGACCTGCATGAAAGGGTGGCAGCCTGGGGAAGGTTGAGGACCCCTGTGCTAGTGTTTCCTCCACAGGACCCGCTTTCATCGCTCTCAGCCCACAGTCTCGCCCACTGGACCACGCTGTGCGCCCACTTTCCAAGATAATGGGTGTAATCAGCTGGGGCCAGCCTTTCTCGCCTCCGCCCACCCTAGTGACATTGGTCCGAGAGTCTGGGATGGGCCCGCCCTGTGTATTACCGGATGTTTCGCAGTATCCCCGATCTACTCACTAGATGCCAGGGGCCCTCCCCCAAGTTGTGGCAATCAAAATGTCTCCAGCTCTTGCTGCCTAGGGAGGCGGTGGGGGCGGATAAAGCCCTCCTGGGTGAGAACCGTTGGCAGCCCAAGGTGCCCAGGCCCCTGGACCCAAAACAGGGCTGAGACATTCATCAAAAGCTTCGGGCTCCAGCCCTCGGGTTGGGTTTTGATTCGGTTCTGCTCTGGTTGCAGTCACTGCTGAACCACAGGACCCGTAGAAAGCACGTGGTTAAACCCTGGCAGTTGCAGCGAGGCCAGCTCGCGGGAACCCATGATAGCTGATGCAGGTGCAGCAGTGCGCTGTAGAACCAGTTGGCCTCCTGCTGCTGCCAGGGTGAAGTCGGCGCTGCAGGCTCTCCGTGGGCAGGGGCACTTCCTCCTCTCACAGCACCCCTTAGAGCCCTGTCTCCCGTCCCAGGTAGATGTGATTTACCTAAGCCAGGGCCAGCCTAAGAGCCCTGGTGGCGTAGTAGTTACGAGTGGAGCTGCTAACCACAAGGTCAGCTGTTCGAAACCACTAGCGGCTCAGTAGGAGAAAGACAAGGCTTTCTACTCCTGTGAAGAGTTACAGCCTCAGAAACCCACAGGAGCAGTTCTCCTCTGCCCCTACAAGTTAGGGTCACTGTGAGGTGGAATCAGCTCAATAGCACAGTTTTAAATGAAAGTAAGACCCTAAGAACTTGTCTGCAGCCATCTGTTGGATGCAGACAGATGTGGTTGTAGGGGGGACCAGCCCCCCACCACTAATCACAGGTTTGATAGGCACAATTATATAGTTGAGAGAGAGAGAGAGGAATCTCTATTGGTAACCCAAGCCTATATACCTATGGGGGCAAGCCCACTAATTGCAGGTAAAGACATATGTCACAGGAAGGGGTTGCCTTATAGGTTATACAGCAGTGAGAGGGGGCCAGTCTAGGGACATTCACATTTGCGCAATAGGAAGAGGAGGGGTTGGGAGTATACATGTGACAAGATGGGCAGATCCTAGATTCAGGATGGCAGCTTAACTTTGGATGGCATGGAGCTGCTTTGATCTGTTCTCTGGATCTCCAGAAGAACCATTATCAGTAGGGTGTAAACCCCACCTACAGAAAGCAAGCTAATGGGTGAGACAGCAGTCTGGTCTGGCGGCTGATTGCCTCAAGGGAAATAACTTTTATCATTAGCTGCAAGCAGTGTCCTAAGTCTAACATATTTGGGAGAAATTTTTCTGTTTCCCACAGACAGAGGTGGGCCTAAACATGTGTTTGGAATAAACGCGTGCATTTGTGAATTAGAACACTAGCAGCAGTACATTTTGACCTACCCCCATGTGGATGGATGGTCTGGATTGAATTGTGTTCCTCCAAAATGTGTCGCGGGTATGACAGCGTTTGGGAGTGGATTGTGCTTGTGTGATGTGCATGAGGCAGGCAGGATGAGGTACCTGGAGGTAGCCTCTTTTGAGAGGGGATAGATTCAACCAGCAAACTAGCAAGCAGAGAGGGGGAAGAGAGAAGCTGAGCCCTGAGAAGATCACCCAGGAGCAGAAGCTCAAGAGAGACGGGACCCTCCGTTCAGACTTCTAGGCTATGAGAAAACACACTTGTGTTTGCTCCAGCCGTGCACTGTTGGTATTTCTGTCCCAGCAGTACCAGGGAACTTCGGCTGTGAGCTTGTGTTGTTATGATTGTTAGTTTCAAGTGCTCAGCAGATACGCCCCCAGGGTTCCTACATGGGGGGTACTTGGGGCAGGTTCCAGTGACTACCTCGGGGTGGTCACCATGTTCCCGTGCACCAGGCTGGAGAAGTTAGGCCTTGGCCCCCAGGAGAAGCCAACTCCACAAGAAGCTGACTCGAGTTCTGGGCCCAAGGAAGATATATAATTTCAATCCAACAGACTGAAAATGGTTTTGATTTATTTATAAATGAGACACACACCCCACCACCACCACCCCCTCCTCCCACCCACCCCCTCACCCTTGACCGAAGGCCAGTGTGGAAGAGGACAACATGGCGAAGAAAGTTAGTCATATTGGGGCATAATTCATTGTATCCCATTGGTTGCTCTCTCGAGATATTTTTATAGCCCTTGATAAAAATACTTTTAAATAACTCCGTGTCTTGGCTCTGTGGCCTTGATTACATTCTGCGAGCTGTGCAGCCTCAGGCGCCTGCCTTTTCCAAGTCCTCTGCCTCCCGTCAACCCACCGCCAGCGAAGCTGCCTGCCTGCTCTTCAGCGTTTCTGATGCCAGAGCTTCTAATTTGAGGAAACCCGGAAATGTAGGTTCGTTCACATGGAACCCTATGTGAAGGAACCTTGTCGTCCACTGCCTACGTAGTAGGCTGTTGATAGATAGGTGGCCAGTTCAAACCCACCAGCCGCCCCCAGAAGATGAGGTTGTTGTTGCTGTAAAGGTTTACAGGCTTGGGAGCCCTATGGAGGCAGTTTGGAATCTACAGCAGTAAGTTGTTTGGTTTTTTTTAATGTCAAAGTATTTGAAATAAATGAAACAAAAAACATTACAACTGCACAGTAATGGGAGTCATGACTCCCTGAGAATACAGGAAGGGGTGGGGGTGGGGGGGTGACTGATAGCAACAATGACTGCACAACCCCATTCAAAGGAAACGAGCATCAGCATTTCAGGTGAGTGGATACATGGGATGCTGCAAGTTACAGTAGAAATCATAACAATAATAATAATCTACTGTATGAAGGGTTCTTCCTTGAGCAAGACTGGATTTGATTGGATTCCTGGAGTGAGGCTGGCCTGGTGGGTGCCACAGCCAGCTCAGTAGTGGGGTGGTGGTGCTAGGCTGGCTGATGGGGCTGACGGCTGTGTGCTTTCAGGGGAGCTCTTTGCTCAGGCCCCAGTGGATCAGTTTCCCGGCACAGCTGTGGAGAGTGTGACCGACTCCAGCAGGTACTTCGTCCTCCGCATCGAAGATGGGAATGGTAGGTGTGGGTCTCGCACCTCCCTCGGCCCCACTCGGCCCAGGGAATGTGGGCTTGATCAAGTGTTGTCCCCCAGGGCGACGGGCCTTTATTGGAGTTGGCTTCGGGGACCGAGGTGATGCCTTTGACTTCAATGTTGCCTTACAGGACCATTTCAAGTGAGTGGTCCCCGGAGGCACCTGCTCGTGCTATCTCTCCCTTCCCTGGATGCAGTGCCTTCCCAGGTCCAGATGCCTGGGTGGTTTCTCTACTCCCAGACAGGCCGCCTTCTCTTCCAGGCAGGTCCCTCTCCACTCAGCTAGTCCCCCAAGGCCCTCTTACTTAGCTGGCACCGTGACGGTGCCCTCACTTCTGCCCTGAGTAGCCGGAACCCAGCCCCGGCCCCTGTTGCCTTCCCAGCTGCTCTCCGTGAAATAGGATGTGGTAGGATTCCCAGCCACCCGACAGTCACCCTGGCAGTGCTTTTAGTGTGCCTCCCTTGGGAGGTGCCCTGCCATCACGCAGGCAGCCCTGCCTCTGCCCTGGCGGCAGCTGGGTGCTAGCTTTATGGAGGGCAAAGGGGAGACCTTTATGATAGGCTCCATTTCTGAGCACCTGTCTAGGCTCTTCAGCTTCCTTCTGAGCCGGTGGGGTGGGGTGGGGGAGAGACCTTGTCTTAGTTCTTAAGCCAGGTGTTGGGTAGGCCCAGGGGGTGTGCTTGCACCCTCCGCAGGAATGGTCTCCTTGAACTGTCATTGCGATTCTTAAGGCAGAATTGTCATCCATTTTGGTGATGTGGAGGCTGAGGTGCACGTAACTGTCAGAGCCAGGATTTGAATCCAGGCCTAACTTCTGACCTCTACGCCTACCCCCTGCCTCAAGGTACAGAGAAGGAAAAGTGCGCCAGCCTGGACTAGTGGCAGGTGGTGAGTGGGTGCAGCTGACCTCGTCTTCTTTCTTCACCTTCCTTCTCCGCTTCTTCCCCAGGTGGGTGAAGCAGCAGTGTGAATTTGCCAAACAAGCCCAGAACCCAGACCAAGGCCCCAAATTAGACCTGGGCTTCAAGGAGGGCCAAACCATCAAGCTGAACATTGCGGTGAGTCTGTCCCTGGCTTAGCTCTGTTGGCCATAGTCACATGATTGCATGGACACTGGTCACCAAACCAGCCTGGCTGATCCCATCAGAATTCAGTCCCGTCCAGTCGGGACCTGCCTTGTACCTGGCCCACTCTGGTGAGGTGAGCACGTGTGGCTTGGTGCTCTTGTGGGGCTTGGCGTTGAGCTGGGACGGGCGTGGAAGGGTGGGATCACAACCTGGCAGGAGCCGTTCTGTGAACAAGGGAATCCACAGACGGCCTCCTGGGAGAGGTGATGTGTAAACAGGGAGCTGGGGGTGGGGACGCCTGTCCCTTTCCCCCTGGCTGCTAATGTTGGTCAGTGGGAGTTGGGACGCTGCTCACGCCCAGCTGGGTCTTGGCCTGGGGCTATGGGCGAGGAGCCATCCTGGTGGGTGCTGGTGAAGGGCCAGTGCGTCCTTGATCAGGGGACATCATGGGCAGAGTAGCTTCTGCGGACAGTCTCTCTCAGACTCCTTCTGTCCCCGTTTTGAGCTGCCCTGTCCTGTGCATGGCTTTCCCTCCTCCGCACCTGGCATGCTGCCCCTGGTCCCTCTGAGGTCAAGCGAAGGGTGAGCACCTTGGTTGCCAAGATGGACTGGACTGCAAGGGCTGGGCTGGGAGCTGAGCTGAGTCAGCCCTCATTTGAGGGAGGCAAGGATCCGGTGGCTTTGTTTTACGAAGAAACTATAACCCTAAAACCATGTTCCTCCTCTTTATTTACTGTCTCTTTCTCCTCTCTTCTGCTTCATGCTGCTGATGATTTGGGACCCTTGAAGTTGGCCAGCTGGCCCTTAAAGACAATGCGGGTCAAATCCCGTGGACTGGTTGGGATGTGATGGTTGGTCTCACTGGAACAAACACTTACTGAGCGTCCTCCGCGGACCAGGTAGTGCTTACAGATCCTTTCTCGTTTGAATGAAATCTCCTCCCCGTGTAGCCGAGGAGAGGCCCGTGCAGAGCGTGAGCAATAGCTGGGTGGCTGGATTTGCATGGAGATCTTTGAGGTCCCCGGTCTTCACTTGATGAAACTCCTGCTTCCCTCAAATTGGGAACCATGTCGCCTTCCTCCCTGAACCTGGTTCTGGTATCCGACTCCAGCTTGGTTGGTTTGTTTTTTTAACCTTTTATTTGAAGTAGAATAAAATACATGCAAAGTACCCAGATCAGAAAGGCATGTAAACCACCCAGGGTGAGAAGCAGAGTACTTGGAGCGGGCAGCCCCTCTCCGACTCTGCTTACCCCGAGAAACCGCCAGCCTGACTTTGAATACACTAGGTGTTACCAGTTTGGGGGCTTTATTTTGATCGGTTCATGCATTGGTTTATTTTTAAACTGTCTGCTGTGAGTCGGGTGAAGGTTCACAGAGTAGCGCATTCAATGCCTCACACAATTGTTTCATCTCCTGGACTGCAGTCCCCTCACCACCTCGACCCTCTCCCCACTCCCTGGGTTTCTGGTCCGTTCCTCTGTCTGTCTAGGCTCACCCTCCTGAGGCTGGTCCTTGGGTAAGCGCTGCCTTTTGATGATCCATCCATAGCAGGTGTGCTTATCTCCCTAGTGTACCGTTCCCCATAGATTAGAGACCTGTCTATTGTTGGTCTGAACATTGAGCCCCTGGGGTGAGTTCATCTTCAGCCTGAAGGGTGACGGAGGTCCCAGGGTCTGTCTGAGCAATGAGCCTGTCTGATTGTGATCCCTCGCAGAGCAGCTGCTGGTGGTGGGCAGAAATGCTCTGATTCTGATCTCTGGGTCGTGGAGCCTGGTGTTCCCAGGGCGCATCAGTCCCTCGGATGGTTCCCGTGTGTCTTCTGACCCCGCCACTCCAGGCGGGGAGAGAGCGGTGGTTGGACCTTAGGTGACCTCAGTTGCTACTCACCAAAGGAGGATGTGGAACGTTGTCTTGGTGGACTCTCTTATGTCACTTGACTTTGGTGGCCCCCAAGACGATGGCCCTGCTCCCCCAGGCCCAGCGACTCGTTGCCCTCAGGGTTGTGTGGCTATGGCTAACAAGTGTTCGTGGCTTTGCCCCCTGTGTGCCCGAGCCACCCGTTTCTGAGTTGGTTCATACACTGCACACCCTCTTGTTTGGGGAGAAGTTGGTATTGCTCCTGGGGTTCCAGCTCACACCTGTGCAGGCTTATTCCACACAAAGCCCATGTAGACGGGTCTCCACGTTCTGTGGAGGGAGGGCTGCAGACTCGCTCTCAGCCATTGACCCCACTGGTCTTCCTTGGTCCGCTCGGAGCCTTCTGAAAAGTCCAGTCCAACAGTTGCAGATCTGCTGGAGTCACTGCAACTCCAGGCGGAGAGGTCAGCCCAGAAGGTCATGGACGCTGTTCTGGGAGCATCCTGAAGGGGCTCACTTGATAGGATTTTCCCATATGACATATCTTGGGAGCTTAATAGGAAGCTGGTTTAAGAAAAGTGAGGGCCGCGTTGGCAAGGAACATGCCAGGAGAGTTGTGTCAAGGAAGTGCTTTCCATCGTGACGGTGTCCTTGCGTCCTGGCGTCCGTTCTTCCAGGGAAGCAAGGGCTGGGCCTGTGGGAGCTTGGTTGGAAACCCCCTCCCACTAGTCAGTCCACAGCCTGGTCTTGCCCTTTCGGACTGCTTTCTGTTCCCAGGGCTCACGGAACATGTCAGGGGGGTGCAATCAGAGTCCCTCGAGAATGCCCAAACCACGCTGTGGGTGTGGTGTCCGTGGAAGAGTGCCCAGTGCTTTGGGGAAAAGGCTCCCTTCCGAAGTGGACCAGCCTGGCCGGCGAGAGCCGGGAGACGCGTCCTGGTGTGGTGGTTGGTTTCCCAGGGTCTCCGTGGTTCTGCAGCAACACTTGGCGACTCACCCTCGTCCACGACTTTCCTCCTCGTGCCCGTCAGCCGGATTGCTGGGTGCGGTTATTGGTATTCCTGGCTCTGCCATGTCCCGTGGGGAGAATACACCCAGTTTGTCTATCCACTTTACCGACAGTGGACCCTGGCGGGTGGGGAGCATTTGGAGCACTTACTTTTTTCTTTATTAATCATTTTATTGGGGGGCTCTCACAAATCTTGTGGCAATCCATCATTCAGTTGTATAAAGCACCCTTGAACATATGTTGCCATCAACATTTCCAAAACATCTTTTTTCTACTTGAGCCCTTGGAATCAGCTCCTCTCTTTTCCCCGCCCTCCCCCCTCTTCGTGAACCCAGGATCAGTGAAATACTGTTGCTGTGATTTCAGTGTCTTAAGCTGTCCGTTGTCTCCCTTCGTGGAGCGCTATCTAACAGCAGGGCTGTGAGTGTGTGAGGCCATGGCCTTTGGTGCACATGTGTCCATGTGTCTGTGGTGGGGTCAGAGTTTAGCATTCCCCTTGGCTGAATTCTTCCAGGTGGTTTTCCAAGTCTGCACGCCCAGCAGCCATGTGGGTGTTCTGGTGCCCCCATCCTTCTCGGGCCTGAGGATCTTCATCGTGGCCACTCTGGAGGGCATGGGATGGCGCTTCGTTTTGATTTGCAGTCCCCGTGATGATAAGCAGAGTCAGTCGCTGGCTCTTGAAAGCGTCTTCCGACAGCTTTCTAACATGCGACGGCGTGGAGGGCTGTGGACCATCTTGGTTAGGCAGTCACCTGGCCTCTCCTTGTGAGGACCCCACAGAACGGAGTGGTGGCCTTCCTCTCTCTAGAACATGAAGAAGAAGGACGGGGCCTCCGGCATGCCCCGAGCCCGGCCTGCCAGCACCGGGGGCCTGAGCCTGCTTCCTCCTCCTCCCGGGGGCAAAGTCTCCACCCTCGTCCTGCCCTCCAGAGAGCAGCCGGCTGTTGGAGAGTCCCTGGCTCCCAGTTCAGGTCAGTGCCCAGTGACTGTCGACCAGTGCCACTGAGTCGGTTCTGACAACTGTCTGCCGACGTGTGTGTCCGAGGAGAGCTCTTCCCCGTAGGATGGTCAAGGGCGGTGTTTGAAAGAGTAGGTCACCAGGCCTTTGTTCCCAGGCGCCTCTGGGGGGACTCGGCCCTCCAGCCTTTGCAGCTAGTACCGTATGCATTGTCTCGCAGAGGAGGTCATAGGACAGCTGCTGAGCTTGGGGATGGAGGGCCAGGAATCTGCATTTTCGCTGTGCTCCCTGCAGAACTTGATGCCCACTGAAGTCTGGGTGCCAGCAGCCCTGGTCGCTAGTGTTTCTTTATACTAACAGCTTTCTCTTGCAGTGGTTGGAAATAGGCACGGGCATACTCCAGTTTGAGTTTCCACCTGTACATTCTCCGACTTCGATTATGTTTCTTTGAGCTGTACAGCCATGTTCACCTGCCGTTTCCACGCTGCCCTCCCCACTGCTGAGCTTTTGATGCTGGGGACCCTGCACCAATCCCTGCCCCCCAGGCTTGGAGTCCCCAGGCAAATGGTTTCAGATGACAAGTCCGGAATAGCTGACCTTTGTTGAGCACTTCTGCCTGCTCCGGAGCCTTAGAGGCATAGTGGTTACCTGTTGGACTGCTAACTGGCAAGGTCGGCAGTTCAAAACCACCAACCACTCCTTGGGAAAAAATGAGGCTTTCTATTCCGGTAAAGAGTTCTAATCTCAGGACCCCACAGGGGCATTTCTACCTTGCCCAGAAGGGTCTTGATGAATCGACCCGATGGCCCCGAGCTCGTTTACTTTGTTGTGCTTTTCTGCGTGCTCCCGAACTGCCCCGTTCACATCTTGGGGACCTTCGGGAAGTGATGCCTCAGGCATAGGTTTCTCGTGGGGATACAGAGACACGTGTCTAGAGCACTGGAATGCCCACTAAACGTTAGCTGCATTTTGTGGATACTCGCATCCTTGTCACTGACCTGCCTGAGGCTCTACATATATTCACTCATCTGACCCTCCGTCCAGGCCTCTGCAGTTGCCCTGGTCTTGTACCCGCCCCACCCCATTTTAGAGATGAGGAAACAGACTGAAGGGGCCTGCATGAGGTCACACACCTCGCCCCCTCTTTCCCAGGGCTGGTGGTGAGGCGCAAATGAGTCAGTCGGTGTCAACCACATGGTGAACTGTAGAATCCAGTCTGTCGAGAGCCTGCTTTTACCCAGCCGCCCAGCCCAGGGTCAGAGCAGCAGCAAAATGAGGGAGACAGAGTCCCAGGCACAGGGTGTTCAGAAGCGATACTTGGCAGCCCTGCGGGAGCTGCCAGGCAGCACTGTCCACTGCTCGGTCACTCCTGAGAGGCCCTTCCTAGCCCCTACACCGGCTAGCTGGCACTGCATGTCGGGACATCCGCTCAGCGGCTGCTCATGAGGATGGCCTGTGGATTGGGTGGGCATTCTCCATCCAAGAAACCGGGACAGTGAGGACCAGGTTTTTGACTGATTTCAACATAAACGGTTGAAAATAGGTCTGAGCGGTGTGAGCATGTAGCTCACCTCACTGCCACACCTCCCTCCTGCAGCTGTGTGTGGCCCTTGGCCTTTTCCCCAGAAGTCTCTGGGACTGGTGAGAAGCAGGGGAAGCGTGGCAGCTCATTGGTGCTCTCTCGTCCCCAAATACATTTCACCTGGCCTCATGGCCTGATTGGGGTACCCTGGGGACAACCGATGAAAAAGAGATCTTTGACTCTTCTTCCTTCCCACCCCTCACCATCAATAGGAGGAGGTGCCACCGTGTCCTGGCCGCAGCCCAAGGCTGCCACCGCTGATGTCTGGGGCGACTTTACCAAGTGCACAGGGTGAGGAGGATCGAGTTCTCCTGGTGGGACGGGTGAGGGCTGCTTCTCTCCCATCTGGCTGGTTGGGCCTTTTCAGGGTATCCAGAGCACTGGGCCCCAGGGAAGTGTGTGGCTGCTCTCCCTGCAAACCTTCCCAGTCCTTTGAACCACTCACAGCCGTGGCTGCTTGTCCTCAGTGCGTCCCTCTCCCTGTGCCCCAGAACACCAACCTGAGAGCTAGAGGGCCTGCCTGGCCACCTGCGTGGGCCCCCTGCATGGAAGCTCCGCTAGTTCTCTGGCCCTTCCTGGCGCCATAAAATATCAAGCCTTCCTTTGAAGTCAGGGTGAAGAGATGCCAAATTCCTGTTTCACTATTGTACATACGAGGGGGCTGCAAGGAAGGTTTGTGGCAAAATCCCATGATCTTTTAATTCACCATTTCCACAAATGATTTGAAGCCCCCTCACAGATGCTCTGGGCCAGGGACCAGCAGACATTTCCCATCAAGGACCAGCTAGCAAATCTCTTAGGCTTAGGGGGCCATATAGTCTCTGTTGCAACCAGTCAGCAAGTTGTAGCATGAAAGTCGCCACAGACAAGTAAGTGAATGCATGGGCATGCGTGTACCAATAAAACTTTATTTGCAAAAACAGGCAGAGGGCCCAATTTGTCCTGTGGACCATGATTTGCTGACCCCTACTCTAGAACATTCTGAGCGAAAAGATAACTTTTATCTGTTTTGCATCTTCAAGCCTTTGACACCCCCACGCCCCCCTGTCTTCCTTTTGACAGGTCAGCGTCCGGCCAGACTCAGCCGGGCACGGACTGGGTGCAGTTCTGAGCAGTGCACCCGCCTCCCTCTGACAGCTTCAGCAAAGGAGGCGCCGCATCGGGACGGCAAAGCACTAGCTGCTGGAAGGTGGAGCCCGACTCTCCCCTCAAGCCTGGCTCCTCTAACAGGCTGGCACCTGGCACTCTGTCACCCAGTGCCTGGGCCCCCTGTGTGATGAGGACACACACTGAGGAGAACTGCTCCCGGAGCCCCTCTCCTCCGTGCTTTTGCCACGAGCGGCTGAGACTTGAGCCCTCCGGTCAGCGACCGTATTAAACACAGGCCTCAAGAGCAAAAGAAGGGCTCGAGTGTGCTGTCTGCATCCAGTGGCCTCGTCCCCGTGTGGAGGGACACCTCTTGCACCCCCATGGGCTATGGCCACTTAAGATGTCGTGGCTGGAGGGAAATCAGTACTAAGCAGCTTTTTATTCCCTTGGTAATATTTGCTTGCTTTGCAAATATGCTGATCTGCACTAACTCCTTGACTTTGCACGGGCCTGGAGGCATTCCCCTTCAGCACAGGACTGCCCTGAGCTTCAGGAAGCAGCGGGCATCTCCGCCACGGTGCCCGGCTTCCACTGCCTTCCAGACTGGGTAGGCAGTGCAGGGCTGAGATAGGCGCTGGAAGAGAGCTGGCACTGAGTGGGCAGAAGGTGGGCACTGTCTCGTGGAGGCAGTCAGCCTTCCTGACCACTGGGGGCTTAGGGGCTCAAGGTTCCCTGGCCAACTTGGGTTACTCCTTGGAGATTTCTGGAAGTGCCTTGTCTGCAGACTCCTTGCTTGTTTCTCTCCTTCAGGGACTTGGCGTGAACTGAAAGTCCGGGCTGTCCTGGATTCCCGGTTCGTCAGAAATCATTTTATCTGAGCACACCTCTGAAATTCCTTGTATGGATGCATCCTCCTGCTCCGCTGAAAGCTTTCTTTGTGAAGGGTCAAGACTGTGAACTAAAAGTGTTGGCCTTAAATGTGGGACCCTAATTTTCTAAGGGAAAATAAATATTTTTTGCTCTGTCAATATTTGTGAAAGACTAAAGTGTTTTTGGCAGTATGGCTGCTGAACCTACATACTTCAAGATGCCCCAGCTAGACTGGCAGCTGCCTCTGTCCCCTCTCAGCCCAAGTCACAATGTAAAGTCCTAGGCCAGGGTGTCGGCTTGGTCAAAGTGAGACTTGGACCCTAATGCCCTGAGGTAGTCAGACACTTCTCTGTGGTGCATCTAGGCACGCAGCGTGTCTCCGCTCCTGGGAACGATGGTGGAAGTCGTTGAAATTGTTTCCCACAGGGCCGAATTCTCTTTGAAAGGAAACGGTGGCCCCCGAGCGACTCCTTGCCTTCTGAAGTGGGAGTGGGGCCTGGGCCCGCCTCCCACAAGACCTCCAATGTGGAGAGGTCTGCTTCAGCAGGAAGGGTGGAGAGTCACGCGGTGCCCTTGCCGGAGGATTCTGTAAGAGCTGCAACTTTTACCACTGGGTCGGGAAGCTGCCGTTCTGACTAATCAACAATGCTGTTATTTTTAGCTGTTGGCAAGTTGGCCGCTGACTTATGGCCACCCTGCAAGAAACGGAAGGAAATGATCGGAGGCCATCTCCATGCGTGCTTGTGAATCAAACTATTGTGAATGTGCCTAAACCCCCCAAACCACTGCCATTGAGGCGGGTCCGACTCATGGCGACACTGCGCAACAGAATGCCACTGCCCAGTCCGGTGCTGTCCTCACAGCAGTTACGATGTGGGAGCCCTTGTTGCAGCCACTGTGTCGATCCAGCCTATTGGGAGTCTTCCTCTGTCGCTGCTGCTCTGCTGATGTCCCTCTCCAGGGACTGGTCTCTCCAGTACATGCGTCCAAGTCTTCCCAGCCTTGTTTCTAGGGAGCTCTGCATGGGCCTCGGGCAGTCCACGGCACTTTCACGATGCCTCCCCAACCCCGTCGTTCAAATGCATCCACTCTTTGCTCTTCCTGTTCTGTGTCCAACTCTGGCGTGCATATGAGACAGCATGGCTTGGGCCAGGTGCCCTTCCCTCCTCTTCAGAGTGAGGTCCTGGCTTTCCAGCACGTTCAAGAAGTCTCGTGCAGCGGATTTTCCAGTTGCAATACACTTTTGGATTGGCTGCTGCTTGCATGAGCGTTGCTTATGGAGCCAAGGACGATGAAATCCTTGGCAGTTCCGGTCTCCTCTGCATGGGTCGCAGTGTTTGTTGTCTGTGAGGATTGGAGTTTTCTTTACAGTGAGTTGTAATTGCTGTGGAAGGCGGCAGGTGAATGTGGAAACCTGTGGGATTCTGGGGCTGTCCTTGGTTACAGGAGCAGATTGCGGCCTCGCTCTCCCACAGAGCAGCTGGTAGGCTTGAAGCACCGACTTTGCGGACTGCAGTCTGGTGCTTCTCTGACAGGGTCTCCGCTTGCCCATGGAACAAGGACAAAGCAAGCATCAGGATTCTGGGTAGTAACTTGTATTTTTTCATCCACATGACTTCCCACCTGTGAGGCGGGTGGGAATGAGAAAACTTATAGAGGAAATCCCTAATTCAAAGTACCGCGTGTCATGGATGGTTCTGGACTCCCGTGGTCAGATGTGGGACCACAACCTCCTGTAAGCTGGGTACCGCACAGATGAGGTTTGTAAGCGCCAGCAAGTGCCCATTGGCTAATGTAGCCCTAATTACCGGGACTTAGAGTCAGGTCATAAGCTGCATAATTTGGTGTTAACTGGTCACAGTTGGAAGTGTCAAATGGCATGCCCAGAACGATTAATTATAAGGAAGCGGAGGTAACTGCTGATGAGGTACGGCCATCAGGGATCTAATTGGAATCTGGTGTGGCAGAAGGCGGCTCGGCGCTCGCTCACACCAACAGAAAAGCAATTGCCACCGGCTCAGGGTCCTCGGGAAACCCTGACTGTCAAACCAGACACCACCCTTCCTTACATTCCTGACCGAAGCTTGCGAGTCTTCAGGGGTAGCGGGGGATAAAATGGGTGGTAGGAAATGGGCATTGGGATTGGGGTCTTTGAGACCTGAGCTGGTCCTCACACAACGGGGGGTGGGGGGTGGAAAAGGATTGGGATACACTGAGTTTGGAGTGGTAGCCCGGAGGCCCCCAGTACCGATTCTGGGATTTGCACTCGGGTCATCCCCTCCCAGCGAAGGTGGGCAGGCTCTGCCATGCCGCTCCCCAATAGAAGAAGCACAGGTGAGGTGTGACGAGGTTGCACTGTTGGCCTGTTGAGGAAGTCAACTATGGGGGCTGGCAGCAGACAGTGGGTTCTGGCTATAAAGAAAGGGGGCCCTCGCCCCATAGTCCTCCACGGACAGGACCCTACCTTGAAAGTGCATCTCTCCGCCGACATCTTGACCACAGCCTGTGAGAGACCCAGAGCCAAAGGACACGGGACACTGCCCTGCATGCCTGACCCTCAGACAGAACCAGCGGGGGTGTCTTCAGGCGCTAAGTGTGGGGTGAGTTGTCACGCAAAGCAGTAGATAATAGAGGCTATTTTCATCTTTTGCTGGCAAGCAGTGTTACAGGTGATTTTAATATTCTTTGTTTCTCTGTTTTTAGATTTGCCGGTCTCGGATCTGTCCTCGTCATGTGCTGTTGAGTTGATGCTGGTTCTGAGGGACCCCATGTGACAGAGCAGACCTGGCCCACCAGGGGCTTGGGGAGCAGGTCACCCTGGAGCGGCTGGTGGATTCAAACCACCAACCTTTAGGTTCCTAGCCAAGTGCTTAAACATTGCACCACCAAGACTCCTGGTTGGATCTGTAATCAGGAGAAAAATCCTAAAATGTCGGATGACTTTCTACAGCTCCAGTGCTGTAAGGAAAAGGTGTCCTCCCTGTTCCGGCCCCCACTGCCACAGCCTCAGCCGCCCCTGGGTTCACAGTCACCTGGTCCTTGGGGAATCTGCACACGATGGCCTCTTCTCTACGGAAGGGATGAGCTCTGCCAAGTCGTCTGCAGGCCCACCAAGCCACTCTGCTAGCTTAGCGGGTGACATGTCGGTGTACTAACCATCAGATGGTCAGCAGTTTGAGCCCACAGGCTGCTCCGTGAGAGAGATGAGGCCCCTGCTCCCACAGAGATTACGGCCTTGGGAACCCACGGGGAGTTTCGCTCTGCCTCGTCGGGTCTCCTGTCAGTACAAGAGGTTGATAGGTGGGGACCTGAGAGAGCCTGTGTGCCAGAAGAAGCCAGCTCCTAGCACAATCACTACGGGTTTGGTAGGCGCAATTGTACAGCGATAATAAGTAAATATTATAGTAAAGTTATAGAGAGCATGAGAGATAAAAGAGATATATAGAAATAAATGGAGTGAGATACATTTTATGGTAGCATGCTCACCTCAGCCCCGCTTGGTGGTCCACGTGGAGGGAGTGAGGAAGAACTTTAATGCTCCCCAAGCTTTTATACTCTCTGGGGACATTGGGGACGTGCAAGCCCCCACATTACAGGTGAAGACATACGTCACAGGAAAGGGTTGTGCTACAGGTATTACAGTGATGGGAGGAGGTGATCTAGGGACAATGCACTACAGAAGGAGGAGGGATTGGGGGTGTACATGCGGCAAGATAGGCAGATCCTAGATTTCTGGTAGCAGCTTAACTTGATTCTGGGTCTCCATAGGAACCATTATCAGTTGGGTGTGAACTCCGCCCACAGGAATTAAACTAATGGCCTTTGGCTCCAGAGAGAAGTAGTCCATTGTCTCCAGCAGCAGGGAGCAGGCCCAGCCCTGCTGTGGGATGAGACAGCAGTCTGGCAACAAGTATCTGACTTCCCCCCACACCTGTGGGACAGTAGAGCTGGGTGGCAGGGGGGTTGCGGTTGTGAAAGTGTGGGTGCAGCACGGCCCCCACTGACTGGTCACGGCTCCCTGGGCTCGGTGGTTACGCACTCAGCTGCTCACCAAAAGGCCACCAGTTGGGACCCACCCAGCGGTTCTGGAGGAAGATGCGGCGATTCTGTTTCTGTGAAACCACAGGGCGATCTCTGCTGGGCCCACCGGGGCCTGAAGAGCCAGGAGGCACTGCGTTTGGGCTTATTTCTATACCTACCTCAGCGTTTGGGCTTATTTCTATACCTACCTCAGTCACGCTGTGGTGGCTTACGAGAGGCTGATGGGTGGTAGCTCCGCCACCTCCATTTCCAACAGGAATCACCCATGAGGGCAGGTTTCAGCAGCGCTCCCGACTCGAACAGGCCAGGAAGAAAGGCCGAGTGACGGACCTCAGCAGTTAACCAAAGAAGCCTATCACCACAGAGCATTGTCCCGCTCCTTGTTCCGGACATGTCATCACGTGGGCTAGCCCTGGAGAAGGGGAAGCCGAGGGCCAGCGAGGGAGAGGGAGACCCGCTGTCAGATGGATCAGCACAGTGTCTTCAGTAGTGGGCTCCTGAATGTACTGGCCCTCATAAGGCTGACACAGGACATGGCAGTTTGGTGCGGTTGGTTGTACATAGGGTGCCATGAGTCAGGTGGCAGTAGCTGCCTCCCTCCCTGGGGCAGTGGTGGTGATGATGGAGTTTTATGCATTCTGTGCCTACAACAGGGCAGGCACACATTTCATAAGCGGTAGCATCTGCACGGGAAAGAAGGGGGGATAGAGACCCCAAGGAGCATGCTAAGTGGCCTCCCAGGGCCCCAGATTCTCACTTGTCCATACTATCCATCTCCAAAACCCTTGGTGCCTATCTTGTGCTAGTTACCTATTGCTACCAGCTTGAAGCAACACATTTACTATCAGTGTCTGTGGGTCAGGAGTTGGCTCAGCCAGGGGCTCGGCAAGGCTACAGTGGAGGGGGAGGGCAGGGTTAGGGTCTTACCTGGACACTAGATTGGGAAAGGATCCGGTTCCAAACACCTGTAGTTTGCAGCAGCATTCACTTCCGACTGCATGCCAGATTAAGGATTTCCATTTCTTACTGACCTGTCTCGAGGGACACCCGGTTTTCTTCGTTCAGCGATTGGAGGTCAGGTATTTTTTTTTTCTTTCTATTTTTAATTGGAGGTCAGGTATTTTAAAAGGCTTTCCAAGTTAACCCACTGATCCAGCAAATCTAGTTAATCGGAACGCCTGTCTTCTAAGCCTCCTGGTTAGTGTGGTTTTTACTGATGGTGGGTAGAGTCCAACCCTGCTTAGGATTTGCCATGCGTTCAACCTTAGCAACCTTGTTTCCCAGTTACCTGAGGTGCACAGATTCAGAGCCCTCTGCAGTGAGCAGGTGAGCACCTAGCTTACCTGCTTGTGCTGGCTCCCACCTGGGCACAGGCCGAATGACCAGTGGTGTCAGCCCTGGGATTTCAAATAGCCACAGGCCAGACTGAACTGAGCCAAGGAGTCGGCACAGTAGGGGACCCAGGCTCTTCGAATAGGGAATTAGAGGCCTCCGTGGGAAGCAGAGGTAAGTATTTACCCTCCAGCATTCGGGAGAGAACAGGGGTTTCCTTGAGCTGGCTCCTTTGGGCCCCAGGTATAAAAAGATAAAGGGGAGAGAGACTGCTGTCTTTCCCAAAATCTTGCTTCCACCTCCTCTTCTGTAAACTGAAGATGAACCTAGAACCTGCTTCATAGCAGTGGTCAGAGGAGGACTAGGCCAGGATGGGAGGAAGCAGTCAGCACAGTGCGGGCACAGCCAGGAGGGCAGGTATTGGTGGAGAGGGGTCTGGGCAGGGCCCGTGGAAGGAGGGGTGGGGGCTAGGAGGAACACTAGAGCAGTGCTTCTCAACCTGTGGGTTGGGACCCCTTTGGGGGTCGAACAGCCCTTTCACAGGGGTGGCCTACGACCATCAGAAAACACGTATTTCCGATCTGGTGAGAAAGAAGCTATCTTTACCCTTGCACTGACACTGGCCTTTTATGCATACTGTCACCACATGTAGCCATGCAGTTTGCTGTTCTATTACAACTGTTACCCATGCTACACCATGCTTCAAGACAAAATTTCATTTATTTGTAATTAGAAATAAATATTTCACAATATATAATTACATATTGTTTTTGTGATTAATCATTGTGCTTTAATGATGTTCAATTTGTAACAATGAAAATACATCCTGCATATCAAATATTTACATTACAATTCATAATAGCAAAATTACAGTTAGGAAGTAGCAATGAAAATAATTTTATGGTTGGGGGTCACCACAACATGAACTGTATTCAAGGGTCGCTGTATTAGGAAGGTCAAGAACCACTGCTCGGGAGGGAGGGAGGGGAAGACTTGCTCTGGAGGGACAGGATTAGAAGTGGACTGGGGGAGAGAGGGGGGGACTATGGGCCTGTCAGGGCCTAGGTAGAGACCCAACAGGTTGGAAGACTCCAACTGGGGTCACAAGCCCCCATGGTCACCAATGGGGGTTCACCCCTAATGGGCAGGCCATGTTGATGGCAGAGATCAGCCCTTCCTCAGCTGGGCTAGGGGAACCTTAGGGGTACTAGATCCTGCTCCCAACCTGTGCCACCCCCTGCCCCTTGACCCCAGGGATGGACCCAGAACTCTCGATTGAATGCTCGTCCCTGTCACAGCCATGCTTCCCTGCCACTGAACTTGCTCGGTGGCAGAGCCCAAAGGGCACGTTAGCACCCTCTAGCTCAGAGTAACTCAGACATTAGAGCCATTTGTTTCCCTCTTTGAAAAACATATAGGTCCCCCGTGAATCAATTCCAACTCTCAGCGAGACCCCCATGCTTGCAGAGTAGAACTGCTCTGGGAGGTTTCCAAGGCTGAGGCCTTTGGAAAGCAGAGTGCAGGCCTGTCCTGGGTGCCTCTGAACAGTCACCCTTTCGGATAGTAGCCCTCCCGCATCTACTGATGGCACACGGGGTCATCTCACTCTCCTGGAAATGCAGACCCAGTGCTTGTGGCCTATGAGCATTTCTGAGGATTTACTGTTTTCCAATTTTCTTAGAATTCCAATGAAACATGCTTCTTCAAACAAAGCACTGCCCTCCCCCAGCCCTGAAGACACTGGGAGGCTGAAATAATTGTCTAAAAGGAGCCCATGCCTCTCCCTGATTGGCTATGGCACCAGCAGAATGGTGAGGGGGGAAGGTTTCTGTGGACATGTGAGAAGGCAAGGTGTCACAGCACCCTCCCTCTGTGGGGATGGAGAAGGAGGTAGAGACTGGCTATGGTTGAGGACCACAGCGCTCCCTTTACTCTGGACTTCCTGGCTGCTGCTTCCATGTGCGTTGATTGTGGGTCCAAGTAAAAGAAATTCTGCATAACTTCAATCTTTTCTCCATGTATCATGCTGTTTTCTATTGGTCCAATGGTAAAGATTTGGGTTTTTTTTTTATATGGAGTTGTAATCCACACTGAAGGCTGCAGTCTTTGATTTTCACTAGCAAGGTTGTGTCATCTGAAATCCCTGGTTGTTAATAAGACTTCCTCCAATCCTGATGGTGTGCTGTCTTCATATAATCCAGCTCCTCGGATTATTTGCTCAGCATACAGATTAAGTATGGTAAAATGATACAGCCATGACACACATCTTTCTTGAGTTAAAATCATGCAGTTTTCCCTTGTTCTGTTTGAAAGACTGCCTTTTGGTCTATATAGGTTCTGCATAAGCACAATGAAGTGTTCTGGAATTCCCATTCTTGATGTTATCCATAGTTGGTTAGGATCTTTAATAGTCAATAAAACCCAAAGAAAAACGTTCTGGTATTCTCTGCTGCCAGCCGTCAGCAGTTCTATCGCTTGTTTTTTGTGTCTGAATTGGACTTGAATTTTAGGCAGCTGCCTGTTGTACTGTTGTAGGCATCTTCTCAACACATGGTCTCCTCGGGGGCAGAGTGCCCTGGTCGTGTAAGGGGTCTTCCTTCGTGAGCCTGTGAAAAGGGATTAAAAACCTCACTGTTATCGAGTGAGTTCTGACTCACAACAACCCCGAGGGCGGAGCAGAACTCCCCTGTAGGTTCCTGAGGCTGTACATCCATCCAGGAGCAGAAAGCCTGGTCTTTCTCCTGCAGAGAGGCTGGTGAATTTGAACTACCAGCCTTGTGGGTTGCAGTCCAATGTTAACCTGCACACCAGCCAGGAGTCCTGAGAAGGGATGGGGAACTGATTTTACAACTGAAGGCCAGAATGCCTTTTCCAAGGTCTCAAGAAAATCGCTCTTTCCCCCGGGATCTCGGAGTTGAAGCCTCGTATTGCTTCCGTGGGTTATGTGGAGAGGGAGAGGCATCAATGGTCTGTCTCGGAGTTGACTCACTTCTCCGAGGCCAGGGTTTAGGGATCTTTATGAGTGGAAATCGATTCCACGGCCCCTAATAAGAAAGACCGGGCCAGAGACTAGTGGGCCTCCTTACAGCTTTGAGATTACGAATCCGATCAACCACCTTGCATCGGAATGACCTTGATCCGCTTGCCTGATGTCCACTTTCCCGTTTATGCAAATACTGCTAATAATCTCTCTGTACTGGGCTGCCCAGAGCCGCCCATGCCCTCCTGTGAGGGCAGCACTCGCTGTGTTACGAACTATGAACCTCAGCGGCGGGTGCCAGGCTCCGCTCGCCCCGCCCCGGACCCGGCGACACCAGGGTGTGGGCGGTCCCGGCGCGGGCTCCGCCCCCATCGCGGCCCCGCGGCGCGAGGCTGGCCCCGCCCAGCACGGCCTGCTGGCCCGCCCGGCCTCGGCGGCGGCGTGGCGCGGAGGTAGGAGATCGGGCCGCGCGCACGGGGAGGCGGGGCGCGTTCCCGCAGCCGAGGGCCTGGGCATGCGCGCCCCCGACGGGCGGCGGCTGCGAGCGCGCCGGGAGGCTGAGGTTATAATTATGGTGCGCGCGCAAGGTGGGGGCGGGCCGCGTCCGCGGCTCCCGGGGCGCTCGGGGCACTTTGGGCGCCTGCAGCCACCGTCCGCGGACATCCTGCTTCCCGCTTATCCCCCAAGGCTTCCCTGATCCTCGCGGGGCGGGGTGTTGTGCGGGCGCCGCGCCCTCGAGGTGCCCACAGACCCCTCTGCGCTGGAGGCCTCCTGCGCCCATCGTCCTCCTGGGCGCCCTGCTCCGGTGGGACGTTGCTGGCCTGCGCCTGTCCAGATTATCCACCGGGGAGGAAACCGAGGCCCAGAGCCGCCCGTGGAGTTGCCCAGGAGCCCGCTACTCGAGGCTTCCAAAATGGGGCGTGAGGCCCACCTTTTAAAACAAGCTCCATCCCCACCTTGATCCATTCACACCCCCTAGCTGGACCTCACTAATCCCCCTGCGATCCTATGGTTCTATTTGACTTGGTGTTGGGACACAGCTGTGGTGGTGGTGGGTGTCAGGGTCCTGTCTGTTTACATGCCAGTTTTCCAGTGTTCTTCAGTTGAGCCTGTGCCAGGCAGGCCAACAGCGCTGAGACCCGCCAGGGGTGCTCAGCCAGGTGTAGGGTTCAGGAAAGAACCCAACACCGCCCCCCCTCCCTTCCCCCCAGCTCTGAGCCTGGATTTTAGGAGTTTCCCATCCACTAGAAAGCAGAGCCTGGGCCCTAGCCCTGACTTAATTACTCCCTTCCCAATCTTCCTCTCAAACCCTGGACTTGAGTGAGCCCTGGAGGCTCCACACCCTTCCAGCCTCCAAAACAGGCCCTTCTAGCTTGGTACCTTGAGCTCAAGGGAATCCCCCAGGTACGGATTTATGCTCACTTCTGTCTCTCCAGTGACCCCATCGGTGGGTGACATCATCTACTGCCAGGGAGATCGTTTTCTTCTCCCTGACCCTTTACTTTCCCATATGATGACATACATATCCCTTGGCCTTCATTTAAGGAGTCCTGGTGATGGGTAGTGAGTTACATGTCGGGCCACTAATGTGAAAGGTCAGCCATCCGAAACCATCCGTTTGATACACGGGAGAGAGTCGAGGCTTTCTACCCATAGCAGTTGTGATTATTGTTGGGGGCCTTGGAGTTGGATCTGACCCATAGCGCCCTTGTGTACAATGGAACAAAACTCGGCCTGGGCCCGCACCGTCCTCACCATTGCCACTGTGCCAGTCCATCTGCTTGAGGGTCTTCCTCTCTTGCTGCCCCTCCGCTTCACCGAAGCCTGTGGAGTCCCACAGGCTTGCTGTGAGGCAGGCTCAATGTCAGTGAGTTGGGTTGGGTTTGGAGCACCCATTCATTCAACAACTGTCATGAGGCTTTGGGCCACAGGCAGACCTAACCCCTGCCCTGGGAGGAGACACAGACAACCTCTATGTCGAGGAAACAGTCGACTGCCAGGGAGGTCAGGGGTAGAGCGCTCAGAAAGTGACTTTTTAATTTTTGCTGTTTTCGTGGTTTGAAATATACAATTCACTCATCGTGTTGGGCAGATACCTCCTGTCAACCTCTGAAAGTTTTTCCTCCCCTCAAACAGAAAGTCCCTCTTAGGCGATAACGCCTCACTCCCTCTGTCCCTCATGGTTCCCCCCTTGCTGCTGTTCACTGCCACCGAGTCATTTCCGACCCATATGACCCTGTGCACAGGAGACCGAAATGCACAGTCCACATAGCTGTTCTTAGGTTTGAGTCCATTGTTGCAGCCACGGTGTCATCTCATTGAGGACATTGCTTTTTTGTTTGTTTAATGCCCCTCCACTTGACCAAGCATGATGTCCTTTGGGGCCTGGTCTCTCCTGCTAACATGTCCGAAGTACGTGAGGCGAAGTCTTGGCATCCTGGCCTCTGAAAACAGTCTGGCTATTCTTCCAAGACAGATTTGTTTGTTCTTTGGATAGGCCACGGCACTGTGAATATTCTTTGCTAACTCACAGTTCAAATGGGTTGCCTTTTCTTTGGTCATCCTTACTCAGTGTCTAACTTTGACATGCGTGTGAGGCGAGTGAAAACGCCGTGGCCTGGAGCAGGCACACCTCAGTGCTTGAAGTCACATCCTTGCTTTTCAACACTCTGAAGAGGTCTTGTGAGCAGATTGACCCAATGCAGCGCATCCCTTGATCTCTTGACTGCTGCTTCCGTGAGCAGTGATTGTGGATCCAAGCAAGATGAAGTCCTTCACAACTTCAGTCTTTTCTCTGTTTATCCTGTTTTATCAGTCCAGTTGTGAGGATTTTGGTTTTCTTTACATTGAGTTGTCACCCATAGTGAAGGCTGTAATTATCGATCTTCATCAGCGAATCCTTCAAGACCACTTTCAGCAAGCCAAGTGGTATCATTTGCATACTGCAGGCTGTTACCAAGCCTTCCTCCAATCCCGATGCCATATAATCCAGCTTCTCTGATGATTGGCTCAGCATACAAATTGAGTAAATCTGGTTAGAGGATAGACCCCGGAGTCACACCTTTCCTGAATTTAAGCCATGCAGTATTCCCTGGTTTGCTCTCCACAACAGAAGTTGATGTTGAATGGTGAAAAGTGCTGTGGCGCGTTAGGGGTTCAAACCCCCCCTGGTAGTGCCGTGGAAGAAAGGCTTGGCAATCTGTTTCACCCTGATCACACCCAAGAGACCCCTGGGGAGCAGGTTTTCTCTTTGGAGGTGGACTTCTAACTGAAACATGTTTCCTTTCTTTTTTTGTGGGGGGG
>NW_022111357.1:28589977-28599714 GCF_000313985.2 Echinops telfairi | reverse complement strand
CTTGTCTCATTTAAAAGCCAAGATCTGCTTGACAAGGAGGAGCCATCCAAACAGAGGAAGTGGGTGGAGCATTCCAGGCCAAGGAAATCGCCCATGCGAAGGCCTTGAGGTAGGAGCCTGGCCTGTTCCAGGCACAAGGTTCTCCTTTGGAAATAGGGAAGAGCCAATAATCCGAATGTGGGTGGTGATCATTTTAATAACAGTCCACACTCACCTCAGGGTGTCATTAAGAAAGCAGCAGTGCATGTGATAGGGAAACCCCGACATCTTAGGGGCAGACCACAACCGAAGTTGACGTTTAGTTGTGCAAAGTGCTGGGCAGTGTTTGGCTGGTGGCGACACAGTCCTCTTCTCTGTGTGCCTCTGCCACCCCTAGATCAGTTGTCCTCAACCTTCCTCCTGCCGCGACCCTTTCATACAGGTCCTCATGTTGGGGTGACCCCCAACCATGAGATTATTTTCGTTGCTACTTCATCACTGTAATGTTGCTACTGTTAGGAATTGGGCGACCCCTGTAAAAGGGTCGTTTGACCCCCAAAGGGGTCGAGACCCACAGATTGAGAATTGCTGCCCTAGGGTCTCAAGCGTTCTTTCCTTCCAGCCAATGACAGTGAAGGAGAGAACAGACTTCCTTGTGGGAGGGCTTAGCTGGGCCACATCTGAGGTGGTACACAGCCTTTCTGCTCTGATTTTATGGAGCAGAACTTGGTCCCAGGGCCAGATCCGACTGCAGCGGTGCCCAGGAGGAATTGACAATCATTTCTGGTGATCCAGATCCAGGTACATGTCATCTTCTTCAATCCTCAGGGTTGCAGCTGCTCTGATGTGTCCAGAGGCTCGTGGTCTCTGGAACTGAAGACTGGACGCAGGGACCACAAACCGGCCAGCAGAAAGCAGAGTTTGTTTGGAAAGGAAAGAAAAGCACCTGCCGCAGCAGGTGGGGACTCGAGTGAGTGGCTGCAGAATGAACTGTGTCTGGGGGGTTCTCATCCGGTGTGGGGGCTTTGACTTGTCTGCATCTCCCGGTTATGAGCGGGCCAATCCCAGGACTGGACCTATTCCTCAGGTCCAATCGTAAACCCAGTCCTGCTCCCCTCCTGGGCTGGGTCTTGCCTGGGCAGGGACAGGTAAGTAAGCCTGCAATGTTCAGCAAAGAGTCTTGGGTTTGATGGCCTTGGAGTTTAGAATCAGCCTTGGGGTCTGATGCCTGCAGGCTTCAGCTGAGAGTGTCCCAGGCTGTAGAGACCACCTGCTCCTCCCAATGCATCCTGCCTCTTTCCCTCACTCTCCCTGTGGGTGCTCTATGTCCCATCTCATATGAGGCACCATGATCATGGGCCACCCTGCTGGTGAGGAGACAAAACCCAGAGGTGCCTGCCCAGGGAGTCATCATATCTAGGCCTTTCCTTTGAGGGATTCCTGGAGGAAACCTTTTTTGTTTGTTTTTTAAGAACTGGATGGAAGTTGCAGGCGTCAGAAGGTGCACAGAGACGTGGGGTTCAGATGTGGAATTGAGATTCCAGAGGAGAACTCAGGGGTGGGCGCCAAGGGTTGGTATCAGCCAGTGCCCAAGGTTCTGGCATCTTGCCCCTCCCCCAGCCCTTCAGGACTGGCTGGGGACAACACTGCAAATCCATTCACCTGTCACTTCCTGGCAGGCCAGCAGGCAGGGGCTGGACGCTTCACCTAGGGAGTCTGCCCCGTGCTCTGGGTCCCGGTGGCAGCAGCCGGATGGGAGGGCTCTCTGGGAGTGGTGGTAGCTCCGCCCCTGGCTGGCTACGGGGTGGCTGTTGGGCCCCTTTTGAGTTTTGCCTAAATCCAGCCTGGGTTGCCATAGTAACCCGGCGGCATTCCTCTCCTTGGCCGGGAATGCCGTTTCCTGGTTTTCCAGTTCTTGACTGCGGGGGAGCGGGCGGCGTGGAGGGGCGTGCTACAGCACCGGGTCTGGCCCGGGCGCAGTGGCCGTCTGGAGGCGCGCGGGCGGAGGCTGCGGCTTGAGCGGAGGGCTCACCTGTCCCGGCAGAGCCTCACCCTGCATCGGTGAGAGCGCCAGCCCCTGCTCCCCTGGTTTCCTCCGTCCGAGGGTGGAGGTGCGGGTCCAATGAGCTACGGTAGTAGGTGCTCAGTTGGAATGATGGCTCTTGGGGACACCAGAGACAGGCAAATGGCATGCTTAACCTGCCAGGGGGAGTGGGACGCAAGGCTGGCACAGCCCTGGAGGCTTCCTAGGTGTGGATTAGGTAAGCTCAGGTGCGACTCCAGGGGAGCTAAGGGGGTCTGGAGGCCAGGGGGAGAGGGCCGCAGGCTGGGAGGCTCCGGAAGGGCAGAGCTGAGGAAGTGGGCTGACGAACTCCCCTCTGTGACCCAGATAGGAGCCCGTGGGTCGGATATTGGGCTTCTAACTTGGAGGTCGGCAATTCAGACCTACCCGGCTGCTCCTCAGAAAGACGTGGCTGTCTGCACCCTTAAAGACTAACAGCCTCGGACACCCGGCGGTGGAGGGCTGCTATGAGGGGAAGTCAACTCCTTGGGCTTTATGGATGGGGTGAGAGGTGCGGGGTTGTCCAGTGATGAAGTGCTAGGCTGCTCATGGCGGAGTGGGGACCCACCAGCTGCTCTAGGAGAGAAAGATGCCCTGTAAAGATGACCTCTCCCCCTCTCTGCCTGCCCCTCCTTCTTCACCCACCAAGGGAATAGTGGGCTTGGACCACCGATCCTATACTTAGCAGGCAGCATCACTGGCTGCAACCTTGGAACCCCCAAGGGGAAGTTCTCCTCTGTCCTATGGGCTCACCCCCAGGAATCTGCACTTGTCTTGGTGCGTTGTTTTTTTTTTAATGGTCAATCATGTTTTGAACCCCCTCACCTACCAATTCATCAGTCTGCACAATAGCCTGGGTAGGAGGTACTGTTATTCCCATTGCAGAGATGAGAGTACTGAGGCTCTGGGAGGTCACCTGTCAAATCAGCAGAGCACAGGCTGCAGGCAAACTGGTGCCAGAGTGTGCCCCTCGCCACTCTCCCACACAGCCGCCCCTGGGCAGGGACTGGACCCCGGAGTCAGGGACTGTGCCTCTATGCAGTTGGCAGCCCTACTTGTGACCACTGTGAGGCCACCAGGGTTCCTTAGGGACTGTCCCTTTGGGATTCACCAGTGTGCTTGTACCCTGTTTTAGCAAGCCCCCCACCCCCACCCCCACCCGGGCAGCCCCAGGAGGTGGTGTGATGGCGGTAGAGGTGGTGGTACCTTGAGAACCAATGCTAAGGCTCGGAGAAGCAAAGTTACTTTTCACTTTTCTGGGGGTGCACACCCACAGCGTGTGGTAGGATTTAGTTCCTTGTCAGCTCTGGGCGATTCCACAACTTGCAATTGACCTGTGGACACACACACACACCACACCGTCTGCCCTGCCTGGTTAATACTTTCTGAGCAAACCACGTGCGTGAGTCTCGTTCGTTTGTTCGGGGTCAGAGAAGAAGCCCCACTCCGTGGACTTGGGACTCTAGCCTTTCTTGCCTGCTCTGGGCCTGGCGGGCTCTAGGACCCAGCAGCGTTTGAGGAGGGGGTCCTGACTCCTACAGGTTCCTCTCCCTCTCAACCCTTCCCCTGCATTCTTCCACCCCTCCCCCGCCTTTCATGATCCCCCACCCAGCTCCTCCCCTTCATGGGCACGTGGGAGCAGGGCCAGATTTAAGCCTAATCTTTCCAGCACTCCGCACGGCAGCCTGGCACAAGGGCAGGAGGTCCAGGGGAAGGGGTAGAACGGCTGCCCACAGCATCCCTTCCCCAATGAGCCTGGGGCTGGAGGACTCGCAGGAGGCCCAGCTGGCCTTGGAGACCGGCATCCAGGTGGGTCTTCAGAATGCTTCCTAGGAAGGAGGAGGGTGGGTTCCCTCTGGGGTGGAGGTGGGAGAGGCTGTGGCAGTGGTAGGGTGCACTGGGACCCTGGGGTGCAGCTCCCAGCCAAACGGGGCAGAGAGGTAGACAGCGCTCCCCTCCACAACTTCCTTCTCCTGGTGCCCTGGAGATGCTGGCACCCAGAATTCCCTGTGACCCCCTTGAGCACAATAGGGCCTCTCACCTGGGGCTGGCCCTGGATTTGCTGAGGGGACCACAGGGTTTGGCTTGTTTATCTGGTCCTTCCAGGGCTGGGGCATGTAGAGTGCCCTCCCTGGGGTCTCTGTGCTGGTTGGATGCTGACACCCAGGCTTCCCCACTGTGGGGGTCTTCTGAGCAGGTCACCTGGGCACCTGCATCTTGGGCAACAGGGCTTTGGTCCTCTCCTACCCTGGCCAGGGAACCCAGGTCCCAGGGTGCTGTAGACCCACTCTCTTTCCCTTGCAGATCCTGGAGAGCAACGTCCTGGGGCCTGACCAGGAGAGAGACCTGAGTGGGCAGGACCCAAACCAGGACTCTCCACCTGCCCGGCTCTCTGCCTGCCTCCGTGAGCTAGTCCCCTGGAACCTCTCCCCACCACCAGAGAGCCTAGGTACCTCCTGCCCCACCTTCCACCTCTTTACGTACCCCTCCTCGCCCAGTGGTGCAACGGCCATGGCTCTAGCTTCCATTTTCTTAATATTCTTCACTCTGAGACAGGCCCAGTGGCCCCCACGAGGTGGGCACCCATTTTATAGATGAAGAAAAGAGGCTCAGAGTGCCCAGGACTTGCACCCCATGGAATGTGACTAAAGGAAAGGGCTGAGCACCCCCCTACCTGCATGCCGACAGCCTACTGTAGAACAAACCCCAAATGCCACATCACCTCCCAGGACCGTGTGAGCCGCCCGCAGATAGTGGGGGAGGTCGCTCGGCTCCGACTAGGACTTGCGATAATCTGAGGGCTGGTGGCGTTCCATCCCTGTATGTGCAGGGGGGCGGATGGGCCCTACTCTGCTGGTGGGCGGCATGCACAACCACAGGGCAGGGTGTGGCTTGAGGGTCCTCAGAGGTGAGCAGCTCTCCCTGCTGGTGCTTCTGTCCAGTCCCTGTCTACCTGCTGGGTCAGGGATGGTACTCCTCGGAGGCCTCAGGGTCTCCGGGCTCCTCAGACAGGGAGAGACTTGCGTGCCCTTTGCCCCAGGCTGGAAGAGCAGGCAGACTGCAGCTGCTGGGCTCAGGACATGGGTCTAGTTCTAAGGGGGTGGGCTGGGGTGGGCACGGTGCTACTGCTTCTCCCGAGGCCTTTCTTTTCCTCTGTCTGTGCTTCACAACCTGGCGTGCGTTGTCTTGCCTGGCGTCAGAAGTGACGGCAAGCCCTTCCCCTGAGGCAGCTTTTGGACTTGCCTGGCAGGAGCTCGGACCCTTCTCCCCATCCCATAGACTGGCAAAACGGAGGTCTGAGCGGGGTCGGCACTGGAGAAGGAAGGAACTCGGTCCCGAGGCTTCCTCTCCTGGCCCCTCTCTCTGCCCACCTTTCTGCTCGCCAGCTGTGTTAGCGGTGCAGTGCCACATCCAGGCTGGCCCCAGGCTGGCCCCAGGTCCTAGTCGGCCTTCCTGCCTCTGACGACGGGGGTGGGGAGCAGGGAGACTGTCTGTCTCACTGCACACAGGACACAGCCAGCTAAATCCCTCCTGTCCCTCACCAGCCCCGCTGCCGGCCCCAGAGATGGCGTCCCTGCTGCCCCTGCAGGAGGAGAACCGGCTGCTGCAGCTGGAGCTGTCCCGGGTGGAGGACCTGCTGGCCCAGAGCCGCGCCGAGCACGATGAGCTGGCCATCAAGTTCAACGCCGTCAGCGAGAGGGTGGGTGCAACCCCGGGGGCAGGGACGCAGCCAGCTCACACCTGCCCACTCATCAAAAGGTTGGGCCCTAAGGTCAGACAGGCCGGGGTTCAAATCCAGGCTCTGCCAACGAATGGCCTGGAGCAGGTGGGTCACTGCCAGCCTCGGAGCCTGTTTTCTGCAGTGGGCAGGGTGGTGGGGGGCGGGGGGCCTGGGAGCTGCAGCAGGGATGTTGCCTCCCTGTCCCTCCCAGGCCTGGCTGGGGTGGGAGCACGGGGGTCATGACCCTAAAGGCCTCCTGCCCCTCAAGGCTCTGAACACCCTCCTGCCCCTCAGTCACATGGGCCTCGTGTCCAGGCAAAGTCTGCCGGTGCTCAGCTACTAACCAAACGGCTAGCGGTTCAAATGCACCCAGAGGCACCATACCAGAAAGACCTGGTAAACTCTGGGGAGCAGTTCTGCTCTGACAACTGGGGTCACCAGGATTCAGTCGGCTTTCTACAATGGTTTTGGTTGGGGATTGAGGCTGGGGCTGGACTCGGGAGCAGGCTGGAGTAGGCACAGGCCTGCCTGGGGTGGGTGTGGGTCAAGAGACCTGCCACTTCCCGTAGGGGGGGTGCTGAGGGTGGTGGTGGTGAGGTTCTGCCTCTGTAAGGAGAGAAGAAGACAGTTTCGGGCCTGCCTCCAAGCCCCAACAGGGCCCAGGGCCCAGGACCCTCGTGGTATACTATCTCCTGTGGGCCCCGGGAAGCAGCTGGGTGGATGTCGGTTAGAGCTGCAGAGGGGTGGTGTGGTGTGGTGTGGTGTGGTGTGGTGTGTGTGTGTGTGTGTGTGTGTGTGTGTGTGTGTGTGTGTGTGTGTGTGTGTGTGTGTGTGTGTGTGTGTGTGATGTTAGAGTGCTCACGCCAGTTGTAACCGGAGTGCTGCTGTCTGTGGAGTGGCTGTTTTGCACCAGGGGGCGCTAGGCACTTTCTCCATGAACCACGGAGGTTGGTCCCTTCCTGGTGCCGGTTTCACAGAGGAGCAGCCGGGGGGGCTCAGCTTGGGGCAGCAGTATGGCTAGCACCCACATCTCCCGACGCCCACTCCAGTGCTCTGCAGCCTGGTTTCACTTCCTGGGTTTATGACGAGATGTCTGGGCTGTGAGATTCCGTGGGGCAGCGGGTCCCTAGAAAACTGGAAGGGCACTCAGGCGCCAAGCAGTGTGACCATCTGATGTTACAGATCGGGAGATTGAGGCCCAGAGGGGGTAGGGCCTGACCCAAGGCCCCTGTGTGGTAGTGGCAGAACCAAGGTTAGCCCAAGGCCTCTGGGCTTTTGTGTGCCGTGTTGGGAAGGGGTGTGCGTTGCTACGCTTGTCTGCGTGTGTGCCCTTGCCCTGCTGTCTGCCCACCTGCTCGAGCGAGCCTCTGACTTGTTGGGACTTGCCGGTGAGCAGGCGGGGGTCCATGGTGGCCCCTAGCTCATGGGACAATGCAGTTAGTTTTCCCAGGGTTTGTGGGGTGTGTGGCCCCAGCCCCACATTGTTGGGGTGCTGGGGACCTGAGCCAGCCCCCTGGCTTAGGCTTCTTTTCTTTTGGTCCATGGCTGGCCTTATGCCAGGCCCCAGGGGGCTGTCTCTGAAGTACAGCTTCTGACAATTGGTGAAGCTGGCACTGCCCCCTGGCTGGCTTGGGAAGGGAAGAAGAAGTGGGAGGTGGCAGGTCCATTTATACTACAACGTAAGTGCTACATGCTAGGTTCGTTGGCTGGGGGTGGGGTGGGGGGAGGTGCCAGCCTGGGGGCCCCTGAGCTGCATGTGGAGGGAGCCTCAGATGGTGTCGGGGAAGCCCTCCCTGTCCCATAGGAAAGCTCTGAGCCAGGCATCGCCATACTACAGACGGGGAAACGGGCCTGGAGAGGGAGCGTGATAGGCCAGGTTCGTGGAAGAACTGAGACAAGGACTCAGGGCTGTGGACCCAGTCCAGTGTCCTGTTATCCTGTGTCTCTGTCTCTCCCTCTGCTGACCCGTCCCAGTGCTACAGGTGCAGGCCCGGCCCTGGGGACTGGGGCAGCCAGGGAGGTTGTCCTATCCTCTAAAACCCCACAACATCCTCATGGGAGGTGGGGTGCTAAAGAGTTGTGCCTTTTTGACTACATGTAGGGAAACGGAGGCAGAGTTTCCAGGATCTAGGACCCAGGTTAGAATGAGGACCTCACTGCCCTGTGAGGATCCTTTCCTCCCTTCCCTGTCTCTGCCCTCCCTCCCCCAGGAGCAGATGTAGGCAAGGCAGCTGGGAATCGGGTGGAGGGGTAGTCACGCCCCTCAGCTCCAGAGGAGGACCCCCTGGGCTCCCCCAGTGTCCATGGCAACCTGGCCAGAGCAAATTGAGTGGCCAGCACTGGGGCAGCAGTTGCCAGGGGAGATAGTAAACTTTTTTTATCCCTGGCTTGGTGCTGGCCTCCTCCCTTTCTGAATTACAAATAAAGCTAAAAGGCTGTTTTGTGAGGGGCCAAGTTCATGGAAGGGTATGACTATGAGTGGCCTGGGCCCGGCTCTGAGCAGCGAGGAACACTAAGGGGTCTCATCCCAGGGTAGGGATGGGTTCCTCTATGTCCCCAGGCACGTTGGGGGCTGCCTGTGTGTGCATTATTCATGTGCATGTCTAAGCTCAGATAGCCATGCCTCTGATAGCATGTATTCACACGTGCAGTCCATGCAGTCATGCTCTCAACCAGTCACCACTTTCTAGGCACTAAGGGACTATGGAGAACAGAGTCCAGGCTTTCCTGAGTACCCTGTGCAGGGGGGCCGGGGATTGGGGTGGTGGTGTTGGGGGTGGGGTGGGGGGGAGGAGCCGGGAATCAAATCCTTACTACCTGCAGCGGGACTTGTGTGCTGGACCAGAGGCTCAGGGTGCAAGGGGCCTCAGAGGCTTGCATCCATGTGTGTCTGTGTGTCAGCACGCACATGTGTGTTGGAGCACACATGTTGGTGAACCACCTGCACGAGAGCATGCATGCCCGGCTTATGCATTCCCTGCATGCCCAGCTTGTGTGCCCATGCACTACATTAACCGTGCACATGCACATGCATGCCCGTGCATCCTGGGCCTGCTCCCAAGTACATGCCTCCTCCGGTGCCAGGCTAAGAGACTACAAGGCATTGTGGGGCTGGGCCCAGTCCGGCGCCCCCTGCAGAGGCCTGTGCCTGCCTTCCTGGGAGGCCCAGGACTCTCACCCAGGGCCCTTCCCTGCAGCTGGAACAGGCAGTGCGGCTGGAGTCCGGGGAGCTGGAGACCCCGGAGCCCAGAGGGCTGGTCCGGCAGAGCGTGGAGCTGCGGCGGCAGCTGCAGGAGGAGCAAGCCTCCTACCGGCGCAAGCTGCAGGCCTATCAGGAGGGCCAGCAGCGGCAGGCCCAGCTTGTACAGCGGCTGCAGGCCAAGGTCAGGGCCACCCACCCCGCTGCTTGCCCATGCGCACCTCGCCCCTGCCTGCCCGCGGGCTAACTTGGCACCCCTTGCCCCCGCGCCGCCTCCAGATCCTCCAGTACAAGAAGAGGTGTACGGAGCTGGAGCAGCAGCTCCTGGAGCGGGCCACGGAGCTGGAGCAGCAGCGGCTGAGGGTGGGTGCCAAGGTGGGGTCGGGCTGGCACCTTCCTCCTCCTGCTCTGGGTGCTCAGCCTGATGCTCCCTCTCCGGCCCGCCTGCAGGACACCGAGCACAGCCAGGACCTGGAGAGCGCCCTCATCAGGCTGGAGGAGGAGCAGCAGAGGTGGAGCCGCGGCAGGGGCGGTCCTTCCAGCACAAGTGGGTGGGCCTCGGGGTGGGGCTGAGGCGGCACGCCCCTCCCCGCCCTTTGACCTCCGCAGGAGCGCCAGCCTGGTCCAGGTGAACGCTTTGCTCCGGGAGCAACTGGACCAAGTAGGTAAGGCCAACCAGGCTCTGAGCAAGGACATCCGCAAAGTGACCAGCGATTGGACACGGAGCCGCCAGGAGCTGGAGCAGCGGGAGGCAGCGTGGCGGCGAGAGGAGGAGG
>NW_022111357.1:28567084-28589749 GCF_000313985.2 Echinops telfairi | reverse complement strand
CGGCATTTTTCAAAGACGCCATGGCCCTGGTCGCCGGGGGTGCAGACCCCGGGCTTCAGCGCGTTCGCTGCCCGCGCCGGGGGAGCGGCGGAGCCGGTGCCCCGCGCACGAGGGGGCCGCTCCAACGCACCACCCTCGCGCAGGCCGGGCGCGGGGCCGTGGGCACCCCGCTTCCGGGAGGGACTCCCGGTGAGCACCCCCTCCGTCTGTCTTCCCTGCAGTCCTTCAACAGCTACTTCAGCAGCGAGCACAGCCGCCTGCTCCTCCTCTGGAGGCAGGTGGTGGGCGTCCGCCGGCTGGCCAGCGACGTCAAGATGTCCACCGAGCGGTAAGAGGGCCACGAGGGGCGGCCCGGCAGGCGGGGGGGGGGCCCCCGTTCAGTTGCCGAGCGAGCTTGGCCATCCTGGCCCTTCGCCCCGCTGCCGTCCACGCCCTTTCCCACCATCGGGGCAGCATCCCCGTGAGGCTCGGATGCCGTTGACCCCGTTTCACAGAGCAGGACACCGAGGCACAGAGAGGTGGAGGGACACAGCAGCAAAAAAAAAAGGCGGAGGCAGAATATGGACCCAGGATTATCTGCTTCTGGAGCTCCTGCTTTTACTCTGCTAGACCCTGGCGCCTTTGCACCCAAGGACCTTGTAACCCCCAAAATCCGGAAACGTACAAAGACACCCCCCCCATTTCTTCTTTTCTTACATTTTTATTGGCACCCAGTCTACATATCAGAGAATTCAATCGTTCAGTCATATCAGGGAGAGAGTTGTATAATCATTACCACAGTCAGTTTTAGAACACCCCCCCTTCCCACCATGGTTAAATCACCTTTACAATGAGTTGTGTAATCACAATCCGTTCTCGAGCTCCCTCCTGTCCTGCCTTCATTGTTAAAGAGCCACATTCTCGTCCGAGGCAGTGAGTGGCCCGACTCACCGTGTGACCATGTTTCCCTTTTTGCCTTTATGGTATGTGTGCGTCAGGACCCATAGAAGTTCACGGAACTGGGTGGACTTGTCGTTGGAGTCTCTCTCTGTCCGTGTGTTCCCTCCCTCCCCCCGCTGCAATGGGAATGTTTTTGTTGTTGACACTCTTCAGAGCAGGACACACACCAGTCCAGCCGTGTGTCTACATGACAGCCTGGCGGCGCTGGCTCCATTCTCTGTGCCATGCAGACCTGCTTGCCCTCCATGCTCACGCCGTCCCTTCACCTTCACCCAAGGGTCCTGTCCCAACTGGAGAGCGGCTGTTGTCCCTTTGTTCCCGTGGACATAGATCTTGAAAGAGTCCCATTAGGATTTATTTGTTCAGATGATGGGGACAGATGTCCTCAGTTTGGATATGGCTCCTGGAGCCCCTGGAGCATCATTTAGCATGTCCCTCCTCCTCTGTGCTGGCTGCAGATTGGATATCCAGCGTCGCTAAGGCTAGCTCAGTTTGGGTTTTTGACTGGACGGTCTCGTGAGTGATGGTGTGCGCCTGGAAGTGCCTTTGGCCCTGTTTACCTCCTTCTGTGATGTCGCTCGTGGCCCTGTGACGCTCCAGGGCCAGCCCAGACCTTCGCCCGAGGTTGCACAAGCGTGGTGTAGTTGTTCTCTCATTCTCTCGCCTCTTCCACTATAGGATGCAGTTCTGCCATCGGGAGCCCTTTCTCCTTGGTGCCACTGGATGCCAGGACTGAGCCCATTAGAGCTATTTTAAATACATTTCTTTTTAACTCGCATTACAATTTTTTTTTCCAGTTTTACTTTTGAATAAAATGTGTTCACAAGGGCCAGATTTCCACGGGTGGGTCTCCCTTTCTCTGCCAGCCCCGGCCATTCCCCTCCCCAGAGGCAAGCCGTACAAGGGGGAGGTTGGTGGAGAACAGTAGAAAAATGGAATTGAAAGATAATGGGATTTTTCCACCAGCTTTTTGAAGCTCCTTCTATTACGTTAGCTAAGTGATCCCCTAGGGTTATTTTATTCATACAAACAGCAAATCTCGGTAGGCTTCAAAGCCATGGTCCCTGGAGCTGATTTCCTTACCAAATTTTTCTTACTGAGAGGGGCCTCCACACCAGGCCAGGGAACCGGCCCTTGGTGGCTGTGCCATGATTTATTTGACAGCACTGTCCCTTTAACGGCCCTCAAGGACCCCACCAGCTGCTGCACAGGAGAAGGCCAAGACTCCCTCCTTTAAAGATCGACAGCCTGGCCAACCGGACGGCAGGTCTGCCCTGTCCTACAGGGTCCATAGGCATCTGGATGGACGGGATGGCAGGGAGCTTGGATGTTGCTTTTTAACCATTTTCTTGGGGGCTTGTACTGCTCCTACTACAGCCCATCCACCCATCCATTGTGTCAAGCACATTTGTACCTAGGTTGCCACCATCATTTCTTTTTTACCTAGGTTGCCACCATCATTCTCAAAACATTTTCTTTCTACTTGAGCCCTTGGTGTCAGCTCATCATTTCCCTCCCCACCCCCCCCACTTTCCCTCCGTCACCCTTGATAATTTATAAAGTATTACTTTTTTCATGTCTTACATTGACCAATGTCTCCCGTCACCCACTTTTCTGTGTGATCTGTTCCCTCTCGCTGCCCCCACCTTCCCCTTCCCCTCCTGGCATTGCTGCTCTCATCATTGGTCCTGAGGGGAGGAAGCTTGGTTTTGCTGGGCATTTAGATCAGTGTCCCTGGCGAGGCACTAGCAGGAGCCTTGGTGGTTGCACGTTGGGCTGCAACCTGCATGGTTGGCAGTTCAAAACCACCAGCAGCTCCGAGGCAGAAAGAGAGGGCTTTCTCCTCCCGTAAACAATTGCAGTCTCAGAAACCCACAGGGGTTGTTATGAGTCAGCAGTGACTAGACCGGCGTGTTGTGTTGTGTTTTGTTGGGGGCGGGTCCTGCAACCACAAACGCAGACTCCTGCACTTTCTCCCGGGGTGGGCGATAGGACTCACCTTTGTCATTGCTGGGGGTGAGGACACTAGTGAGTGAGTGTTTCTCTGACAAAGGGGTGGCAGGCCAAGTGAGTTTGGGGACCTGTGATTTCGGTTGTCAGCGAGTTTTGTGCACGAGCAGTGTTGCATCGAGTCGAGTCCACAGAGGGCACTTCCGTGTCAGAGGCGGTCCGGCAGTTCAGGGCCCTCCATTGTGGTTGTGCCAGGTTGCTCCCTGCGTGGCAAAGCTGGTGGAAATGCTTGGTGGTTCAGACCCCCACCCTCGAGGCACCTTGGCCTTCTGGAGGTCACAGCCTCCATGGAGCATCTCTGCCCTGCGCACATGGGTCACCCTGTGTCGGCACGGGCATTTGGTTTGGGTCTGATTGTTATTTCCCACTTACCCTCCCCCGTACCGTGTATCTCACAATCCACCCCCACCCTCCAATCTGATAGTGACAAATGTACAAATCCACTCTGGCTTACTTTGGCACCTGGGAGTCCAGGACCGTTTCCCATTGCTACCCTGTGCCCTCTCCTTAGGGACCTGCGGCAGCTGGGAGGCGAACTTGCCCAGACATCACGGGCCATCCAAGACGCGGGCCTGGGCCTGAGCTCGAGCCTGCAGCTGGCTGAGAGCCGGGCCGAGGCGGCCTGGGAGAAGCAGGCCATGCTGCAGGCCCAGCTGGAGGGACAGCTGCAGGACAGGGTGCTCCTCGAGAAGGACCTGGCTCAGCTGAAGGTGCAGAGCGACCTGGACAAGGCCAACCTCAGTGCCCGGTGAGTGCCTGGGTGAGCACCAGTAAGAAGGCCACCCTGCATAGGGTGCCCCGGCGATGTCGAGAAGAGGCAGTATCCCCCCAACAGAGATGAGCCCTTCCCCCCCACGAGCCCAGCGAGCCTCCCCAGGCAGCCCATTTACCAGAGAGGGAGACTGAGGTTCAGGGGCACTGGCCCAGGGCAGTTCAGTCTCTACTGCCAGAACTTGTGCTCCCAACTCCTGCTACTGGACAGGTCACAAAGGGCATCCTGTGAGATTACGTGGGTGGCAACCTCGTTCCCATTTTAGCCCGGAGAACTCTGAGGCTCAGAGAGAAACGACTTGCCCAAGAGCATGCTGTGTGGGAGGTGAAGGCTTGGGTGCCTGCCTTGAGTTTGGGGAAGCGTGGAGGGTGCAGGAGGTGGTAGGCTTGGGGAGAAGTTGGGAGAGGCCCCCATTCCCCTCTGCTGCTCCCCCACCTCAGAGTGACCGAGCTGGCCCTGGCGGTGGAGTGTCTTCAGAACCAGAACCGGGAGAAGGACCAGGCCAACAAGGCCCTCATTGTGAAGCTGGAGGCCCTGGTGAGAGGTGGCTCCCTGCCGTGAGGGGCGCAGGGCAGGGCAGGGTGGGCACCAACCGGGGCCTTGGGCCCAGTCTTAGAGTGGGCTGCGGGGCCACCCCGGAGAACCGCATCAGACTCAGAGCCGCTCCTCGTTAAGTAAGCAGCCGTGTATCCCAGACTTAGCAGTGAGCACATCCAGCCCCTGATCCCACCTCATCCTGCAGCTACACCTCCCTGTGGCTCCATCCCCAACACGCGGGTGAGGAAGCCGAGCCACGGAGGGAGAATACTTGTCTCAGAGCCAGTCGGCAAGGAGCTGGGACTTGAACTCTGGTCTGCTCCCTCCCGGCCCAGCTGTCTTCCCCTGGGAACTCAGCTGTCTCCCCAGCAGAGCCGATGCTTCTCTGCCAGTCACCTTTCTGTGTGGGACGTGGCTCTCTTCCCACGGGCTGTGTGACCTGGGGCAGGACACCGGGCTTCCCTCTGCCCTGACTGTCCAGCGTGGGCCGTGGGGTTGCTGTGGGGCCTACCAGGCTGCTGCCTTGTAACCAAGGCCACTTGGCCAGGGAGGGAGACACAGGGGAGAGTTTGAGGTGGGTGGGAGTGGGGGCAGAGACCCTGAGCAGCCTCCATGACCCCTCCCACCCTACTCCAGGAATCCTTGCGGCTACAGGAACAGGCTGCTCTGGAGTCAGAGGACACAGCGGGACTGCAGCAGACCCTGAGGGACCTGGCGCAGGTGGGAGGCCAGAGAGGAGAGGCCAAACGGGTGGGCCGCTGGTGCAGAGCCAGGCCTGGCAGTCCCTGTCCAGCTGCCCTCTGGTGGCTTTAGGCCAAAGTTCACAGGGTGGCGGGCTTGGGGACCCAGGTGGATGCCTTTGCCAGAAGGGCAGGCCCTTTGCTTGTGGGGAGCCCCCAGTCCGACTCTGGAGACATAGCACCTGCCCTGAGAAACTTGGATGAAGTCTTCAATTCATAGTCGATGTCTGGGGAAAATAAATGGGAGGTGGGCACGGGGTCGCAGTAGTGAGCTCGTGGAAGGGGTCGAACCCTGGGAGGCATGTTCTCCGGAGGTCCCAGCCTGCCGTTCCCCTCTCCAGGCCGCCCTGTCGGACACAGAGAGCGGTGTTCAGCTAAGCGGCTCTGAGCGCACGGCCGACACGTCAGATGGCAGCCTGCGGGGTCTCTCGGGCCCACGGACCCCATCCCCACAGCAGCGCTACTCGCCCGGCCGGGGCCCTTCCCCTCGCCGGGGCCCGTCCCCCGCCTGCTCCGACGCCTCCACACTCGCCCTGATCCACTCAGCCCTGCACAAGCGCCAGCTGCAGGTCCAGGTAGAGCCCGGCTTAAACATGGAGCGGGAGCCCTGGCCCTGGGCGGACCCTGAGTCCCCAGAGTGGGTCTGGAGCCTTAAGAACCAGAACCCGTAGCCCAGTGCTCTGGGGAAGAGTGGGAGGTGCTTGATCAATTGAGGGAGGAGCCTGGGGCGGGCTCTGAGACCCGCTAGTCCCAGTTGCCTACCCAACCCGCTCCCTTCGAAGCCAGCAGCCTAAACAAGGTCTGGGAGGAGGAATCGGAGGTAGAGGGGGAGGATTGAGGGAGGGGGCCGAGTGGGAGCCTGGGTAGGAGGGAGTCTGGGGGGCAGCCTGAGCCGAAGGGGGCGGAGCTGGGGGCTGTGCAAGGCCTTCGGTGGGCAGCAACGTAGTTCTTGAGACCTGGGAGTGGAGGAGCATGCCGAAGCTTTGTCAGAGAAATGGGCTCGAGCCCTGACAGAGGGCCCAGTGCAGGAAGTAGGAAAAAGTGCTGGCAGCCTGGTCCATTCTGCCCAGGCTGGGCCAGGCCACAGTGGTGAATCCTCCTGAAACCTCAGGGGGGCCCCCAGAGCCTCCCAGCCCTGAATAATTCCCGCGTCACGTCACAGGACATGCGTGGGCGCTATGAAGCCAGTCAAGACCTCCTGGGCACTTTGCGGAAGCAGCTCAGCGACAGCGAGGGTGAGCGCCGGGCCCTCGAGAGACAGCTGGAGCGTCTTCGGGACAAAGCTGATGGGGTCACCCAGGCCCACGAGGATGCCCAGCGTGAAGCCCAGCGTCTGCGGAGCGCCAACGACCTTCTGAGCAGGTGCTGGGAGGTCAGAGGTGGCGGGTCCAAGCGGTAGGCCAGAGTCTGGACCTCACACTGCCCCGGCCTGTTAGACGTGAAGCTGCACCCACTTCCCCGGCAGCTCAGCCATTCCCAGGGCCTCCCAGGGCGTGGGGCAGCGAGAGAACAGCCAGGTTCTCTCTGCAGGGAGTCCACTAGAGGCCCTTAAAGGATGGAGAATGTGGCCCTCCTCTTCCCTGATGCCCCAACCTCCCGTCAATGCCTCATCCCCTTGCCCTATAGGGAGAAGGACAGCCTGGCCCAGAGCCTGCAGGCGGCCGAGCAGCAGGCTGAGGAGCTGCAGCAGGAGCAGGAGAAGCTGCAGGCCGCCCAGGAGGAGCTGCGGCGCCAGCGAGACCGGCTGGAGGAAGAACAGGAGGACACGGTGCAGGATGGGGCACGGACACGCAGGGAGCTTGAGCGCAGGTGAGCTCCGGGCTGTGTCCTATGCAGCCCAGCAGTGTGTCTGGAGGCTGGTGAGCACCTGGGCATAGGTGTTCTAGGTGAGGCCCATGACTAACTTCCTTGACTGCTCCCTGCAAGGTTGTATGGCAAAGTCCACTCAGAGGCACTTTGGAAGAAACACCTGCCAGTTGACCTCCCCAAACCGAGCCACACATAATGGACGGACCCAGATAGAATGGGCGAACAGTGTCATACAAACCTTAAGTTCTTCAAGATGGCCAGTCTTAGGGGACCAGTGAAGACTAGAGAGCCCCAAGACTTCAAACGTGGGCTACCATCTGAGCTTAGAACTTAAACCACTCCCCGTGCTCACCATTCAGTCACAGAGGGGCTCGTAGAATAAGGAAAGAAAAAGCACCGTGAGCACTATGACCCTCTGACACCGGGCTGGGGAAAGTCCAGCCCTGGGGCTGCCCAAGGCCCGAGACATCACCAGTGACTGCTAAGCTGCCGCGCCTCACCAAAGAGAACCATTCAGGCTGAGTGAGTGAAGTGCTGCACAAAGACAGCAGGCTGCTCTTTGATCAGCCGCTCAGTTGATCATTCTTTCTGGCCCGCCAATGCTGTTAGAAATAGCCAAGTGGTGCTTAGCAGGAAAAAAGGCTTCCCACCACTGCTCTAGCTGATCACCTAACAGAGACCTCACGGTTCCCAAGGGCTCTGGGACTGTTTGGCTCAGGGAGCTGGGGGCAGACAAGTAACACGGGGTACTTGCCTGAGTTAGTTCATTGTGCCAACCTGGCCAATAAACACACACGTGGGGTTAATCGAAGGGCAGAGAGCTAAATGGCTTGGTGAGCCTCACCTTTCTAGTTCTTGGGTCTCTTGCTTTGTGATGGTCGGACCAGGGTGCAGCTGCCTTAGCAGTTCCCTGCTTCAGCTGGCAAGGATAACTTCCTGCAAGACATCCTCAAGGAGAAGCCACATGGACCTACCCCGATGAAGCCCTGGGTGCTGGAGCACCCGTGTGGAGACCCCTGCCAGCGCTGAGATGCTTATACACTCACTGACTCAGCTTTCCTCCTGCAGTCGGCATCACAGAGTGTGTTTTGTGAGATAGAGGAGGACTTTGTGGACTGGTGTTGGACATATGGGTTAATGGGCTAGTGGTGGCCTTGTGGACTTGGGCAGCACTGGGTTGGGATGTTTTCTTGATGTGTACTTAGCCTCTCTTATACACGAGTTTCTGTGGATTTGTTTCTCTGAAGTCCCCAGACTCACACATTGCCTACCGTGTCCCATAGCCACCGGCAGCTGGAGCAGCTGGAAGGGAAGCGCTCGGGGCTGGCGAAGGCGCTGGTGGAGGTGAGGGAGGCGCTGAGTTGTGCCACCCTGCAGCGGGACGTGCTCCAGGCCGAGAAGGCCGAGGTGGCCGAGGCACTGACCAAGGTGAGTCCCTCCCGCCATGTAACTGCTGACCAATCCTGAGGCTGACCTCTGACCCTGACCACAAACCCACCTCAGGCCCTTGGTCCCAAGCCTTCCCACTGTGGCTATAGACTGGCCCCATTTCTGGCTGACCTCCGACCCTGGTCTTGTCCTTTTAAGACATAGGCTCACCTTTGACCCAGACTACAGTCTCACCTCTGTTTTCAGCCCCAGATGAAATGACCCTTGTTGGTGGCCATCGCCTTGACTTCCCAGGGCCTCCTGGGACAGTGCTTGTAGCTCTGCACCCTGGTCTCTGAGAGAGCCCTGGTCTCTGAGAAAGCTCGGGACCAGGATGTCGGTGGGGAGCGAGCTGTGCTTGCTCAGCTCACCAGGCATGGCTTCTTTTAAAGCCCCTGTTGACCCCCTCCTTGTTCCCCAACCCTGGCACTGAGGATCCCCGCCCCACCCTGTCTTTCCCAGTTTCACCCATCCCTCTCTCCCCGGCCCCTGCCCGCCTCCCTGGTCTCTCTGCCTGACCCTCTCTGGCTCCTGGGTCCCCACCCGACAGGCAGAGGCCAGCCGCGTGCAGCTGGAGCTCTCCCTGACGAAGCTGCGGGCGGAGGAGGCCTCCCTGCGGGACTCCTTGTCCAAGTTGAGCGCCCTCAACGAGACACTGGCTCAGGACAAGCTGGGGCTGAACCGCCTTGTTGCCCAGGTACGGCCCCCTCCCCTGTGTCACCGCCAGGCTGTCCCCTCCAGTCTGGGCTGTCCCCTCCTGCCCTGTCCCTTGCCCTGTCTATCTGTCCTCTCATGAGGCCACAGGCCCTCCTACTCCCTCCCCATGCCTGCACAGCCAAGGACAGAGCCCTGTGCCCCTGCCCTGTGACAGGGCTGGGAGGAAGAGGCGTCCCTGGTCCCAAGAAGGACCCCCTCTCTGTGTCAGGTGGTGTGGCTGGGCTGGGCTGATCTGCTTACTGGCCCCCACTCCACCCCGGTCCCCACAGCTGGAGGAGGAGAAGGCAGCCCTGCTGGTGCGCCAGCGGCTGGCGGAGCAGGAGGCCGCCCTGGCGAGGGAGGAGCTGGAGCGGATGGAACAGCTGCGCCTAGAGCAGGAGCTGGAGCGGGAGGGCCTGGAGGGCTCCCTGCGGGCGGCTGAGCAGGCCCGGGAGGCCCTGGACCATCAGCTCCCCACGCTGCGCCAGGATCGCAGCCGGCTGCAGGAGCAGCTGGCCCAGGTGGGCCTGAGCACTGTTGGCCTGTTTGGGTATGCAGAGTGGCGGGACTGAAGCTCTGGTTCTGGGTTTACATCCTAATCCCACTTCCACCAGCTGGTGACCTTGCTTTCTGTGCCTCAGTTGCCCCATCTACAACATGGGGCTAATAGTTCTTCTCACAACGGCTGTTGTTACATGAGAGACCCTATATACAGTGTTTAGCAGAGGTGCATATCTAGCACCAAGTCATCACTCAGGAAAGTTTCATTATAGTAACAGGTGGGGCCCCAGTAAGAAATGGACTCTTAATTTGTTGGCGACTGGAAGGGACCTTAGGGGCTCAGGGATCCATTGAGCTAGGGGAGTGGGGCACAGGGAGCAGGGAGTGGGCTGGTGCCCTTCTGTGTGGTGTGTGAGTATAGGTAGCGTCTCTGGAAATGTTGGGGGAGAGGGAAGGGATTCTGTCACTCCCAAAACAAAGAACGAGGACCCTCATTTTAAGGCAAGTGTGTCATAGACCCAGAGAAGGCTGCTGTTTGCCCAAGGACAGTACCTGGGCCTGAATGCAGGCCTCCAGGCTGCTCGGCCAGGCCCAGGGTTCAGGGGCTATGTGATGAGCAGACTGAGGACTGGTGCTCACGATCCCCTGGTACGGACAGCTCTCCCGACAGCTGAGTGGGCGGGAGCAGGACCTGGAGCAGGCCCAGCGGGAGTGGCAGCGGCAGGTAGAGGCGCTGGAGCGGGCAGCCCGGGAGAAGGAGGCGCTGGCCAAGGAGCGGGCCAGCCTGGCAGTGCAGCTGGCGGCTGCCGAGCGAGAAGGTCGGACCCTGTCGGAAGAGGTGACCCGCCTGCGGTAAGGCCTCAGGCTCTGTCCCCCTGCCCAGTCAACCCCAGAGCAGTCCCTTAGGAGCAGGCCTTGCCAACATGTCCTAGCTACAGCTTCCCCAGGGAGGGCTGGCTCTGCCAGGCAGGTGGGTTGGCACCCTGCCCACAGCTGGCTGCACCCTGGGAGCCCCGGCTGGGTGGCTGAGTCTCTCGGCCCTGGGGGCTCTGTGCTGCAGCCTGGAGAAGGAGGCCCTGGAAAGCAGCCTGTTCGAGGTGCAGCGGCAGCTTGCCCAGCTGGAGGCCCGCCGGGAGCAGCTGGAAGCTGACGGGCAGGCCCTGCTGCTCGCCAAGGAGGCCCTGACAGGTACAGGTTCTGGGGCTGGTGGGCACACTGGGCTCCAGCCCACACTTGCACCCTGCCCAGCCCTGGGGTCTCCCAGCCCTGGGCGTACTGTCTTTGGAGTCCGGCTGCTCCGGCTCTCAGGCCGGGGGCTGCTCCACAGGTCTGAGCCTCCTTGGTCTGCCTCTGCCCTCTCGGGGCCACACTTGCCTCTGATCACAGAGGCGGACAGAGACTCATGTCAAAGGCTTGGCTCAGGGCCTGGCTCGGTCTACAGTGCCTGCTGCTTCGTGTCACCGGGGCAGTGGAGCGTTCTGGACAGAGCCACCAGGTTTCTAGATGATTCCTGGCCCTGCAGGCCTAGCTGCCCTGTCTAGGCTGGAGCTCATGGGCTCCGCTCACACACAGAGCACCTCCCTGGGCCAGGAGAATGAGTGTCCCGATCATAACCAGGACTGCCTCCGCCCCCAGAGCTGGGAGAGGAGATGCCCCTGGAGCCACTGGTGGGTTTCCAGCCCAGGAGCATGGTTTTGCTCTCCCACCCCACCCCAGCCATCGGTGCAGATAGGAAGTGCTCTGGCATGAGGCAAATTGTAGCAGTCACCACTGGGTGGTGCATCTTTGGGAAGTTACTCATTGTCCCAGAGCCTCTGTCAGCTTATCTGCAAAGTGGGCATGAGAATAAGTTATGTCGAGACCGGGTCTGTAAGGTGTCCAGCCAGGTGCTAGATGGATCTGACTCTGATCCCTGGGCACCCTGTGTGCCAGGGAGGACTGTGCTCTCTGGTGTGATTTTCAGTGGCTGAGTTTTTTTACAGTAGGTTACCAGACCTTTCTACCAAGGTGTCTCTGAGTGAACTTGAACTTTGAATTTTTGGCTTAGCAGCCAAGGACTTTCACCACATACATCACCCAGGAACTTGTGAACCCAAAGACAGTTATGTTTTTATTGTCGTCCCCCCCCCCACTCGGGAGCCATGATTGCCCTCTGTGAACACAGTTCCACGTTGTCAGGGAGAAATATGGGCCCCAGGACCCTGAGCTGCAGGTGGGGGGACTGATGCCCAGAGAGGATAAGCAAGATGCTAGGCAGGCCCCCTTGCTCCCCTTCCCTGCCGGCTTTTGCCCACATGGCTCACCAGCCTGGGCCTGCTGGCCGGAAAAGAGGTGGCAACCTGAGCCCGTCCCCTCCCCCTTCCTTCCCTCCCAGGGGAGCTGGCTGGGCTGCGGCAGCAGATGGCCACTACGGAGGAGAAGGTGGCGTTGGACAAGCAGCTGATGGCCCAGAAGCTGGCGCAGGCCGAGCGGGATGCGCAGGCCTCTCTACGGGAGCAGCGGGCAGCCCACGAGGAGGACTTGCAGAGGCTTCAGCAGGAGAAGGTGTGGGCAGCGCGGACAGGCGGGCAGGGCTCTCATCCCCCCTCTCTCAGCGACCTCAGGCGAGCCATGCCTCACCCTGTCAAAGGGGCTTGTGCTCTGCTCTGGAGGCAGACGCCATCTGGCCCGTGGGCTGCTCTGAGTCACGTGGGTTCAGCAGCAGCAGCAGCAGCAGCAGGCTCTCCAGTGGCTGAATCAAGGTCCCTCTGGGTGGGTGGGCTCTAGCCTTCAGCCTCCCAGGCAGCACCCGAGCATCCTGGCTATTCATCCCGCCCAGCCCCTCGGAAGCCAGCTGCCCGGCGTGGGGTACCACTCGCATGTCAGGGCAGGCCTGTGCACCATAGGGCTACGGTGGCCGACTGCAGAAGCAGGTGCCCAGGCCTCTCTTCCTCGGCACCTCTGGTGGGTGCAGGCCTCCAACCTGGTCAGCAGCCGAACGCACGAGCTCTTGCACCACCTCAGGCTCCAGACAAGAGCCTCCCACCTGGGCTATTGTCATCGGGTCTGTTCCAACCCAGAGCAATCCTCTGAGATGGCATAGGACTGCCCCCTGGTCTCCATGGCTGCAGTCTGCACTGGCACAGGCCGCCACATCTCTCTCCATCAGAGTGGCTGGCCGGGGACCACCCACCTTTCAGATGGCGGGAACTCCAGGGCTCCTTTCTAAGCTCTGCCCACAACCCACTGCCATTGGATAAGCAGCTCCTCCTCACGACAGAACAGCTGCTCCTGGGGGGTTTCCAAGTCTATAAATCTTCTTGCCCCAGTTCTTGGGGTGCTGTGCAGACCCCGACTCTACCTCTCCCTCTTTCTCCAACCTAGTGCTGCTCCTCCTTCCTCCAGGAATCAGTCTCTCCTCCCCAGGCCGGGCTGCCGCTGCTCCCAGCCGCCCCCCACCCCCTACCCAACGGTTCTCTGGTACCCTGGAGTCCCCTGGCCCCTCACCCTGTCCCTGGGGTTTGGGCTGAGAGGGACCCTGCTGCCCTGAGGTTTGTGGGGGCCGTGTGTCACTGCCTGGGCCTGACCCCCCAGGAGGAGGCGTGGCGGGAGCTGGAGGCCGAGCGGGCACAGCTGCAGAGCCAGCTGCAGCGGGAGCGGGAGGAGCTGCTGGCCCGGCTGGAGGCCGAGAAAGAGGAGCTGAGTGAGGAGATCGTGGCCCTGCAGCAGGAACGGGACGAGGGCCTCCTCCTGGCTGAGAGTGAGAAGCAGCAGGTTTGCATGGCCCTCTGGGCTCCGGCTGGGCGTGGCGTCCCCGCCCCCGCCCCCGTGTCTCTGCCTCCAGGGTGTTCCCTCCCCACTCCCACCCCCCAAAAAAGGTCCCCACGCATTAGCTGACCTGCCTGCAAGAGAGCAGGCTAACTCCTGACTTCCCACAATGGGACAGAGACAGAGCAGAGGACCCACCGCCTGCCCCCACAAGGGTCACTTCCCCTCTCCGAGCCACTGTTTCCTCATCTGCAAAATGGGAAGAATCGGGCCCCGCCTTGAGATTGTTGTGGCACGTTGTGGGGTTGTCGTCTGGGCTGTTGTTATTGTTAGAGCCTCCCCATGGGGGGGCATGCACCTCTGCCCTGAGCTCCCCTGCGTTGGCCCCTCAGGGGCCCTGATGGGCACATTTCCCAAGAAAGGGGGACTCTGACTGTTCTTAGGAGCCTCTCCCCAAGCCTGCCTCCCTGCCTCGGCCCAGGCCCTGTCCCTGAAGGAATCCGAGAAGACAGTGCTGTCTGAGAAGCTGCTGGGCACGAGACACAGCCTGGCCGCCATCTCCCTGGAGATGGAGCGGCAGAAGCGAGATGCTCAGAACCGGCAGGAGCAGGACCGGGTAGGGCAGGCCAGGCAGGTGGGCCTCTGTCTGAGGGCGGTGGGCGGCACAGCCTTGCCTACAGCAGCCCCTATCTCAGGGAGATGCTTGGTCTTCCCTGGAGAAGCCTCCAGTCTGTGGGGGGGAGGCTGAGCTTTGGGAGCCCTCTGTCTGAGGGAGGCAGCACAGCCCTTCCTTGGACACCCCCCATCTGAGGAAGGCGGGCACGGCTCCAGCCCGGAGAATCCCCGAGCCTGTTCCGCAGGCAACAGTGGCCAGGAATCGAGGATCAGCAGAGGGTCTCGTAGGCTAGTGAGTGGGGCTGTGTTCAGAGCTGCGAATGAATGGTTCAGCTCGGGGAGAGGGTGACGGGACAGGACCAAGTCTGAGGTGCCCACCTGTCCCAGAGCACCGTGAATGCCCTGACGTCGGAGCTGCAGGACCTACGGACCCAGCTTGAGGAGGCAGCTGTGGCCCACGGCCAGGAGGTGAAGAGGCTGCAGGAACAGGCCCGAGACCTGGGCAGGCAGAGGGAGTCCTGCCTACGTGAGGTGAGCAGCCGCCCCCAGCTGGTCAGCACGTGCTGTGTGCTGGGTGCTGTGAGATTCCCAAATAAGTGAGCCTTATGCCCCTGCGCCTGGGGACAAGGAACAGCCAACTTAGAATGGAGCCAGTGAGCCTTTATTATTAGTTACTTTTTACGTGGTAAAAGTATACGTGACCCCACACTTGCCAATGGAACATCTCTCACGTACAGCTGGGTGGCTGGCGTCAATTCCACTGCTCAGGTTGTGCTAATACCTGTTGCCAAATTCCCCGTCCCCGCGAGCAAGGAGCAAGCAGCACACGGCTTCCCACACTCCGACTCCCTCTCCTCCGTCCCCTGCGGTCACTCTGGTCTCGGTACATTGGCAGCAGACATTTAGGAAGCACCTGCTGTGTAGCTAACCCCTCGGGGACTTGAGGGGCTGGTGGGGTCCCTGTCCTCTCTGAATTCTTCTACCGGACAGTTCTGGTCCCTTACTTGAGGCCCAAGCACTGATGACTAACATGGCCTGTGCGTGTTTGTTTAGTTGCCCAATTTGGCTCTGACACCTGGAGCCGACCACCATCACCACACACACACACACACACACACACAAACACACACACACACACACACACCCGCCCCCACCCCACCCATCCTTTTACAGAGTAGAACTGCTCCATAGCATTTTCTTGGCTCTGACACCTGGAGACCACCACACACACACACACACACACACACACACACACACAATATCCCACCCCCACCCCTTTTACAGAGTAGATCTGCTCCATAGGGTTTTCTTAGCTGGCCTCCTGAAGCAGATCATAGGCCTTCTCTTCCAGGGTACGGCTAGTTGGGTTAGAACCGCTGTGTTTTAGGTTGGTAGCCAAGCACAGCGTGTATGCCACTCGGGGACTTGATGATCTAGGTTTGTTGTTTGACTTTGAGGAAAGACGGGGTGCTTTCGGCTCCTGTAAAGAGTCACAGGGTCAGACACCCACAGGGGACAGTACTGCCCTGTCCTATGGGGTCGCTATGAGTCGGAACCGACTCAATGGCAGTGAGTTTTGTCTTTCTGTTTTTAAATTATATCAGCGTTAGCACAATAAAATACAAGACAGCAACAGTCACAGAGGAAGCACCCCTGGTTCCCAACATAGCTTGGCTCCCACCACGCGAGGGAAAATTGGAATTTCCCCCCCGAACTCTTTGAAGTCCCCTCACTAGAGCTCTCGGTAGCCGTATGAATCACTGCTGAAGGCCAGGGCAGGCGCCCCGTGCCAGGCTATGGGAGAGGTGCTGCCCACGGCGCCCAGCCTCAGCAGGGCAGCGCTCTGTCGCCACAGGTGGAGGAGCTTCGGACCCAGCTGCGCTTGCTGGAGGATGCCCGGGACAGTGTGCGGCGAGAGCTGCTGGAAGCCCAGCGCAAGGGGCGGGAGAGCCAGGAGGGCTGCGAGGCCCGGCGGCAGGAGGTCACCGAGCTGCAGCGCAGCCTGAGCGAAGGGGCCAAGGAGCTGGAGGTCCTGCGGCGCGCCAACGAGGAGCTGAGGGCAGCCGTGAAGAAGGCCGAGAGCGAGCGCATCAGGTGGGGATGTGGGGACCGAGCCCACCCCTGAGCACAGGGCTCATGGAGTCTGGGCCCCAGAACCCCGACAAGACAAGGGAAGCCTCTCTGCCCGCCAACCCCAGCGAAGGATCCAGAGGCCCCAGCCTGGGGCCTCTCGGGTGTCTCCCTAGTTAAGGTGGGAGAGGCTGGTCCAGACGCCAGCCCCACCTGCTGCCATCACCTTGGAAACTTGGCTGCCTCTGCTGGTCCCACAAGAGCAGGCAGCATAGGGTACCTTCAGGCCACAAGTAAGCGAGGTCTACCCCAGGATCTATGCAGGGCTGCAGACTAAACTCTGACCAGGTCCCTGGCAACCTCTGCCTTCTGCCCTCTGCCCGCTCCAGCCTGAAGCTCGCCAACGAGGACAAGGAGCAGAAGCTGGCATTGCTGGAGGAGGCCCGGGCAGCCTTGGGCAAGGAGGCCGGGGAGCTGCGGGCTGGGCTGCAGGAGGTGGAGCGTGCCCGGCTGGAGGCTCGGAGGGAGCTGCAGGAGCTCCGGTGGCAGGTGGGCCTGGAAACAGTAGCTAACTTTCTTTCTCGTCTACAGAGCACCAAACAGAAGGTCTTGGGGCCTAATGGGTGGTGGTGGTGGTGGTGGTGGTGGTGTATGTTAGCATGTGCATGCGTGCGTGAGCATGAGCGTGCGTGCGCTTCTGCACAGCCACTCCTACATTTCTCCAAGGAAAGCGCCTGTCGCTCGGACCCAGTTCTCAGGACTCGGTGATCCACAGAACGCTCTAGGTCAGGGCTTGGCAAACTAGGGCCTGACAGTACGTCTGTTTTTAGAATGGTGTTTTATTGTGTTTCGGGTGAAAGAGCTTGTACAGTAAACGGGTTCCCCGTGGGCACTTTCTGTACCGAGTGTTCAGTGGTGCCAGTTCTAGCGGTAGCTCGTCCGGCACTCGGGTTTCTCATCTGCATACTGGAGTGCGCGTGTCGGTTTCCCGTCTCTGGGCTCCTGTAGGTGGAGTGCAGCACCGAGGGCAAATAGCATTGATTTGGTGTCCACTCTGTTCGTTCACTGAACGGTGGCCTCCACTCAAGGACTCTCTCAGGATGATAAAGAGTCTCAGTGCGTCTTCTCACCTCACCTGGTCCAGAAAGTCTAGACTTGGTTAGGAATTTGACTCCCGTTGTTGTGTTTCCCTCCACTTCCGGCAGGGTCCACCTCTTGTGGCCCTGGCCAGAGCAGTCAGCAGCAGTAGTGGGCACCATCTAGTTCTTCTGGTCTCGGGGTAGATGAGGCTGTGACTCCGTTAGGCTGTTAGTCCTGTGGACGAGCAGTTCCTTCCGGAGATTTGGGTTTCCTCCTTAGTCTTCTGTTCCTGATGAGCAGACACACTTAACCGTGTCTTGGATGGCTGTTTGCAGCAGATACTAATGATCTTCAGCCTTATGGGCCGGTGGGCCTCCGTTGCAGTTCCTGAGCTCTGCCAGTCAGTGAGAAAGCAGCCCTCTCACTGTCATTGCCACCCAGTTGATGCCCACTCACAGTGGCCCTGCAGCATACAGGAGAACCACCCCTGTGAGGTTCCTAGACTGTATGTCTGCACAGGAGTAGAAAGTCCGCAAGTTCTTTTGCAGTGAACAGGCAGGCAGCCAGGGGTGGCCTGTGGGCTGTAGTTTGCTGATCCCTGAACTAGATGGTCGCCAGCTGCCCGTAACAGCATGCACTCCACAAGGGTCTGCTGTATCCTGGGCATTGTGGGCAGGGGCTTCTAGAACAGGAGACAAATCCAGTTGGGACCTGGGCTCTGCCCCACTCAGAAATATCACAGCCCCGAAACCTAGTCTTCCACCTCCTCCCCAGGCTCCCTCCCAGGCCGCCCTCTGTGCTGAGGTCCTGGGAATCCACAGGAAGGCCTTCAAAGGCTGCTCACTCTTGGGGACCAGGCCCCTGCATGGGTTTCGCAAGCTGTAGCAGTAGGCCCCTTTTAACTGACTATAGCTGTATTTTCCATGTGCTTGGGATCAAATCCCAGTCTGCTGCTCCCTGGCTGTGTGACCTTGGGCCAGTGACTTCACCTTTCTGAGCCTCAGTTTTCTCATCTGTTAAATAGGGATAAAGTTAGTATCCTACCCTGTCGGGTTGTGTGAGGTCTGGAGTTCATATGAGTGAAGTGCTTAGAGCAGTGCTGGCCACACAGTGAGCACTTGGGAAAGCTGGTCCTCACTGTGGGGATGACAGGTAGCCCAGAGGGCTGTGGTTCCCGCCCCACAAATCTCCAGGCCTGACAGGTTTATCTCTCCGTGCTCCCTCACTCTCACCTGCCATGAAAGGTAGTTATTAGCCCATTGGGTGATTGGTAAACTGAGGTTAGTGCTGACTGGGTGCCCAGCTTAGCTTGCAACCCTTGGGGTGGTGTTCAGTGCATGCTATAAGCCTGCTTTGCTGGGTGGGGTGAGAAGCAGAGTGGGTATAGAGGCAGCACTGGAAGGGAATGGGGGTGCTGAGCATGGGCCCTTGGTGCCACCTGTGGCCGCCCTGTCTCTTGTAGATGAAGATGCTGGACAGTGAGAATGCCAGGCTGGGCCGGGAGCTGGCAGAGCTGCAGGGCCGCCTGGCGCTGGGTGAGCGGGCCGAGAAGGAAGGCCGGCGGGAAGCCCTGGGGCTCCGGCAGAGGCTGCTGAAAGGTGAAGCCAGCCTGGAGGTGGTGCGGCAAGAGGTAACTGGACAGGGGATGGGGGCAGGGGTACAGGCTGCCTGGGAGTGGGAGCCCCAAGGGGGCTGTCCCTCCAGTGGGAAGCAGTCCCTCCCCGGCACAGGTCCTGGCATCAGTAGGTCTCGTTTCCAGTGAATTGTGGCAACCAGGGGACGGGCTAGCTTATGCCCTCAGCCGGGGGGTTTTTCTCCTGCCTCAGTCCAAGCCCCATCGTAGTAGGGCTCCTTAGCAATCACGTGCGTGGGGAAGCAGTACTGCGTAGTGGTTAGGAGGACAGCCTCTGGTGCCCAGTGCCTGTTTGGGGTCCAGTTCTACAGCTGATGACCTGTGTGACCTTGGACAGCGGCTCTATTCTTCAGTTCCGTTCCTTCCCCTGGAACATGGACATGACTCATAGAGGGTGATTCACAGTAAACGGTTTGGCACCGATGAACCCAATCAGTGGGTTAGCTGTTAGAATGACTAATTGTGTACGTTAGAAGGCCTACCAGCTGACTTGAGGAAGGGCGATAAACAGTCAATCCTAAGGGTTTCCTCCCAGACTCCCGTTAAGGTGACCCGATTTAAAGCAGGACACCATTGGCGGGGTGGGGTGGGGGGTTCTTGATTTAAAATTTGGTCTGTATGGACCAAATAGACCATTCCCTAGCTTGTCCTGCATTCTTTCCAAAAATCGGGGACTTTTTTAAAACGCTAAAAAACGGGACTGCCCGCTAAAAGCGGGACGTCTGGTCACAGCTTTGAAAGCACTGTGGTGTGCAGGTCACTTCGCGGGTAGGCTCCTGGTTGGGGCCTGGAGGAGGGGCGGTGGGCGCGGGGTTGGGGCTCCCGCCTCCCCTCGCTGTGCTGTCCTCACTCCAGCTGCAGGGGGCCCAGAGGAAGCTGCACGATCAGGAGGGCGAGTTCCGGGCCCGGGAACGAGGCTTGTTAGGGTCCCTGGAGGAGGCGCACGGAGCCGAGAAGCAGCAGCTCAGCCATGCCCGCAGCCTGGAGCTGAAGCTCGAGTCGGTGCGGGCCGAGGCCGCGGAGCTGGGGCTGCGGCTGAGCGCGGCCGAGGGCCGGGCGCAAGGCCTGGACACTGAGTTGACCCGCGTGGAGGCGCAGCGGCGAGCGGCCGAGGCCCAGCTGGGAGGCCTGCGCTCCGCCTTGCGCCGTGGCCTGGGCCTCGGCCGCTCGCCCAGCCCCGCCCCGCGGCCATCACCCGGCTCCCCGGTCCGAGGAGCACCTGCCGGAGGTGAGTGGGGTGGGGGCCAGGGGGAGCATCCACAGGCGAGCTGACCCTTTCCTGCAGTTCCAGAGTTCGCCTCCAGGTGGCACCCCGCCCCTCCGGCCTCTCCTTTGCTGGTCAGTGGCCAGGCTGCCCCGGAGAGGTTTTGGCTCTGGGAGTGGGGCTTGGTTGTGTATTGTCGAGTTGATTCCAACGGACTCTTGAGATTCTGAGGAGTTTCGGGCGGCTTTGAATGGTCAACCCTTCAGCCAGTCGTTGGGCATGTTAGCGCTTACACCACCCGCAGTTCACCTCCTGCCCCTGGAAGGCCCCCGGTTTGAAACTCAGCAGATCCCTCAGTGCTTTGAGGCTGCTGTCTGTGGTGTGGGGAAACCGGCTCTCAGCTCTTGGGAATGGAGGAACGAGGCAGCCCGTGGGAAGCAAGTGCCCAGCACCTAGTGAAACAGTCCAACGGAGGTGTTGAGGGGCGGGGCTCTGGGAGATGCAGCCAGGCAGGTATGGGAGAGATGAGGCTCGGGCCCTCATGGTGCTCACAGTGTGGGTGGGGTGGAAGGCCGCAGAACACCCCCCAGGTGGGACAAATTCACCCCAGCCAGCCCGGAGTCAGGGTGACATTGGCATGTGTGCCCACAGGATTAGTTGGACAAAATGGGGTCCTAGGGAGGCCAGGAGCAGCACTGGAAGGCCATGAGAGTGGAACAGGGAACGTTCTAGAACCTGGGGGTTGAGGGTGATGCAGTGTGGTCAGATGTAAAGGCTAAGAGGATGATGCTGGGGCGAGCAGCCTGGGCTCCAAAGTTGGCACCGAAGCTGGGTTTGGCTCTGAGGGTTGGGGTGGCCCCTTCTGGAGGCGGCAGGCAAGGGGGAGAGAGGGATGCGGGGAAACCTGCGGCCACCGTCCTGCAGGGCCTGGTGGTCCGTCCTCCCAGAGCATCTCTTCTTCCAGGAAGTGGGGAGGGGCTCAGCAGCCCCAGCTCCTTGGAACGCAGCCCTGGGTCCGAGCCTCCCTCCCCAGGGCCTGCCACCTCACCGGTACCTCCAGACCTGGACCCCGAGGCGGTGCGGACGGCCCTCCGGGAATTCCTCCAGGAGCTGCGGAGTGCCCAGCGAGAGCGGGTGAGGCAGCAGTGAGTGGCCAGAGAACCGGGTGGCCCAGGGCCCTGTGAGGTGGTTGAGAGCTGGCTCTGCTGTCCCCGTCCCCCCACGTTGGGGCTGCAGGGTGAGCTTCGCACCCAGATGAGTACCCAGAGTCGCCGGCTCGCTGAGGTGGAGGCCGAGAGGGACAGCATGACCTCTTGGGCCAAGCAGCTGCAGAAGGCAGTGGCCGACAGTGAGGAAGGTGAGTCCAGCGCTCTGGGTTCCTGCCTTGCCCTCTGTGTCTGTCACTGGGGTGGGGGACCTGACCCCAGTGCCTCCTGCTTCTCGGCCCCAGCCACCTCCCTCCTCATTGCCTAGACCCATAGACCCTCGGGGCTCTGAGCGGCCAGGCCATTCTTGTTGTGGGTGGAGAGCCAGCCAGGCCATCTGTGGCCTGGTCACTCTGCCCAGCCACACCTGACTGGCCGGTGGGCTGCAGGACGCCGCAGTGCGGAGGGGCGGCTGAGCGGGACCCAGGTGGAGCTGGCGCTCAGGGAGGAGAGCGTGCGGCGCAGCGAGCGGGAGCGCAGGGCTGCACAGGACCAGGTGGCTGCCCTGGAGAGGAGTCTGCAGGCTGCCGAGGCTGAGCACCGGGCTAGCCAGGTAGGCAGAGCAGGAAGGGGTGCAAATGGGGCGGGGGACATCCTGAGTTGTCTGCTGGCACTCACAGCAGTCTCTGAACTGACCAGCTGGTGACTCGACAAAGTCACGCCCAGGTCCCACCGCCCCACTTCACACTGACGTCGCCAGGCTCTGGAAGCAAAGGCCTTTGAGTCAGGCCGACCTGGGTTCAAGTCCTGTCCCGGCTTCCTGTATATTGTCAGTCTTTCCTCCCCCCAAGAGGCGAGCCGGTGACTCACTGGGAGGCGGTGCTCCACTTGGCCACAAGGCGGCCCCCGGGGGCCTCTGCTTACCTTCCGGTTCTGATGCCCTGGAGTTTTTCTGTGTGTTTGGGGGTGTGCGTGCATGCGTGCATAGCTGTGTGTATGAGTGTGTGCCTGGGGCAGGAAGCCCAGGCACTGGTGCTGACGGTTCAGGTTGCTGCAGCCTCCAGCCCTTCTTGTAGCCAGGAATCCCTTCCTCCCTTCCCTCCTCCGGTTCCTCCCTGGGCCTCTGTGCTGCCCCCAAAGCCCACCCCCTGCCTCTGGCTCCCAGCCCAGGCTGAGCTGGAGTGTTGTGTCTGCGGCTCCAGCTCTGGCTTTGGGCCTAGCCGCAGGGGCCGCGGGAGGAGGCCGGGAACAAAGATGGGCAGCAGCTAGTGTGGAGGCTGCTGGGCCCAAACCAGGCAGGGATGGGGCTTGGAGCTGGCAGGAGGGGGGCCAGGTGGGGGCGGGGCCTGTAGTCCTCCCTTGACCCAAGGATGGCAACACTGAGCCCCAAGACTGCCTTCCTACTCTGTTTTCATTGCCCAAGCGCCCCTAAATCTCCAGAGTGGCAGGGCTAGGGCTTCTGCCCCACAGGGCTGTCCTTATCAGCTCAGGACCCTCTGGGCCACCTCCAGAGAGACTAGACTCCCCTTTTTTATAGCCACTCTCCAGGGCTCTGGGTACCTTTGGGTACCAGCTTCCCCACAGCAGGGAAGGGATCACTCTAGATTACAAAGCCCGATTGACGCCGGCAAAACTGGAAGATGCTCGGGGACCCTAAGCCCATCACCCTGTGAACAGGTGGGGAAACCGAGGCCCCAGACGATCACGGGCGGGCCCAAGCCCCGCAGTGAGTGGTTGGA
>NW_022111357.1:28552818-28566278 GCF_000313985.2 Echinops telfairi | reverse complement strand
GGTCCAGGCGAGGGTAGATACCTGGCTTTAGAGGTGGGGCCCAGCTTGCAGGAACGTTCCCTGTGGCAGTGAGCAAGCTCATGGGTCCCAGTGAGAGACGGGAAAGGCATGGCTGAGCACACCTCGTGAGGGTCACGTAGGGGCAAAGCCACTTGACCCCTTGTCCTCCTACCAGGTGGCCGACAGCGAGGCAAAGGCAGGGACCCTGCAGCTGACAGTGGAGCGGCTGAGCGGGGCCCTGGCCAAGGTGGAGGAGAGTGAGAGGGCCCTGCGGAGCAAGGTGCAGGGGCTGACGGAGACCCTGGCCCAGAGCAGTGCCAGCCTCACCAGTGCCCAGGACAAGAGCCTGCACCTGCAGAAGGCCCTGACGGCCTGTGAGCACGACCGCCAGGTGCTCCAGGTAAGGTGGTTGCAGGTGATTATCTGGTGAGGGTGGGCCCAGTGAGAGCCAGCCAATCAGAAGAGGCGTGGAGGGATCCTGGTAGATCAGCCAATGATAGTAGCCTTGGTGGGGGACAGGGGGAGGACTACTTAAAAGCCATCCAATAGCGGTGGCTCTGGGCAAGGCAATAAGAGCAAGCCTAGGCCCACAGGTGGAGGGCTAATAGGGGTGGGGTGTCTGAGTGACCCCTTTCCTACTCAGACAAGTGGCTAGGCTGCGGGCCAGGCGTGCTGATGCCACGTGCCTCAGTTGTGAGCCTGGTCCGACATAGAGCATAGAGGGGCTCTTGAACCTGGTCCCATCAGCCCCTGTCCCCCAGGAACGGCTGGAGGCCGCCCGGCAGGCGCTGTCCGAGGCCCGGAAGCAGAGTAGCAGCCTGGGTGAGCAGGTGCAGACAATGCGGGCTGAGCAGGAGGACCTGGAGCTGCGGCGGGCAGAGGCTGAGGGCCAGCTGCAACAGCTGCAGGAGGTAAGGCCCGGCCCGGGGTGGTGGGGCTGTGTGAGGAAGCATGGGTCGTCACCCAGGTGGAGATGGGTTGGTCTGGTGTCAGTTCCAGGCCTGTGGGCCTCACAGCAGGCCGGCACCAGCATCCCTGAGCTCCAGGTACCTACCTCCCCCAGTGCCCCCCGCCCTGGGAGACCAGAGGGAGGCCAAGGTGGGCCAGCCTCATTGCGGTTGCAGGTGCTACGGCAGCGGCAGGAGGGTGAGGCGGCGGCCCTGCGCATGGTGCAGCAGCTCCAGGAGGAGCGGCGGCAGCTGCAGGAGCGGCAGGGCAACCTGAAGCACACCCTGGCCCAGGTGGAGGCCGAGAAGCGGGAGGCCGAGCGGTCGGCCCTGCGGCTGGAGAAGGACAGGGGGGCTCTCCGGAGGATGCTGGACAAGGTCAGCTGCTGCCCACGGCTTCCCCTCATTTCTGGGCCCTAGCCGGTGCGGGTCCCGTGTGGGTCCTCTGGGGCCTCCCTCCTCCTCAGGCCCCGTGTCTGTCTCCCCACCTAGGTGGAGAGGGAGAAGCTTCGCAGCCACGAGGACACAATGCGGCTGAGCATGGAGAAGGGCCGCCTGGACCACACGCTCACGGGGGCCGAGCAGGAGTTGGCAGAGGCCCAGAGGCAGCTCCAGCAGCTGAAGGTCTGGCCTCTGCCCACCCAGCCTGGACCCCCACTCTGGCCCAGCCGAGTGCCAGGCCGCCCTAGGCAGAGCTGGTGACCCGGCCAGACCCAGGGCCCTCAACCCCTGCTACCCAGGATCCCAGGCCCTTGGGTTGGGATCCCAGAGCTAAATCCTGGAGGGGGAGGGGTCCTTCCAGAGTGGGGAGAGAGATGCTGAAGGCGTGGGTTCCTGTCGTTTGTGGCTGTGGAACTATATGATGTACACATGAGCTCTCTTGTGGATCTGGCCTGGAAGACTGTTCTGTGTGAGTACTGTTTGTGTGCAGGTGTGTCACACATTTAGGAATACTGTGTGCATTTAGGTTTTCCTTATGCCTACATGTGTAAGGATCTGAATGTGTGTGTCTGTCTGAGTGGCGGTCACTGGGCCCCCAGACCCAGAACTCACGGGCTTACTGTAAGGCCTGGGATGGAGAGGACAAGGCAAGGATCCTGCCTGCACCGGCCGTGCCCCAAAGGGCGAGACCCCCAACGAGGGCCTTTCCCCACAGGCCCAGGTGGTGGTGAGGGAGCAGAGCCACAGCCCCGCCCAGCTGGAGGCAGACCAGGAGCAGCGGCTGGAGCTGCAGCAGGAGGTGGCGCGCCTGCGCAGTGCCCAGGTGCAGACGGAGCGCACCCTGGAGGCTCGGGAGTGGGCCCACCGCCAGAGGGTGCGAGGGCTGGAAGAGCAGGTACTCAGGCTCCCCAGATTCTGCACCTACCACTGGGTGCAGGACTCGCCCTCAGGGAGGCTGGGGCAGAACGGACAGAGCTGGTCCAACCTCTTCCCATCACCAGCAGCTCAGGGTGGAGCTGTGCTGGATTCAGGGCTCCAGTGACATCACTGGGGCCCAGTCCCGCTGCACGCTCAGGCAGACCCTCCCCCTCATGACAGAGGTGGTCCCCAGGAGGCCCAACCTCAGGTTATCCCACCAACCCAGAGAAGAAAACAGGCCTTTTTCCTGTTTGACCAGCCAAAGTCCCAGGGATGCTCCTCATCGGTCAGCTTAGGCCACATGCCCTTTCTGCCCATCCCTGAACCAAGGTTACTCTGATAGGCCAGGTATGGGTCACGTGCCAGCCCCTGGAGTCTGGGGGAGGCCCACGTAGTGATGATGGGTACTGGGAATGGCTTCTGACCCCTTGGGAGACACCAGCCTGCAATGTGGAGAGCAAAACTGGGTCTTTTCTGACGGGGAGCAGCAGGTCCCTCCATTAGCCACCGGCCTCCCTCTAGACAGCAGGCTGGGGACCCCGTTGTTTCTACCGTCCCTGTCTCCCCAGGTGTCCACACTGAAGGGGCAGCTGAAACAGGAGCTTCAAAGGAACTCGGCACCCTTTTCGCCCCCCTGCGCTCCCATGGGAAAATGAGCCCTTTCCTGATAGCCTGGAGGCGCGCAGCCCTGTGGGGGCAGAGGCAGGGCCTCCTTCCCAGAACAAGCCTGACCTCTGGGGAGGGGCTGGCACCCTGTGCACCCATGGCGGGGGCCCAGCAGTGGCTGCCCGAATCACTGGGGGCCTGGCCTGTAGACCCCACTTAGCACAGCGTCCCCTTCCTCCCGAGGGCCCATTCAGATCGTCCCAGGGTGGGCTGAGCCCATGCCAGGGGCGGGGAGACCCTTGTCTGTAGCCAGCCCTGGAGCTCGGGCTTGTGGGAAAGAGGCAGCCGGGTAGCCAGGCCCGGCTTCCAGCTCTCGTCAGGATGGTCCCCAGAGCACAGAGACCTGTATTTTCATACCTTTTTATAGTGTTCGCTGTTCAGAATTGTTTTTTTGTAACAAGACCACATTTTCTACAAGCAGTTTTTACAGAAGTGTTTACGCTGCTGTTGGCCCCCCTCCAAAGCAGGGGGTGTGGGCGGGGGGCAGAGCCCTGGGAGGTAGGCGCTTATTGAGGGCGAGGAAAGCAGCAAAGCTCACACCATGTCCTGGGTTGCCGGTGGGGCCGTGGCCTTGGCTTTCTCCCTCCTGAGGCCTCAGGTCCAGAGTACAGGCTTGGGAGTGACCCGGGAGGGAGGCAACGCTACGGCTCGCCTCCCCTGAGCCTCCCCCTGCTCATCTGTAAAACGGGACCCCAGCAGCCGCTGTGTGGGAGAAAGCCATGCCCGCCTGCTTCCTTAAAGACTCCAGGCTTGGAAAGCCCATGGGCAGCTATGCTGCCCTCCAGACCCCCGGGCAGCAGTGACCTCCGACTCAGTGGGCTTGTGAGGGGAGAGCCCGGCACAGAAGCCCCTTACCAGGCTATCTTCCCTGGCTGGTAGAGCTGCTAGGCAGGCCTAGTGCTTAACCACCGCGCCACCTCCCATCGCTGTGAATGCTCCGTCTCGTCTTCCGTCTCTGCCCTCTGGGCTGCGCCAGCCGCCTCCCCACCCTGCCGCCAGGAAGCCCTTGACCGCCCCCAAAACTGCATGCACAGACCTGACCTCCGGCTGTGCACACCACCCCCCAACATACGCCTGTGCGCACCCCAGGTGGTGGTGACCCCTCCCTTGCAGCAGCAGTGCAGATGGAAAGCTATAGCCTTGAGGGACGGCGGGGGCCCACTTTCTGGGAGGACAGGGAGGGGTGGGCTGGGGACAGTTGCAGACACCCACTCTCGCACACTCTGTGCGCTCGACTGAAAAAGTCAATCTTTTGTAAAAACCTGTTTTTAATTTTGTACGAAACAAAGGCGGTCTGTGCCCGGGGGGTCAGGGGGCATTGGGATGGGGCTGCGGTCTGTCAATATCCAAGCCGACCAGCTGGGGGTTGGGTAGGGGCACAGCCTACCTCAGGGGCCTCTGAGGGGGGCTGTCTTCAGAGGATCTAAGAGGGTACATTGGGGCCCCAGTCCCCACCCAGGAAGTAGAGCCTGGGCCATGAGGAGCCCCCGTTCTGGCCACAGGCTAGGGGAGGGGCCTGTGGCGTGGCCTCCCACAAGCCCCCGGGTTTGCAGTCCACTAAGGTTTGACGGGCAGGGTGTGGGGAGGAGGACAGCACCAGGCCGGGCCAAGGGCCCGTGGATCAAGGCCGCTCCGTCTAGCAGCCCCCGCAGCTCCGGGCGCAGGAGGCCGCCACAGACCTGCACAGGCCGCTGTTGGCCATCACGCCGCACTTGGAGAACTTGTCTCGGCACAGGTCCGCTGTGGGGACCGGAAGGCAGTGGCCGGGATCAGGACAGGGCTGGGTGACAGTGCCCCCCTCCTGCCCCCGAGGCATGGGCACTCCAGACCCCCAGGAGGTGGGGAGGGACCGACAGCTCACTGGGCAGGGGTCTCCCCACCTCGGAGGAGCTCCTCGTGGGCACAGACGGTGCGGACGCAGATCTCCTTGTTGATGACGTAGACACGGCGGAGGCTGTGGGGGTGGGGGGTGGGGGGTTTCAGCCCTGTGCGCGCCCCCAGCCCCCTGGAGTTGTACCCTAAGCCTTGGCTCAGATTCAGGACACACTGTCCTTCCTGAAGTCCCACCCTGCTGGCCGGATCCCTCCCATCCCCGCGCTGGCCGCCCTCACCTGTAGAAGCAGACTTCATTGAGACACTGTTTGCAGGGCTTGTGGATGGAGTAGAGGCGGGTGCAGGGGTACTGCTCCTCCCGGCAGTCTGGTGTGCACACGGGGGTCAGACTAGAGGCCCAGAGTCAGGGAGCCCTCTGGAGGGGCTAGGCCTCAGCCTGGTGCGCCCTGAGACTGGCCACAGAGTCTGGATACCACTCCTGACCCTTAGGCCTGGCCTGACCAATACCCACCACCATCCCACCCAAGACCCACAAAAGTCCACCCCATCCTCACAGTCTCTTTACCTGCTCATGCTTAACACACAGGACAGCCCAGCAGGCACAGGGTGAGCCAGTGGGAGTCTCCGTCTGCCGCGCCCGTTGCACGCGGGGTTCTTGTCTGGACTTCCTGGCACCACTAACTCCCTCTGGCCTGCAGGAAGCCCCCAGCACACACCCTGCCCCTCCCTCATCTCCCAGAGCTGCCTGGGGGCGGGGTGGGGGCTGGAGTTGCCAGCCTAAAGTGGGGATGCTTTGCAAGCCTCCCTGCTGTCCCCAAAGTCCCCAGCACCTACAGAGCTATAGCAAGGTCTGGCTGACTGCCCCCCAACACCCCCACTTCTGTCAGAAACTTACCCAGAGGTCCGGGCTCTGTGGGTTCCGACTCTGGGTTTGCGGGTTCTGCAGTTGGGAGGGAGAGACATTACTGGGAGGGCTCTATTCAGAGCAGGGTGGAGAGGACATTCGTGGGGGTGGGGGTGGGTGATGGGAGGGGGGTCACCTCTCCCAGCCGGGGGTCTCTGCCCTCATTCCCAGGAGTTCCGGCTTGAAAGGGGGTGAGCAGGGGCGTGTGGGCTACCTAAGTCGGTGACTTCCTGTGCAACTTGCTGCTGGGACTGGAACTGGAGCTGCTCCTCGGGCCGCGGGGACACCTCTGCAACTAGAGGGGGACAAGGTCTGCCCTCCGCCTCCTCAGGTCCCCATGGGTGTGCCCGCCCCAGCTGCCCACAGCCCTTTACCTTGATAATCGTAGTAGTCCCTGGTGTCTGAAACAGAAGTGGGATTAGAGGGGGTTCAGCTGACTCCGGTGACAAATGAGATCCCGGTTGAGCCTGTCCCACCCCAGAAATTCCCATGGCTGCCATCTCCCCCACCCCTCACTGGCTGACCCATGCACACTTGGAAAGCCAGGCCTTGACCCATTCCCGGGGTGGGGGTGGGGGGCGGCCCTTACCAATCTGGTCGCTGTAGTGGGTGTACTGGAGGTGGTCAGGAAACAGAGGCAGGGGGTCCAGGTCATATTGGCCCTGAGCCAGCAGGCCTGCTCGGGGAGGCAGAGTAGGCGGGGAGGGCAACAGGGGCACAAGGATGTTCCGGAGGACAGGCAGGGGCAGACAGGCCCAGGAGAGCCGAGAACCTTACAACCAGATGCTTAGGCCCTCAGCGTCCAAGCCCCTTCCTCGGCTGTGAAGATGCTTACACTCTGCTGGGACTTGGCACACCACTGCCTACCCCAGGGCCTTCGCACTTGGCTCTCCCTGCGGTATTCGAGTGGCTCTGCTGAGGGCCCACCTCTCAGCTCCCCCCCAGCTGGTTTCCACCACTGTCCCTTAGCACAAGCTAAAATTTATCATGGTGCCTGTGTTCTGTGTGCCTACTCTTGACAGTTCCCCGAGTTCAGGGCCTGGTCTGTGGCTGGATCCCTGGGCTGATTATCCCCTGAATGAATGCATGAATGAAATGTTAGGGGTGGCAGGGGACTAGGGACCACTACTGATAGCTCCAACAGAGACCCCCACTCCACAAGGCAGGGAGTTTGAGGGCCAAAATGGAATGAAATAATAGGATTCTTCCACAAACACGCCAAAGCCCCCTGGTGTCGGATACTTGTCCCCCAGGGAGCCTGAACCCAGGCCTTCTAACTCCCTGCCTTGGTGCCCCTTACTCCTGCACACTGGTACCCAGGAGTGCCAGTAAGAGAAGCATGAGCTCTGGGTACCCGCGGTTCTAGAAGCATGCCTGCCTGTTACTGTAGAGGGAGGGAGGGGGCCCAGGGGCACCTGGCCAGCCTTCTCTGGGGCCCAGCAGACAGGAGCCTGGGAGCTGAGCACTGAGGTCTGGCTATACAAAAAGAACAACCAGACAGTGCCATGAGCCCATGCCACGCACAGCAACCCTACAGGGCAGGCTAGAACTGCCCATGAGCTTCCTAGACGAATTCTTTCCAGGAGTAGGAAGCCTCTTCTTTCTCCCTTGAGTAGCTGGTGGTTTTGAACTGCTGGCCTTGCAGTTAGCAGCCCGACCTAGCCCGCTATGCCAGGACTCCAGGACTGGCAATAGGTCCCAGTTGAAGGTTACCTCAAATTCCCCGCCAGGTACCTCACTTACCAGGCAGGGCCAGCAGGAAGAGGCAGGCAGCTCTCATGATCACAGGTGGGCTGGGATGGTGTCAGAGGGCTGAGTGGGCCGAAGAGGAGGGAGAGGGCTGTACCCCAGGCCCACTAATCCAGGCCTGCAGACCCGCTTCTGACCCCCGCCCTGCATTCAGGTTGGAGGGCTGGACCACTTGATGACCCTGTGCTTAGGTCACAAGTGGCAAGGCCTTCAACCTGGCTGCAGGGCCGACCTGGACAAACAACCTCGGGAGATATGTCTAATCCCCACCCTGCTTTGCTCACCACACCCCACCCCACTCGGGCTCAGTACCTCTCCAGGCATCCAATACGCTAGCCATGTGAATCTCTGACCCCAGGCTTGTCCTCAGGACCCCAGCCCTAGCCAGCTAAGGCCCCGGTCTGGACTCAGCTGCTCAGCCAAATCCACCACCTGCTCCCAATTAGCCCCCCTGCCCCCAGCATCTAGCTCAGCAGGAAACCACGTGCCCCTGGGCCTGGGGGGCCTGGAGCAGCCAGGCTGGGCAAGGCTCCCAGCCCCCAGAAGCCTGCTCCTGCCAGGCCTATAGGCCTCCCAAGACCTGGCTGTCTTCAGGGCAGGCTGGCTCAGGAGACTGAGCTCTGTTTCTCTGCAGCAGGAAGCCTTCAGGGCGGAGACTGGAGAGGGCTTCTCTCAGTCCTAGAATAGCAGCCCTGGAAGAGACCAGCCTGGCACCCAGCCCAGGGGCTCTCCGAACCCCCTGATATTGTGTGGCAACGGTTTTGTGGGTCTGTGTGATTTGGGGGTGGACAAGGACATGGGTCCATAGCTTTCACCAGGTTCTTTAAGTTCAAGAGCTCCTGGTCTGGTCTACCCTACAACGCTGGCTACAGTGAACTTGGCCATATCAGAATCACTAGGGCCCGTGTCCAAGCCCAGCTCAATGGACAGCAATCTCAAGACTGTTGGCCTTCTGTCTGAAGAGCCGTATGGGCAGCATCCACACAGCTCTGCATCGCAGGAGCCCCGCCTTACAACTTAGCAAGTTTTAACTGGAAACCCTTGCTTTGCTGTATTTCTGCCACCACCTTGGGGGGCAGAGACATGAGCATCCTTCTCCTTTTCCTCCCAATCCTGAGTCTTCTCAGGGCCCCCCACCTCAAAGCCCCTGGCCATTTCATACATTCAAGACCCTTCCTGGAGTGGAGCAAACAGTTAGCATGCTCTGCTTCTAACCCACCTGAGGCACCTTGAAAGAAAGGCCTAGTGATGCCCGATTGACAATCCCCGGAGTGCAGTCCAGGCGATGCTGATAGAGAAGGCTAGCTATGGTCTCCACACTTTCCTGTCCACCCTAACCCCCCACCCCAGGCTAGTGGCTGAGCTGGGAGCCAGGCCAGTGGACGCTGTCACCATTCTAGGGGAGGCCCCCAGATGGGGCCTGATGGGGTTCCATGAGTCTGGGGGTACCTGTCTGCCTCCTACACCCCTGCATAGAGACATTTCCTGCCCCAGAAAGACTGGGACCCTGGTCCAGGCTTAGCAGGGTGGCCTCCCAAGGGGTGAGAGTCATAACGCCGAGTCCAGGTGGTAGGCCTCACTCCATGGGACCCAAGTCTGTCTCCAAGCAATTCCAGACTCCCACACTCTCAGGGGTAGGGGGGAGGGAGGGAGGTCAGGATGATGCCCTCCCCAGTTGACCCCTTTCCAAAGCTCAGGGCGGATCGCTGGAAACCAGATGTGGCCGCGCCACCGCACAGCTGGGAGCAATCTGCCACGGAAACTTGCCTGGCGCGCGCCCTCTCGCTCCCGTCTGTCTCTCTTTGTCTCTATGAGTCTCTGTCCCCGCGACCCCCAACGCCCCACCGTCCTCGCATTCCACCCGCCCAGGGAGAACAAAGGCCATCCAATACCCTGACGCCCCACTTCTGGCTCCCCCCAAACTTATGCTTCCCTCCCTCTACCCTGAGCCCTTGTCCCAGAGCGAGCGCCCCCCAAGTTTTTCAAATGGCTTCCAAACACTCCCTCAGATGGATCCGGGATCAGGGCTCCTACGACCAGCCCCCAGAACCAGAGGTCCGGTCCCCGCCTCTGGGAGCCCTCCGACGCCCCCACCCGCTAGAGAGCTCCCCCAGTGCGGTGAGCCACCAGGCTTGCACCTACCTGTCCGGGTCACTCTGTCGCCGGTTCCGTGTCTGCCCGCCTGAGCCGCCCCTTTGCCCGATTGCAGCCCCCCCTCCAGGCCCCCGACGGGCTGGCGCCCGCCCTCCAACCCCCCTCTTCCGCTGGGTCCTAACGCGAGCCCTTCACTTAGGCAGCCACGCTGCACCCTTGGGTCCTTGGTCCTCCACTGGTGGGGAGAGGGGGTCCTTGGTGGGAGGAGGCACCAGCAGAGCCCACCCACGCTTTACACATTGCAAAAAACTTCACCTTGTCACATCTAGTCCTCAGTGAGCAATCAAAGTAGGCATGTCCCCCCATTTCACAGAGGAAACAAGGCCCTCCCCGCTGGCCCCCAAACACCCCCGCCCCCCCCCCACATGCTGATTCCATCATCAGCATGCTTTTCAGCCCTAGCCAGGCTCACACCTCCCACAAGCTATGTCCCCAAGGCACCTCCAAGTTGACCAGAACCCAGGCCCAAGCTCACAACCTCCCAGTCCTCCCCTCAGCTCTACTGCCCACCCAGCACAGCTAGCCCCTCAGCTTCCTGTCTGGCTACCCACCAACTGCCCTTGCCAAGGCATATGCCCTGCTGCCCACTATTGCTGCTAGCCAGGACCCTGAGGTGACACCCAGATGGTCCCCTCATTTCTCAAGAGTGACATTTTGAAATGCAAATTAGGTCTCAAGGCCCCCTGCCAACCCCAGCCCCCATTTTCCAGTACCTGTAGGGCAGTATTCCTGAAGGTGTGCCCTACTCCAGAAGGTGGGGGCAGCTCACCTGAAGTTACGCGTCCAAGAGGTAGCTGCCACCTCAGAGACCCCTTTTTCAGGGAAAAAGTAAGACTTCAGCAATATCAGTGAACCAGAAACCATGACAACCAGTCCCACTGCTCATAGTGACCCTATGGGACAGGGAAGAGCTGACCCAAAGAGTTTTCAAGGTTGTAATCTAGTCCTGGTGGTGTCATGGTTAAGCATTGGGCTGCCATCCCCATGGTCAGTGGTTCAAAACCACCAGCAGCTCTTAGAAAGAAAGGCTGGGCTTTCTACTCCCTCAGCCTGGGAAGCCCCCAGGGGATGCTCTGAGTCAGCATTGACTCCGTGGCAGTGAATCCGTGAGACTTTCCAGAAACAGCGCCCCGTCTTTACCCTGTCTGGTTTGGACTGCTTCACCACTTCGCCGCTAAAACCCCCAAGCCCACTGTCGTTGAGCGAATTCCAGCTCATAGCAGGTACACGGTTCCTGAGGCTTTGTGTCGCGGGTGCAGACACAGCCTCATCTTTCTCCCCAAGAGGGGTTGGTGGGTTTGAACCACTCACCTTGCAGCTAATGGTCCAACAATCACTGTGCAGTGACCACAGCCAGGTTCTACAGCACCAGTGTCATCGGGTCCGTTCCAACTCATGGCGGTTTGAGATGTACAACAAACTGCCCAGTCCTGCGCCATCCTCACGATGCTTAGGTTTGAGCCCACGGTGGCCGCCACGGCGTCCATCCATCTTCCCGAAGGTCTTCCTCTTTTCACTGCCCCTCTGCTTCACCGAGCCCGACGGCCTTTTCCAGGACCATCTCTCCTGACACAAAGTCCGTGAGATGAAGTCTCGCTATCCTCCCTTCTAACGGGCGTTCGGACCGACTTCTCCCAAGACAGGGCCTTCTTCGGGCAGTCCACAGGGCTCCTACGACAAATTATCCAACATTCAGCGAAAGAACAGGGGAGGAGGGCAGCTTCTTCCCTTAATTTCAACAAGGAAACAAGAGCCCTATTGAATTTGTATTGTTCCTTCTACCTGCCCCAGGGCCTGGGTTCCAGCTGATTCCTCCTCCTGCACTCCAGACAGGCTCCTCCGTGGGTCCCTGATAAATCTCCCTTCCTCCCTCCATCCCTCCTTCGCTGGAGACGCTTTCTGCTTGACTGCACACAGCTGTCAACTTGCTCTTAGGTCTGTGACCATTTGAGTCTGGTCCCTGTCCCCAGGGTCCTTACCCACAGCATCATGAATGTGGAATGAGGTGTCTGGACTCATCAGGCACAGTGCCAGGCCCCGAGAAGCAGTTCAGTAAACATCTGTGGGACGAATGACTGACCCGTCCACTTGATTCTCCTGAGAAAGACTAGATTTGGGAAGGTGTGCCCCCCTGCCTCTGGGGCACCCCCAGCCCTGCCTGGCTGAATGAACCCTGAAGTGTGTGACAGTCATGGGGACTGCAGGCAAGAAGGCGGAGGAGCCGAGGATGCTCCCTGATTTGAGTCCTCACCCCCAGGGCTGCCCCAGCTCCCTCCCTCTTAGACTCCAGTTCCCAAGAAACCCCCTGAACAGAATCCACACCCACCCGTCAGTCAGAGCTGGTGTATGCAACGACTACGTGGCTGGTGGCTGTGCTGTCTGGGAACTGTTGCAGGCACAGGCCTCCTTCTGCTGGAGCCCTGGGGGTCAGCCCAGTCCTGGGGGTCAGCCCAACCCTGGCTGCAGCCGCTGCTACCAGTCCTACCAAGGCAAGCAGAAACACTCCTCTTTCCACTTGCAAAGTTTGTGCAGGGATGGGGGCGGGGTGGGTGGGCGGAAATGGAACCCTGTGGCCTCAGCATTGTCAGCTCCAGTGTCCTGGCTCTCAGGTCCTCTCTGTCACCTTTACCCATCTTCTGGCTCCTAGAGCCCAGGCAGAGACTGGAGTGCTAGGGGAGGTGGCAGCAGGTGGCCTGTGAGTGACAAGAGGCAAGTAGGAGAAACAGGGAGAGCACAAGCCCCTGGCTGATCCTGGTCCCCCCACCTCCTGGTCTGAGAGTCTGGGTCATCTGAGCTCTCTGAGCCTAGTTTGGGGGTAGGGTGGGTAAGGGGAGGCCCAGGTGACAGCGACATTCACTACATGCCAGGGCCTCATTTCTGTTTAACCCTCGCAGCAACCCTTCCTTTCGGGGTGCTCTATTCATCCCCATTTTCCAAATGTGGAAACAGAGGCTCGGTGTGTCTTAAGCATCAGAGACAGGAGGCTAAGGACAGTTGCTGAGGGGCATCCAGGCATTGAGGAGCGGGGGCTGCAACTGGAATTGTGGGAACTGGGCCTATAGACGCTGCTCCCTGCTCCCCACTCCCCTTCCAGAGGGACAGCAGCTTCACACTCACTGACATGCCAGGGATGGATGTCCAGGTCTGGCCGATGGGAGATCAGGGTCCCTTTAAGCTCCAAGTGAAGCTCCAGGGCTTAACTGAGCTGTGCCCCAGTTTTCTCGTTTGCAAATGGATTGGACTGTGTCCCTTGACAAACTCATTCTGGCTGATGGGAAGACCAGAGGCCTGTATCCATGGGCTTGAGATGGCCCCAGTCCATCCCATCCGCAGGTAGGTTTCCTTTGGGACTATGAAGTCACTGGTTCCCCGGGGCCACCTTCAGTTAAACAATGGCTTGCTGTGGCTGGGAGGTGACATTCAGCGGGCTCTGATTCACGGCGACCCCATGGACAACAGAAGGAAACACGGCCCCTTCCTGCTGCACGGCACCGTGGCCACGCCACGCTCGGGGCCACTGTTGTCGCCACTGTGTCCACCCGTCTCATCGAGGGTCTTCCTCTTGCTCCAGGGATTGGTCTCTCCTGACCACAGGCACAAAGTGCACTCTGGAGAAGGAGCCTTCTTGGAAGAAGCGCTATGCTCCCTCTTGAATGGCTGAATGCTAACCAATTATTTTTTTTAAATTTTGAATATATATAGCATATTATTCCATAGTTCAATCACATCAATTATACAATTGCTCCTACAATCAGTTTTCCAAACCAATTCTTCTTTTTAAAAAAATCACTTTATGCGGAGTGGAGATCCAAAGCCCATTAGTAGGCCACTGGAGATCCCCTTGCAGA
>NW_022111357.1:28546761-28551932 GCF_000313985.2 Echinops telfairi | reverse complement strand
TTCCCCCTTTCTCCCCCACCTTCCCTTCCCCTCTTGGTATCGCCACTCTCAATCGGTCCTTCCAAACCAATTCTTTTTGCTACAGTGAGTCTGTCTGTTCCTTCAATCTTTGGAAGCTTCTTGCATCAGTCAATGTTTTGCCCATGGAATCTTTCAACATTGCAATTCCAGGATTGAGCCCCCACCCCCTCCAGTTCTTTCGGCTTAAGATATGCTGAGCACATCTTTATTTTTCAGCTTTCCAATTCCAAGTCTGTACATTTCAATATCATCATCTACGTGGTCCTCTTGAGCTGCCCTTTGACCTTTCCTGTTATTTTCCTTTGCCTTAGCCACCCTCCTGGTTAAGAGCAAGTCCCATAGTTTCCTCCGACAGCCCCTGTGATCTTTTCTTTCCTGTCTTTAATGACCTGTGGCTTTCTGCATGTAGGGTGTGCCCCATGTCCTCCCACAACTCATCCATCCCGAGTGTGCAAAGGGAAAGCTTTGCACCCTCGCAATCATTACGGTCCACTCAGCTTAGAGGAGGCAGCTTCTCCCCCATACCTTGAATGCCTTTCAACCCCAGGGCCTCCTCTTCAGGGCCAGGAGGCTTCTAGTGGCAAACATTCAGAGTGGGCAGCCTGAAAATCTCAGCTGCTGTTGACTCAGCTAAGCGCTGGCTTCCTATGCTAATTAACCCCTGGCCTTTTCAGCCTGTGTGTGATGGTGGGGAAGCCCTTGTCCTTTCAACGTTTGCTCTGCCTGTGGGAGGAGGGAGCCACCAGCATGGAATGCACCGTGGAAAATGGTAGAATCTTTCTGTAACATTTTTTATGACCCCCGGCGGCTGCCTATGCCTATGTGACCCCTCATGCATTGCCAGAATGACGGCCCACCTGCATGTAACCTGACCAGGAGCGGCATGGTTGTGGTTGGCTGTGATCTGAAAGGTCAGCAGGTGGAAACCAGGGAGAAAGATGAGGCATTCTACTCCCGTAGAGTGACAGTCTTGGGAAGCCACAGGGGCAGTTCTACTCTGTCCTATAGGGTCACTAGGAGTCTTCCAGGAGAGTTTGTAAATAAATTCAGTTCATCTGTCTCTCTGTTTGAATTGAGGGGATTATTAATCCGGCTCCATCGCTCCTGGGCCAGGACCTGACATTTGGTAGGAGCAACAGCGTCTTCCTCCTAGCCCGTCTGATTCAGGACCACAAGCCCACCCAACCCACTGCCAGAGCCCATTCCTATAGGACGAAGTAGACCTGCCCTTGTGGGGTTCCGAGATGGTAACCCTTGACCTCCTTGGGAAGTAGAAAGCTTCCCCTTTCTTCTGAGGAGCAACTGGTGGTTTTGAAGTAGCAGCCCAACATACAATGGCTTAAGCCTCTGGGTCTCGATTTGGGGACAGGTTTCATGATGCTGGGCTTTGAAATCCCGGTGGCTGGCTTCCGGCGTCACAGCAATAAGCTACTACAACACCAACAGGCTGCCAGGAAAGTGCGGCACTGTAGCTTGGTAAGCAGCTTGTTAGTGATGGTTTGGCCTTTGGCAACGGGTTCTTTTGGGGAACTCTCAAGTGCAGGAGCTTTGAGAAGCAGGCTGTTGTAGGATATAGGCGTGGCCATACTGTCTGGGTAGCTGTCTCTGTAACCTTCGTTGGTGCTCTCTTGAGATGCTAACATGGCAATGAGGACCTTCTCTGGGAGGTGTTCGGCCTGGGCGGTGCTGTCAATTTGAATTGTATCTATTTACCATACATGTATTGTGGTTCTCTAAGCATCTAGGTCCTTAATAGCCCCTAAAATGTATTATTAGGAGAGATGAGTCTCTGGAGGGGCAGTGAAAAAGAGGAAGGCCCTCCATGAGATGGATGGACACAGTGGCCGCAACCATGGGCTCAGACTTAAGAACATTGTGAGGAGGGTGCAGGACCGGGCCGTGTTTCGCTCTGCTGTGCACGGGGTCCCGGTGTGTGGGACTCCTGACCTATGTTCTGGTGGATGCAATCCTATGGGGTGGGGGGGGGGTTTGCTGTTATGAAGCGGCTCGGTGTCAGGGAGTCCTCAGCCTAATTCCTTCTACGTTACAAGGAGCAGCACAGACCCAGGGAGAGGCAGGCACAGGGGCCACAGGAGGACCACCAAGGACCTGAGGGGTGTCCGGGCTACCGAAGCTGACCCAAGAATCTCCCCCCCCAACCCCCACCCCTGAGCTGACTGAGCCGTCCACTGCTTTGAATGCAAACGTCTAGTCTAGACACACTAAAAGGACAAACCGATTTGACTTGGAAGAAGTCAGGCCAGAGTGCTCCTCAAAGGCAAGAATTCGTCTTACATACTTTGGACATGTTAGCAGAGGGACCTGTCCCTGGAGAAGGACCTTCCGCTTGGTAAAGTGGAGGGACAGTGAGAAGAGGCTGACCAGATGGACTGGCACAGGGGCTGCTTCCACCAGCTCAGGCAGAGGAACATTGTGAGGACGGCGGGCACGCAGTGTGTCGTTCTGTTATGCACGGGGACGCGATGGGTCGGGGCCGACTCGAAGTCACCTGACAACAAGAAGCCATGCTGGCACTTCGAGGTGCCCCCTCTGACCAGCGAGTCAGGTTCCGTGCTCAGCGTGCTGCGCCACGCACGGGCAGCAGGCAGGCCTCACCCTCAGGAACAAGGCCTCCCAGGCCACAATTGTGCCTGCGTGGTATGAACAACAGTGAAGTGCTCAGCTGCTCACAAAAGGTGTGCAATCCGAACCCACCCAAAAGCACCCAGGAAGAAAGGCCTGGCATTCCGACATTGGAAAGCTTTGGGAACTCAGTTCTACTCTGAAACACAGGGGCCCATCAAGCCATCCGAATTCCTGATGGTTTGGGTGTGGTCATTGTCTTAGGTTCCGGCTTGCTTCCTAGTCCAGGCTCCAACTCTGTCTCTCTTTTCGGCACTGACCCCAGCCTCGTTTCCAAGCCTACTTCCTCCGAGAAGTCCTCCTCCCTGCTCCTTACCCGACTCACAATGTGGGAAACAGAACGGGAAGAGAGTGCACATGGATGAATTCTTTCTTGTCATCTATGAAGAAACCTGGCAGGCTGGGTTTCTGGGGTGGAGGGAGGCTTTCACCCTTGAGTTGGAGACAGTCTCAATCACATTTTCAGATTAATCATGTTCCCCACTATATCCTCCCCAAATGGTGCTCCCTTAAAGTTACCTCTTACAAGCACACGGCCAATTGCTATGTAGCCCGCAGCTTTAATTAAAGGAGCAGACTCCTGCTATTGCTCTCTGGGCTCTGAAGACAGCCCTCCCTCTCACCGGCCCCTGGTGTTAGATTACTCCTCCAATGAATTCAGGGGCCTTTTAGGGTTAGCCCACTTTGTTACATATGTGGTTACCTGTAATTAGGAAGGCTTGCACACCCTTAGAGTATATAAGCCTCTGTTGGAACTATATTCTCTCTGTGCGGTCCTGGTTCCTGGAGGCATGGTGGCCAAGGTGAGCCCTTGCATGCTTTGTCTTGTCTGAGGTCTCTTTAATTTACCTGTCAATTACACAACTGCCCATTGGACCCATTTGGTTGTGGGGCTGGTACCCCACCTCACAAGGTGCTGGGCCCAGAGACCTTGCACATTTCCCTTGCTTTGACTGGATGCCCTTTACCCCATCATGGCCAGGCTGTCCTCAGACCTCATTAGAGTGGCCCTGCGCCTGCCTGCTCTCCCGGGAAGCCCTAAGCCACCCTCTGCCCTGCCCCGTGCACTCCAACCCACTCTGCTCCAGCCCCTGGGCCTTGGCATGTTCCAGCATCTCCCACCATTACCTGACCAGCTTTGTACCTTTCCATGGGCAGCTTGCCTCTGCAGAGAGGTCTGGACCTCAATTCTACCCAGGCTGGCCCTCCACCCACCTCCCTTCCATGCTCTGCTCCCACTTGCTCCTTGGTTTGGCTCCCCGCAGCCAGGCCCCTGGGCTGGGTTCTGAGCAGCTCCCAGGCAGAGCGCACGTTCAGTTCATGTGCCTGGGACTTGACTGCCTGACACTGAGGAGCCATCAGCTAAGAATAGGGCAGGGATTTGAACCCAGGCCCCTCCAGCCTCCCTTTAGCTGCATCAGCAGCTCTGAATTGATGGCGGCTGGAGACTCCTCAGGGCAGGCCACGGCACTCAGCCCCATAACCTCCCTCCCCAGGTTGGGTCCATGGGGTCTATGGGCTCCCACTCTGGCAGGCCCAGGGCTGCCACAGGGGCTCCAGGAGCTAAGGACACTTTGGGGGCAGTGATCAGCCCTTCCCTGTCTCTCCCCCCGCCCAGCAGATGAGACAGACTACTGGGCAGCATTTCCCAAGAAGCGGGGCTTGACTGTGTGCATGCATGTATAAAGATATGAGGTCAGGGGGATCCTACCCTTCCCTAGGGGACGGTGCCTGGGGTTCAGGCTGGGAGATGTGGGCTCTGAAGCCTGATTTTCATCGGAGGCAGGAACTAGGCCACTGTGTCTCAGAGCATGGGGTGGTGAGGAAGGCAGAAAAGGCGGGGACAGCTCCAGTGACATGCCTACTGGGCCCTGAGCACGTGGCTGAGCCAAGCATTTTCACTCCTCAGGGTTGAGTGTGGATGCTGGAGTCAAAGGGAATTAGACCCACCTCTCCCTCCTTGTGTGACTTCCATGCCTCAGTTTACCTATCTGTAAAACAGGCACAACCAAACCCCAGAACCCTTTGCCACTGTATCGATGGACTCCACAGCGACCCTGTGGGGCAGAGGATTTCACTACTGGGTTTCCAAGGCTGGCCATTTTTACGGAGAAAAGCTGGTCCGTCTCTCCCACAGTGGGGGTGGTAGGGTTACAGGACAGAGTGTGTGAGACAGTCAGCTGAATGTGGGCCTGTGTGCAGCACCGAGGGCATGTCATCCAACAGACCAGGAAATGCAAGCCAAGAGGGAGCTGTCCTGTGTGACCTGGAAGCTCGGAGGGCAGATGGTGTGCCCTTGGTGGGAACCCACCCCACAGCACCAGGGGAGCAACAGGCTCGGGGCCCAGGTACGGGATACTTGCGCTGAGCCAGAAAATAGCATGACTTTATTTGCTACAAGGACAGCCGCTGAGAGGGAGGCTGCTGTCTGTACGTGGAATGGTTTAAACCAAGGGGCTAAAACAGTCAGTGCGTCCCCAGGCTGGGGGCAGGGACAGCCAGGCCGG
>NW_022111357.1:28536700-28546129 GCF_000313985.2 Echinops telfairi | reverse complement strand
CCTGCCACGCCCCGAGCCCCTTCCCCAGCACGCCTGCCAGCCCTGCCCCCCATGCCCCAGCACCGTTGGTGTAGAGCGGCCGGCGAAAGGGAGCCCCCTTGGACATGGCGGCGGCCAGGATGAGGTACTGGAAGCTCGACAGGGAGAAGACCACCGTATTCTCATAGTTGGGCAAGTTGTCCGGGGCGGGCACAGTCCTGTTCAGAGGCACAAACCTGGGCACAGGGGGAGGGGGTGGAGCGTGAGTGCAGTTGGAGGGGTGAGGCAGGGGGGTCAGTGGGGATGTGGGGGCGGTGGGGGGAGGGTAGCTGAGCAGGGTCCTACTCACCAGGGCTGGGCCAAGATCAGGAAGTAGCCTCCCAACTGGACGCCAGCCACCAGGGCTACCTGCAGCAGCAGGCTGCTCAGCACGGGCACGCTGAGCAGGGCCCCCGGTGGCCGCGCCCGGCCCAGCACCAGCGCTGGCCCCGTGCGGCTCATGAGCACGGCCACAGTGGTGGTGATGCCCAGGTCGATGGCCAGGAACTGCATGTCGCTCAGGTTGGTGTTGACCTGCAGGCAGCGGGCTGAGGCTGTAACTCTCGGCCCTGGCCGCCCTCCCCTCCTGCATTGCTCCGGTCCCCCCACCACGGAACCCAGTGCTAGGAGGTAAGCCCCAAGTCTGGTGTGGGAGGTAAGCCCCAAGTCTGGTGTGGGAGACATAGCCCTGCCTTCAGGGAGACTCCTTCCCACAGGTGGGGAGAAGGCCTGGCTGCTAGTCTAGGGACACTCAGTCCGAAGGGGTGGTTCCCCACCCTCAGGATCTCAGCCTGATGGGGGAGGGGCGGCTCAGCCTTGGGGGCCCTTAGCTTAGGGGGTAAGGACTCCTGCCTTGGGGGAAGTGCCTGGATTCTCGGTGGGCAGGAACAGGAGCTGCAGGGTCTCTGGCATCAACTCATTCTGGGGGCGCAGGGCAGGGGAGTAAAGACCAGTGTCCTGCCCCTCCAGTATTCCCAGCTGCCTCACCTCTGCCTGGGCTCTGCCTCCATCTCCCCTGCAGGTAAAACTCTCCCAAGAACAGGGATAAAGTTCAGCATAAGAGAGTGGCTCCCATTTTGGGGGAACTACTGAGTAAGAATGAACCAGGAGGGGGGAGGGGGCAGCTGATTAAGCACTTGGCTGCAGACCAAAAGGTCAGGTGTTCAAACCCGCCCGCTGCTCTGCGAGAGAAAGACGTGGCAGTCTGCTCTCGTAGAGATTTACACCCTCGGGATCCCCGTGGGGCGGGTCTACCCTATCCCGGAGGGTGGCTGGGAGTCAGAAGGGACTCAGCCGTGGGCTGGGGTGCTTAGTGCTCCCCTCACCTCATGCAGCCTCATCCCGAGGGCCTGCCCCCCTGCCCTGCTAGCTGGCCCTCACCGTGTAGAGGATCAGGACAGAGATGAACTGGATCAGGCTGTACAGAGCCATGTACTTGAAGACGCTGAACGACGTGTCCAGAGAACACCGGCCTTCCCTGGGCAGAGGCATGGGTATTAGGGGCTAGCTCGGCTGATGCCCCAGAGCCCCTGCCTGCCAGCCCCACCACCTCACCTGATGACCTTGGGCACACACTCGATGCTGGCCAGGCTCGAGGTGAAGGATGAGACCACGGAGGCCTCAGCCTGGGAGAGCGAGATGCCCACGTCGGCTGCCTTCAGGGCCCCACAGTCGTTGGCGCCATCCCCGCACATGCCCACGCAGTACCTGGCAGGGAGGGGCAGGCAGGTGGGGCCCAGGTCTTTCCCTGGCTCTGGGTGTGTGCTCCCAGGTTTGCTGAGAGAAGAAGGGATGCCTGCATTCCTGTGTAATGGAGGCTGGGGTGCCTGTAGTCTGCTCGGTGCTCTGCCGGAGCTCTGACCCCGGGGAGCAGAGCTCCACCCTGCACACGGGGCAGGCTGGGTTCCAAACAACCACCAAGGAATCAAAGCGGGCAGTTCAAATCCACCCAGTAACATTGTGGGAGAAAGGCCTGGTAATCTGCTCCCAGCACGACCCCAACCAGCAACAGTCCTGCTCAGGCACCTTGGCTTTGCCCTCCCGCCCACTCGGCGTTAGGTGCTCAGTGAATAGGTGCTGGGGTTGTTTTCAGCACTCTGAGGAGTGCCTGCCTGGTGATGGCAGCTCTCCTACACCTGGGCAGGGAGGCTGGATTTGTAGGCAAGTTCACCCCCACAGGCCCGCCCCCATCCTGCCCCCCACAGGACTGCCAGAGCACTCACTGCAGTTTCTGCAGCTCGCACACCAGCTGGGTCTTCTGCTCGGGGGCCATGCGGGCAAAGACAGTGCCCTGGACCAGGACCTGGCACAGGGAGGGGAGGGGCTGAGACAGCCACCAGGGGCATGTCAAGAGGAGGCCTTGGCTGAGCTGGGAGGGGCTGGCCACCCTACCTTGGGCAGCAGCTTGGGGAAGTGCTTCAGCAGGATGCTGAAGGTGGCCCCACTGAGTGCCAGGTGGCGGGAGTGGAGGTCTGGCTCCAGGGTGTAGCTCTCAGCCTGCACAGGTTCCTGGGCGCCCAAGAAGTTCAGTTTAGATCCCCCTTCCCCATACTGGCAAGGTGGGACCAGGCGGTGGCAGAGGGGTGGGGCTGGGGACTCGGGCAGCCTCACCTTTGCCCCATTCATGGCTGCAGAGGGCTCCACGGGCAGGAACTCCAGAGAGGCAGGCTGGCCTTGCTCAGGGGGTGCAGCATGCACGATGACCAGCCGCTCCTGGGATCCCACCATGCCGCAGCCCCGGGCCACAGTGACTGCGGTCTGCAGGTTGTCCCCTGGGGAGCATGGGGCAAGGTCAGGGTCCTTACCCTGACCCTTCAAGGTGTGGCAGGCCACCACTCACAAGCTGGGCAAGTTACCCACACCTCTGACCGCCTGGCTCCTTGTGTATAAAAGCAGGTGCCAAAGGGTCTCAGAAGAAACGGGATGGGGCTCCAGGGGTGAGTCTCCTGGAAAGGGGGTGCCCGTTACCGCTTGCGCTGCTACTGTGCTGCTCAGCCAGAGGACCTTTTCTGGCTACACAAACTGGTCACAGCCTTTGAGGCTGGCACCATCGTTCTCGTTTCTCAGAAGGGGACAGTGGGACCCGGAAGGTGACAACGCAGCTGGTGAGTAGCCAGGCTAGACCCCGGGCCATCTGACACCAAGCCTGGGCTCCACGGCCTCATCTGTTAAATGGGAGGCATGGGAGGGATGCTGTGAGGCTCCCATCCAGTGGGGCCAGGGCCTGCCTGCTTAGTACCTGTGACCATGACGGTGCGGATTCGGGTCCTCCGCAGGGCCTGGATCACCGGCGTGCTCTGTGGCTTCAGCCGGTTCCTCATCACCAGCAGTCCCAGGAGGCTCAGCTCCTGCTCCACAGTGTCCCTGGGGGACGGGCAGCCTCAGGTCAGAGGTCCTCCCCCTGGCCCCTAGGACCTTCAGCCCAGTCCTCCGAGGGGGCGGTGGGGGCCCACCTAGGGCCCACCTTGTCAGCTGCTGAGCTGCCCCCAGGTCAGGCGTGATAGGCAGGGTCTTGCCGGCAAGTGCCACCACTCGATAGCCGGCAGCGGTGTGACTCTGCAACGTCTGGGCAAAGTTGGCAGGCACTGGCAGGAGAGGAGCGAGTCAGCCGGAGGAGGTTTGAGGCTGGGGCCCTGGCCCTGAACGCCAACACCCGAGCAGTCACCTGTCTCAGGTCTGCAGAGGCCTGCCACCAGCTCCGGGGAGCCCTTGACATAAACCTCAGGCTGTGTGGCCCCTGGCCAGGTCACCACCACGTCCATGCGCTGCAAGGTGGACGAGAAAGGGAAGCGGCAGAGGATGCTGATGGACCCTGGGCGCTCCTGTGGGCAGAGAGACCACTGAGGTGCTGTAGAGAGCCGGCCCTTCGGCCCTACCCCCGGACACCCCTGGCTTACCGCCCCCTGCAACTGGGGCACCCCAAGTGGGGGTCTCATCACTGCCAAGACCTGGGTTTCCAAGGCCCGGTCTTCTGCCGGCGCCTCCTCCAGGACCTGGGAAACAGGCAGAGACGGTTAGCCAGAAGAGGCAGCAGGAGAGATTTGAGCTAGACTTATGGAGGCGGGGCAGTACAGAAGTGAAGAACTTGGGCTCTGGGATGGGGAAGACCGTGCCTAAACTCTGGCCTTATCCCTGGTGGGGTGACTCGGACCCCTGACTCCCCATCTGCCCCAGCCTGCTTTCCTCCGGGGAAAGCAGGAGACCGCTGCCCAGAGTGGGGGGTGGGGGTGGGGCTGAGTTGCTTGACCTCCTCACCCAGCCTGTAGACTCCACCATCTTGAGGTCCATGGGGTCGCCCATTAGGGTGTCCTGGAGCTGGCTGAGGGTGTGGCAGGTGGCCAGTGCTCGGAGCAGGGGCCCCACGGGCAGGTGGCGGGGCTCTGGGACCAGCGGCAGGAACACCTGCCCCTTCAGGGGCACCACACCCATCACGTCCAAGCCGTCCTCTGTGAGGGTGCCCGTCTGCAGCGGGGGCAGGGTGGTGGTGAGCCTGGCTGGGAGCCTTGCCTGGGAGCCCCAGCTGGGCTAGGACAGGCCACCTTTTCTGCTGGCTCCCCTTGCTCCCCCCGCCCCCCTGCCTGACTTTACTCCCTTCCGGAGGTGTCTGGGAGCTGGCGGGGAACTTGCTCCTAGACGGGGAGTGTTCCACATACTTGTTGAATGAACGAATGAAGGAAGGAGGGAGAGAATGAATGAGTGCCTTTTCATACTGCACTTCAGCTGCCCACTTACACCAGCAGCCCTTCGCCAGCACGGCAGCCACTCCTCAGTGTGAAAGCTCCCCGTGGTCCAGGAGTGGCCTGCCTGTCGGTCTGTCCCGTCAGGGCCTCACAGGTGCTGCTACCCCACCTGTCCCACGGCTCCCAGGGCCTCTGCTTGGAGCAGCCTTCTCGCTGGGGTCCCCACTGACCACCTCACCAGTCCCCACTCCCTCCCTTCAGCACCCTGATGCGCGAGCGTGGCAGTGGCCCACTGCAGTCCCTCGGTGGTGCTCTCTGATCAAACAAGTAAGGGCTTTGGACACAGCATCTGACTGTACTTGGGGGCTCGGCGGGGTCCCGTGAGTGTCCCTACCTTGAGACAGAACATGGCACCCAGCAGATCCTCAGTCAACCAGGGTGGCCCATGGGTCCCCGCCCCCACCGCCTCATGCTGCAGCTCCCACCTTGTCAAAACACACCAAGTGCAGCTTGCCGCCCAGGTTGATGCGCATCGGGTGGATACAGAAGATGCCCTGCTTCCGCAGGCGGCTCTGGGCATATAGCGTGCACACGGTCATGGCGGCTGGCAGGGCGGGCGGGACCACCACCGTCACCAGGTCCAGAGCCCGGATCACAATCTCCTTCAGTGGAACCTGGCAGGAGGCGCCATGAGTGCCACCGGCTGGCCCGGGGCAGCACCCGACCTCCCCCACTTCACAGGCCCCCGAGACAGACCTGGTTGTGGTGGAGGATGAAGATGCTGTAGGCGGTGCCCAGGAGAGCTGGGGACACAGAGCAGGGACTGAGTGGGTCCGGGCCGGGCAGTGGGGCCATTGGCAGCATGGGGTGCAGGGGATACTCACCCAGGATGGAAAGGGCAGCCACGAACTTCATGCTGTGCCTGTAGAACTTGAAGTTCAGGGGCCGGGGATGCAAGATGGAGCTCACCAGGCTTCCTTTAGCAGTGCAGAACCCTGGGAAGGAGCCAGGGAAACTGAGGCAGGGCAAGCCACTAGAGCTGGGTGAGGACACTGGGTCCCATCCCCAGGTGGCAGGAGCCTGCTGGGAGTGACTGCTCCCCTCAAGAGGGACAGGCTCTCCTGCTTGCCACACCCCTTGCCCACCCACTCTAGCTTAAATGCTTGCCCAGCCTCTCCTAGTACTGATGGGGAGACCGAGGCCCAAGGAGCAATGACATTTACCCAGGTCCCAGGGGGGTCAGCAGCTGGGCTGAGTGTGGGGCCCTGGACCCAGGCTCCTGCCCACTCCTGCCACCTCTCCTGTGGGTGTTTAGCTGAGCATTGTCCTCGTGAACCTGGCTCCTACCTGTGTGTGTCACCACCGCCAGGACATGGGGTCCTCCATAGGCCCGGGCCTGCAAGACGAGAGTCCCGCAAAAGAGTGTGTGCCGCCGGTGGGTCTCTGGGCTGTAGGGCATTGGGCCCGCCGGCAGGGCCGTCTTCAGGACAGGAACACTCTCTCCTGGGAGGGGCAACGTGTGAGGCCCTGGGGGAAGGGGCTCCATGCCCCTCACGCCTGGCAACTGGAACTGAAGGGCCGACTGGATGGGACTGCTTTATAAGCCCTGTGTGGGAGCTCTCCTCACCAGTGAAACCTCAGTGCTGCTCCCAGACAGGGAAGGTGAGGCCCAGAGAGGGCAAAGAGGACACAGGGAGGCAGTCCTGGGAGGCCATGTGCCAGCCTGTCACCAGGGGCCACCTCGGGGTGGGTGGTGGGAAGGGTGGTCACAGAGAGTGTGGGCACACACGTGTGGGGGGCGGGTGGTGGTGGTAGGGGACTGGAAGACTTTCTCCTTCTGTTGGGATTACTATAATGAACACCATGACTTCATTTGCTAATTGAAACCACTAAAGAGGGAGATTCACCTCTGTAAAGCACCCCCCCACACACACACATCCTGCCCGGCAGCAGGGTTGCATGGGTGAGGCAGGCCCGGATGCAGCCCTTCTACTACTGCACACCGACCTCATCGACCCCCACAGCTCTGCCTGGGAGCCTCCCATCCTCCCGGGCCTCGAGTACACAGAGGGGCTGCTGCTCCTGCGGCACAGGGCCCAACACTCCGTCCCCGTGCACCAGAACGGCTGAAGGCAGCACGCACGTGGACGAATATGGGGCAGAACAGAGGCCAGTTTGGTACTGCGCGTGGCGCCCGACCCCTTGATCGACTTGCGGGCGTGCAGAGCCTGGTAGACCACCTCACACCCCATCCGTGACGGAAGGAGGGGGCGGTCCGGCATACAGGGGGACTCCTCTGCCGCGGACAGTCCTTGGCACTGGCACGCAGACATGCGCACACAGTACACCTGCTCCCCAGGGACCATGCACCGTGGGGAGGCTAAGCAACGTGAGAGACAAAGGCGGCAGGCAAACGTGAGGTTCTGCAGCCAAGCAGAGGGCAGAGGGGCCCGGGCTGACCTGTGAGAGCGCTCTCGTTGACTACACACTCGCCCGCCACCAGGGCGGCATCGCAGGGCAGCAGCCCCCCCTCCTGGGGCAGCACCAGGCAGTCTCCGGGCACCAGCTCGTTGGAGTCTACCCATTCTACCTCTGGAGGAAGGAGGAGCCTCAGTGCAGTCTGCCCACCTATGCCGCCCCCGGCCCCGCCCCCCTCCAGTTCTTACCTCCCCCTAGCCGGGACACGCACACTTGCACAGACAGCTTGACCATGTCCCTCAGAGTCAGACTTTGCTGTGAGACAAGGGAAGGGGTGGGTGGAGGTCCTTGGGGATCAACCTGTCCCCCAAGCTGCCTCCTGCCTCTCCCCACCCCACCCCACCCACCTTTCTTGTTTTGTACAGTGACAGGCCAATGGAGATGGTGGAGACGATGAAGATGCACAGGGCATACCAGTAGTAGTGGTCGGCTAGCCACAGCGCAATGCTGAAGGCCTGCAGCCCGTAGTATGGGTTCAGTACCTGCAAGGGGAGGAGGGGCGCAGAACACATTAGGACGGCACCCTCAGGGCAGCCCAGTCAGAGGCTCATGGGTGCAGAAGCCTGGCAGCTCCCAGAAGACTCCAGCCAGGACCTGATCCCAAACAGTCTCCTAGTCAGACTCCCCCCGCCAGTTGTCCCTTGAGCCCCATCTTCTCCAGGTGTCGGGGACAATGACATTGTGGAGCCCCCACTACATGTCCCAACTGTCACCCAACAGTGACCACTCAGGCACAGGAAGGCTGAGTCACCTGCCTGACACCCAAGCCTGTAGCAACAGCACACTGGGGTTTAGGGCCCGTGTTCTGGTCAGAGGGGTGGGCCACTCCTGTTTCACTCCTGAGTCCCAGTAGCCCCCTTCTCAGAAAACTACTTAGCACCCTCCTGGCAAGGAAACCATTTTGTGCTTCGCCCACAGACCAGGATGCAGTGAAGGTATCTGCTTTTGCGGCCCCCCCACACCCCCATTGTTCCAGCATATTGCAACCACTCGAGACCCTACCAAGCTCAGCTTCCTCAGAGGGGAATGGAGTCTAGCTCTCACCCCTCCCTCCTGGGTTGCTGGAGAACAAAAGTGGCTGACCATGCCCAGGGCCCCGTCTTTTGGAGCACGGTAGACGCTCAGGCAAGGTGGGCTTGTTCCCAGCCCCCTAAGACCCCTGTTCAGTCCTAACCTCCAGCCCAGGCCCAGCCAGAGCCACCAGTTCCGAGGCCTGGCTTCTTGCGAGCCAAGCTGGGCTATTGAGTCACCACTGAGAAGGCCAGGCATGCCCAGCTGGGGTGAGGCCCAGCACCCTACCTCGTCCACCAGCAGCTGGAGATAGGACTTGACTGGAACACTGATCACGTTGGGGCCGAAGACGGCCTTCCTGTAACAAAGGCAGTGGTCACGTTGCCGGGGGGCTGGACCTTGCAGGGATGTTCCGGTTCCCCGTTTTATAGCTGGAGAAGCCAAGGCCCGGAGAAGGCAGGAGACGAGAAGGCCACACCAAGGCGGGCAGGATGGGGGTCCCAGCTCCCAGGCCCCCGGGTCTGGGGTAGCATCCACCTCACAGTGCGGTCCTGGAGGCTGAGTCCACAGCGAGACCGGTGGACGTCGTCACAGGTGCGGCCCTGGTCCAGGAGGCTGTGGGGTGGGCGTCAGGGACATGCGTGTGGGCCACGGGGCAGGGGCCCTGTAGCCTCCACTGTGCATAGGCTGTGGCTCAGGACTGAGCACTGCAGACCTTCGGGTCACTTCTGCCACGTGACACGTCAGGAGAAGGGGGACGCAGGGCACCCACTAACTCTGGGGGTTCACTTTCTTTTTAATGCTTCTGAGCCTCGAACCCCCTACCCCAGGGGCAAGCAAGCATGGAGACTGAGCTGCTGCTGAGAGCATTATAGGCAGAAGAGCCCAGGAGACGACTGTGCCGGGCAGGGCAGCGGTAAGCCCCTGGGTGGCTAAGTGAATGAGATCAAGCGCCACATCGTGCTCGCTAGGCAGGGCCTGGCACCCAGCCAGGGACAAACATCGGGCTTTGGCTGCTGCTCCTACGGCACGGCAGAGGGGCCCTGGCCTCCTTGACACCGCAGTCCCTGGTCTGCGTGTTAGGACGTGGGTTGGGAAAGCCCACAGTGCTGAAGACTTAGGGGCCCACCATCGGTAAGGGTGGGTGAGTTAGTTAATTGTGCCAGCCTGGCCGATAATCACATGTGGTGCTGGTTGAAAGGCGGAGGGATAAATGGGTGGTGAAGCCTCGCCTTTCTAGTTC
>NW_022111357.1:28529299-28536428 GCF_000313985.2 Echinops telfairi | reverse complement strand
TCATTACCTCTGTTTTGTGAGGTGGAGGACTTTGTGGACTGGTGTTGGGTATGGGTTAATGTTGGACTTGTGGGCTTGGGCAGCAATGGGTTGGGATGTTTTCGTGATGCACATTTTCTTTGCATAAAACTCTCTCTTATCCATGAGTTGCTGTGGACTTGTTTCTCCAAAGTACCCAGACTAACACAGTGGGTGATGTGGGACTCAAGAACCCACCTTCGGCCCCCCCCCCACCACCTTGGGTGAGGGAACCAGAGGTGCGTGCTCCGACTGGGACCAAATGCCAGGCGCTTTTGCTGGCTGCTTCCCTCCCCACCCCTCGTCCCTAGCTGTTTCCTGGGCCACCCCCAAGACTCGGGGACACGCGGCGAGCAGGCCCCCATGAGGAGCTTAGGAGTGGGGAGAAAATGGACTAGACTCAGCCGGCCGCCTGGTCCCAGAGCCCTCTCTCTTGCACCGACCAGGACTACCGGGGGCGGAGGCTGTGGCCCAAACGCGCCGCTCCACCTTGGAGCCCACCCTTAGAGCCCACCCTTGGGGCAGGCTTGCCTCCTGCTGCGGACTGAGGCTGGGCAAGGGCAGAGACAGCCCAAGGTCCCCCATGCAGAGGCCAGAGCCGCTGCTCCCACTCAGGACGCCTGCATGGCTCTGCCCTGACCCTACCTGACTTGGCAGAAGGCTTGCTGGGTGTCAATCCAGACATAGCGCTGGCCCCGGAAGAGGTAGTATCGCAGCACACACATCTGGGTGGGAGAAGGTGGGGTAGGTGTATGCCCAGGGAGAGGGGAATGGGAGAAGCAGGGAACAGAGACCGGTGTCATGGGATGAGGCTGGGGGTGAAGCCAAGGTCAGACAGCATTCCAGAAGGTGCTCAGAGAATATGGGGCCCGCCCCCGCCTTGTACACAGGTGAGACTGAGGTCCAGAGGGGTGGGGGCTTGTCCAGCAGTCAGCTGGTGGGTCACTGACCCCCTCCTCCTTCTGGTGGAGCCGAGTGGTGTCCTGCCACGTGTATTCTGGTACTGCTCCCACGGCGGCTTGGCTCCGGCCATCTTCTGGCTGCACTGGGTCCAGGCTGGGGAGGTAGCTGGGTGGGGGTTGGAGTGTGTTACTTGGATGTTTTCTCAGCACCTCTATGCCCCACAATCACCCATCCACCCTGGGATTTGGGGCTACTAAGCTCAGGGCCTTTAGAGGGAGGGGAGGGGGAGCAGGGGCTTCTGGGAGGGGGCAACGCTGCTGCCTCACCTGGCCTCGCTGATGGCTTCCGTCTGCACCTGGACAGTGTGGAGCTGCCAGGAACTATCCTGGAACACAGGAGTTTGGGGCTCAGTCCTGGGGAAGCCCCCAGGCTGGGAGGCCCTGGGGAAGGTAGACAACAGGGTGCTTGGCAGCTTCCTCAGGATCCACCACCCGTGTGCCCACTGCTCAGATGGGAAGGCCAAGGCCCAGAGAGAATGTCCTCCCCGAGGAGCCAGACGGAGCCTCACCTCTTGGTCTCTTGTTTCGATGACGAGTGTCTCGGCGCGGGCCAGGGTGCAGGGCTGGAGCCGGAGCCGCACGCCCCACCCCGGCTTCCACCGGAACAGCAGCAAAGGGATCCCAGCCATCAGCCAGACCACGGCATGGTAGCCCATGGCCCTCCATGGATGGCCACAGTAGCCGCTGAGCCTCTGTGGAGGCCGGCCGGCAAGAGAAGGCCAGTGAGGGGCAAGGTGGGAGAAGGCAGCCAGGGTGCTAGGGTGGGCTGGGGTATTCTGCGCCCCCAAACTTACCACAGATGAAACTGAGGAGCTGAGGGGATTGACAGATGTCTCTATCGTCAGGGTCCCATAGCTGGCGGGTGGGTTGCCCACGAGGGGGCTTCTGTCTGTGGACAGAGGGACACGGTCATCTTACATGCTGGTCTGAGGTCCCCATATGTCTTGCATCTGGCCGCTGCTGCTGACTCCTGCTGTGTCTCAAGATCTCTGTTGGGTGTGGGCCCCAAGTGGCGCATGCTGCTCCATCATCAGTGACTCAACTGCTTGGAGGTCTGTACTCTGTGCTCGCTAGCCCACTTTACACCAGTTGGCTTTATACTCCCCCCACCCCCACCCCCACCCCCGTGACCAGAGGCTAGAAGTTGAGTCTGGACAGATGAGTGTCAGGCCTGCAAGGCAGCTGTGGAGCCTGCTCGGACCCTGAAAGAAGAAGAACGGACACAGGTAGGGGGACCCAGCCACTAGGTGTGGGCAGGAGAGGAAGGGGCCCTCGAAGCCTGGGGAGAGAAGCTGCTGCCGGGGTCCACCTGCACAGTTAACAGGATGCTCATTTCACAGATGGGAGGAGCTGAGGCTCAGGGAACAGCAGCTGACAGCTCTATTGAGGGGACATGTCTGGTGCAGTGGGCAGACAGACAGGGGTACTCTGCAGTGGGCTAGGGGGCTACTGCTCCCATCCTCAGACAGCCCCGTCAGAGCATCTCTAAGGTTGGCCCCTGGAGCACCTGCTAGGCATGCTGATGCCCGTGCCCTCGCCAAGCCCGCTGGACAGTGCTGAGCAAGAGGTGGGTGCAGGGTGGCTGCAGGTTTCAGAGGACTTCTGGAAAAGTTCATTGGGGGCAGGGAAGCCAGTGGGTGGGGGGGTCCACTGCAGTATAGGGAGGGTGACTTTCGGGGTCTCTTCCTTCTCTGCCTCCCACACTACATTCAAGGAATACTCTAATGCAGTGGTTCTCAACCTTCCTTATGGCGCGACCCTGGATATAGTTCCTCATGTGGTGGTGACCCCCCAACCATAACATTATTTTCATTGCTACTTCATCACTGTCATTTTGCTACTGTTACGAATCCGGCCACCCCTGTGAAAGGGTCGTTCAACCCCCCAAAGGGGTCGCGACCCACAGGTTGAGGTCTGACTCTCTGAGGTCAGTGTGATGGGCATCCCCTTGGCAGGAGACAAGGACGCTCAGAGGTCGAGTAGCTGGCACAGGTCACACAGCAAGCAGGTGGGAGGAGCACAGCGGACGGGTTGGCCCCAGGCTTCTGCTGTGGACCTTGTGAGGCCCCGCCTGGGAACTCCTGCAACTTGGGGCCACGTGACCCCTCAGACCAGGCAGCCTGCCCTCTCTGCTCCCCAGCTTGCATCTTCTCACGTGCGAGGCAACCGTAATTACAGCGGTCATAATGATAACAAGGGCAGCGAAGTCAGCCGGGGGGGATTTCCTGGGAGATAGGAGAAGTCTCAAGACATCCGCCAGGGATTTCCTGGGAGATAGGAGAAGTCTCGAAGGCTCGCAGGCCTGACCCTCAGCCATGAGGGGACCATTTACACGGCAGGGGACTGTGGCTCAGAGGGGCACAGACCGGCCCTTCCACACTGCCAGACACAGGCCTGCCCATCCTGAGGCCTGGAGCCCTCAACAGCCAGATCCCCACCGATGGCCAGCCCCTCCCTCGTCAACTGAGCCGGTGTCGAAACTAATGGTGGGGTCACTCCTTCAGGGAGAGCTTGAAATCAGGGGCCTCTCAACACACACACACACACACACACACACACACACACACACACACACACACACACACACACACACACACACACACACACCACTACACACACACACACCCCATTTCACACACACTCTGACATGCACATTTACACATTCTCACTATTAAACAAGTTACACACTGAATGGTGGGCTCTGCCCCTGGCACTACATGCGAGGAATACTCTATGAAGTCGGTGTGATGGGCATCTCACCACATTTGCACACATACACAGACACACTACCTCACATACCATTGCACGCACATTCATAGTTCTCACACACTTATATAATTCACACCCCAACACCACCCACATATATATAGACATACCACCTCACATACACACACCATTTCACACACGCAGTTAGTTACACATTCTCACATACTCTTACAATTCACATACCCCGCCACACACACCATCTCACTACATTCACCCTCATGTGTATAGACATACTCCCTGCCCCACCCCCTCACACACATCATTTCACACACATAGTTACACATCTCTTATACTCTTACTATAGCCACTAACTGGATGGAATGTAGCCTCCAGACAGGTGGGCCAGGCCACCTGGGTCTGAGTTGTCCCCTGAGTGCAGGGGGAACCAGCCCGGGACCCTGGAGTTGTGGGGCACCATGGACACCAGTTGGTCTCCTCTGGTGCTAGCCCAGCCCCAAGCGAGGCCTGTCAGGGCAGGAGCATGGCTTCCCTCCCTTCCTCATGTCAGACCATGGACAAGCAGCAGCCGATGGGGCACCCTGACACAGCGTGGTGTGCTGGAGTCTCAGGTCCTTTGCCATCAACGAGGCTCTCTTTAAGAGCCTGCCAGTCCTGTTGACCCTGGAGTCCCAAAATGTCTTTTTTTGCCAAAGCCTTTCGCCTCCCTGGAGACCTGCTCCTTAAGAGCGGGGCACGGTGGGCAGTCAGTGGCCATCAGGGCTGTTCTAGGGGGGCTCCCGTGAGGGAAAGCATGGGCCCCTCAGGCTGTGGGGGTTTTACTTCCAGCCAGGCCCAGTTTTCCATGTCTTCCTCCCCACAACCCCAGGAAGTGGGTGCCCCTTTTAATCCTTGTTTTGCAGATTAGAAAACCGAGAGCCAGATAGGTTAGGTAAGCTGCCTGAGGCCGCCTGGCCAGCGGAAGGTAGCCTGGCTCCTGAGTCCCTGCCTTTAAGCACTGCACCCTCAGTGTTTCCTAAGGCAAGGCCTTAGCTTCTCTGGGCTTCCCGTCCAACCTGCAGGGTGAAAATCCCAGGGCAGCCTGAGCAGCAGCCCTGCCACGTGGGCCGATGCAGGCTGGGCTGCCAAGGAGGTGTGGTTTCTGCTGTGACCCACTTCTCAGGCTCTCCTGGCCTGTGCCACCACTCTCCCTGCGCCCAGGGTACAACTCTGCCGTGCCTGTGGCCCTGCAGGCCAGCGGCTTGGGCTTGCCCTGGGAGAGGAACCAGTCCACTGATCTGGTTTCTCTCCCCCCATTTTGCAAGTGAGGACACTGAGTTTTGGAGGGGCAGGTGTTCATGGACTTGTCTCTTAGCTTCTCTGCTCACCACACCCACAGACTCCACACGCTCCCTACAGAGCTCACCTGGGGCCTCACCGGCCCTGCTCACAGGGCCTCCTACGCAGTGTGGGCTCAGGACCCACGGAATCAAAGGGTGGCTGCCCATCCCTCTCACTGCCATAACTGTGCATGAGGGTGACACTGCTAGGAGTCACTGTGCCCACCCCTTGCCTGCTGGGAAGTGCAGAGGAGCCCGGGAGCTGCTGCTTACTGAGGCTCCTCCTTCATTTGCTCCCCCAGCATCCAAACAGCGTTCACTCTGGAAGGTTCTCTCTTGGGCCTACCCTACAGCCTGCACTTCAGGAGGGCGCTCTCCCCAGCCAAGCTTGGAGGAGAGGGAAGGGAGAGGGGCTTGAGGGAGGATGTCCCAGCCCCGGGCCCAAGTAAAGGCACCTTTCCCACCTGACACCTGCCCAAACTCGGGTGTCCACACGTTTTCCCGCACACATCGCAGGCTCCCTGGCAGCACCCTGGCTCAGGCACCCCAGCAGGCGTTGCTGTGTTGGAGCTCCCTTACTGTTGGAGCACTTTGGAAGGAGCGCAACTGACCTCTGACCTGGCAGCGCCTTGGATGCAGTGTTAGCAGCACTGACTCAGCGAGGGGACGTTTTATTATCTCCACTTCACAGTTGGGGAAGCTGAGGAACAGGCTGTGATGTTTGGAAGCAGCCAGACATGGGGGAGGGGGGGGTCTGAGGGTCCCGCTCCTCTTAGCTGGTCCGCAGAGCGCCCCCACTGCCCTGTGCGAAGTATGGGGGATGGCACCCCTTAAGGGTGAACTATCTGGTCCCGTAAGGATGGACACACCTCTAACCCTGAGGAGCAGTTCTGCTCCATTCTATAGGGCCGCCATGGACTCCATCTCAGAGGGCTTGGTTTGGTTTGGAAAGACAGTGCACAGAGGGGCGAGTGAACCTGGAGGGGTTGGAGTCAAAGCCCAAATTTGGGAACCTCTGGCTTCCTGCGGAAGCTGGGCTTCCTGCTGGTGACCTGGCAGCCGCCCAGGGCAGCAGTGCTGCCTCCTCTCATCATGGTTGCCCTGGGACCCGCCAGGGGGAGCGCATGAAGATCTATCAGCATCCCAATCGCTGTATCTGTGAACCAGGCAGCCAGCTTCCCCCAGTCCTCCTCCCTTCTCCTGAGAAGGGTGGGATGTGGGGGGAGATGGGGATCGAGAGATGGGGACTGCAGAGCGGGCCCTGCCTTGGGGGGCCCATGGCTGAGGTCTCAGGTCCGTGTGGCTGGGCCAAGGGTCTCATTCACAGCCACCACACACCCACAGCTGCTGCCCAGCGGGTTCTGACTCATGGTGGCCCCTGGTGTGAGGAGGGGACTGCTCCTTCGTATTTCCTTGGCTGTAATCTTGATGGGGGCAACTTGGCAGGCCTTTCTGCCAGTGGAGCTTTTGGGTGGGGTGCGGCACCACACCGAGAGACCTCATTCACATTCCACTCCGGCCAGAAAAGGGTGCTTGGAGGGTGTGGTCCTTAGATCCGGGTGATGACAAGCTACTTCTGGGAGCCTGGGGCCCAAGGGATGGATGGCTGGTGCCCCAAGACTCGCCTATCAGTGGGGGAAGGGGACTAGGCTTTCTGTGATACAGATCATTCATCTGGCCATGAGGGGCACCAGCCCGGAGGGAGGGAACCCCCGATGCCCCTGGCTGCAGCGGCCTTCCTGACGCTTGCCTCCACCGGCCCTACCTGAACAGAGTCACTAAGGACCAGAGTGCAGTGGGCGGTGGCCGTCCCCGACGCCAGGCTCCCAATTCGCTCTTGCACCTGCGCGGGATCGCCCTCTCAGGGCAGCTGGGCTGGGGAAGGCGGGCCGGGGGGCACCAGCACGGAGACTCCCGGGCCCCCAAGGGAAGCCTCGAGCCAATTCCTGAGCCTGGGGAGGGGGGCTGGGCTGGAGACCCGGCCGAGCCCCCAAGGTGGACGTGTCACTGCTGCAGGTGCGATCAGGAGCAGGCCGGGTCCGTGCGGGCTCCCGGCTGGCTTACCCGGGCTCGGCACTCACCTGCGCTCATGCCGGCGCCTCCCGC
>NW_022111357.1:28527151-28528058 GCF_000313985.2 Echinops telfairi | reverse complement strand
GAAAGACTGCTAGTGTTTCACAACTCTCTCACAAGAGTGAGTTGCACTGAGCCATTTGCACTGCTTTATAATTTAACTGTTCATTTCTTGTATTGTATATCTATCTGTATATAATTTAACAGTTCATTTCTTGTGTTATATATTTATCTTTATAAATATATATATATATATATTTACTAGCAATGTGGTTTTGTCTTTCTAGAGAACCCTGTCTAACACAAATAGTAACGTTAATTATGCTTTCTGCTTCTGTCCATGCTTGCTTATGCTCTAAACAAAGGATAAATGAGTTTTTACTTTTAGAGATGAGCTGAAATGTCCACTCAGTACTGCAATCAAAGAATCGCTTTTAGATTCTAGCAGTCCTGTTATAACAGAATAAAGACTTTATTTATCTTTATTTATCAAGACATTATAGTGGCTGACCTTTATTTGAACCTGCAACGTTAGCTTCTGAGGCGCGCTCTGGGTTCGTTCATTTGGCTCGAGGTCCGGTGTGTCCTTCAAATTTTGGGCGGACACCGCAGGTGGAATGCTTCAAATTTTGGGCGAACACCGCAGGTGGAATGCATCAGTTCTTAGTTTCTCTTCCTCTAGTCCCGCTTTCTTCAGCTGATGAGGCGGCCACACGCACCTTGACCCTCAAGGCGACATCTCATTTCAGCACGCGCTGGCGGCACTTTCGCTCCCGCCGTACTGCTGTTCCCATGGACCTGCTTGTGGACCCAGAGAACAGGAAATCCTTGACCACTTCCATCTTGTATCCGTCTGTCATGGCGTCTTGAGGATTCTCCTTTTCTGTGTGTCGCTTCCACAAAGCTTGGCGGCTCAGACGGACTAGGGGGGAAGGACTTCTGAAAAATACTGGCCGGTGAGGACCTTGTGAGCGACAGCTGAGTCGTGTGGG
>NW_022111357.1:28520766-28525528 GCF_000313985.2 Echinops telfairi | reverse complement strand
CTCTGGTATCTCCTGCAAGTGAACAGACCACCATTATCCTTATCAGAAGGGAGTGGGTCTTATTTAGGGTGAGTCAGACTAATAGTCTAGCCACTATAGATGGCTGATGTTAAGGAGAATAACCTCTGACCTACTTTCACTGATCACCTATTGTACAGTCACTCTTACGCAGCTAAGTCTGGTACATATTTTGGGGAGACAACTTAAGAGAAATCCTTCTGTTCCTCACACCTCTAGAGATTCTGGTGCTGGGTTATAGCTTTCTAACAGTGAGGGTCTTGGGGTCTGCACTGTAAGGTCGCCCCCTTAGTCCTTGTTTAGCTAGTGCTGCTTGGCATGAAGAGCCTCCAGCCCTGAGCCATCTGGGAATGTGCTGGCCACCTGCAGCCCAGCCCTCCTTGACAGGCAGGAGGCCAGAGGAGGGAGTAGAGAACCCACCATCTGCCAGGTCGCTTTTGGGAAGTGGCTCACTGGTCTGTGGGCTGGGCTCTCCTCCCAGTTAACCTTTCCAGAAAGGTCCAGGGAGTCACTGAGGAGCTTCCCTTTGCGCAGCCGCTCCCTGGGGGTGGGGGCACGTGGGGGACGTCATACCCGAAGCCCGCGTGGTCAAAGGCTTGCAAACCCCCTGAGTCTTGCAGGCTCATTCCCGAGGGTAGCCTCTCTTCCCCATTTCTCGGGTTTCACTAGGAGAGTTGGGCAACCAGAGGGACTTTCACAGCCGAGGTGGCCGATTGTAGACCCGCAGGATGGGGCTATCAGTGAGCCCTGCTGCAGCTCACTCCCAGCTGAATCTGACCTGGTCACCGTCTGCTCCCTCGTCTTCCCCAGACCCACCAGGAAAACCAAGGTCATTTGGTGGACGTTGCACAGGCTACAGGGGCGCTGGGGGCACAGTGGTGACACGTCAGGGTGCTAACCGCAAGCTCAGTAGTTCATAAATCAACAGCTGCGCTTCCGGAGAGAGATGGGGAGAGCTTCAGACAGGCTCAGAATCCCCAGGGGCGGTTTGGCCCTGTTGTGTAGGACCCCTCGGTGGCAGGGAGTTGGTTTGGGGAACCAGGGCTATGACTATGAAATAATTCACTGGCGGCAGTGCAGTCCCCTCCAATCTCATCCGGGCGTTTACACTCGAACTGCCTTAGAATTATCAACGGATCGCTCACTTCACGGACTGTTTGTTTAGGCTCCCGTTGGATCGGAGGCAAACATCCTACGTCCACAAAGACTTCTGGTAAAATCACAGCCCTGAGCGGAGACAGTACTTGGTCCTTTATGCCCCTTCTATGCCTGACTGGCTGGCAGTGATGTTCTGAGGTTTTCTTCCCTCAGAAAAAGAGGAAGCCTCTGGGCAAGATGGATTGACTCGGTGGCTGCACCCATGGGTGCAGACAGCAAAGCAACTGTGAGGTCGGCGCGGCCCAGCAGAGCACCCTTCTCTTGAACCGAGGGCCGCGGGGTCAGAACCACTCAGTGGCACCCAACAGCTCAGAACTGAGACGAGGTCTGAACAAGAGCCGTGGCAGAGCCACGGTTGTCTCCAACACCCACCGTGCGAAAGGTCTTCCTCGGGGCTGCCGGGACGGCAGAGCCCTTCTAGGACAGCCAGTGGTCGGGGACGAGAGGCCTTCTGCTCGGAGAACAGCCCCTTCCCCTTCCTGCCCCAGGACACCTTCACTCACGACAGCTGCTGAAACTCCACTGTGCAGCCACATACCCCTGTCACGGGGCAGAAAATCCCCTTTTGTTGCCAAACTCTCCTAGTGAAACCAGAGAAAAGGGAAGAGAAGCTACCCTCAGGAATGAGCCAGCAAGACGCAGGGGGTTTGCCAGCCTTTGACCACGCGGGCTTCGGGTATGATATCCCCCACGTGCCCCCATCCCCAGGGAGCGGCTGCGCAGAAGGGAAGCTCCTCAGTGACTCCCTGGACCTTTCTGGAAAGGCTAACTGGAGAGCCACTTCCCAAAGGCGACCTGGCAGTTCCTCGTCTATATCCTCTGTATCCTGCTTGTCAAGAGAGGGCTGGGCTGCAGGTGGCCAGCGCATTCCCAGAGGGTCGGGGCTGGAGGCTCTTCATGCCAAGCAGCACCAGCTAAACAAGGACTAAGGGGCGACCTTACAGTGCAGACCCCAAGCCCCTCACTTCTCAGTGCCAGCAAGAGAGAAGAGGCAGGCATGGAGCCTGTCCTGTGGGCGCAGTGAACGTCCTTGATCCAGGAGACGATGTTGGTACCGGAGCGCAGCAGCAGCAGCAGCAGCAGCAGCACCAGCAGCACCAGCACCAGAGCCTGAGACGGAGCATAGACCTTCTGGCCCACACAGCAAGGGAGACTGAATGCTTTGGGGCAGAATGCTAGCTTGTGGAGTGGGTGGGTGCCTCTGGGCTCTAACTAGGTGACCTAGGTTTGCTGGCCCACAAAGCTGGAACCGGGTCCTCTCTTATAGCAGAGTGGCATGCTCTTTGGGCATTCATGAACAAAGCAGCTAAAGGAGCTTTGTCACGTTGCTCTAGCAGGGCAGAGAAGAAACTGTCCTTACTGAGCTCTGTCTCCTGATATTTCTCATTGAGTCGCAGCCTGCTGACCGCCCTCACGAGCCCTGTAACTGTCAGCAGCATCGGTGAGCGCTGTGTGACCGGATGTCAAGTGCCAGGAGAGGGATGGCTGGTGTCAGGATGGGGAGGGAGGTTGGAGGATGGGTAGTCTGACCTCAGCCTCAGCGGAACCGGCCCTGGGCAGCGGATGCTGATGCTAGTGATCTTCCTCGTGAGTAGCCAGAGGTCAGCCTCCCCCTCCTCCCTTTGTACAGTGACCTAATGGGCCAGCTGGGCAGCTGATGCAGCTGGCTTGATGTGGCACTTCCCCAGCTACTCGGTTGTGCTCTTTAAATGGTTTTATTGGCATGTACTTCACATATATAATTTAATCATTCAATCACTTTCAGAAGCTTTCCTTTGCGTACTTCTTGTTACCTTCCCATCCCCCCACTTCCCCCTCCCTGCCCCTAGGCGATTATCAAACTAAAGAAACCAATAACAACAACTGGATAAAACACAGCCAAATCTCCATCCAAAAGCAGGAAATAGTAAGATTTGAAGCTACGTTAGAATGGATCACACTGCTGCCAGCGAGTCAGTTCGGACTCATAGCAGACCGCTTAGGACAAGACAGAACACCCCCTGTGAAGACGGAACTCGGGGCGCAGGAAGCCTCCATCAAAAGGGACATCAAGTGATAGGTGGGACATTTTAACCGAACTACAGGTAGTATTAAGGACTTTGCAATGCGGTCTGACGGCAAGGTTGGTCACACCCCTCGACTATGGTCAGAGGGGATTTACTGGAGGCTCAATCTTCGTGAGGAGCCTGCAATAGGTTTGGGTTTTCCCCTGTCATCCATAGCTTTCTGCAGACCAGACACTCACAGGTAAGCTCTGATACCATTTCCATCTCGGGTTTGGGTTCCATGATTTATAATCCTTGGATCACACGGGGCATTGCATTCTTCCATGTGATTTCGTTTCCGCCTCACTTAGCTGGCGGCTCATTCGAAGACAAGCCGCTGCCGCTGCCTCTTCTCAGGAACCTGGATTGCAGAACTCATCTTTACAAACCTTGACCTTATCCCGGAGGAACACCCTTCTTTCCCTGCAGACGGAGGGACTAGAGGCACACTCCAAACCTCCAGGAATCCACGGGCAGGACCTGCCTGGGGCTGGGCGGGGTGACGAGCTGTCTGCACCCCAGGGCGGCAGGTTTTGCCTGTTTTCCAGGTGCCTGGTAGGGGCATCCATCTGTTGTGTCAGGTTCTCATTTCTTGATTTTAGGGTTCACTTCCGGAGTCCCTACACCGAGAGCAAGGTCCCTGTGCTCTGTTCCGAGTAAGTCCGTTTGTTCCGTGTTCTCTGAGCGCCTGGCTCCCATGAGGCAGGGAGCAAATCCTCCTCTCGTTGCCAGGAAACGCCAAGGAAACCAAACTCCCACCCTGAGTGGATTCCGCCTCGTAGAGGCCCTGCAGGACAGGGTCGAACTGCCTTTGTGGGTTGCAAGACTGTTCTCGGGAGCAGAAAGCCCCATCTTTGGCCTGCAGAGCGTGCTGGCGGATTCAAACTGCTGCGTAGTGGTTGAGTAGCCCAGCGTGTGACCACTGCTCCACAGGGCGCCGGTGCCGGAAACTGTGTGGGTCGAACTGTCCTCTTTTAAAGCTAGAAGTGCTCATTTCAAGGTTGCTCCCCAGGAATCAGCCTTCAATTCGCTGCCTGCTTTAGGTTGCAAGAAGCCTTTATATCCTGCAGGAGCTCACCGCAGCCTTAGGTCAGTCCCCAGAGTGAAACTAAGGGCCAGTGGATTAGTGCATTAGCAGAGAATGCATCCACCCCACAGGACACTTAAGCATAGTTTGAGGACGCTGTGTTGTCAGGAGCCATCGAGCTGGCTCTGACCCACAGCGACCCGGGGGCACCACCGAAAAAAGCACTGCCCGGTCCTGCACCCTTGTCCTCACAGTTGTTCCGGTGCCCGAGCTCATTGATGTCCCCACTGTGTCCATCCATCTTCTCCAGGGACTCCATGTCTTTCCCGGCCCCTCCATTTTACCAGCTATGACGTCCTTTTCCAGAGACTGGTCTCCCCTGACAACATGTCCAAAGCCTGTAAGACAGTCTTGCCATCCTGGCCTCTAAGGAGCACTCTGGCCTTACTTCTTCCAAGACAGATTGGTCTGCCCTTTTAGCAGTCCATGGTACTTTCAATATTCTTTTTTTTTT
>NW_022111357.1:28508427-28519076 GCF_000313985.2 Echinops telfairi | reverse complement strand
GAGCCCACTTTTTCTTTATTGTCATTGGTGTTAGTCCAGGTTGACTAGAGAAACAAACCCAGAGACACTCATATAAATGTAAGAGTACTTTATATCATGAATTGTGTATCAATAAAACAGCCCAGACCAGATTACCGTATATACTCGAGTATTAGCCAACCTGAATATAAGCCGAGGCACCTAATTTTACCACAAAAACCTTCAGAACTCATTGGCTCGAGTATAAGCCTAGGATGGGAAACACAGCAGCTACTGGTAAACTGCAACATAAAAATAGATTAAAAAAATATTCCAATAGTTAGATTGAGGCATCAGTAGGTGAAATGCTTTTGAATATTTATTTCAAAGAAAAATAGTAAACTAGCGCTGTAAATGGAAAAGAGGGTCAACAAAAACAATGTAGTATCCACAATAACTATACATGCTGTTACTGCATTACTACATACGCTGCCTTACCGCATGTACACAATGCAGCCTGTGTAGTTTGAGGCCTAATGCAGCTGATGATATTCCAGAATGTGGTGACAGGACTGTTTGCACAGAGCAGCCCCGCCTCCTCTCCAGCTCCTCAGGAAGATGAGACCTCAACGCCCCGTTCCCAGCCTCTCGGGAGGATGGATGACCTAGTGAACTATGCATCTCCTGGTCCAACACTCCAAAGAGCTTCTCTCTCTAGGCCGGGTTTGGGTAGCCCCTTCCCCAGCATGCCAGGAAGCAGTTTATCTTCCCAGGGCGGTTTGTAGAGCCCCTTTCCCAGCCCTCCAGAGAGCAGGTTTGCAAACAAGAAGACTTCCCACGGTTGCATCCTGACTGAAGGCCCTGCAGCTGCAAGCAATAAAAATCTCCCTTCTGTCAACGTGTACTTCCTTAGCTCGAGCCCTATATATCTCCCACCGCCTCACCGACAAGCTGCGACTTTCCTGAGTGAACTCGTTGGTTCTTGGAATTTTCCCGGGAGTTTCTCCTAGTCTCAAAGCCATTCCTTAGTTTTCTTTCTTGGCTGAGCTTTCTTCATTCTGCGCCTGTTTCAACCGCACAGAGGGCTCATAACGTACACACTGCGTTGTATATGCACCGTACTGCATTTGCTGCATTATGTATGGGAAGTGCTAACACAACACATACAGTAACAGTGCGTACACAACGTGTATATTATGAGCTCTAACACAGGCTGCTCTATGCAAGCATAGTCAACACTTGGGTCCAGATAGGGGTTAATAAGAAAGTAAAACAATAAAATGTAGCAGTTTAAGTATTATAAATAAATGTACTGTGTATCCAAGACCAGAGATATACCTGTACTTGTATTCAGCAATGCTTGGGTGGAGCAAGGGGGCGTGAGCAAGCACGGGTGAGACTGAAGGCTCCGTCACTGGTCACAGCCCTGGAGAAGAGGAGCAGCTGCATCCGACAGCCATCTGACAAGGATGCAGTGCGCCCCAGCACACTGACACAGGCAGGTTCTTGCCCAGTAGGGCACAGACAACAGGGGCTGCAGGCGCCCCGCAGATGATTGGGAGAAACCAGAGAACACGCACTGCACCAGAGAACAGATAAGTGGGACCCTCACTCAATTATAAGCCGAGGGGGGCTTTTTCAGTATAAAAATGTGCTGAAAAACTTGGCTTATTCACGAGTATATACAGTCAGTCCATGAAGTCAATATTAGCCCAGGAGTTCCTCTTCAGACTCATGCAGCACATGCAAGGATGCTGAGTGCAGGAAGATCACAGGCCGGTGGGTACAAAATCTTGTGGACCCAATGGCAGTGGACGCATCCCCAGGGCTCTGGCTGCCATCAGCATGGCTCCATGTGGCTTGTCAACAGGAATGTGAAGCAGAGTGTGTGTCCCGCCTCCAGGAAGAGAAGACACTCCTTGAGAAGGCCACACCCACAAGGAGGGGTCACCAGGCTAGACGCCACCCTTCATTCTTATTGATCAAGTTGACATGAAATTGTGTAACTACCACATTGTTCCTAGTCTGGAAGCTCTGGTGAAACCTGTTCACTTTGGGTGACCCTGCTAGCATTTGACTTACCAGTGACACAGCTTCCAGCATCACCGCAAGGCACATGTCACCACAGCGGACTAGTGGTATGCATGTGATGGTGAAGGTTATGTCAACTTGGCTAAGCCATGCTTTCCAGCGGTTTGGCACTTCTGTAATGATGTCAACTGGCAGTTAGCCTCCATCTTTACATAATGCTTATTTTTGTATTACACCTGGTTTTTGGACAGTAACCACGTGGATAGAGGAGATGTGTTACGTTAAAGATGTCAGGGCATCCATGAGTGTTTATAAAGTTTTTCACGTAGACTTTGTAGAGAAAGCTATACAGAGACAAACACCTGACTGACTTTAGATAACAAATAAGACCTCACTCTTCTGATGTAGGTACAAATTTGACTTAAGGACAGACTTAGGAAGGGCTGGGATTTGATTATAATCTGCAGACTACTGTTATTTGACTACGAAAAACTGTAGAAACTGGGAGGCTGGATGGAGCTAACATTTATTAATCACTGAGAATAAGTGCTAGGCATTCTCACATGTGAGGTAGGTACAATGATTCCCATTTGACAGATGGGCAAATACAGGAATAAAGATGCGAGGCACTGGTCCAAGGTCAGCCAGCTGGTGGAGAACAGAGCTGGACACAGTGTCACATCTGCAGCCAGTTCTGGGGCTCTGCCCACCTCTCCAGAGACCAGGACTGCTGGCACCTTCACAATCCACTTAAGCAAGGAAAAGGAATAGGCTTGCCTTTTTGTTATTAAAGTAGAATAACATTTATTTCTTAAAGTGTTCAGTTATACATGCTGTACTAATGGAAAGTCAAGACTGTGAAGGAGCTCAAATCAGATAGCGTGATGTGCAGCTCTGAGCTGTCACCAGGGCGAAGCAGCAGCAGCAGCACGAAGAGTCCACGGAGCACGGCTAGGCCGCAGCTTTCTTCTCCATGTAGGTTGCCATCATTTTCTTGATCTCAGCAATGGCTTTCCCTGGGTTCAGCCCCTTCAAAAGAGAATCACTATTAAAGGGTGACCGAGCCCAGCGAGCCTCGGTGACCATGAGTGGGCCAACGCGAGATGCACACGCAGCTATTCCTTTAAAGCCCAGAGCCTGGGCGGGCTGAGAGCTCTCTGCCCTGCCCTCAGACGCGTAGAGCTGCTCAGCTCTCTGGCAGGAGTCCCGTCACACTGAATTCCTTCCGACCGCCTCATGCTACCAACTACCCAGACATCTCCAAATCTTGAACCAACCAAAAATTCCCGTCACGACCATTATTATTAAGTCATTACCGGCAGGAATCGGCTCTCAGTGGTCTCTGAAACTGCCCATTGTTAACCTGTCACAGCCACCACGAGGTGCTGCCGGGCCACTAACGGGGGTGTTAGCTGCTGGAATCTGGCCCAATACTGTCTGGTCTGCAGCAGACACGATAATTAGACCTAGTGAATGCCAGACTCAGGAGGAGGAGGGAATCCAACCTGCATTTGGCAAAATTAAGCAAACTTGCATGAAGGAAGCCCTCATTTCAGAAGAACAAATTTAACACAAAGTACAAAACTGCAGTGAGAAAGGGGGGATGGGATGTGGGCAGGCAGGCAGGCAGGCATTTCATAGGCTGTTTTTGGAAGTCGCTACACCACTTTGCTTTCATGGAAACGTACACCTGGCATCAGGACCTGTTTTTATCGACCACAAGGGCCTGGCGAAGGAAGAGGGGGACAGTGAAAGGAGCATTCAGGCTTGCTCTGTGGTGGGCCTTTGAGAGAGCTCCCCATCTTCTAAAAGAGTTGGTCGGGACCAGTGGCTCAGTGCCCTGTGTGAAGGGAGGGAAGCCCAGGGAGCTGCAGGGGTCCTGCAGGGACTTTGGAAGCCACACGCAGCCATGGCCAGCCCCCAGAGACATGGTTTCTCAGCAGCAACGCCCCCAAACTCACTGCCATCCAGCCCATCCTGAGTCCTAGAGGCCGTGGAGGTCAGGGTGGCAGTGCTCGCTCCGGGGGCGTCTCAGACACTTCACGGACCTGGGCAGCCTCATCTCTTCCCCTCAGAGTGGCTGGAAGTGTGGACCTGCTGACCTCGCAGAGGTCACGCTTCAGTGAGTAGCCACTGAGCCACCAGGTCCAAACGCTCACAGACGTGCTTACTATGTGCCCCACAGGCCCTCAGGCAGCAGGGAGGCACTGGCCTCGGAGATCACGGGCTCCCTCGGGTGGCCCCCCAGGCCCACCGCGGAGCCCCATGGGCCACCAGGGACCAAGCTCCATCTCGGACACTCAGCTGGACTCCAGGCAGAGAAGAAACGAGCGCACCCAGCTTGGGGCCTACATTTTCAAAGCTAAGTTGCCATTTTATTTACATCATTAACTGTTTATTCCCCCTTACTCACTGTCCTTTTTAAAGTCAAAGTTGATCTACCCACGGTCTCTTCAAAGAGGAGGCAGTCATGTGGCAGCCTCCTGACCCTGGCCCCTCCCAGCCCAGGGGACTGTACCAGCACTGGCACTTGATCAAAGGGCAGCCAGTCCTTAAGCTGCCTTTCAACCTCTGATGTGGGCTGACAGACGAGCTGAGCTGGCCGGCTAGGCCCCTGTTGGGAATCTGAGCCAAGAGTAGATAGGCGGGGCGGAAGCAAAGGCATGCTGTGAGCTCGGTCCAGGCCTGAGTGAGCTGAAGGCAGCGTGGGGGGTGGGGTGGACCGCAGGTGCGGCTGAGACAGAAAGGTCCCCCAGAGAGACCAGGAACAAGCTGGCTCTGACAGAAGAGAAGAGAGGAGTGGCAGACGTGAGACAGACTGGGAGCTGCCTGTGCTCTGAAGGCTGGTTCCTCTCAGTCAGACTGAACTCAGGTTCCTGCTCCTCGGTTCTCTGGCCTCCTGCAATGCACGCGGGTTCCCTCCCGGTGGACCTGCTCCCCTCCCGGGTGGCCTCAGTGAGCCTGTGCCTTGCAACTGAAACACAAGCTAGCCCTCGGGCTCGCAGCAGATGACTGGGCATGCTCCGGCCCCTGCCCCATGCTGACCCATTGGCGCTGAGGTACCTTGGGGCATGTCTGGGTGCAGTTCATGATGGTGTGGCAGCGGTACAGGGAGAAGGGGTCCTGCAGCTTGGCCAGCCGCTCCTCGGTGAATTCGTCCCTAGAGTCGATCATCCAGCGGTAGGCCTGGGAAGACACCAGGGGCCGGTCAGTGGTTAGGGGAGCACTCACCTCCCCAGGCCTGAGCTCAGCCGGGTCCCTGCCCCCTCACTGTAACTGCTGCCCTCCTCCCAACGCTTTCCTCTAACTCCTTTTGATGAGCGCCCCCACCCGGCCTCCCCACTGAGCCACCTGCACTGGCACCTGCTGCTGCGTATGTTGCTCAACAGCTGCCTGAGCCTATTAGGACTCAGGGAGGGCGAGATGGGCTGGGACCTTGGACCTCTCCTCTCCCCACGGCACCTCCCATGCTGGGCACGCACTGCCCCGGAGCACACGAGACATTTCAAGGGCCTGCCTCAGGGATGAGGTCGGTTCCTCTCATTAGTAATCTCAGAAGCCAGAGATGGATGGACACGCTGACCACTGATGAACCACATGGTCACTGGGCTAGCGCCAGCAGTTACAGGAAAGAAGAGTCTTACATGCCCAACCCCCTCTGATCATCAGTGCAAGCACCCAGTTCCGCTCCCTCGCTCATCAACCTTGAACAAGGCTGACATCTAGCTTGCAAATGCGGCTCCATGGCCACGTAACTTCTCTTTTTGTGGAAAATGAGAAGTTAGAAATGGATTTTTTTTGAGTTGCTTAAAAAAAACAAGCCACCGACAACCCACTGCTGAAGGGGCTGACCCGACAGGGCCGCGTGGAGCCCAGAGCAGAGGCAGACTGCCACATGGGTCTCCTGAGGAGTGCCTGGCAGGCGGAGCAGAAACACTGAGTAGCTCCCACAAACCGAGGAGCACGAGCCTTCCTTACACGGCTTTCTCTGCACATACACATACAAGGGCTGAAAGAAATGAAATGAAAGCTACACTACTCCCGCTTCTAAGCCACCCCTAAACCAGTTCTCCAAAGACTTCCATTAGCCGAGGGCACTGTTGAGCCCCACTTTGGGCTGTCAATCCCTGTGAGGGGGGAGCAGCCTGGGGAACACGGGGTTTGCCACACCCAGGGCTCCCTGAACACAAAGGCCCTCTGTAGACGAAGCGTTCGCTTTACTGTTGGTGTACTGTGCTTTACAGTAGACCGAGTGCAGAAAACGTGAGCAATCGCCCTGCTTTGGTGCCCTGGGTGCCACTGAAGGAAGCTCGTTGGTTTCTAACAGTCCACGGTCCGCGTGGGTTTCTGGATCTTGGCATTTCAGCCGTTCTTAAAGCAAGGAGGAGGATCTTACCTGCATGAGGACGGCAGGACCTAAATACTTGTCGCCGTTCCACCAGTAGCTAGGGCAGCTGGTGCTGCAGCAGGCACAGAGAATGCACTCGTAGAGCCCGTCCTGTGTGGAAAGACGGGTCAGGGTCAGCCTGGGCCACACTTGCAGCTAATGGCACATGACATTCGGGGTGCCCACTCCAGCTGTGCTTCCTTGGCCAGCTCACCACACACAAGGCTCCTCAAACTCTGGGGGTTAAAGGGTACACACGGGCTGGGTGAGGCCAGGCTTGCAGAAACCCCCGCCCCATGCATTCCCGCTAATAAACCACTTGGCTTAAATGGAAAGCCACGCACAGAAGCCTCCCAAGTGCTCAGCAGAGAGAAGCCATCGAGGCCTTGAGCAGGGCAGGGGCCTCGGGTCCCACAGGACACCAGCACTGTCCTTCTGTGACCGCCAGGCCTCGAGTGCAGCCTTGCCCACCTGTCCAGCACAATCATCCCCGAGGGAGAACGGCCAAGGGCCCCATGTTACAGGGAGGGCTCTGAGGCCTGTGCAGCCGCTTGCTCAGGGTCACCCACAAAGCTCCGATGCCACCCCACCACCAGACTCTGGGCCTCCTGTGCTCTGACACCCGCCGCTCTGACTCCTGCCTAACCAGCTCTAACCCACTGGCCTTCGGATCCCAGCCAACACCAGGAACTGACGGAGCCCAGCGGAAGGGGCAGCAGACATGGGAAATGAAAGTGAGCGCCCATGAGCAGCCAGGGTGGGGAAAAGTGCCACCAGTCAAAAAAGCATCGGGACCTCGGCTTAAGGACCTAGATCAAAATCATGTTCCTTAACCCACTTTAAGAAAAATGTGTAACGAGATGCATTAGAATTTTAGGGGCAGAAATGGAAGACTAAAGATAGTGAAAAATTGGAAACCACCTCATGTTGGCCCAATAACGCCTGATGCACACATCCATATAGTATTATTCAAAGTTTAATGAAAACTTAGGAAGGAAAAAAAGAACAAAAACAAAACTTAGGAAGGAAATGCTTATGACATGAATGAAATCATAATTACATTTTGATTTGTTATGTAATATATGAGATTGATTATAAAACAATAAATATTAATAGAGGCCATCCTTGGGTAATACAAGTATAGATTACCATAAAAATACCTTTATTTCCCAATTGCTTACCATGAGTACCATGTCTTTGGCAATCATGAAAAAAAAAAGCTCTGTTCAGCATATTAAGGAAGCCAAACCATGCTAAAAATAGGTTTGGTATGTAAGTGAGCAATTTTGATGACGAGAAAACACACTTGGGACCCCTCATGCCCTAGTAAAACCACAGCAAGGCGGCCCGGGCCTGTCCACTAGTCGTGAGTTAGGCTGATAGAGGAGTGAGCCATGATGAGCGGGGCCCAAGTGGCCAGTTCCCCCTGGACTCGAGGACTTTCGAAGATTCTCGGTGAGCTGGAACTGGGGCAGAGCTATGTGCTGGCAACCAGACCCTCCTGAGACAGTCATCAGAAGTGAGCACTGAGGTTCTCACAGGACGGGGAACACCCAGACCTTTCCTTGCTCAGGAGAAGGCGCTAAATCGTCCGTCCCTGGACCATAAGGGGTAGACCTCACCGCACACACTAACATGGCTTGATAAAACAGTATGTTCCCGGCACTAGAGCAGCAGTTCTCAACCTGGGGGTCGTGACCCCTTTGGGGGACTGAACGACCCTTTCACAGGAGTCGCCTGATCCATAACAACAGTGATGAAGCAGCAACGAAAACAATGTTATGGTTGGGGGTCAGCACGACATGAGGAATGGTATGAAAGGGTCGTGGTATTAGGCAGGGTGAGAACCACTGGTCTAGCACAGGCAGGCCCAGAATGGTCCTTGCGATACACTCGTCTGCCATATGGCTGGGGTGTCAAGGGCTGTAGAAGTGCCACGATGGACGAACCTACCAGTACAGCCTGTACCTGGGGGGGCAACCCCGAGCATGAGGAAGCCCCATAACCACCCTGGCATGTGCTGTCAGGAAGGTTTGCCAGGCACTGTTTCCTTTCAGCCATGGAAAAGGGTGGTGGCGGTGAGGTGAGAGGCGACCATCTGGCAATAGGGCAATAGTTGGGCTCCAGGAGGGCGTGGTGCACCAGCTCCTCCACCCCTCTGGGCCCTTCCTGGCTCACGCTTCCTGAGTGGGCCTAAGGATGGGTGTCCAACTTCTTTAGCCAAATGATCTTGAAGTTCCTTTCCAGTTTCCACCACGCCCCAAGTATACTAGACGGTCTGCTTTAGCTTGTGCTGCTACCCGCCAAACCACACTCTGGGCAATGACTTTATAGTGAAACACCTCCGACCGACCAGAGCCTCCAGATCAAACACGGGGCCTACTGACCAGTTTCTCCCGGTCTTCTATGGACTGCAGATACTGCTGCTTGCCCTCCTGGGATTCATCCTTCTTCTTCAGGTAAGGCTCGATGACTTTGTACTGAGCATAGAAGTTGCTCAAGTCCTGAAGTGAAGGAGAGAGAGGAGGAACAAAGGCGCTTTCTAACAGGCCTCGTGTCTGGCCATGGCCTGCTCTTGGCAGACAGGAGCCAGGCTCCTACATTGGCAAGGGTTCATGCAAGGATTGTGGAAGGAGACATGGTCACAATGAGGCAAGGTCAGGCACTGTCCCCCGCCCCCGGTCCCGAACACATTCTAATTCCATCTGTTCTGCTCACCCACTTCTGGAAGCACTAAGACATGGAAGAGGGTCAAAGAGGCAGAAATGAAACAGAATTCATCAACAATGGGGCTATTTGCCCCATGGAGTCTTTGTAGTGAGGGCCAAATTCTTTATTTTGGGAACCATTCCACCTCTGAAACTCTAGACCCTGTTCCTCCCAGACTAACCTCACAAATGAGCTGCCGGAGGAGCCGTGTGGGCTGGTTACCGTCCACCAGTCACGGCCATGGTTACTCCCAGCCCGCTGCCTCAGACGGGGAAGCCTATCACTCACAAGGACACTGCTTTCCCTGGGCCAGGCCATAGAGACAGGCCCCGCACATGGTTCCACCTTCCGACTAGTATTGTAGCTTTCAGTACTCAAAACCTGAGCTAAAGAACACATGTGGGCGTCTGGCTTTAAAAAAAGGCAAAGATGGAGTCACTCACAGGGACAAGATCCTTTATCACATACATATGTGGCAGTGGGTAGATTTTGGAGACTTTATTGAGGTTGGTGTCGATCCTGCGAGTGCAAGCCAGGGTGTTGCCTCCGTTGATGTTCATCGCACAAGAGCCACAGATCCCTACGAGACAGAAAACACTCAACGGCCTTCCGCTCAGCAGGCTTCGTCCAGCTTTCCGGTCCTCCTTCAGGGCCGTCAAGGGACACACCCTCCTCCTCCCTGCCTGAAGGTGTGTGCCATGGCTGAGGCCCAACAGGAGACAGACAGCCCTGAGGTTCAGGACGGCAGTGGAGACGGACAGGGGCCTGGGGAACAGCATCCGCTCAGTTCTACTGATGACCCTGATGCGTTTGAAGAAGAAATCTACTGTTGTTTGAACCTATAGCCTTCAAGGTAACCATCTTACGATTGAGACCTGGATGGAGATGATCAAGTGGTGGCTCTTATTTTACTGTCTTCAAAACAAAGGAGGACAGTGGTCAGCTAGCACCCTGGGGACATGGAATCCACATCAGCTGACTGAGTATGACTCTCCTTTTACTGGAGAGTTATTCTCGTGGTCCTTGGGGCACTGAGTTACCCTCTGTTCTTGCTATGCCTGGTTGGCAAGTCCACTCGACAGTACTGTGTCTGGAGTCCACTGCTTTGGAAGATTCTCTGGCTCCTGAACTCACCCTCTCTGATTCCCTATGGAGATCCCGTGCCCTCCCTGGGCTCCTGCACACTGGGAGAACAATCCCTGCATCTATCTCACATCCAGTGCCCGATTAGAACCCCCAAACCCCCACCCCATCTAGATCTTGGCCAACACGGGCACTCTGTTCCACAGCTTCCCCCTGGGACTGGTGCTATATCTGGGCACCACACAAATTACGATTTTAAAGTTTTACTGCCAGCAACTCGTTTTGACTTGAATGCATATTTATGCCATTTGCAGTTGTGTTTTTCTCATACGTAAGACATCAGAAATCCATACAGAGTCTTATCATTACTTTGATTGAGAGAATGCAATAAACTAAAACTCTGGGGGGAAAACCCACTTTTGACTAAGAAGAGAAGTTAATATATCTGACCATTAAAATAGGACACCTGGGCTTGCTCCAC
>NW_022111357.1:28505546-28507236 GCF_000313985.2 Echinops telfairi | reverse complement strand
GCTCTTTAATGCCACCCACTTGTGCTCCAGCAGCAGTGGCTGGTGAAGACTCGCCCCATAGGATCGTTTCTGGTGCGTTTCACTGCTTCCCAAAGTAGTGAGTTCCCACCAGGGGCTCCTTGATGACTTCTAGCCCTGACTGCAGTGCAGGACTTTTAGCTGTGAATTCTTGTACTTTTCTCAAAGCCTTCATCCTGAAGTGCCTTTTTACTCAATACTGATTTCTGTGGAGACTGCTGATTTTCAGCACATCAAGGAAGCTGTTGACGAACTTCTGGTCCGCAGTTTCTGATGAGACGCCAGCGAGTGTTCACATGTTGCTCACCTGAGTGATCTGCTGTATTCCCCTGGGCTGTTTTTAAGACTTCTTAATCCCCAGTCTTCAGCTATGATTCCTGGGTACAGTTTTTTTTTTTTTCCATTAAGCTTCCTGAAGACCTTTTTTTTAAAAACAAAATTTGGCACATTCTCGTTCCTTAAGTTTTTCAACGATATTTTCTGCTCGCTTTGCCTACGCCCCTCGACTGACATGTATTTTCGACCTTTGATACTATCCAGCTCATGGAAAACTTTCTCTCCTAAGAACAATCATTTCCATCGATCCATCTTTAAGTTGAGGGGCCTTCCTTCTGCCATTACGATCTGTGAAGCCTATTTGTGAATTATTTATTGCAGACAGTGTTCCTTTCAGTTCTGGACTTCCCATCTGATTCTTTTAATCATTCCCACTTCTATACTGGTATTTCCTATCTAATAACGAGCATACTTTGAGTACAGGTCCATCAATTGCTTTAAAGCCTTGTCTGCTAATTCTAACCCTTGGGTCTGCTCAGAGTCAATGCTGTCTTTCCACAGAGTAGGGTCATATTCTACTGTTCCTTCATATGACTAGTGACACTGGAATGTATGTGGACATTGTGTAGAATGTGCTAGAGAGACTCTTGTAACACCCTGAAAACATTTGTTTTTGCTTGTGTTCTACCAAGCAATGAACTATGACCGAACTCAGGAGTGGAGTAGTGTTCATCGAGAATTTGGGGCCCTTCTCTGTGGTTTTCTCCCGCGTTCTCAGTTGCAGCAGTAGCCCCAAGTTGTCCATCGTCCTGATGGTAGTGGGTTTGTGTTTGTTTTCCATTTCCTCCAGGCTGCTGCTGCTTCTATTTTCCCAGGGTTGTTTACTAGTGTTTGTGGAAGGGTTAGTCTGATGAGAGAAACTCTGCCATTCTTGGAAACAGACCCGCATGCTCTTCCAAAGACATTTTCATTCATTAGAAAACAAGCGTTATTCCCCCCCACTATCATGATCCCGATTCTACCTTACACATCTGGCTAGCTTAAAGCATGCACACTGGTCTAGATAAGAGCTGGAAACACAGGGTATCCAGGACAGATAAACCCCTCAGGACCAGTAATGAGAACAGGGACACGAGGAGGGGAAGGGAAAGGTGGGGGGACAACAGAAAAGTGGGTGAAGGGAGACATCGGTGGTCAGTGTAAGACATGAAAAAAATAAATAATAATTATAAATTATCAAGAGTTCATGAGGGATGAGCTAATCAGGGTACAGGGTAGCAACGATGAAACATATAACTTTCCTCTAGTTCTTAAATGCTTCCTCCCCACCAATATCATGATCCCAATTCTGCCTTGCAAATCTGGCTAGACCAGAGGATGTACATTGGCACAGATA
>NW_022111357.1:28502226-28504148 GCF_000313985.2 Echinops telfairi | reverse complement strand
ACTTCTGACCGACAGAAGTGTCGACGCTAACATTTGTGCTTTTTAAAGGTTAAGTTTGTGGTAGTTTGTTATGGCGGCAAGAAAAACCCAAATATGTAGGTCCACGTCAGAATGATTTTTAGCACCTTACCCAGCTCTCCTCCTGTCCTTTCACCATCCCCGCCACGGTGGGTGTTTCCCACTATTACAGAGGCGCAGACCGAGACAGAAAGGGTAATGTGCTGGAAAAGCCTCAAATGCGATGCACAAGGAACAACAGTGACATTCCTGGGATCTGCCAAGGATCCATTTGAGGGACAGAAAGGGGGTTTACAAACATCATTTTTCTTGGTTTTGCCTTTCTATATCAGACTTTATCAACAGTTGGAAAATACTAGTGCCAAAGGGTAACTTCAATTTTTAACCCTTCTGAGGCTGGAAAGAGCCTGTCAAGAATTCTCCTTCCAATCTCTAGCTCTTTGGCAGTACTCACTTATTCAGATCAACCTCGTAAGTCTGCATGCGAGGTTTAGCTCCAGCCTTGTCCGGGTCCCACCGGTAGATGGCGAACTTCTTGATGCGGGGAGCTGCGGCCGCAGCTGTTTGGGCCCCACGGCAGGCCTAAAATGTTGAAAAGTTCATAAGCTAAACTCTTCCATAGCACTACAATACTGGGTATAACTCACACGCGGTTGACACAAGTCTGTTATTCCAACAGAGGACCGTCAGCACCTGTCACATACAGGCATGGCACACCAGGCAGCTGGTGACAGCAGTACTCAACAAGCAGACAAGCTCTTTGTCATCACAGTAATTATTTACAAGGTGTGATGAGTGACATTGTTGGTTAAGTGCCTGGGTGAAAATAGCAGAGATGTCAGGTTCGCAATGGCCTCCTAACTGGGGCTTGATGACTGGGGTGGAGGGCAAAGAGAAAGGGGCATCTGGTAGGGGGTTAATCACACAGTGAGGGCCAGCCCGTGCACCTGTGAGGAGCTGAGCGAAGTGTGGCACAAGGCAGGTGGCTGGAGTGAGGAGAGAGGGGTGCAGAGGGGAGGAAGTCAAGAAGGACGCAGTTAAACTTTTTGATGTTACCCTAAGAGCAATAGGAATCTAAGAAAAACTTTTATTGGAGGAGTGAAATAATCACTTTTATCTTTGAGAAAGATATCAATCTCACTAGTTTGAAGGAAAAACAGAGGTTATTTCCCAGACTCGATCTGGAAACACCAGCTAGAAAGCTATTACCGTTGTCAACACAAAAGATGATTTTTTTTGAGGCCGAAAGCAAGCTAGAGCGTACTGTGCGGGAACACAAGGAAGTTAGGGAACGAACAGCTGAGTCCTCCTTTGTCGGGATCCCACTGGGTCTTCCCAGTGTTCAGGAGGGGGCTCTGAAGAGTTGATGGAAAAATCCCATCATCTTTTAATTACACTTTTCCATGTAATTTCTTGAAGCCCCCTTGCACCGTCTCTGTGGGAAACCGAAAGACTTCTCCCAAGTCATCTCCCCCAAATATATGTTAGACTTAGGACACTGCTTGCAACTAATGGTAAATGACTGTCATGTTGTCAGACTACTGTCTGGGCCTACCACAAGTAGGGCCCGCTCCCTGCTGTTAAGGACAATGGGCTACTTCTCCCTAAAGGCTTGCAGTCATCAGTTTGGTTGGGTAGTTGGGGTTTACACCCTACTGATAATGGTTTCTATAGTGAGCCAGAGAACAGGTCCAATAGGCTCAGTGATATCCAAAATTAAGCTGCCTCCCTGAATCTAGGATCTGCCCACCTTGTCACATGTGTACTCCCAATACCTCCCCTTCCTACTGTGTGGATACCTTTAGATCACCCCCTCCCATTACTGTATTACCTATAGCACAACCCTTCACCTGTAATTAGGGGGCTTGCACGTCCCCAGATATATAAAAGCCTTGGTTAGCAAC
>NW_022111357.1:28500163-28501551 GCF_000313985.2 Echinops telfairi | reverse complement strand
CCTCCCAGTATTGTTACTCTCACCACTGGTCCCGATGGGTTAATCTATCCAGGATTCCCTGTGTTTCTGGTCCAGCCGGATTTGTAAGGTAGAATTGGGACCATGATAGTGGGGGGGGTGGGCGGGAAGCATTTAAGAACTAAAGGAAAGTTATATGTTTCATCATTGCTACATTGCACCCTGACTGGCTAGTATCCTCCCCGCGACCCTTCTGTAAGGGGATGTCCAGTTGTCCACAGGTGGGTTTTGGGTCCCTAATCTGCACTCCCCCTCATTCGCAATGATAATGATTTTTTTGTTCCTTGATGCCTGATACCTGATCCCTTCAACACCTCGTGATCATACAGGCAACCAACTTATTTTTAAAGCCAGTATTTATAACTGCCAGGAACTCTCTCTTCATCTTAAAGATGGCAACAGTGAAGCTCGGAGAACAAGTGACGAGGAGGCCACAATGGCAGAGCTGGTCAGCGGGGGAGTCAGGACTGGAGCCCCTGTCTGGCTGGCTGCAGGGCCCATGCTCCTAAACACTGCACTGTGCCGCTTCTGCACAAACATGCTCAGGCCTCTCCCGAGGGCTGTCTTCTCTGCAGTTAGGTCTGAGACGCGTATGGGCCTGGGATAGGCTGTTTTACACCTCCCGGCACACCTTGTCCAGGCCTCTGCACACAGCAGCTCAATTCACGGTCAGGAAAAATCCACGAAACGAGTAGAAACTAAGCACCAGACTAACATGAACATGTAGTTTACTTAATGTACCTCAGAACAGTGCAACTTATACCACGCCATTAGCACACACAAAACAAAACCCTCCGTCCATGGCATTTACTTACAATGCTAAGTCTGCGCGCCACTGCCAGCACGCCACTCCAGTCTCTGACACCCCTTTGCATTTAAAACAGAAGAAGCCAGGCACAGCATGTGCTTCGGGTTGGAGGGAGGGAGGGCTGCTTCTGGTCCGTGCAAACAATTCTAAGTTGAACTCTCTATGTGTAAATAGGACAATTTAGACTGTATTCCAGGCCAGCCATTTCTCTTATAGACTAAGGAAAAGTAAGAACACCAGGTTAACTAATTACACGATATCCATGATAAAAACAAACCAAACTGGCTTCCAATGAGTTAATTCTGACTCACAATGACCGGACAGAGGACAACTGCCCACGTGGGTTTCTAAGGCTGTAGATCTTTCTGGGAGCAGACAGCCTCACCTTTCTCCTGTGGAGTGGTTGGTGGGTTTGAACCTTGCAGTCCACATGTAACCTACTAGGCCAGTGGTTCTCAACCTTCCTCATGCCGCAACCCTTTCATACAGCTCCTCATGTTGTGGTGACCCCCAAACCTTATAAAACTATTTTTGTTGCTATTTCATAACTGTAATTTTGCTA
>NW_022111357.1:28494510-28499550 GCF_000313985.2 Echinops telfairi | reverse complement strand
CACAGGGGTTGCCTGATTCATAACAGTAGCAAAACTGCAGTTATGAAGTAGCAACGAAAATAATTTTATGGTTGGGGGTCACCACCACATGATGAACTGTATGAAAGGGTCGTGGCATTAGGAAGTTTGAGAACCACTGCCCTACAGAGTCATCCAAGTTGCCGTGGGCATAGTGGCTGGTTTCTTTTCATTGTGTCCCGGGCAGGGTGGACCAGTGGGCTTAAGCATCACCCGCTGGAGGACACAGCTGGGTTGTTTGCAGGTCTGGGCTATGCTGACCAGAGCAGCTACGAGTGTGCCCGTCCGGTTCATGGTCACACACAGCTTCGTTTCTTGGGGGAAATGCGAGGTGCACATGCTGCACTGTATCCCAGCTGCATGCCATTGTCAAGACACTGCTGAAAGCATGTACCAGAAGGGGAGGCCCATGTGCCTGAGGTAGGTGAGAAGTGGGGACGGAGAAGCAAAATGCCTTAAAAAGAAAAAAAAAAGCTTCTTCAAAGGTTTCTTTTTAAAAATTTTTAACCAAAACATTAATACAACTTGAGATTGAAACGGAGTCTGCATTTTGGGGTTTTCCACCCAAACGCCGTGGCTGAGGCACTGTCCAGTATTGGCTCTGAGCCCGGCGTCACTCCCACAAAGGCCTGCTGAGGTTGACTGCAGCAGGCCTGCCCCTCAGCACCGTGTTCCCATTCGCTAATGGTTGTACCTGACCACCCATACCTTTCCCAGGGGGCCAGACTGTCTAGAAGTCATATGGGGAAAGTCTTAGGAATGACCGGAGACAAGAGCCACGCAGGAACACATGACAGCTGAGTATGACGTAGGCAATAAACCCCAGCCTGAGTTTTGGGATACACCAAAGAGTCACCTCTTCCAACAAAACACACAAAGACTGCCGATTCGCCTAAGAGGGAAACATGCATTTTATGTAACAGTTGGTGGGGTGACGGGAAGTTAACAAGAAGGAAGAGACAACATACTGAATCAAAATGACCAGAGATCATGGCTTCAGAGTGACCTAGTTCTCTGTATCCTGGGGCTGCACAGAGTGGGACAATCTACACATCTGTCATGAGAGCAGAACCAAAAGGAGCAATAAGAAGAGCTTCTACTCATCAAGTCCTCAGTCTGTGCTAGACACTGTGCTCAATGCCCTAGACCCTTCCCATGTCTACCACGAAGGTGGGTGAGTCTCACTTAAAAGATGAGGGAGGATACACTCATTCAGCAGAAGCGCCAGCATTCAAACCCAGGCCTTGGGCCTCCACGGCCCAACTTCCACCACAGGCCAGCAGTGGTGAAAATGTAAACACAAAACAGAACAGGCACAAACAGGGTCATGCCTTTTCCCAAAAGGACCCAATGAGCTATAGATGTTACTCTACTCATATGACCAGCAAGGTCTTAGGCCAACAGTTGGCCTAGAAATGCCTCCATACACTTAGTTGTTTAATAACCAATTGTGGAGTGTCTACTAGGGTCCAGGTCGGGCAACAAGCACAATCTGACAGATACTCCACCTCAAGGAGCCTGCACAGTAGCTGCAGAGCAGAACCTATAACACGGCAGGGGATGTGCAGGGAAAGAAAACGGAAGAGCATGTGGGGCACTGGACTTCTAAGTGGGGTGACCAGGGAACATGTCACTGAAAAGGGGAGAGTTGAGCAAAGCCTTGAGGTAGTTGAAGGGGTTTATGCCAGGCCTAGGGGACGCCACGCACAAAGACCTGGAGGGGTGGAGTGACAGAGCAGCCGAAAGGTGGCTAGTGTAGGGAGACTGGAAGGAGGGGGACGGGAGTCTGCCATAAGGTCAGGAAGAACCACATCAGAGCACTGCAAGGACTATGGCTTTGGCCCTGAGTAAGAGGTGGACAACTACTGGAAAGTTTGGGCATAACCAGACGCAGGTTTTGGTTTTCCTTTTCATTGTGAAGTGGGTGAAAGTTTACAGAGTAAATCGGTTTTCCATAGAGTAGTGCATACAAATTTTGTTTCATCCCATTGACTGCAACCCCCACAATGAAGCTCGTCCCACTTCCGCTCCTCCTTCTTTCCTAACACTTCTGAACTTTGTCCTTGGGCAAATGCCGCCCTTTTGATCTCAGTGGTCACTAACTGTAAGGAGTGTACACCTCCCCAGTGCTTTCACCTGCCCCTTCGCTCAAGTCCTATGTATCATTTAGCTGGAACTGAGGCATGCACGGGAGCTCATTTCCAGACCTGAGGGGGTGAGGCCAGGGTGGGGAGAGGTGGCAAGGGCCACAGTCTTGAGAGTTCTACCAGTCTCTGGTCAGTAAGCCTGGTCTTTTCTGAGACTTGGAGTTCTGCTCCACGCTCTTCTCCCACTCTCCAGGGCCAACTATTGTGATCCTTTCTGAGTAGTTGGCAGTGGGAGCTGGGCACCATTGAGCTTTTCTAACCAGACCTACGTTTCGGAAAGATCATTTTGGCTCCTGTTTTGAGAATCAATTATAAAAGTGGGAAAATGAAACCCAGGTCACCATTACTTAATAATAAGTAATGCAATAACCAGCTGAGAGATGACGGTGGCTTGAGGCAGGCTGGTGGTCAAGGAGACTGTGACAAGTGGTCACTTTGGGGATACGTTTAAAAAAGGACAGGGTGTATTTAGACTAGATAGGAGAAGGAAGGCGTCAAGGATGACCCTAAGTTTCTGACCCAAGCTGATGGCAAGAGAAGGCTGATGTGTACAGGGGCAGCGAAGTATCAGAATTTTAGTTTGGGGCAGGCGACATATATGCTATCTATTAGATATCTATGCGGAGATGATTTTGACAGTGAAATTGGGTGAGCATTTGAATCTGGAGATCTGGCACAAGGCTGGGGCTGAGACAATACATTTGGGATCATCAGCACGTAGGTGTTGTTAGGTGCCACCGAGTCAGCCAGACTGCGGCAACTTTATGCAAAACCACACCAAACAGTGCCTGGCCCTGCGCCATCTTCCCATTGCTACGCTTGAGCCCACTGATGTAGCCCCTGTGTCAATCCTCTCAGCAAGGGTCTTCCTCCTGTTCCACTTATGGGTGGTGGTAGCTAACGCCTGAAAGAGTAACAGACACCGAGAAAAGAAGAGACAGGACCGACTGATTCCCAGTGTTCAGTGGATGTGGGAGGTGGAAACCCTGGAGACTGGGATGTCCTGGAAGGCAGGTGGGAAAAGTGATCCTAGGAGAAGATAAACAATCACAACAATGGTTTAGGAGAAAATTGTCACCAACACTGACCACTGGGTTAACACAGCAGAGCTTCCAGTGAAGTAGTGAGGATGAAGTCTGACTGGATTAGAGAGAAAATGAGAGGAGACAACACTTGGAGAGTGAGTTTAGATATCATCTTTGTTAAGTTTCCTCCTATCTTTAAACATGAACAGGGAAGTGGGGATGGTAGCTAGATGTTCTTGTTTTATACTATTATTTCATTTAATCCAATTCCTTTCCTCTGTAAGAATTGAGAACATTTCTTCATGGTAGACTACTGTAAATGAACATGTTCTCCTCCTCTGGCACAGTCTAGCCAATAAAAGCTGACAACAATCTAACATCAAATGGCAAAGCTGGAGGGGGCGGCGGCGGGGAACCGAAGGTACTACAAACAAAGCTGCTAGTGAGTCCAGGCTGAAAAGTAACTGGGAGCTAGGATTGTGGTGCACTGAAAAGAATCTTCCAGGCAAGATTTCATTGTCTCTTCGGAGCTTTGGTACAGTCTGAGCTCAAGGGTTCCAGCCAGCACATTAACATGGTGAACTGTGTCAAGAAAGATGTTCACTCCCAGTCCATCTGCTGACTTTGGAAGTCTGCTCCGTGATGCGACGAGACCGAGCGTGTTTTCCCATCCCTTCTGCACCATGAAACCCAAGACCATCACCACGCACAGGCGACTGCACTGGCAGACAGATATGGTTCTCTTTCTTTCAAGGAACTCTATCTTCAAGCTCCTATGTACACCGTACACTCACTCCACATCAACTTCGATTAATCCACCTTCTTAAAAACCAACATCGGTAGAGGATATTAAAACTGCCTCTAATACTGGCTGAGGGTCAAGCCCCAAGCATAGCTTAGAAAACAACTGCTGTTACTCAATACTGGCAAAATCAGTCATTTTTGTATTATCTTGATTGGCAGAGTAGTAGTGCCCCACGTCCTGCCAGTACCAGGCGTAGGGAACTACACAGTGCTAAGTGGGGGATGGTCTTTGCCTTGAAGGAGTCCCCTGTCTAAATGAACAAGCTAACACAACAGTTAATGTTTTACAGTTCAATACTTAAAGGCAGAACTGTGGCTCAGACGACATACAGAAAGGGAATTTAGAAGATAAATCTTACTGGAGTCTAGGGACATAATAGCACACGTTCATCTCGGAGATGTCTGAGGAGGCTCGGGGGTCTGAACGCATGCTCCCTTGGAAGGGACTTTTCTATTTCTGTTCCTCTCGGGAGGCCCTCACATGGCCTTACCAGGAATTACAACACTGACCGGCTTTCTCCACCCTTCATTCTTGGCAGAGGGGCTGGGCTTCAGAACTCACACTGATTGGTGGGGCTCTCAAGCTAACTGTTTGGTCAGCATCTACCAAAGGAACTGATCAACAAGGACACTGGCAAGCATCAATTGAACACTCAGAGGACATCAGTTTGAGGCTCTGGCAGGCAGTCCTCCCTGCCCCCACTTCCAGAAAGACTGATTCAGAAGTGAATGATGTACCCAAATTCCCATTTAGCATGTTGGGAAGAACCAGGTCACACGCACTAGTGTGCAGCTACAGTAAGCATTGCAAGCGACAAATCTATCTTGGAAAAAGTACAGCTAGAATGGTTCCTTAGTATCAAGGATGTGATGAGACTCTACCTGGCTTCCTCTGGACAAGTTATCAGGAGGGACCAATCCCTGGAAAAGGACATCATGCACAGAAAGGCAGAGTAAAAAGAGTAAGAGAAAAAGAAGACCCTCAAGAGAGGAACCGACACAGCAGCTTCAACAAGGGGCTCACACATAACAATGCTTGAGCGGCT
>NW_022111357.1:28491779-28492935 GCF_000313985.2 Echinops telfairi | reverse complement strand
CTCCCCCATCTATCTATACGTTCCCATGCCCAGTCGCCTGCCATTCACCCGTCCGGTCTCTCCCCATCGCGCCCGGTGCCTATCCCCACCCTGGAGCAGTGAACCTGCACCCTGCCCACCCCTGCAGGTGGCCCTTTCCCACAGTGCAAAAAATGGCTGGGTGCGCAAATGATTGGGGTCAAACTCTCGTTCCGGCAGCTGAGTGACCTTGGGCCACTCAAGTCCTTTCTTTGAACTTAAAACAACAACAACATCAACAAACCCCTAGCACGTCGTCTACGCCTAACCACCCGAGCGGCTCCGCACGATCAGGGACCGGGATGCACTTGACCCAAAGCCAAGTCTTCGGAGGTGTGCGGGGGTCGCCCCCTGCCTGAGGCCTTGCTTGGTGCCCGCAGCTTGTTTCTTCCGCCGCCCCCTCACTTCGAAGCGGGCTCCGTGACCTTCAAACCGCCCCTCTCCCTCACGTGCCGGCCTCACCTGCAGGCAGGCGCCACCCTGGCTCACGGCCGGGAGGCCGCGCCTCAAGGAGACTCCAACGACGGCTGCCATCTTGGCTCCTGACGTCAAGCCCCGCCCCTCAACTGAGGTCGCCGTCCGCCGGCGTCCCGTCGAACGCCGCGGCGCCGGGCTACGTTCCCCGAGGGCCCGCTAGCCGAGGAGCAGCCGCCGAGGGAGGACTTCCGGTCTCCCGGGTGGGAGGAGGCGAGGCAGAAAACGCCAACGTGAACGTGCGCGGGGGCGGGATATCCGGCGCACGCCCACTGGCGTGCGGGACGTCCCTCGTTGCTAAGGTGACCTTCCCAGAGGGAAGGGGCGGAGTCTGGAACGAAGGGCGGTCTGTAGAGGGCGGGGCTGGGATCAAGAGAAGGCGGAGCCTTGGTTTCAAATCCCAGCCCAATTTAACCTTTCTGTTTCTGAGAAAGCACGCAAGTGAAGCTCTTTGCGCCTCAGCATTTCTTCTTCTTTTAAAAAAGTTATATTCATTATTATTATTGTAATCGTTTTATTAGGGGCTCATACAACTCTTATCGCAATCCATACATACATCAATTGTGTAAAGCGCATTTGTACCTTCATTGCCCTCATCATTCTCAAAAGATTTGCTCTCCACTTAAGCCCCTGGCAACAGATCCTCATTTCCCCTCCCTCCCCG
>NW_022111357.1:28488913-28490298 GCF_000313985.2 Echinops telfairi | reverse complement strand
GAGGGTGGGGGAGTGAGGAAAAAGAGAGGCTCTGACACCAAGGGCTCCAGTAGAGAGAAAATGTTTTGAAAATGATGATGGCAACATAGGAATGTTTGATACAATTGATGTCTGGATTGTTATAAGAGCTTCCAATAAAACTATTTCTTAAAAACAAAGAAACCACTTTTTGAACAAGTAAACCCCACCCCCTAACCAGTTGTCTGCAGCTGATCCCTGCTCCTGGCAGCCGCATGTGTGTCTGGGCAGCACGGTTTCCAATCGCGCGGTTTTGGAACTAGATTGCCAGGACTTTCTTCTGAAGCACCTCTGCCTTGCACCTCCTGCTTCGTGGTTAGCAGCTGAGCAGCATAACCATTTGCGCTCCAATATTATGACCCACCATCATATTCACCACAACAGCCTTGAGAAAGAGTCCCTTTATTTCCCTCCTCGTTTTACTTTTTGTCAGAGCCCACCTTTCACCAGGGACTTAATTGCCTTGGGCAAGCGAGATGTGAGATGGGTTCCCACTTTCTCCCCCTTCTCCCCCACCTTCCCCCTAACCTCATGGTATCACTACCCTCACTGTCGATCCCGAGAGGTTTATTTGTCCTGGATTCTGTGTGCCGAGCACTCTTATCTGTACCAGTGTACATACTTTGGTCTCCATGGATTTGTAAGGCGTCATGAGGTGGGGGTAGGGGGAAGCATTACAAAACTAGAGGAATGGAGCGCCGTGCTCTCCTCGATATTACCCAGTTGAATCTCAGCCTGGGCGCCTTCAAGATGCCTACCACCCCTCTCGTGGACCGGGACACCAAACACGGAAACATGGCCCTGCTACCCATCCGAAGTCAGTTCAAAGGGCCTGCTCCTTGAGAAACAAAAGGTACAGATATTGTGGATGAGGCCATCGATTACTTCAAGGCCAACGTCTTCTTCAAAAGCTACGCAATTAAGAGTGAAGCAGACAGGATCTTGCTATAGATCACTCTGCATTTTGGGATGCCTGAAGAAATTCCAGAAGTGCAATTCCAGAAGCCAAGGGGAGACAGAAATGTACATGCTGGGCATCACTAATGTCCCCATACCCGGAGAGGCCGGGTTTCCACTGAACGCCATTTATGCCAAACCTGCAAACAGGCAGGAGGATGAAGTGATGAAGGCCTCTTGCAGCAGCTAAGGCAAGAGACGGGACTGCGGCTTGTGAGAACGTTTTTGACTCTCAGAATGACAAGCCTAGCAAGTGGTGGACGCGCTTTGTGAAGAGGCAGTTCATGAACAAGAGTCTCTCAGGACCCGGACAGGAGAGGGAGCTTGGGCAGACGCTGCCTCCATGGTGACAGGCAGCGTTTGACAGCAAGATGTACACAGTTCTTTGCCTTCATTTCTTAAAGTTTTTT
>NW_022111357.1:28474524-28476105 GCF_000313985.2 Echinops telfairi | reverse complement strand
CTTGGTGGTGGTCAGGTCCCTCCTCTCTCTGCTCACTTTTCTGCCCTTTAAGCTCTTGTAAGATAGAAGGCATGACTCCAGCAATGGTGGACTTGAGCAAGGGTGTGGCTTCAATCTCGCCCTTTGATAAGGCTGCGACTCAAAACACACCCTGTTCTTTGGCCAGGGACCATATGAAGAAATGTTTGTGTTCATTAGCATACAAATGAAAGCAACAGTGAGATACTACCTCACACAGACACTTTTGGCAAAATTCAATGGAACAGAACAGAACACATGCCGGAGAGGATGTGGAGAGATAGGAATGCTTTTACATTGCTGGTGGGACTGTAGGATTGTACAACTACCATGGAAATCAGTATGACACTTCCTTAAACTAATGCAAATACAAGTGCCTTATGATCCAGCAATCTCTCTACTGGGTATGTACCCTAAAGAAATCAAGAACACAGCATGAACAGACATATGCACACATGTTTTGAGAATGATGCGGGCAACAAATGTACCAATGTGCTTGACACAATGAATGTATGAATGGATTGTGACAAGAGTTGTATGAGCCACCAATAAAATACTTTTTTAAAATAAGGAAGGAGGAAAATAAAACTGAAATGGCTTTGGACTCTTTAGTGACAAGTTCATTTCAAACATATATAAAACCCCACCTCACTCTAACGTTTAGAGTCTAAACCTGCCTACTGAGCACACAGAAGTTGGGGTTTATGCATGTAAAATGGAGGACAGTTGACAAAGTGGAGACCCATGACGCCAGTTCACAAACTAGAGGACAATCACATGACACTAGGAACTGTGGCCTAGCCCAGTGCCCCCAGAGTGGATGGTACTGCCCCCTCGGGCGCTGGAGAGATCCCGGGGCTGCAAAAGCAATGCCTACACTTGATGCTGGATTGTGGGCTATAGGACAAAAGGTTTTCATTGTTTGGGGGAGGGGGTGCTCAGTAATTTTTTGCTTTCTGAAAAGGGGGATACAGGCCAAATAACTTTGGGAACCAATGGTCCCTCACCAAATGGACACATATTTGGGGGATACAATTCAATTCATGGCAGTGGTATTGCTGTTTCTAGAAATACACTATTTCTATTTCTCGTTTTGAGAAGCCACTATGCTGCTGTTTTACATAGTGTTGTACCAGTCTACATCCCACCAGTGCGATTATATATTAAGCATTCCAGTCCCCTCACCTCTCCTGTTTATTGTTTTCTCTTTTTGATCCTTGCCATTTCCCCCCCTACTTTGGGTAACTGGTATTTTATCGCTTGTTCTGAGGTTCAGTACAGAGACACTATAATTTGTGTATGATGTGTTGTGGTTGTTTGGGGTCACACTGGCTGTGTTTCTGATGTTCGGGGCTGGGAGGGGACGCGTTTGTTGACTCTGCTGCCACGGTCCTCGGCAGTGGACTTAGCTCGCTAGCTACAGCCAAAGGAAGACAAGAGCTCTGCTCCGGACCTCGGCCTGCTCATGGATGTCCCGCCTGCGTGGGACGGTCACTGCCATTTTCACAGGGGTGAGATGGTATTTCATTGTAGTTTGGATTTGCCTCTCTCCTCAAGGACAGT
>NW_022111357.1:28471892-28473845 GCF_000313985.2 Echinops telfairi | reverse complement strand
TCCCTCTTTCCTACCCATTCTCCCTTTACCCTCCCTGTTTTGCCACTCAGACCACTGGTCCTGTAGGGCTCATCCGCCCTGGATTCCCTGTATTTTCAGTTCCTATCTTAGAAGAGTCCATTGTAAAGCATACGTATTTACTCTTTAGCCGATCTCAATGTCCTAATTTATCTTCTGTTGTTCATGCATTTTAAAATTTGTTTGATAGGCTATTGTGTTGAAAATTAGATGCCCTCATTATGTCCCTATTTTATCTTCCAGGACCTTTGTAGTTTTAGCTCTAGCATTTGGGTCTTTGATTCATTTTGTCAAGATTGTTTTTTAAATTCCTTAATATAATGACTGTCCATCTCTAGCCCAGCGGTCAAGGACTTACCTTATTCCCTGTAGTTTCCCAGTTCCTGACATGACACAGCACCAGGAGGCTGATAACTGGCTATTGACTGAACGACCGGATCTGTGCTTCTAGCTGGGGATCCAGCACACGGTAGGTGTGCAGCCAGTGCTCATTGGTTGAATGATGGAGTAATGGAAATGGAGGAAAGAGCGTCCTTGTTTCTCTTTGTAGAAGGTGAAAGGACAGGTTTGGGTGGGGGTGGGGTGAGGAGGGCTGCTCTGGACCAGGACTAAGGTGAGGTGACTGATGTACACACCTGGGCACAAATCTGTGGGCGTGTTTAGCACCAGCAGGCATCCTCACAATTGCTCCTGTGCTCCAGTTCTCCGCCGCAGCCCCTGGTCAATTCAGCTCATCGAGGGTCTTCCTCGTTCCCACGGCCCCTCTCCTTTGCCAAACATGATGTCCTTCTCCAGGACATGGCAGCATGTTGAAAGGACGTGAGACCAAGTCTCATCGTCCTCGCCACTCAGAGTTCCCGCTCTCCCACACTTCCTTCCTGGAGCCCTTGCTTCCATTTTCTGGTCTCTCCTACCCGTTCTTCGCTGTAGGTGAGCGATGCCCCTTTGCCCTCCTGCCTGTGGTTGGCTTGAACCATGCGTACCTCTCCGTGTGTCTGCTCACTTCATCCTCCTGCCTGGTGCTGGAACGAAAAGTGATCCCGTGATGTGGGGGTGGGTTCCGGCACAGGTTTGAAGGGAGGAGAAGTAATGTCTAATGCAATATTTAAAACAAACAAACAAACAAAAACCCAACATCCGTGCAAATGCGAAACAAACCAGCAGAGTTAGCAAAGGGCAAAGCCAAGCGCGGAGTCAGGAAGGGAGGGGGCAAGGACCCCCGAGCTCCTTGTCATCTTGGTGAATAGTCACCAGAGACTCTTCTTTCTCGGACGACGGTTTTCAGTGCCTTCTCCATTGTGTGGTGCAACCCGAGAACGCCGAGGGCGGAAACCTGCGGGTGAAGACCATCTCAGAATGCGCTGAGAAGAGCGGTAGGGCTGCTACTGCCAAAGCCAGACGACTCGCGAGACCTGGAAAAAACCAGGCAGCCCCTGGAGCGGCCGCAAAGGGGCAGCTCTGTTCTGTCCTGCAGGCTTGCTGTGAGTCAGATCAACGGCAGCGGGCTTGGATTTTTTTTGTTTTGTTTTGTTTTTGAACCATTGTAGCCACATTGCAAGGCGGGGTTTCTTGTCCTCCGTTTACATGCTCATCCCCCGAGCTCAGAGCGGGTCAACAACGCGCCTCCAGACCAGGCTTCGCCGTCTTCACCAAGGGGGGTGCAGGTCTGCGCGCACACTCAGGCTCGCGGGGCCCGGCGGCTGCAGTCACCCCGTCTCGCGCAGAGGGGGCGCCCCGACCGCACAGACTGCTCAGAGCTTTCCAAACGACCTTCCCTCCTGCCCTTCGGCTGTGCGCATCTAATCCCATCTCCTCTGCCCTCATCCCCTGCAAAACCCACCATGTAATTAGCCTTCTCAAAATATTCTCTGCGAGTGGGCTGGGGACAATCATAGGGCACAGGCGTCTCCAAGTTCATGAGCAGCCTCGGTGGAA
>NW_022111357.1:28468919-28470794 GCF_000313985.2 Echinops telfairi | reverse complement strand
GTCAAGGAGGTACACGAGAACTGTACCTGTGGGCGTCAAGGAGGTACACGAGAACTGTACCTGTGGGTGTCAAGGAGGTACACGAGCAATGTGAGGAATTAGAGAGGATAGGCTAGGCTCATGGGGGGGTGTGGGGTGTGTGTGGAGGTTCAGCACAAACAAGGTACCTAGGATTGCATGCAGCTCTAGAAAAGCATTTAGAAGTATGTATCTAATTGAATTCTCATCATGCAAGTTTCCAGTCGTATGACGAAGCTGAAATACCTGCAATCACACTTCCTGCCCTTGCAGTCATTGCTATTGCCAGCTGCAAAGGGTTGCCGCCGTGCCATCTCCTCTGCATGTATAAACATGTATGCACAGTGTGTAAAATCCAGGGCTTGGGTGGATGGTCTGTTTTGTATGCAAGTGGTAAGATAGTACACCTCCGGCTCTGCACCCTGAGTTGCACGCAGGGCCCTGTCTTAGAGGCCTTCTCTGCCGGTGGAGTTGATTCTGCCTCAGTAGAACTGTGCTACCCGGGGATTTCTGTGGCTGTCACCTTTTGGAAAGAGATCTCCAGGTCTCTCTTCCATGGTGCCTCTGGTGGGTTTGAACTCCGTGGCCCGCTGTCATCTTCAGCCCTGCACAATAATCGGTGTAAGGATGCACATGGGGCCTTCCTAGGGCCCGAGGCTGGTGATGGACGCCAATCCACGAACGTGCGTCTGGGAAGGACAGCCAGAATGCTCCTCAGGAGCAAGGAGGGTGAGACTTCTCTCACGCACTTTGAACACGCTGTCCGGAGAGACCAGTCCCTCAAAAGGAACATCGTGCCTGGTAGAACAGGGGCAGCCAGGAAGAGGAAGGCTCTGAGCAAGGTGGACTGACACCATGCCTGCAATCATGGCTCGAACATAGCAACATTTTTTTTATTAAACATTTTATTGGGAGTTCTTATAGATATTGTAACAATCCATAATTCAGTTAGACAAAGCAGCACTTTACAAGTGCTACCACCATCAGTTTCAAAACACTTTTTTTCTTCTTTTTAATCATTTTATTGGGGGCTCGTACAACTCTTATCACAATCCATCCATCCATCCATTATGCCAAGCACTTTTGTACATTTGTTGCCCCCATCATTCTCAAAACATTTGCTTTCTGCTTGAGCCCTTGGTATCAGCTCCTCATTTTTTCCCCCTTCTTCCCTGCTTCCCTCTCCCTCATGAACCCTTGATAATTTATAAATCATGATTCTTTTGTCATATCTTACTCCCTTCTGTTGTTGTACATGAACGGAGACACAGGAAGGAGAAGCACATGGAGTGAATCTGTGAAAACGCAGAGGCTACAGCTCGCTCAGGTTGTAGCAAGGAACTGAGCTGTGCCCTCTCTATTCGGGTTCAAGTTTAGGACTCCGTGACTGGTTACATTTACTCAAATTGTTTTTAAGTCTAACAGATGACTTTCTCAAAATGACATTATCTAAGAAAACAGGTCATCTGGTGCTGTAAGGATACAGTGTATAAAGCAAAGAACAAGGACCAGACTCCAGGAATCACACACACACAAGGAATGTTTGCATTTCCTTGAGAATCAACATGATCCGTTTGCGGAACATGCTGGCCCAAATGTGCGACCTTAAAGCCTTGATTTGTGTCTAAGTCTAGCCATATCCCGGCTACACCCTTCACCCACTCTTCTGTTGCCCATCCCCCAGGAAGGAGGTTATATGTGGATCCTTGTAATCGGTTCCCCCTTTCCACTTCACCCTCCCTCCACCTACCCCACCCTCCCTCCACCCTCCCGGTATTGTCACTCTCAGCACTGGTCCTGAAGGGATCATCTGTCCTGGATTCCCCGTGTTTCCATTTCCTATCTGTACCAGTGTAC
>NW_022111357.1:28466887-28468007 GCF_000313985.2 Echinops telfairi | reverse complement strand
TACCTCCCCCTCTCCCATGTCTCCCCAGAACTGCTGGTTGGTCCCATTGTTTTCTCCTCCAGATTGTTCATCCAGCCTATCTTATTTAGACAGACCTGTGGAGATAATAACATGCACAAAAACAAGACAGAGAAAAAACAAAGCAACAAAAGAAAACAAAACATTATCAACAACAACAAAAAGCCAATGGCAACAAACAACAACAACAAAAACAACAAGAAAGAAAAGCCTGTAGTTAGTTCCAGGACTGTTTGTTGGCCTTTAGGAGTGTTTTCTGGTCGAGTCTGATGGGGTGCCAAGCCCTGGCCCCAAGTCTATTTTTGGTATTCCCTGGGGACTTCGTTGCTCTGTTCTCTTTGCTGTTCTGTTCCACACCCCTAGTGTTTTGCCTCGGCGTGGTGGGATCAGATTGGGTGCAATTCCCACACTGTGTCCCCAGTGTTGTTGCCTGTAGGGCTATGGGTTAGTGAGGGACATCATGTCTCATAGTGGGGCCGGCCATGTAGTCTTCTTTCTTTCTTCTTGAACTCCTTGATATCAGTTCTCCTTTATCCCCTCCCTCTGCATTCTGTCATTCGTTCCCCTCGAGTGGAGTTGCACAGTCATCATTGCTATCAGCTCCCCTTCCCCCCTCCTCCCCACTTCCTGCACCCTCAGGGAATCATTACTCCTGTTATTATTTCTGAAGGGTTATCTATCTTGGCTTTCATGCATCAAACGCTCTTAATTATACAAATGAACATATGCAGGTCTAACAAGACTAATGAGGTAAAACAAAGACTATAACAGTAAGGGAGGAAATATTAAAGAACTAGAGTACAGTCATGTGTTTCATCAGTGCCATACCGTTCCCTAGATTTACCACCATTTCCGTGTGGCCCTTCTTTAAAAGACTGTCTAAGTATCTTACAGGTGGGTTTGGGGTTTCTACTTTGTCCACACTCCTTTGTGTCAATCTGATTGCTTGTTTTTGAACTTCTGGTATCTATTCCCGTCTACACTTCATGATCACACAGGCTGGTGTGCTTCTTCCATGTGGGCTTTATTACTTCCTTGCTCGATGGCCACTTGTTTGACTTCAAGCCTTCAAGATCCCAGATGCTGTATCTTTTAAATAGCC
>NW_022111357.1:28450813-28466067 GCF_000313985.2 Echinops telfairi | reverse complement strand
TTGCTCTTCTTTCTATTAGGGATGGAGCCCCTCCCTCCACACGTCACACCGTTAGGCTTTCAGCGTGGCCTCCTGTGAGTACCCCCAACCAGTTCAGATGAGGTGCCAAGTTCTGCCCCCCGAATTTGAAGTCTCCAATCAAGATTCCTCAGAACTTCACAGCTTTGCTGCCCTTGCTGGTGTGTTGCACTCCCCTCTTGGTCGGCCCCCACGTGAGCAGGTCAGACTGGCCCTGCTCCCCAAACTGTATCTTTAGTGCTGTCATCCAGGGAGGGGACGCCTTGTCTCGAACTGGGGCCGGCCCTGCAGTCCTCCCTGTGAATGAGCTGCTCTGAGCAGGAACGTTGCCCGCAAGGCACCAGAATGAGGTCTACCTTCTCTCTGCCTTTCCTGTGGAGACATAGACAATACCCTCCCCTTGGGTGGATTAGTGCCCTGGTTGCCCATTGCTATCTTTTTTCTTCCCCCATCCCTCTGTGGGTCAAGGCAATCTCTGTTGCTAGTGAAGTCTATTTGAATTAGCAGCTCTGAATTATCAAACTATTATTTGACTAAATTAAAACATACACGATGGAGCGTGTTTATTTCCCCTTCAAAACCACTGTATTGGGAGCTGATACAGGTAACGTATCATTCCATGGCTCAGTCACATCAAGCAGTGTTGTACAATTGCTCCCACAATCAGTTTCAGCGCATTCTCTTCTTCTTGAGCTCCTTGACATGAGCTCCCTTTTAGTGCCCGCCGCTACTGTAACCCCCAGAAACCCTTATTCTACTTGCAGTCCCTATCGGTTCACCAACCCAGGGTTTCATATACTGAGCAACAGAAAACCATGCACAAAAATTCAAGAGGGTCACCCCAATGACCCAACACAGCTGATGTAAACTCCAATATGAACAAAACAAAACACAACACTGAAAAACACAGAAAATGTTGAAAACCAGGCTCAACGTGCATCAGAGGGGGCCATCAGCTGATCAGGTTTTAGCCATTCATGTTGGGTTTACCATTTTGGTCTCCCATAGTCATCTGTCCAGTGCACTCTGTTTGGCAAAGGGCTCTCAGTCTTTGCCAGATGCAGAAATCTGGTTTGCAGGTGGTGAATCTGAACCTCTGAGCTGGTAGTGTTATCCACTACTCTGCTCGGGCTCCTAAGACATTTACAAAGACCTTATTTTCCAATCAGGTCACATTCACAGGTACCTGGAGTGAGGGCTATGGTGAGGGTCAAGAGCAGGCAGGCTCCAGAGTCAGATGCCTGGGTTTGAATCCAGATCTGCTACTTCCTGCTGTGACTTTGAGCACACACCCCAGGGCCTCAGTTTCCGCATATAGAAAGTGGTGATTGACAAGCTTGTGAGAGTCCGGTGGGTGCAAAACGTTAGGTGGAGTCCTAGCAAGCTGCCTCTCTTTGGCCATGTCCTTGACAATGCCGTGCACGGAGTTCAAGGTGGCAGCCGCCTGACCAGTCATCAGCGCTCTTGCCTTCCCTCCTTGCTGCCACTTCTGTTGAAGACCATCAAGACTCAGCCTTGAAACGGCTGAGATATCACAACCCAGGTGTCAGTATCTGCTGTTTGCTTCTGCGGTCTGACATTGAGACTGAGATAAAGAACGAAGATGTATGCAAGTTCTGGGAAAACAGAATGTTTAATTTTTATCAAAGACTCCTTGACTTGGCAGAATATAGAGTTTCTGATATACTGTGAAAATAGACTAATTGTAACCCCGGGTTGTTTCTGCATGTATAAAAGGAAGATGTAGAATAAACTCGGGGCTTCAGTATTCACTGTTGCCCTCCCAATACTTTCTGTCTCTCTTTTTGTCCTTAATCCTCACTCCCCGTTTCAGGACTGTTGGACTCGTCGGCAGGCTCTGACAGACTTCAGCAGGAACGGCCTGTTAGAGCCAAGTCCGTGGCTTTAATGAGCAGAGACTGATTTCCCCACGGTTTAGGCAGCTACAGTGCTGAGTTCAGGGCACTGGCGGGGGTGGGGGTGGGGGGGAAGGTGTCTGTCCAAACTGTTCCCAGCTTCCTCTTCCTCACCCCTCAGCCCCTCCACGCGGCACCCAGCTTGCCCTCGGTTCCTGTTTCCTCACACGGGTGCCTAAGGCGTGCCTTCCTTATCTCAAATGTGGTCGATGGGAGGCTTGCCCTGCTCCGTCCTGGCTTCCTATAACAACGGCTACCAGACTAGTGTGCCCGCTGGGATGGCACCCAAAGGTATTGGGATTAGGATTTCTAGGGAGGCCCACATTTCACTACCTCAGTCTCTTCATTCTAGATGGGATGTGAGCCAGCCCCGTGCAGACCCAGAGGCCCATGGAAGTGGGGTTTCCCAAACAAAAGAGCAGCCAGCAGTGGATTCTGCTTCCCCAGCAGGACCCATCCAGCGGCCCATTCAACCCCCAGCTCTATTGTTCCCTTGCATCCCGCTGGGTGGATTTTTCTGCTCGCAGACATTTCATTCCTTCATTCAAATCCTATTTGCTGAAGGTCCATCACACGCCAGCAACTGCCAGCAGAGGGGAAAGCAGACCGCTGCTTTTAGAGGCTGAACGCAGCTCAAATAGTTCAGAGGCGTGTGGGTAGGGTCTTGGAATGCCGGTCAGAGACTGTCCCTCAGAGAACCACCTTGACCATCACTGTGATAGAGTGGACCTGAGTTTGTGGACAGAGGGCAGCTGTGGCTCAGTGATAGAAGCTTCCCCTTCCTTGCTGGAGACCTGAGTTCGATTCTCGGCCAATGGATCTCATGCCCAGCCACTGCCTGGCTGTCCCTGGGGGGCTGGGGGCTGTTGCCATGCGGAACAGGTTTCAGAGGGTTTTCCAGACTTGGAAGAAGGGCCGGACACCATGGTCCTCCCCGCGCTGTGTACAACAGCAAGAAGATGGGAGCAACTTCTCAGGCGAGGAATGGACAGGGAGACTCAGCGCATACACACAGCGGGATACGGTGCATCACTAAGAAACACCGACGAAACTACAGAGTCCCGCATGACAAGGATGGACCTGGAGAGCAGTACGCCGAGCTAAACATGCCAATCACAGAAGGCCAAATGTGACATCAGACCCTGTTGTGTGTGTGTGTGTGTGTGTGTGTGTAATTAAAGGCTTCCACACCAAAGGGAACAGGTTTGGAAATTTGTGAAAAGGGGGAGGGCAAGGGAAGGAGGATGGAGCAGTGGGCCGACGGGTGTTGACTTGGGTGAAGTGGAAGACGGGGACCCCTAGGAGGGGGAAGGGAAATCAAGGAGCGGGGTTGGGGCGGGGGTGAGCTGATGGAGAGTTTGATCAGTAGCTCAGTTTAGTTAATTCCTTAGGTGCCTCGAGTTGGTGCTGACTCCTGGTGATCTTGTGGACTCTAGAAAGGATGGCTGCCCTGTCCTGCTCTCTCCGCACAAGTTGGTATGTGTGAGCCCATTGTGGAAGCCCCTGTGCCCATCCACCTTCCTCTTTTCTCTGTCCCTCTACTTCACCAAGCGGGATTACTGGTTTAGACAGTGGAAGACAAAGTTAAATGTGAGTGCCATGTAAATTACGATGAGAGAGAGAGAAGAAGAAGAAGAGAAAGACCTAGTGATCTATTTCCAAAAGCCAGCCAGTGAGCTCTCAACTCTCTGTCTCATCGTGCAGGGGGTCACTCTGACTTGAAGGGCAACTAGACGGCAGTAAACAACGACAACAACAGCTCAAGGCAGTGGGGCAGGCTTGAGGCAGGCCTGCCCTGGGAAAGCCAGTTTACTGAGAAACTAGCCAGAGAGGATTTTGCTTTCTCTGACACCAAGGCTGAGCTGGCTGAGGATGGGAGGTGAAGGGATGTGAGGGGTGGGGTCCATTTCTCACCTCAGCCAGGGTTGAGACTAGGCGCCTGCCTGTATACTTTCCTAGTTGTCCAATTGGGAAAGGGGCCCATTTGTGTCACTCCCCAGACTTCAGCTCACATCACTACGCCCTCCCCAGGTGGGTCTCACAGGACTCAGGTGGGAATCCTGGACCGGTCCTGCTGAGGAGGCAGAATTCATCGCTGGCTGCTCTTATGTTTGCCAGGGAACCCCCACGTTCATGGGCTTCTGAGTATGCAAAGGTCTGGCTCTGATCTCTTCTCGGATGAAGAGACTGGGACAGTGGAATGTGGACCTGCCCTCCTGTCCCCTGGGGGTGCTGGTCAATGCTTTATGTGTAAACCAGAGCAAGTGTGTCTTGTGGCATGGCAGGGTGAGGGGTCCATGCTTTCCCTTGGCACTGGGTCCAGGAGAGAGCTTCCCATCTTGACAGCAGGTAGAGCGGGCCTGGCCAAAGACACCCCCTTAGTGCAGAGAGAAGCCAACCCTGGCTGCACGGCAGGAGGGCCTTCTGGAAGGACAACACTATCCCCGGAAACCGGAAGGGGTGTGTCTAGTGTATGTTTCTCTTTTCAGTATTATCCTAAACGTTGGCCAACCACTGCAGTCAGAGGGAAGTGCCTGTTTCTATAATTGGGGCGAATCCTGGCAGAGTAGATTCTAGAACTGTGCTTTCTAATACAAAGAGCTACAGAGCACTTAGAATGCAGCCAGTACATCAGACTTATTAGCGAAAAGAATGAAAGCCGTCTCATGAATACAAAGTTTTGACTCTGTGTTGAAATGGTAATATGTATTGGGTTGAGTTATAATCTACTCCACGACAGTCAGGCTTCTTCTTTTCGCTGATTGGGTTACATAGAAATAGCATGACCCTCCTATGAAATAGGTGCTTGAGCTCCGAGAAGGAAGCCTGGCAGAGTGGCGTTTGCAGGGCTCGGCTAGCAATGTCTGAAGGCACCAGCTCTGGCAGTAGCCGAGGGCAGCAGGTGTTCTGAGACTGCGGCCTGGGCACCGTGGGGCAGCGCTCCTCTCTCCTGTAAGGTTGCTGTGGCGCAGAGTCCTCTCAGCGGCCAGGGGGTCCCCTAACTTTCTGTCTGTGTGTCGCAGTTATTTCTGTTGGCATCGTCTCCCAGAGAGCATTGGGGTCGTTTTTTGTGATGGAAGTCTTTCTTATCTTTCGGATTCCACACCCATGACCTTTCCACAGCATGGCGCGGCCTCGATGAGAAAGCGAGATAAAACTGATCAACTTGCTCCTGAGGTCCACGTTCTTAAATAATGCATACGACTACCGTCCACAGAAGGGTGTGTGTGTGTGTAGAAGTGGTGGGCATAAAAATAAATTAATTTTAAAAGGAAGGGGGGGAAAACCAGAGAATTTTCAAGAAAAATATGTGGAGAGAAGCAGTCCTAACCGGTTACAGCCTCCGAGTGTCTGTGCCGTAACTAGACTTTCTGGTTTAGTTAACAAAATGAATGCCACCTTTAAAAAAAATAAACATTAAAAACATGGTTACTAGAAAACTTGAAATGACCTCTGTGGCGCACATTCTATTTCTACAGGAAGGTTCTATTCTGGATGTCACAGGGGGCCCCGTCGCCACCACCCTGAGGTGCTTGATTTCAAAGCACCCCAGCACCCCATGGGAGCCTCAGAAACAAGTGGCTCAGGAAAATCCTTAAACACTGGCCTTGCTGTGGCTTGGAGCACACTCAGTAGTGTTATTTCCCCCCCACAGACTTGTCCATTGTTTGGCTGAAAATAGAGTCACAGGGGTGGGTCCGTTCCAGAGTTGAAGAGTGACCAAGGACGATAATCGTGTGGTGATGGGTTAGACTCAGGGACTCATTGCTTCCAAGTGTGTTCAGTCTTCACCACTCTCCGTTCCTCTGGACAGGGAGAGACCTTGGATGTCTGCTCATGAGCTTTGAAGACCCCAGTCTCTACTCACCAAAGAGGGATGTAGGCTTTGCGGACTGTTAAGCTATTTGACTGTTGTGTTTCTTGCAGCGATGGCCCTGAGACCCGACCCAGCGATTTCCTCCCTCAAGGTGTTTGGTTCTATTTAGGAAGTTTCCATAACTGTGCGTCACGGGCTCCATCACACCCAAGGACATATTTGCAGCAAAGGTAAGTACCCTATATAAATGCCCTGTCAACCCTGTAGTCACGTATATTTGTAGTTACACCCTCAGCCCCGCTCCCAGACCCATTCAGCCTGCATGGCCATCCACACATCTGTTCATGTTGTTCTTGTGAGTGTAGGTGCTGCCCAGTTAATGCTGACTCAAAGTGACCCAATGGACAGTACAACACACCACTGTCCAGTCTTGCGCCACAAGTGGTATCCTGGAGCCCATCCTTGCAGCCAGTGTGTCAATCCATCCTGCAAAGGATCTGCCTTGGCTCCAATGACTAAGCCTGACATCCCTTCCTGGGGACTGGCTGCAGGTGGTCGTCCACGCAGGGCTGCGTGCCCCAGGATTCCATCTGCCCCCGAGGCCCTTTCTTAACAAATCAATTGCTCCAGAGCCCTCATCTCAGGGGCAGCTTTGCAGGGAACTCCATCAGAGAAACACAGGCTGTACCGTACCGTGGACAGTGGCTTTGACCTTGGGTGCGAGTCATGTGATAAAACCAACCCCCCAAATGAAACCAGTGGCCGTGGGGTCCCTTCTGATCCCCTGTGCTGCAGATAAACTGTGCTCCGCGGTGCTCCCACTGGCTGCTGCCTTTGCGAAGTCGCTCTCTAGGTTTTCTTCCCAAGGCAGATGGGTGGGATCCAACCACCACTCTTTCTATTAGTAGCTAACTACAGGTCCCCCTGTGCCACGCAATACATTTATGTGCCGTGTGTGTGTGTGTGTGTGTGTGTGTGTGTGTGTGTGTGCAGGGGGATTTGAAACATTGGAGATCGCTTTGCTGAGAGTCCTGATCCCGAGTCTAGAACAGGAGGGGCTGCGGAAGAGACCCCAGGGTGGGTGTGGTCTACAAAGCAGCAAAAAACTTCACACAGACAGCTGCCTGCTTCCCCTTCGACGGTTTACTTTATTGCTGTTTAACCAGAGACTCTTCCCCAAACAGGTTTCGACTTCCCTCATGGGCTCTTTCCAGAAACTTGTAACCGTTCCTGCTTCTTGCCATCATCACGACCCCCCTGCCCTCTTACATCAAATATTTCAAAACAGAGATCGAAACAGGAACTTGGCTGCGTGGTGCAACACAGAAGTGTGTGCTACAGCCTCTGTTCATAGTAAGTGGGGGTGGGGGAAGAGCGGTGATTCGAGGGGGAAGGGTCACACGGAGGTCGTCACACTGGGTGGGCTCGTGAGCTAGAAGCAGGCAGGCGTCTGAGTCCCAGGGGCTTCAGAAACACCAGAAAATTAGTGGCTTATCAATAAGGCCAGGAGAGCTTAAAAAAATCTCGAGACACATGGTTTCTACACGGGAGGCACTCGGTTCCCTTGAAGGTAACTGGAAAGAAACACACCCACACGGACCAAAGTCACACACACACCAAACTCAATCTCCAGGACCCCCTGGCTGCCCACTGCTGCGGCGCACAGGGACCCTGGACAGAGGAGAGGGCGGCTGCCCCCTGGGGCTTCCAAGGCGGTCCTTCTCACAGGAGCAGCTTCCTCCCAGGGAGTGGCTGCCAGGTTCCCACCTCCCACGTGAGGGCAGGATCTCTGTGCCACCCGGCTTCCTGCACCCCAGAGGCACACCCACCAATAGGCACCTGGTGTCTCCAGCCCCGGGGCTGGAGAGAGCTGGGAGTCTGGCCCAAAAGGGAGGGCCATGGACCCCACAGAGAGGACACAGCTTTTGAGCTTTGGGGACCTGTCAGCTGGTGCTGACCCAGTAGGGTCATTGAGAAGGGTCACGTTGGGCCCTGGGCATCTTCCGAACAGAGTGGCTGGCATTCCTAAAGCACAGGTGTCACGGACGTCGCGAATGCTGCCCATGAGGAAGCGGGCAGGTCAAGTGGGGGCAGGGGCGGGGCCTGGTCGCTCACACTTCGTCCCCAGAGCCCCACACCGTGCCTGACACTTAGTGGGCACGCACTGAGTATCTGTTGAATGACTGAATGAGAGAATCCACAAGGGAAAGCTTCCATCTTTCCCAAATACAAATTTGGAACTTTCTCATTGGCAGCAAATTGGTTCTTTTTTAACCTTCGAAGTGTAATTATGACTCACGTATGCTCCTGCCATCTACTGGCCCTGAGGGGACCTTTTAAAAGTTGACAGTCTTTACGGTTGGGGTCAGGGCACAGATCTGGCTATGGCCCAACGATGAGGTCTTCCACAAATGTGCTGGTGAATTTCCATGAGCGAACCCATCTCTAAGGCCAGCAGCTAGCCCCCAATAGACTGTTCAGGCCATAGGGCCTCGGCCAGGGTCCCTGTGTGTTGGGTCTGGTGCCTGGAAGAGGGCAGCCCATCTTTTATGCCCTGCCTAGGGGAAGACCTGAGCCTGGCAGGTGGTGCAGATGGCTCTGGCTGACCCCAGGACATGCATAAGCACTAAACTCTTGGGCCACAAGGGTGCTGGTCTGGAGCGAGCCGGTGTGCACGAGAAAGACGGGGCATAGAGCTGTGTCTCTCTGATGGAGAAGGCTGGCTCTGATGACGTCTGTTTTCAGGCAACATTCTAAGCGAAGTTATTGGACCCTCAGGGAGTGGGGAGGGCTAGCCAACCGTGTCTACACTACAGAGAGAAGGTCCGGGGGCGCTGGAGAGAGGCTGGTGAGGAATGAATGATTGGGGCAGCCACCTGAAAACCTGGAGGGAGGTGACTTTGAAATGATGATGGCAGCTCAAGGCACACCTGGGTGTCCCAGGTGCTCTACCTTGAACTTCAGGGCCAGAAGAAGCGGCAAGCCCAGACCTCCTGTCCATCCCCTTGTTCAGTTTTGGACCAGGCACTAAGGATTCTTGGGGGTGGGGGTGGGAAGTGGATGGGGTCCATGATTTCGAATTTTGTTTTTCCTATCAGGGCTGTGCAGACACTGGCCAGCAACCCAGTTCCTTTCAGGAAGGACAGAGTTGTGGCTCACTGTGGGGGGTGGGCATCATGGTTGGTAAGGCCTGTAGCCCCCAATCCCACATTCCTTCCTGAAGGTCTTCCCTCTGGGGCAGTCCAGCCCCTGCTGGGCTGGCGGAGGCTCTGGGGAGGGGCAGGAGGGATCTGGAGGGTGTGGGGAGGAGGAGAGCACCCACAGCCCCTGCAGGTCAGGGGACCGAGTGCCACCACTTGAAGGTGAAGGGCTTCCGGTGGACGTTGGTGCCGCAGTGGACCTCCCCCAGAAACTTGTGGTAGGCGGAAATGTCGTCGATGAAGGTGCAGTAGAAGCCCAGAGGCTCTAGCAGGGCTCGGATGTGCGTCTCCAGGCAGCACACTTCCTCCACCTGCGGGCCAAACGGCTTGGGGATGCCCAGGTCCTTGTGGAGCACGATCATGTTCACCTGTGACAGTGCGGGGAGTGGGAGGGGGTGGTGTGGACAGTGGAGTGAGCGCCTACTGCTCCCCTGGAATTCTCCAGGCCCACTGAACTCTCTCAACAACCCCCCGAAGCAGGTCCTACCGTTACCCACCCTCTACAGAGGAGCAAACGGAGGCACAGAGCAAGTAGCTAAGGCAAATGGCAGCAAATGACAGCAATCTGTCTCTGAGGAGATGTGCGTATGCAAAGGTGTACCCGTGCATGGTATGTGTACATGTGTCTTACAGGTACCCGCACACGGCCACCTGTGGCCAGTACAGCGGTTCTCAACCTGTGGGTCGCAACCCTTTGGGGGGTCAAATGACCCTTTCACAGGGGTCACCCGATTCATCACAGTAGCAAAATGACAGTGATGAAGTAGCAACGAAAATAATTTTATGGTTGGGGGTAGGGGGTGTTTCACCACCACATGAGGAACTGTATGAAAGGGTTGCGGCATGAGGAAGGTTGAGTGCCACTGTTGTAGGTGCAGGCATGTGTGCGTTTGTGTGTGCACATGTGTGTGCACGTGTGCCTATCTGTGTATATGCTGCCACTCGTGGTCACCATCCGCTCGGCTCCAGTGACACGAACAGAACATGTGCCACCACCGTCGGCCAGCTCGTCTGTCACACTGGGCTGGCTCGCATGCTGTGTGATGCTGGCAGCCAGGCCACCGGCACTTTGCAGAGCAGCGGGCTCCCCCCACTCGGCAGAGCAGCGGGCTCCCCCCACTCCCCCTACACTTTAGTGGAGCTTCCGCATGAAGACGGACCGAGAAGAAGGGCCTGGAGATGTCCCCCTAAAAACTCACTCACCCCCAAACGAACACCAGACCGAGCTGGCAGTCACTCTCACTCACTGCCATCAAGGTGATGCCAACTCCTGGTGCCCCTGTAGGCCAGGGTCGAACTGTGCCCGTGCGGGTGACTGAGGCTGTCGAGCTCCACAGGAGCAGAAAGCCTTAGCTCTCTCCCGCGGGCTGGCCCGTGGGTTCCACATGCTGGCCTTGTGATGGGCATCTCGCTGCATGACCCCTGTACAGAGGCCCCCCCTGCCAAATTCTTCAATGAAAACGTTGTGGATATGTATATGCAAATGTGTGTGTGTATCTGACTACAGTTGAAGGGGCTTTATTTTTTTTGGTGGAAAGTTCCAGCATCTTTTCATTCCATTTCTTGGACAAAGCCTCCTCCCAGGGTCCGTCTGGGTGTATGCACTGACACCGCGCAGCGACCACCGGCTCAGACGTCACGACCGTGAGGGTGGCACAGCACTCGGCTGGCTCTCCTGGTTTACGAGCGTCGCCACACGCTGGAGGCGACTGGGCGGCACTTAGATGATCTGATTGTACATACCTTTGGGTGTAGGTGTGAGCATGTGTGTATATCTCTGTCTTCGTATGTGGATGGACGTGTCTTTGTGTGTACCTCGTTACCTCGTTCTAACCTCTTTCGAGAGCATGGAGGACTCATCTGTCTCCATGAGAACTGGCTTCCCAGCTGTGCAAAAAAGACTTTTTGCTTGAGCAAACCTCTCCCCTCTCTGCGAAGTCAAAGGGCACCCCAGTCCCCCAGTGAGGAGTATGGTCAGTCTCTCACTCCCTGGAGGGGCTAGAGACCCCAAGAGGGGAAGTGCTTAGAGTGGGACGAGGCCACACCACAGCTCAGCCAAGACTGGGCCCCTCCGCCCCTTCTGGATCCGGTCGCCCCTGTTTGGTCTGGGGTGAGCTCACCATGTTGGGGAAGTAGGCTCTGGCCTGGCGGTTCTCGTCCATCTTGAATAATGCGGGCAGGTCAATGATGTCCTGCTCTGTCAGTCCCAGCTCGCTCTTGAGGATGTCTCGGTTCCAGTCCAGGCAGCGCTGGGCAGGGAGACGGAGGGAGGACAGGCGGGTGAGGGGCCAGCCTCAGATCTAACTGATACCGAGACGTGACCACTGAGGGGGCAGTCTTAACACATTTAACTTTCCGATAGCCAGAGCCCGGAAGTGTAGAGAGGTGGAGTTGAAGCTCTGATGAACCTGGGCTTCACTGACGCCCACCCACTGCGAGACTTGGCCTTGATACGAGTCGGTCATGTCTGCTTGTCTAACCTGCTCTCTGTGAACCGAGGTGGTACTTGCACCCAGTGCCCCCACCTCCCTGCACGGCAGCAGCCTGTTATTAGCTTGGACTGACTCTGCCCTCGCCTCCGAGTCAAAGGCGGTCAGTGGACTTTCACCCTTATCTCTTTGCTCTGGTGACTGATTCAGGGATGGACAGGGATGCACGATTAAGCCAGTCAGTATACGGAATTTTCCTGGCCACAGGGATTGAAAGCCAGGCTTGCGTGCAAGTGATCAACTTGTGGGGTGTTGCTGGGTGAATGTGATCCTTGGAACTGTCCCAGCCACGTGCCTACCACGAGGGAACCGTAGAGCCCAAGAAGTGCAGATAAATGGCATTGGTCCCCTGATCAGCCTGTGCCTGAATGCCACACCACTGCTGGGCTTTCCACTTACAGGAGCCAATGATGCCTCCTCTATTTGTTTAAAATAGTTTGATTTGAGTTTTATGCATATATATATATAATTTAAAAATACTTGGTCCTTTAAAATGCATCAACGTAAATAAAAGGATAGTTAATTCAATAAAAACAGCCCTCTTGACTAGTGTCTATGCCTGGACACAGCCTTTAGGACTTAGGGACTCTGAAAGTGGGGTCGATGCACATAGCACTTCAGGGGTCTGTGATGTCTGTGACTCCCGACAATGATTCGAACTTTTGGGCTCATTTATTCATCTTTCTGTCCCTTTCACCGAAAGGAGTGCGCCTCCCCTGAATGTTAGGGGTGCTCACCGAAAGGAGTGCGCCTCCCCTGAATGATAGGGGTGCTCACCGAAAGGAGTGCGCCTCCCCTGAATGTTAGGGGTGCTCACCGAAAGGAGTGCGCCTCCCCTGAATGATAGGGGTGCTCACCGAAAGGCGTGCGCCTCCCCTGAATGTTAGGGGGGCTCACCAAAAGGAGTGCGCCTCCCCTGAATGATAGGAGTGCTCACCGAAAGGAGTACGCCTACCCTGAAGGTTAGGGCACCTGGTTTTCTGCATGTCCTGCCAGCTGCTACCCTCTGCTGACCTGCCCCTTCCCCCTCGCCAGCTTCTGCCAAGAGGGGATGGAGGAAGCTGGGCCCAAGGCTTGATGAGGCCCCTCCCTCAGCCCATTCTCATGGAACCCTGAGGCTGTGGGGGTGCCAACGGACACAGCCCGGTCCTTCCCAGTGGCTCTGTCGGCTCTGTCGGAGAGCTGGGCCCGCTCTCACCTGGAAGTACTGATTCTCCTGCACCAGAGCCTCGTTGGACAGAATCTTGTTGATGGTGATTCGCTTGCTGCTCATCCCGCCCAGGCCTGTGGGGACAGGGGGCAGGGGCCAGCAGTGGCATCACTAGGGAGGTGAAGGGTGTGGCCTGCACTCTGACATGGAGGGAACACCAAAATGACCACTGGCTCCCTGCAGCAGTCGGGGGTCAGTGTCACAGAGGGAGGGGGCTGCCAGGGATGTGGTGTGGCTGGTGGGCGGAGGTGGAGGTCAAGTGGGGCCAGGCAGCATGTCAATGGCCGGACACCAACAATGTGTGTGTGTGTGTGTGTGTGTGTGTCCCCGTCCAGCTCTAGTGGATGGCTCAGGCCCCAGGAGCCCTGGCTGGGTGGGACCTTCTGCCAAGACACTGGGCTAGCTGCTGGACTGAGGGCTGGGGGCTGGGGTAGGGGAGTGGTGCTGAGGACAGGCTGGGGCACAGAAGGGTGACTGCAGGGGGCATCAGCCTTGTCCCCCACTCCTGTCCCTCTCCCATCTGCCCCTCCCCCCGCCCCCCAGTAGCATGCACTCAGCCATGTCTCAGAAGCCAGGGAGGGATGGGGAGCTGCCTTCACTCTCTGGCCAGTGGTTGGGTGCACACAGCCCCCAAATCTCCCGCTGGACCCCAGTTACAGGAATGAGCAGGTGTGGCCCAGCAAGTGTGGCCGGAGCAGAAGCCCCACCTCATGCCCAGCCCGTCCTGGGCTGGCCTGCCTCTGTCTCCGCCTCCTCCCCACGGAGAGCTCATGCAGCTTGGGGCCTTTGGAGCGACACCTGCTAGGTGGCAAGCACACTTCTAAATGCTCTGCTCGGATTAGCTCCGTGAGCTCCCCCACCATCCTGGGAGGTTGCCATCACCCGGAAGAGGACAAAGCTGAGGCACAGGGAGGTTGAGGGGATCTTCCAAGGTGCGGGACACAGCCAGCAAGCGGCTGAGTGGTGAGCAGACCCAGCAGCCTGGCCCAGCTTATGCGCAGGCCCAATGTTGTTGGTTTGTTCACTCCGTCTGGGTCCTTTATACCTCCCAGGTTTGTCAGGAGCAAAGAGATTGTCACGGAGCTGTCGGACCCCGCACCCAAGCGAGCTGCCTGCATGTCCCCTCTCTCCAGAAACTCAGCCCCATCTGTTCAGGGATAATGGTCCCTACATCCTGTGGGGATCTGTCTGGAGTCCCTGGGTGGTGCCAACAGCTTACTGCATCCAGCTACTGACTAACTGGAAGGGTCTAGTCTATGTAGAGGTGCTGTGGAAGAAAGGCCTGGGGATCAAGTTCCCCAAAGTCAGCCATTAAAACCCCTCTGGGGCACGATTCTCCCTGGGACCCCTGGGGTCACCATGAGTCAGAGACAACCCAACACCAACTGGTTCGAGTGTCACGGTAGGTGTGTGCTGAACTCTCTGGAAAAGAAGCCTTCAGAGAACCAGCAACGGTGGCTGCCGGCCCAGGGAGAAATCCCCGCTGGCGGAGAATTTGAAAAGGCCGATGGTCTTCAGTGGGTCTTCCCTGGCTAGCCTCCACGCCCTGTCAGGGACACGGTCTTTGGCCTGGGGCTGGCGGGGGAGCACTGAGGGATTCTGGGATTCCAACCTGAACACTGGGGTGCCTACTTTCAGAGACTAGCTGAGGATTGCCTCGGGCCCTGGAGCCTGGCACACTCTTCACCCGTCAACGGTCTTTTCCCAGGAGGCAGTCACGAGCCAGCCTCACCTGGGCCTGCCTCCGCCCAGTGACAAGGGTGTCTGAACCCAGCAGGCTGATCCCCCTCGGGGCTGACAGAGGTGTCTGGGTGCCCATCAGCCTGGGAGCTCACTTTTCTTCCTGGGGTGGACCCACCTTCTCTAGGCTTTTCTTATCTCCCTCTGTCTGAGTTCTTTGAGTCAAGATAACAGGTCCCTTTAGAGCCATGTAACTCTTCTCTGGGCCTGGGGTCTGTTGCTAGGGGTTGTTGAGTTGATTCCGACCCAGGGTGTCCCCACGTGACCAAGAGGACTGTCCTGTAGGATTTGCTTGGTGCTGTTGATGACGGGAAGGCCTGGTGGTCAAGCTTCCTCCCCCCGCACCATCATGACCCCAGTCCTGCCTTTCACTGTGGACTAGACCAGGGTATGTGCACAGGTACTGATAAGACATCCAGGAACAGGAATGGAGTAGCCAGACCAGGAAGGCAGGGGGGAGGTGGGAAGAAGAGAGGAGGAAGGGGGAACCGATTGTGATGATCGACACATAACTGCACCCCCGCCCCCTCCAGGGGATGAACAACAGAAACCGTGGGGGAAGGGAGACAGCAGTCGGTGTAAGATATGAAAATAATTTATAATTTATCTAGGGGCCATGAGCATGGGTGGGGCAAGGGAGGGGGGGGAAAGAGGAGCTGACACCAAGGGCTCAATAGAAAATGTCTAGAAAATAACGGTGGCAACATATGTACAAATAAGCGTGATACATTGATGCATGGATTGTTATAAGGGCTGTAAGAGCCCCCAATAAAATGTTAAAAAAAAAGAAGCCACGGTGGGCATGGTTCATCTGATCCTTCTCGGCAAGGGGTATGCGTCGGCAGGGCAGCTTTCCACCCTGGC
>NW_022111357.1:28448274-28450713 GCF_000313985.2 Echinops telfairi | reverse complement strand
TGCTCACGGTCTCCTGATTTCCACTGGGAGGCGAAGCTTGTGGGCACTTGGGAGGGAGTGTGAGCATGTGTGTGTATGCACGGAGGGGGGGGGAAAGAGGAGCTGACACCAAGGGCTCAATAGAAAATGCCTAGAAAATAACGGTGGCAACATATGTACAAATAAGCGTGATACATTGATGCATGGATTGTTACAAGGGCTGTAAGAGCCCCCAATAAAATGTTAAAAAAAAAGAAGGCACGGTGGGCATGGTTCATCTGATCCTTCTCTCGGCAAGGGGTATGCGTCGGCAGGGCAGCTTTCCACCCTGGCGACCCCACAAATCAAGGAGCGGGACAGGCACCCCAGGGATGGGGAGCTGGTGCTCAGGGTCCAAGCGCTGGTTCCGCCAGTGCTCCCTGGGTCTCCATGGGAGCCCTTCCCCTGCTCCGCCCGGCCCTGTGGCCACTCACCTTTGAACATGATGGCCTCCCCGTGGCCTTCCTTCTGCTTCTCTCGGAAGAGCTTGTAGCAGGCCGAGGTGCTGGCCATGAGCATCCGGAATTGCTGCGAGGGAGTCCAGGGGGGCAGTGTCAGCCGTGATGACCCAGCCCCCTCAGCAGGGGGCCTCCAGCTCCCCCACATCGAGTGGCAAAGGCTGCTGGGAAGGGTCTTCTCCAACCCAGAGGAGCACTGGCACTCTGCTTCAGCAGGATACCATCCGGTCAAGGCTCGGAGCGCAAGACCGTCTCCAAGTGGCCACGAGAGCAGGCCACTTACACAACCTTTTCAGAGCGTAAGACCACAGGTGCTCCTTCCACTTCAGAATGTGCGAGAATTTCGTCAGAGATCGCCAATCCCCATACCCTGTTGTTCTCCAGGGCACACTGGCCAATATGGTGGCCACGAGCCCCAGGGGACTATCCAGCGCATGCCTGTGACCACTCTGAACACGAGGGCCACTGGGAGTCGGGGGTCACCAAGAGTTGGAACATCATCTGGGCTTTTTTTGGGTTATCAGAGTAAAATGCACATCTGATGTTGAAGACGTAGTATGAGAAAAAGATGATCAAGTCTCTCATTAGTATTCTTATGTTCACTGCATGTTGAAATGCTCAAGGTGCCTTCTGGTGTATTGGTTACAGTGTTAGGCTGCGAACCTCAAGGTCAGCAGTTTGACACCACCAGCCGCTCCGTGGAAGAAAGATGAGGCTTTCTACTGTCAAGAGTGACAGTCTCGGACGGAAACCCGCGGGGCAAGTTCTTCCCTGTCCTGGAGGGTCGCTATGACCCGATGGCAGTGAGCTTGCTTCTGGTTTGGCTGAAATGCTCATATTTGGGGGTCCAGGTTAATTAGAATATGTTATTAAAATTATCTTCACCTGCTTCATCTGACTTTAAAATGTGGCTTCTGGAAGGTGTGCAATTGCGTTTGGCTTGTGTTCTGCTTCTGTGGGGCTGCACTGCTCCCCGGCCTTCTCCAGGACCACACCCCAGGGACAGCACTCCAGCAGGTTCAGCCTCTGCCTGTTGCTGGAGTCCGAGTCCCTCCCCCGGACTCTGCGCTCTGGCAGGACATGGCTTGTCCACCACCGGGTGACTCTGGGCTTGGGGGCTCGCTCACCTTTGTGCCTGGGATGGGGACGAAGGTCATGAACTCGTCCACGTGGCCCACAGTCAACCAGTCGGAGTAGAGCTCCACCGGCGCCTGCACCTGCTGGGCCTGCAGGAAGTCCCGCACCACCTTGGTCATCCGCCGTCCGCCGGACCTGCACAAAGACAAGCCTTCCTGTCACTGGGTGCTGGGTCACCCGGGTGGGGAGTGTGGGGGTCACGGACATACGAGGGAACCAGGGGCTCCTGCAGCTTCTACTGATGGGCGGCTCAGCGCCCCCCGGGGTGGGATTCCTCCCCACCGCTTTCCCTTCCCTCCCTGGTTGAAAATCTCATAATAAATCTGTGGCCCCGGGTCACTTCTGACTTGTGGCAGCCCTGTAAACCACCAACCGAATAAGCAACCCCCCCCTCACCAAAACCAAGCCACACTCACTGCCCCGAGCCCCTTCTGACTCACAGGGGCCCACAGGACAGAGTAGAACGGCCCCGGTGGGTTTCCACGACTGCAACTCTTTACAGGAGTCGAGCGCCACATCTTCTTCCCTTAGAGCAGCTGGTGGGTTCAAACTGCTGACCTTGCAGTTCGTAGCCCAACACAGAACCACTGGGCCCCATAGGACAGAGGAGACTTATCCCACGGGGTCAGATCACAAAGGTGTGATCTGTGGGAGCAGTTGGTGGGTTAGAACTGCTGACCCTTGGGTTAGCAGATGAATGCTTAACCACGACACTCCCAGGGCCCCTGAATCTCCTACACCTACCCTCTCATTCTGGGAAGACAGGGATGTGTCTAGTTTTATGTGGGATCCTAATTCACACTACGCTGCAAAGGCTAACTTGGCT
>NW_022111357.1:28445497-28447797 GCF_000313985.2 Echinops telfairi | reverse complement strand
CAGCCTGGCACCTCTGGGGGCTCTGCTCACGGTCTCCTGATTTCCACTGGGAGGCGAAGCTTGTGGGCACTTGGGAGGGAGTGTGAGCATGTGTGTGTATGCACGTGTGTGCGCGCACACATGCACACATCCGGGCCTCTGTGCGTTCCTGTAACTCTGTCCTAAAGGTAACACACATCTAAAGGTGAGTCCAGGGGTAGCCTCATTTTTGCTATTCCTGACCCGTCAGGTCTTCCCCGTCTCCATCTCTGATGAGGAGAGGGTGTGGGGGACCTGAGGCTGGCCAGGCGAGTGTATGATTGTCCAGTGGGGATCTCCCACCCTGACCCACTGTCTTGTGAGCTGAGAAGGAATGCACTTCCCTGTCAGAGGGCAGACTCGGTCATGCGACTTGCTTTGCCCATTACATTGTGACCACAAGTTGTAAGTAGCCCTGTGGGAGTTGGCCACCTCCCTTTCTTGTCCCCTGGTGCCAGGGAGTGGCATTTCCCTGGACTCTAGAATGGAAGGAAGCCACAGGGAAGCAGAGCCACATGGACCAGGTCTCCACCGTCAGCTCCTGAGTCCTGGGAAGCTTGGGAGGGCAGCAGATCGGTACATACGTGCAGGAAGGGCAGTTAAGTCTAGATCTTTGACATGGGAGGGTGACCTATCCCCAGGGAAGCATAAGCCAGATGCAACTTCAGAAGTCTTAGCACAGAGCTCCAACAGACAGATCCCTCGAATATGAAAAGCCTTTTGATGATTTTTTTGGTGTTGTTAAAAAAAAAACCAAAGGTAGGGAGCCTATTTGGGAGTTTGTATAATTTAATGGGTCTAGAGCTTGCCCGAAAAAACCCTAGCTGACCAAGAGCAGTGGAGTGGGAGGATGTGGCTTAGCCTGGCCAGCCCGGGCGCTCAAGGGACAGCTGCTGGTGTGGTGGTTCACTGCAGCTTAGCGCTCTGCCACTCGGGAGCCCCAGCTGGTGAGGTGTGACCTCCCTGGGTGCTGGGGCTTTATAGCACGAGGCTGGCAGGCACAATGTCACCCGGGACCCTGGAGCCAGGCCAGCCAGGGCAGGTGGCAGCCCAGGGGAGGGAGAGAGGGCAGAATCTGGGAGGCCTCCATTCTCCTGCCTGTGGTGGCCCGTGTGACTTGGTTCTTTGTAGTGGGGGTGGGACTGGACCCGCGGACAGGGTCAAAGAACGTGGCACGATAATAGTCATAACAGCAAACAGGACACCCTCCTCTGGGACCTCCCTTAATATCCCCATTGTACAGACCAGCAGAGGGAGGCTCGGGGAGCTTCCATTGCTCGGTTAGGGTCACATAGCTGCTAAGGGGTGGGGTCAGGGCTCAAGGGTGGGTCCAGGGAACACCCAAGCAGAGTGCTCACACCATTGGCCAGGAGAGGACCAGCCTGTGAGCACCCACAGGAAACAGGGGCCGTTGCTGAGCAGCCCTGATGGATAATGGGGCGGCTGATCTGCCTGTGTCCTGGGGAAAGCCACCTGACCTCCCTGCATCTCAGATTCTGCCCAAGCTCGCCCACCCCCTCTCAGTCTAGGGCAGATGGGTATGGGTCGTAGGAGGCCTCTTCCAGCTGTGCCCTCACACAGGTCAGGGAGGACCTAAGAGGGGGGGCGATGAGGCCTTTGGAGTTGGGGGGTCCCTTCGCTTAAAAAATGGATAAAAAGAAAAGCCAGAAACTAAAGCCTGAAGGCTGATTGGAACTGCGATGTTCACGCATGCGTAACTGCCACTCCCCTTCCCAAGCCCACTGTGCTGCAGCTGGAGGTGAGGCTGCCGCAGGGACAGAGCCTTGGGGTCAGATCTTGTCCTGCACGTGGGGTCCCCTGCAGCTCCCACACACTAGGATCTACAAGTTTGGGAACAGCCTCCCTTAGCAGAGCAGTGAAGAAGAATCTCTGAGAGTGTGATGCCCGCCGGCCCATCCTGCACAGGGGAGAACAGTGCGGGGAGAACAGTGCGGGGCGGCAGATGGATTTGCCCCAGGGCATCTGAGCTCTCTTCTGCTCTGTCCTGGAGGACCTCCAGGGCGACCCAGCCAGGTGGCCTCTCACCAGGAGCTGCTTCACTGGGAAATCCTTCAGGTTTCCATCTCGGGGGGAGTCCAGCACCACGGGGAAGCCTTTGTGGGGGGCCTCGATGTAGCCAAATTCGACTTCATCCTGTCGGGACCCAAGGAGAACCACCAGGTGAGTCCCGGAGGCAGGACAGGTCCCAGGTGGAGGCCACTCCCGGGGCGCCAGGGGGAACCAGCCCACCCGAGTGGAAACGCAAGGAGATTGTGCAATGA
>NW_022111357.1:28427241-28444952 GCF_000313985.2 Echinops telfairi | reverse complement strand
TGGAAGCACCTGCCCCCTCCCCCTTGCCCGTTAAACACAGAGTGACACCTGTGCTGTAGGCCTTCTCCTGTAAGTCACGAGTGAACGTGCCTCACTCCCGCTGGCTGTGGCAGAGTACTACAAGGCAGAACTCTTCCATGGAGACTTGAGGGGTTAAAGACATTCCCGGGGAAAGCCCCTGATCTTTCATTCCATTTTCCCACGGGCTTATTGAAGGTGAGCTGAGAGCAAGACCACAGCCATGTTGAGTTGAACCAGCCCTGGGTACGCAGAATGAAGCCGGCTTTGGCAGTGTCCTTGAACTCAGCTTGAGTGTAGAATGCTAACTGCTGTCGGAGCCCTCTAGCCTTCTCAGCCATTATCTCCGGAAGATGAGGAAGAGTTGAAATTTTAATATCAGAGTCTTAAATTATAGAATTCTTCTCTAACGTTTTAATTGTGCCTGGCGTCCTTGGGCCGTCACGTGTTGTCAGAATTATAGCCCACTTGCATGCCGGCATGTCACCTGTAATTAGTATGTGTACAGGGACTGAGCATCAATGTCGTGTGAAAAATTGGAGTTATTTGAGCACCTGAGTTTCTGGAGGCGCTCCTGGGCTAGGTCTAACAAAAATTAGCTTAGCTTCACTAAGCTCTCTGCTCCTCTTGGAGGGATTATTGATCAGGCTCAATAGCTTCAGAGCAAGAACCCCGTATTTGGAGGGAACATGAATCCCCCGTGTAACTGACCAGTCCCCAATGGATGGACACATAGGCTGGGTCTGTCTTTTGCTACAAGAAGCAGCAAGGCCGTGAACTAACTCCCCGTATTCCCTGATGGAAGCATCCCCTATGTGGATGGTTGCTATGGGGCAGCTCTCTCACAACTCTTCTGGTCTGGCCCCTGGGCCCTGCCCTTCCCAGCCTGGCTTCTCACCTGGATCCAGCGGTCGCCCCGGTTCACATACTGGAAACAGACCTTCAGTTCACAGTTGGTTTTCTCGACCAGGTTCTTCACCTCTTTCAGGAACAGGTAATTGTCCTTCATGCTGAGGAGTTTGGGGGAGGCGAGGAGGGAGGGTAAGGAGAGACCCAGGTCCGCCCCACAGAAGCTGCACTGTGCCGGGCAGATGGACCATCGCCCGGGCTCTCTGCACCCTTGGGAACGGCTGCCAGAACCCAAAGTCGAGTTCTCTCTGACCCTACCCACTTGTGTGGTCTTTTTCTAAGTCACGAGCAAAGCCTCACCCCTCTAGGTGCCTCAGATATTTGAGAGGAGCTATGCCCACTGAAGAAGAGGAAGACCTTCGACAAGACTGGTCGGCACAGTGGGCAGCAGTGGGCTCAAGCATGGGGTGTTGTGGGGACGCTGCCGGACCAGGCAGGCTTTGGGTTTGTTGTACACAGGGTCGCTTGCTGGGGGTCGGAACTAACTAGGGGGCACCTAACAGCATCCCCGGGGGAAGACCTTTGACAAGGTGGCTCGACACAGTGGCTGAAACAACGGGCTCAAGCCCCACAATTGTACGGATGATGCACGGATTGCGCACAGGGGTGCTGTGAGTCCTAACGATGCCAGTAACGACGGTGGCGGTGACGTACCTCAGAGGAGTGCAGTGCTGCCTAGCATTTGGGGACAGCGGGTGGACCCAGGACCTGGAGGACCCCAGCAGGACAGTGAGACAGTCTCCTGTAGGCACGTCTCACCTTGCGGTGTCTGCCTAGCACATGACAACCATTGCTATGACGTCTATTTAGACCCATAGTGACCCCTACAGGACAGAGTCGAACTGCCCCACAGGGCTTCCAGGGCTGTAATCTTTCCAGTGGCTAGTGGGTTTGAACCGCCAACCTTTTGATTAGTGACTGAGCACTTAATCGCTGCCCCACCAAGGCCCCTTAAGCCAGTGGTTCTCAACCTGTGGGTCTTGATCCCTTTGGGGGTCGAACGACCCTTTCACAGGGGTCTTCCGATTCATAACAGTAGCAAAATGACAGTGATGAAGTAGCAACGGATATAATGTTTTGGCTGGGGGGTCACCACCACACGAGGAACTGTATGAAAGGGTCGCAGCACGAGGAAGGTTGAGAACCACTGTCTTAAGCACATACTAGGTGCTGCAATTCTGAGTACCATGAGTTGAAGGTCTATTGCACAGGAGGCTCCAAACTGCGCGGCAGGGGACGGGGACAGAGAGAGGACAGGGTGGCTTCCAAGCACAAAAGCCTCACTGCGATGCTGCCCCGTGGGCATTCAGAGAAGCTGAAGCACAGAGAAGCCACGGGGAGGCTCCAGGTTACACCGATGGCCCGTGAAAAAGCCAGGATGCTAACTCAGGCCCACCTGGCCCTGAAGCCTCGGCTCTTTCTTGGTCACCACTCACCAGCACACGAACACCGACACCGGAGGCAGGATGTTGGGCGTCATGATCCACGGAGCCACCCGGAATACCACGGTGTCCGTGAAGATGGGTGTCAGGGGGATCCCCTGGGGGTGAGAGAGAGGGGGGATCACAAAGGTTCATCACCATGCTTCCGAAGAGGGTCAAACTGATAACTTCAACAAACCCACCCCAAACTCACTGCCATCAACATCAAGTCTATTCCGATTCAGCACGACCCTACAGGACAGGGCCGAGCTGCCCCTGTGGGTTTCTAAGACTGCTACTGCATGGGAGTGGAAGGCCTAGCCTGTCTCTGTGGGGCGGCTGGTGGTTTCGAACTGCTGATGGATGCTGACCAGCCCGACCTGTGACCACTAGCCACCAGGGCTCCAAATTGCTCACAGCGGTACACAGTGAGCACTTACTGTGTGAATGCCAGGCTCTGTGTGAATCAGGTGCACCTGCATTGACTCGTATTGCTTGCGACGATCCCAGGGCAAATAGAACCCTTGTGACACAGAGGTGGACACTGCGCCCCAGAGCTTTAAGTCAATGTCGCAGGCCACACGATGAATTAACCTGGAAGGTTCGGTGCCCCACACGCTTAACTACCACCCTGAGCAAAGTTCTCTTCCTGAAACTGACCACAGGATGTGTGAGCCAGCCCCGAGCCCGAGGAGCTGCTTCTGTTTTGGCTCTGGGCACCCTGCCCTTTTCTGGGTGTAAGCATTTTAAAGCTGTCTGCTCGAAAGCGCCTACATTCAGATGAGTCTTTTGTTAAGGAAAGGATCGGCAGCTTGTCTGGAATCTGAGAGAAAAGGTGATATGACGTCAGGGTTCATTTGAGTGGCTCCTTTGAAAAGCAACACCCCCCGCTCCTGGCAGGGGAGATGGGATGGGAGGCGTGGGTCCTGGAGGGGACGGGGAGGGGGCCAGGGGCGCGGCTTGCCGCAGGGCGTCAGGCTGCTGGCTGACTCTCTGCAGGTCTCAGTCGGGGCGTCTGAGAGACTCAGGGTCAGGCTGCTCCGGACACAGATGGCAGCAGAAGCCCCTTCCCCACACCGGCTCCTGCCAGCACCCCCTTTTCTATACTCATGGCGTTCTAAGAGCATGATGGGGGCTTTAAAAAATTCTTATTTTAAAATTATGCTTTGTTGTGTTTGGGGCTTACATAGGCAGTTAGGTTGTCCTTGGACAATTTCCACACAAACTGATCAGTGACGCTGGTTACATAGCTTCTCGTCTTTGCCTTGGAATAAATGTTGACCTTATCGGCTCATATAGATTAAAAAAAAAATAGAGCTCCCGATCTAATGGGTTATATCCCTTTTTGTGTGTGTACTCCGATTTTAAGTTAAAAGGTGGCCTCAGAGGTAGCACACCGTCAGGTCAGCAGCGGCACCCTGCACCCTCCCTTTCCGTGGAAAGCAGCAGTCTCAGTCCGTCTGAGGCTTGTCCCTGTGGGCGCCACCATTCTGAATGCCGTGTCCCCCGAATTGGAGTTCGTACAGGAGCCATGCTGAGTGTTATTGTGTTAAAGGAAGGGAGACAATCAAACAGAAGTGTGGTTCTGAAGGGGTGTGGCTGAGAACAGAGGAGAGATGGTGCCTGTCGACCTTTACCAACTGCTCTGAGAGGGATCACGTTCAAGGTCCTGGAGGGAGTGGGAGAAAAATGTGGAACAAAACTAAAATCATAAAAACAAACACAAACCAGGCTACTGGTTGGAAAGAGACTGGTAGAACCCCTAAGACTGCAGCCCTTAGTCAGCCTTCAGGTCTGGAAATGAACTCACCCCTATCGCCCACGTGTCAGCCAAACAATAGTCAGGTTCTAGAGGGAGACAGTGACCCCCGGAGGTACGCACCCTGAGAAGAACCAATCTCTTGAGATCCATGGTGCAGCATCCCCGAGGGCTAAGTTCAGGAAGTACAGAAGGAGGAAAGCCCTGGGAGGACGTGGGATAAGCGGGGGAATTGCAACCAATGATATGAAACAAGATGTGTATGGATTGGTGAATGGCAACCTGCTCTGTAAGCCCTAACCCTAATCCTAGCCTTAATCCTTCCCCCAATTTACAATGAAAAGTAAAAAAAAAAAAAGAATAACACACTGAATACTAATGATGGATGACCAGATGCGATGTGGGCTGACATCAACGATAACATACAGGAAGAAACCAAAGGTCATGAACAGAGAGAGGAGCTCTCTCAGCTTCTCCGCCATCCCGACTGGTGGCTTCAGGTTGTCACCATGTCTTCTCATGAGACTTTTGGGATCAAGAGAATCCTGGCCAAGAAACAGAAGCAGAATCGGCCATTCCCCAAAGATTCGAATGAAAACTGGCAATAAGATCAGGTACAACTCCAAGAGAGGACATTGGAGAAGAACCACGCTGGGTCTGTCAGGAGCTCCCCCGCCCCCTCCCCCAGGGATGGCACACATGGCCGCATTTTCCCAGGCTCACGAGCGGTCTGTCATGCTGAGTTTAATGAAGACTTTTGCCACCATCTGATCAATTGAACTTGCATTGGCAAATATCTGGTTTCTTCCTTGGTTTTTATGCTTCCGCATGCAGAGTTTAACAATACATAACGTGAGGCCATTGGTTTGTGTGAAAAAAAAGATACAAAAAGGAAAAAGGACCCGACCAGTGTCCGGAGAGCCTCTGACACTTGCTTCTGGTGGCTGCAGTGAGGGGAAAGACGGATGGTGTACCAGAGCTGGACAGCAGCGCTCAATGGGCAGTTAGAGACGCAGACGAAGTCACGTGTTACCATGAAATGTCCAACGACCTGGAGTTGGAAAGCCCACATGGTAGAGCCTGCCTGGTGGTTCTCAGGAAGCCTTGGCAGCACGGGGATGCAGTGCTGGGCTGCTAAAGGAAAAGCTGGGGGTAGACTCCACCAGCCACTGGGAAACGACGGGGCTGTTGGCTCCTGTACGGATTGGCAGTTCTAGAAACCCAAAGGAGCAGTTCTATTCTGGCCTGTAGAGTGGCCATGAGTCAGAAGCTACCAGATGGCGGCTCCCCCTCCCCCGCCCCCCAAGGGGAAGGTTTATGAGCAAATTATTGAATGACCAGGAAACATCAAAAGAAGATAGAAGGAATACAGAGTCACTGTCCCACAAAGAATTGGTCAGCTTTTAACCATTACAGGAGGTAGCATATGACCCAAGAATTGATGGTACTGAAGGAAAACACCCAGGCTGTACTGAAACATTGGCAAAACCAAACCAGATAAACCCCCAAGGCACCAAGAATTGGCAAAATACCAATGGGAAGGTTTCACCACACAGATGCAATGCTGGCAGTGCTTACGTATCTGTCAAGACATTCGGAAGAGAGGGGTCAAACTTAGATGGCCAACCGACTGGTGGAGACCCATAGTTGCGGCCATTCCGAAGAAAGGTGGCTCAACAGCATGCAGGGATCATGGGACACGGTCACATGCAAGTGGTCTGAAGATAATTAATAAATAGTTGCAATAATACATTGACTGAGAGCTGACAGAAATTCAGAAGAGGACGTGTAATGGAGGATGTCAAGGGTGATAACAGATGGGTCTTGGCTGAAAGCAGAGAGTACCAGAAAGACGTTCACTTGTGTCTCATTGACTACACAGAGGCACTCAACTGTGTGGATTATAACAAACTGTGGATACAGTAGCGGAATGGGAGTTCCAGAACACTTCACCGTGCTCATGTGGAGCCTGAACATGGGTCAAGAAGCAGCCATCAAATAGAACAGGCAGAAACGGTGTGGCTTAAAATCAGGAGAGGCACGTGCCAGTGTTGTATCTTTTACCACATTCATTCCCTCTGAGTGCCGAGCAAATCGTCTAAGACGCTGGACTCCATGAAGAAGAACGGGCATCAGGGTTGGAGGAGGCTCATGAACAACTTGACGTATGCAGATGACACGATTTTGCTGCTGAACATGAAGAGGACTTGAAGCGCTCCCTGATGAAGACAAGCCTTCATGGATTGCACAGCAAAAGTAAACATCCTCTCACCCGGATCAATGAGCAACATGAGGGGATTTCATCTCACGTGGGTCTATATCCATGCTCATGGAAGCAGCAGTTGAAAAATTAAAAAACTGTATTGTATTGGGCAAATCTGCTGCATTAGACCTCTTTAGTGTCAAAGAGCAAAGCTGTCACTTGGAAGACTAAGGGACGCCTGATCCAAGTCATGGTATTTTCAATCATGTCATCTGCATGCAAGAGTTGGACACTGAATACCGAATGTACCACGGGCTATCAGAAGAATGAATGCATTTGTGCTGGAAGAGAGACAGCCGGAATGCTCCTTACACGTGAGCAGGGCAAGACTTTGTCTTATGTATTTGGACATGCTATCAGGAGGGACCGGTCCCTGGGAAGGACATCACGTTTGGTGTAGTAGGAAGAAACCCCCCCCCAAAAGACCAACAACCAAACTCACTGGCACTGAGTTAATTCTGACTCGGGGCGACCCTTCTAGGACAGGGCAGAATGGTCCCTGAGTTTCCTAGACTGCACCTCTTTACAGGAGTTGCCAGCCCCGACTTTCTCCTGCACGGCACCTGGTGGTTTCAAACCGCTGACCTTGCAGATCGCAGCTCAACCAGGGCTGCTGGTGGAGTAGAGGGTCAGGAGAGAGGAAGACCCTCCATGGGCTGAATGGACACAGGAGCTGCAACCCTGTGTCCCAACGCAGCACGGTTGGCGTGAGGCCTGGCAGGTTTTCATTCTGCATGCACTGGGCTGTCGTGAGCCGGCGTGAACTTGACAGAGTCCACAAGAACAGCAATGATCTGCCTCTGCACGTGCGATGCTGGCATTTCGCTTAGCCACCGATCCCCTGGCGGGCACTTTGCACGTTTCGTTTTTTGGGGTTGTTGGTCTTGTGAGTAAAGTTGCCACGAGCCCAGGAGTGAGTCTACCGCTCGCGTCCTGACTGGTCACAGGACCGTTCTCTTTCCAGTTTTCGTGGAAGTACTTCCTGAGTGAGAACTTTTCAGATTTGGATACTCATAGCCTTCGCACGCCCCACCCCCACAAGCCAGCAGTCATATACTCCTCTTGCTTTTTGCTTTACAGAGAAGGGAAGCCAGGGCATGGATCAACAAGCCCTCCAGCTGTTGTGGCGTCAATTCTGACTCATGCCACCCCATGGGGTCAGACCGGAACCACGCTCCACAGGGTTTCAATGGCTGGTCTTCCAGAAGTAGATCACTGAGAACCTTTCTTCTGAGGTGCCTCGGGTGGATTGGATCCTCCAAGCTGTCGGTTAGCGGCCCATTGCATTAACTGTTGGTACCACCCAGGGACACCCACGAAAGCCCGGGGAGATGAATTCGCATGGGCAGTGTTTCGTGGAGGTCCAACCAGGATTCCGATCTGGGTGGTTCACGCCATCCTCGTGAGTGTACGCTAGACTTAGCCTCCCCCTCTACCAGCCCACAGTGTCCTGCCTCAAGGTGGGCCATGGGCCAACAGGGATCCCGAGGCTGGGACAGCAGCCAGGGGCCTCCCCAGAGCTGAGAGAAACAGGGTGGGCAGAGGCAGGGGTCGGGGACAGCAATCACACCCTGGGATGGGGAGCAGGCACCGTCCTTCTCCCCTTGACTCCCCAAAGCAAGAGCAAAGGTACTTGAGATGTCTGCTACAGGGTGGGGCCTGGCATGGGACGGGGCTCGATGGTTTGGCCTGTGGTCAGAGTGGTGTGACCCAGGGTGGTGGGGGGCGGGGGCGGGAAGGAGTGGAGGGGTCAGAATGTGCGCATGACCTCACGTGAATGGCCTAGGTGAGCCTTCGTGCTAACCAGGGAGGTTCTGTGAGAACTGGGCCCTCACTACTGCAAACAGAATGTCGGAACCCCTGACTCAGAGGGCATTCCTGGGGAGTAGGTGCAGTCAGTCAGGAGGGACACAGCTCAGAGGACCCTGGAAGACCCATGGGGGTGGGTGGGTAGGGCCTCTGGGCCTCCCAGTTGGGTCTATTTTTGGAACTTTGAGGAGAGTGAAGCCCCGTGTGGATTCCTGCGAGTGGTCCTATGAAGTAGTGGCCCACTCCCTATATAAGGTGACCAGACATCCTGCTTTTGGCGGGACAGTCCCGATTTTTAACAATTGTTCCCGTGTCCCGCGGCATTTTTAAAAAGTCCCTATTTTTGGAAAGAATGCACCACAAGCTAGGGTATAGGGTTTTCGGCTGCCATGTGGCTATTTCACCAGGATATGAGTTTTATCAATGGTGTCCCACTTTTGTCCCGCTTTATCAATGTTGAAATCTGGTCACCTTACTATAGGACAGGCCAACAGAAAGTTTTCAGGTCAATTCATAGCAAATGCATTGAATTTCTACTCTGTGGCCAGCCTGAGCAAGAGCCTTCAGGGGAGCCGAGATGAGCCAAATACAGCCACGGTGGGTTGCAGACAGCCATGTCCCCTCACCTCGGCCATATACTCCAGCAAGCTGACGTGAATGGAGACCAAGCCTGAGAAGCCCTCGTCGGGGAACCGGAGGCCTTCCACGAAGAACAGCAGCTCCGCGGAGCCACCCGTGTATTTGACCACGTGGTAGAGCTTCCGCCGGCCCAGGATGTGTATGTAGCGCTGGCCAAAGAATGGGTCTGCAGAGAAAACAACCAGGGTGAGAGCCCAGCCACCGGCAGGAAGAGGTCGATAGGTGGGATCATCGATGGGGAGCAAGATGGCAGAGTGACTTGCCCTCTGGCTGCAGACAGAAAAGCACAAGCAGGAGAGGCCACCCCAAGGGTGGCAGCCTGGCCACTGCCAGCATCTCAGCACTGCTGTGCCCAAGCTCTTGGCACTGAGCCTAACAGCCTCTCCGGCCCGGGCTTCCTCGGTCTCCCATGAGTGGCAGAAGGTCAAGGGATAGCAGACAGTAAGTGAGCAGGTAGTGGGTTCAGGGGAGGATATTATTGCTCCTATTTTACAGATGAGGAAACTGCGTCTCAGAAAAGGTGAAATGGCTTGTCCAGAGTCAAATGGCTCACCGAGGGCCTAAGCAGGGACCCCAAGGCCCCCTTCTCTTTATATAAAAAAGTACAATGTAGCTATTTGTACCCCCCAAGCCCCTTCTGTATCCCGAGAGTCACACTGGTTTGCAGCAAGGCCCGTGCATGGGACTCTGGCCGCACATTTCTTGGCTTAGGAAAAGCAAGTTTCCTGCCCCACTCCACCCCTCCAGCTTTTTACAGAGCTGTCCCGTCTGCTTCAAAACGTCACCTCCCTCTCTCCTTCAGGTCTTGGGGGTGTCACTCCTGGGAATCCTGTGCAGATTTCCGAGCGAGGGGCTCTAGAGCTGCCACCGTCCCTTCTGCCCCACCACAGCCCTTCTAACCAGGTGTGACCTCACGTGCCTAACTGTGCGTCCTGAGGGCAGGGACAGTGCCTGCCTCACCTACTTGGCAGGCCCAGCCCAGGCCCAGAGCCTGCACAGGCAGTGCTTAAAGCATGGTGACTGGATGGACATATGACTCCCATGTCACTCTTCATGGGAGAGGCCAACAGAGAATTTTCAGGTCAATTCATAGCACATGCGTGGAATTACTATTTTATGATGAGTGTGGGGAAGGACCTTCAGGAGAGATGGAGATGACCAAGATGCAGTCTCTGTGGGTGTCAGAGCAGGGCTCAGCAATGAGAAGATAAAGTGGGGTGGGCGGCGATGTGGAGGAACTGTAGGTGAGAGGAAGAGGGGAGGCCGAGTGGAAGCGTCTGTGCAGAGGAGGGCAGCAATCGAGACGCCCTTGCAGGTGGCAGGGACAGGGTGCGTGGGGGCGAGGAGATACTTGCATTGGCAAAGGCATGGAGGCAGAAGCCTACACATCTCCAGAAGGAGCTTCTTTATGCCCTGGAGAGCTGGAAGGATAGAATCAGGCTCAGCATAGCATGGTCGTCAGCAACAATGGGGACGGTTAATGATCAGTCACCCAAGGGTTAGACTGCATAATAGAACTGTTCTTCTGGGCGCAAGCAACATGCTTCATGGACAAACCAGGAAGCGCTCGACTAGACTGCAGTGCACTGTCTCACAAACATGTCGAGGGCCACCAGGCACCAGCAAGGGGCGGTTACTTTAGTAGGTATGACTTCCAGTGTCAAAAAAACTTGGGTTCAAGCCCAGGTTCAAACTCTGGTTCTTAGTGGCTGTTGAGTTATCAAGACCCCATGTATCTTAGGGTAGAACTGGGCTCTGTAGGGTTTTCCAAGAAGACCACCAAGCCTTTCTCCTGAGGGGCTTGGGGTGGACTCTGACACCCCAACTTTGCAAGGAGCAGCCGAGCATGTGAACACTTACACCACCCAAGGACTTCATGCCGGCCTCCTATACTCAAGCCTCACATTCTGAGTCCCCGGGGACTCATCTGCTAAGTGGGGATGCCAAGGTCTACATCACAGGGTCACCCCAAGATAAAAGGACATGACATTGGTATCAGATGGAGGGGGTCCCTGCTGTGGTTCCGGGGGATGACTCAGTGCTCCTCAACTGTGAGACTCCCCACCTTCTCAGGCCCGTCCTGTGGGCTACTTCCAACAGAAGGCTGGGAATCAATAGCCCCCCTGACCCCGGCTTACGCGGCTCTCACAACTGAGATGGAGAGAGTTGGACACACCGAATGTCCCAGGCAACTTGACACCGGCCAACACGGAAGGGGAGAGCCTTCTCATCCAGCAACGGCATGTGCCCTGGGGCTCAGACACTGGTAGGCCCTGCTTGATCTGCATCATGAAAGCTATCCTTGCCCAGGCCCCCAGGGCCTCCCGGGGCCACATTGGAACTGATGCCATGGGGAGAGACTGGGCCTAGAAAGCCAACTTGCTCTTTTGCATAAGTGGCAGCTGCACAAGCTTCTTTGGGGCGGATGGTGCCTCTGCCAGGCTCCAGGGTGGGCGAAGGACTGGCCCTGGGGAGACATTCTAGTCTGTCTGCCGGCAGCTTTCTCTCTCCCTCTGTGGCCCATGGCCGGTGAATCACAATGCGTCTCTCTCCCCTGGTCTCTTTCTGGTGGCTTGGGCCAGCTCCAGGCAGATCGATTCTGCGGTGGGAACAATCCAGCCATTGTCCTTAGGAGCCTCCTTCTTGTGTCCCCAGCTCGATGCAGACTGATCTGAGCATGGGCGGCCCTCTCCGCGGGCACCAACAATGCTCCTCTATTGAGCTGTCCACGTGCCGCCCTGACCTCTCACCCTCTCCTTGGGCCCAGCCGGCCAGCTCGACATAACCCATTGGCCACTTTGGAGCAATTCCACCCACTGAGCAGCTTCCTTGATAATGTGACCTACAGACTTGGCTTGCTGGTCACAGGGGACACTGCGTGCTCAAACCTGGCAAGTCCCAGGCAAAATGGGGTCACTTGGTGTGGGGAACAGAAGGATTTCTCTTAAGTTGTCTCCCCAAAATATATACCAGACTTAGCTGCTTGAGAATGACTTGTTAAGGCAGCGAAAGTAGTTCAGAGGTTATTCTCCCCAACATCGGCCATCTAGAGCAGCCAGACTGTAGGTCTGACTCACCCCAAATAGGGCCCATTCCTTTCTGTTATTGTTCCCTCGAAGCAGTGCCCATAGGCAAGCCCAGGACCACTCTAAGATGACTAAGCTTAGGTTACTATCTTACCACACATGCCCCCCTATTCCCTCCTCTTACTATTGCATATTCACCCCTAGGTCATCCCCCTCCTATTGCTTGCATGCTTCCCAGGATAGTAATTGCCTGCTTTATTGTATGAGACACCAAAATGGTCAAACCTGTTCAAGGATGAATTGTATTGCTCCTCTCTATGATGCATGATGCTGTGATGTATCCCCCTAAAGTAATATGATACGTGGTTAGCAATAAATAAGGAGAGCTGCTTCCCAAGGGGGGCGGCTCCCAAGAGGTGGGTGGCCGAGGGTGGCTGGAGATGGTGACTAAGGAGGATGAAGCAGCGGCTTCTTCTCTGACGGCTAAGTCCCCTCCACGAGGACCATCAAGCCGGGCTGAGGTGAGCAATGTTGCTACGTATCATGTAATGTGTCTGACTGTATTATTGTAATAACTCTCATGCTCTTGATGTCTTTAACATAATACTTATATATCTCAACCGTACAATTGTGCATTACTGAACCCAGAAGTAGTATTACTGAACCAGTGAGTTCAAGCAGAGGGTGGGGGCTGGTCCCCTCACCCCTCCATCAGTGTCATTTATTTTTTTTAATTTAATACTACAACTTGGTTATTCCATCACGGTAGGAAGGGGTGAGGCTCCAACTTTTGGGGGACTGTCTCTGTGGGGTGGAATTGATAAGAGTAACTGCAGGGGTCAGATCAGAAGCTTCGGGGACAGTGAGTGCGTCCCATGAGGGAAGGACATCAAAAGAAAGGGTCAGGGTGGTCGTGCTATTTAAGAATGTAACTGGTCACCGACTTGCACCCGTAGCAAGTGCTCAACTCGTGTAGGTTTATCTGTGTGTATACCCCCCACCCACACTTCTTTTCTTTTTCTACTTCACACGTCCTACAACTAAATCATCCAACCATTTCAGGGAGGTCCGTGCAATCTTCAACACATCCAACTTCAGAACATTTTCTGCTCATCCTCAATGCTGTTCGACCCCCATTTCCCCATCCTCCCTCCCCTGCCTGCCCCGAGCCAGCTACTGTCTGTACAGAGCTTCCTCTCCTGGAATTCATACACAGAAAATCAGACAACACTCAAACAGAAGCCTTCCCCCCGCCCTCTAAACCCCAGCAACGACTGGGCAAAACACAGAAAAACCTCCAAGACAAAGCACAGAACATTAAAAATGGAAACAACTTTAAAATGGGCCCCAAAGGAGATCAAAATGATAAGGTGTTGCATGTTAACCTAACCACACCATCGACTTTACAAGGCGCTCTGTCTGATAGCAAGGGTATTCACATTGCTAGGCGGTGTTCAGACGGGATTCATAGGCGGCTTAATCCATGTGGGGACCTTGCAAATGGATCGTGGGCTTGCTGTATACGCATTCAATAAGAATTAAAAGAAGAAACCCCAGAATTCCACATTTTGTGGGTGTCTCTTATGCGATCGCCACTGTCTCAGGAACCATCACTCTCCACAGGACGAGCAGCCCAGATAAGACAGACACTGGAGAGGGGGCATCCCGGAAGTTGCAGTAAATAGCTCCTCCTTTTTCTTGCTGGCTCAGGACTTATCCCAGAGGGCCCGACAGGGGACCACGTTACAGTGCCCTGCTCGAATCCATTTCTAATCACAAAAAGAGAAAACCGCTCCATAATGTCCCAACGTGACTATGAGCCACAGGTCTCTGGGATGGGCCTCCCCGATGCCCAGGCTGCCCTGGCATGCCATGACACCACAGTCAGGGAACCCCAGATCAAGGTCCTGCCTGCCCCCCTCCTGCCCCTGCTGACTGCCCTTCCCCCAGTGGCAACCCTGGCCTGCAACCAGGTAAACATCAACATCTCTGGCCCCCTGGGGCATCGGAGCCGACCTGACAGCTGGGGACCTTCCAACCTGGGTGAGGTCACTGTCTGGGCTCTGGGTGGCTGAGAAGGAGCCTGGCCCTTATGTGGCAGCTATCTACCGCTGTTCTGCTAACTCCCTTCCTGAGGCGAGGGCCCAGGGCCCCCGGGACCAACTCCTCACGGCTCTCGTGGCCTGTCCAGAAGGGGCTACCTGGGCTGGGTCTGAAAGCCTGCCCCCCCCCCCCACCAGGCAGTGGGCAGTAGGGGCACCCCACCCTGCACTATCACAAGCACAGTTGCCTTTTCGGCTGAGACAGCTTTTAAATACATAAATCAAGCCTTGACAGTCCCTCCTTAAAACCCTCTAATGGCTTTCCATTGCACTCAAAATACATTCCACACCCTCTCTGCATGCTCTGGCCCCTGCACAGCTCACTGACCTTGTCTCCACCTCCTTTCTGCATCCCCAGTGCTGCACCCAACTGGCTCCTGCACATGCTGTTCCCTCGGCTAAGCGCGTCCTTCCCTTTGTCTGCGGGTGGCCGCTCCTTCTCATTGCCTGTGTGGGTCTCAGCTCACCAGTCACCTTTCCTGACACCCCCCGGTCCTCAAGACTTGGGTCACCTCCCCTCTGCCCCTCCCGTTTTCTCTTACTTGGTCTCTTCCCCTGCCTTCAATGGGACTACTGGTTCAAAGGTCTCCCTGACTACGCTCAGCTCCTCGAGGACAGGATGCCGTTGTCTTGGTTCAGTGGTAGAATTCCCCTGCTCCATGCTGGAGACCCCGGCTTGATTCTTGGCTAATGCACTTCAAGGACAGTCACTGCCCAGTGGAGGGCTGCACGCCCCTAGCCTGGTGTAGCTTCCTACGGCGGACTGGGAGGAAAGGCCTGGAGATCCAGAAAGACAGAGCTGGAGCAGGCTGGGATGAGGAACCTTCTCTATGGCAGGAGTCCTCCCACCACCCAGCGGGGGCCCAGGGTGTCCTGCTGCCCCAGGGTGTCCACAAGACCCCACGGTATCTTCAGGGAGTCCTTACAATCTGGAGGCAGGTTTCAGCTCCAGGATGTCTGAGATGCTCAGAGGCACCTGTTGGCTGCAGATCTCAAAAGCCCTTCCTCCCCTGGGTCACTGGGAAGCAGGTTGTGGGTCCCACCTAAACGCCCCAAACAAACGTCTGAGCTGAGGAGGACTATGCCCTGGTGGAGCGTGGTGCACCGGCCAGCTATGATGACGAAGAGGAGGCCCTGGGCCGTGCTGAGCAGTAGGCTGGGGCCTTTGAGTCCAGGAAGATGTGCCTCACTGGAAGATCTACTTCCCAAGCACACAGCCATTAAGCACCCTGTGCACCCCCAACAAAATGATCAAACAAAGAAAAGAAAGTCCTACGGAGGGAGCACAGGCCTATTCTGATGCACCTTGAGCTGCGTTCACACCAGGTCCATATCCCCAAGAGGGCTGTCCTGGTCTTCTCCTGCACCTCGAGGGGCCATGGCTGTGAGTCCCCGGGGTGGAGGGGGTGGGAAGCAGGTGGCTTTGGGGGATGGTGCGGGGGCCCTCGGGAGCGCTGAGTGGATTGGGGCTGCAGGAGGGCGGGGTTGGGGCCACTCACTCTCCACGTAGAACACGCCCACTTTGTCCGCGTCGGATATGGGGATGGACAGCACAATCTCGTACCCGGCTGGCAGGCGGTCCGGGCCTTTGGTCCGCAGGACCATCTGGGACATGTCCTTGAGGTCTGTGGGCAGATGCAGCAAGGAGGTTAGCTCGAGAGCCCCTTGCTGGCGGCTCTCACCTAGGCAGGAAGGCACCAAGCCGCCCTGGCATAGCTGTACCAGGGCACTGTGGACAGTATGAAGGAGAGGAAACACCAGTTCTCGCCCCCCCTTGCCAGAGAGAGCCTCCTAGGAGCGGCTGGTTTTCTTTTTACTGTGTGTGTGATTTTTTTAACCAGTGGCCACTGAACTGCATCTACAGTGTAGGCTGCTTTCAGCACGAGGGGCCATTCACACCCCATCCCCAGGAGTCCCGGGCCCACACCAGCCTCAGCCCTGGACTTGCCCTGGTTGTTGTCCTGGCTTCCTCCCTTACTTCCCCCACACTGCCTGCCCCTGAGCCCCCGCCTCCCTGGCCCAGGCTTGGGCGTGTTGTCACCTTGCTTGCTGTAGACTTTCTCGTCACTGCAGTCCTCCTTGGGCAACCAGGGCAATTCGCGGTCACAGTTCACCAGCAGGATGGCCCCCTGGCCCTCGGGACCCCAGGTCCAGGATGACTGAGGGGGCAGGGAATGAGGTCAGTACCATTTCCTCTACCTTCTGAGTGATAGTCCCAACCCCAGGGCAGACCCTGCTGGACATCTGGCAACCTAGAGCCTGAACTCTGAGGTCGGGGAGGGTCAATGTGAGAGCTCAAGGCAAGCTCTGGAGGCGGAAGCGACAGAGAGAGGCAGGAAGGCACGGGCAGGCTTCCGGCTGGTGGAGGCAGAGTGCAGGGAGGCCCTGCACCGGGCAGCCAGAGAGACCCTCAGGCAGAGGTCCTGGACTGGCCCTCGGCTCCTCAGAGGAGTCAGAGGAGATGCTTGGAGGGAGCGACACCCAGCTCTCTCCTGACATGTGCCCAGTGTTGCAAAGTCATCCGCCTCCTACCCTGTCACTGGAGTGAGGCCGGAGCCAATGCCACTAGATCGTGCTGGGCCTTGCTTTAAGATCTGCCAGGGCGCCCTGGTGACTTGGGATTAGGCCCCAATCCTGGTGTGGCCTGCAAAGCGCTTTGGGACCTGCCTGCTCTCCACCATATCCTCTCTCCCTCCACTTTGCTAGACTGCTTCTGCTCCTGAAGACGCCAACCCTCGATCTTTGCCCAGTTCTGCTGCTCCTCTCTAATCACTGTTAGTCCCTCTTCCAGGAAACCCTTCTGAGTCTCCAGACCACAGCGGCCTCCCTGGGCTGACTCCTACGGCAACCCACGAGCCCTTGGCAGGAGGATTTAGGGCCATTGTGATGACATGACACGGACCGTGCCTTCTCTGTTAATGTGGCATCTCCCCATCTCCAGCCCACAGCCTCGGGGCTTCCTCAGGGCAGGGGTGCACCCCTCTCATTCTTTCTGAAACTCCAGGGTCTGAGCCAGGACTGATATAAATGAGTGACAAAAATCTGAGGACGTCACTGACCCCGGTGAGAAAGTTGGGCCAAATGCAGGTCTACAGGGCTTGGTGGCTTCACCAAGGTCACAGAGTCCTTGGCAGCTTGTGAGCCTTTGCCCCAGGACTGCTGGGCTCCAAGGCCTTGGTGGGCTTGGCTGCCACGGGCCTTGGCTGAGTCCCCGAGAACATATGCACAGGGCTGGCCTGGCTTCTTACAGAGGGTGGCACCCTTGGGAAGGGAGGGCCTAGGTGGTGCTCCCTTGAAGAGCCTGGGAGAAGAGGGCCTCTCAAATACTCCCGAGGTCTCCCTGTCCTACGTTCAGTGAGTCTGGGTGGGCTGTGAGACCCTCGACTTCTCACTGGTTGTGTTTATTTCTTCTAGAAAGTATCCATCTATTTTTAACCTAGTCTAGGCTTTGGGCTGTTATTATAAAAGTAACACATGCAATGTGGCCGATGTTGAAATGACCCAGAAGGACAGAGATGGCAAGGAGTTTCAGCAAGGGCCTTGCAAACTGGTGGTGGTGGTGGTGGTGGTGGTGGGGCACAGGAAGCAGAGAGCCCGAGAAGACAATGTGACCTACACAGGTGAAAGATGCATGCCAGGCTCCTAAAAGCAGGCAGAGAGACATTAACCATGACAATGGTTGCTTGTGGGGAAGAGGACGGAGCGGGCAGTGCAGGATACAGGGGACGGATGAATGAGTGAGGGCCTCAATCAATGGAGGCCTTG
>NW_022111357.1:28408948-28426208 GCF_000313985.2 Echinops telfairi | reverse complement strand
CCCTCCTACTTCTGCCAACCAAAGATATCTCTAGATCTGGTCAACTGTCCCTTGGGAGGCAAAGCTGCCCCCTGAGTTGGAGACTAAGAGGGTGGTTGGGCAAGGGAGTGTTGAGAGGGTCACACCCAATGAGAAGAGCGGGCTCTGGGCTCTGCCTGAGTGGAATCGTCCTCCTGCTGAGCATGACTTGGACCGCAGAGGGAGTTGGGTGGAATGAATGTGCACCCAGTTAGTTCCCTTGACAGGTGCATCCTTGCCTGATGGTGGGGAGGGTGCTCTGGCATTGGGAGGGCACTGCTGTCCCTCTTGCCCAGGCCGCTCAGCCCAGTGAATCCAGGGGCTACACGCAGGTCCTCCCTTGGCCTACAGCCAATTCCTGCGCACCCAGAACGTGGCTTCTCTGGATCTAGAAGGAGGCAGGAGCGTGGAGGCTCTGAGGGAGACTGGTCCAAAGTTCCAACCTCTGCAGCCCTACTATGAGTCAGAGGCTGTGAGGCACCATATCATAAAATCCTCCTTCATTCAACAAATAAGTGTAGAGCATCTCCTATGTCCCAGGCCCTGTGCTGGGCATGGGAGGACGGAATACTGGGCAATCGAGGGGCAGTGCCTGTTCTCCAGGAGTCTCGGGTCCAGTGAGATACCAAACCCAGCCTCTGAGAAGTCAGTTGTTGGCAAAGTGGCCATGGGATCTGGGAGGCTGACATTGCAGAAGGGCACCCCGGAGAAGGAGGACAGGTGGGACCACATCTGCTGTCGCAGAAATCCACAGCTCAGGTGGACAAATCCCACTGGTATTGGCTACTTTCCGGTTGGACCCACCCCAGCGAAGGAGGTCCGCTTCCCTCAGCTCTACCCTGGGGACCAGCCACAGAGCCAGCCAGGGAAGCAGCCCTGCTCTTGGCTTTCAAGGTAAAATCTCCTGGTTGGGGGAGGGGGGTCACTTTGCCCCTGGCATGAACTTCTGGAATTCTCACCCCCACTACAGGGGTGTGTGGGCATTATCACCTCCCCACCCTTCCCCAACTCCAACTCCACAGGGAGACCAAGGCTCCCAGCGGCCAAGGGACCACAAAATTCCCGAGTGCAGAGCAGCTAGCCCCTGCCGGTCTGGGATCGAGAGGCTTCTCTTTGCTGCTCTCCACTGACTCTGACTGACTTCCAGCTGATGCTGCCCCAGGAGGACCCCCCACTGACCTTCAGTTGACCCTGACTGATCTCTGGTCTAGGCTCTGTTTCCAAATGCCATACCTGCCTTCAAAGGCCCCAGGATTGCTCCCCGAAGGCCACCCTCAGAGAAACCCGGCCATGTCCCCACCTCAGCCCCTCTGACCTCCAAGGCAACCTGCAAGGTGACCCCTGGGCAGGGTCACCGAGGTAGGACCTTCCAGGAGAGCATGAGAGGCACTTTGTTTAGAATCTCTTTGTCGGGTGAAGGGAGACATCGGACAGTGTAGGATAGGACAAAATAATAATAATTTATAAATCATCAAGGGCTCATGAGGGAGTGAGGAGCAGGGAGAGAGGGGGAAAATGAGGAGTTGATACCAAGGGCTCAAGTAGAAAGCAAATGTTTTGGGCATGATGAGGGCAACAAATGTACAAATGTGCTTGACATACAATGGATGTATGCATGGATTGTGGTAAGAGCTGTACGAGCCCCCAATAAAATGATTAAAGAAAAAAAGAGAATCACTTTGTCTTTTAAACATCATCACGTGCCCTTTGAGCACAGAAAAAAGCCATCACATAGTGCCCAGAGGCTTCCTCCAAAAATCAGCATTCCCTGGCCACCGTTTCTCCCCCTGCAGAAGCAGCCTCCATGACGCTGTCAATAGACTTATTGCTATTTCTTGATAGTTATTCATGTCAGTCGTGTTGACTGATTTCCTGCGACGCAAGTTGGGTGTTTTTTCCTCTAGCTTCCCTGTCACCCTCCTGCCACCCTCCGCAGGGCTCCATGAGCCACGAGCCCAGTCAACGGCCTCCTTCAAGCTTTGAGCCATCCCTGGGCCTTTCAAGGGTGCCTTGCTTCCGGCTTGCGGGACTCCAAGGAGGAGATCCGTGAAGGAGATAGAGAGATGGGTGTGACCTGCCCTCTTGGGACAGCTCTGCCTTCCCCGGAGGGAGGAGGGTGATGGCATCTGTTTTGGGACCTCTGGGCTCTGGACGACATTTCTCAGAGGCTCTGGGATCCTACCTCAGCTCCCCGGAATAGCCCCAAGGTGTCGGATGGCGCCTGGGGTGTAGGGCAGATTAACGGGAAATGTCAGCGGGATTGGGTTTGAGGCAGAATGCCCTGAGAACCAAGACGGAGGGGCCCCAGCTGCAGCCAGGCATGTTGGCAGGCCGCCGCCCCCCATGGAGAGTGGCAGGGTGCCAATCCTTTTGGCCTTACTTGGCAGTTTGGGGTGTGGTGGGGAGGAGGCACATTCCCCTAAGCCAACTGGGGCAATTGCCATAGGTCCCGGGAAAGGGCACCTTCGGGTGATGCTGAAACACCTTGGGGCTGTGTAAATATACCTATTGCTCCCACATCCTGGACCACAGGCTACCCTCCCTCTCCACACTGCTTCCTTTCTTCCCGCTTTTAACAGGGAAACCCTAACACGGGGCCAGTTGCCAGTGAGTCAAGTGCCATTCATTGCAACCCTGACGTGTCGGAGTGGATGTGTGCTCCATCGGTTTTGATCGGCTGATGTTTGGGGAAGTAGATCACCAGGATTTTCTTCCGAGGTGCCTCTGGGCAGATTCCAACCCCCCACTTTTGGTTTGTGGCAGAACGCATTCACCTATTTGTACCACCCAGGGACTGCTGTCAACCGGTAAGGCTCGGCAAACCAGCTCTCCTCAGAGCTGGAGACTGCAAGACCCTCAGTTTGAGCCATGAGAAAACGAGGTCCAAAGGGGTCGAAGTTACTCAGCAGGAGGGGAGGCAGCTTCAGGGAGGCAGCTTCAAGACTAGTTTGATCAAGGGCACCCCAGATCTCAGGGGGGATGCCTGAGGCACCTCTGAATGTGGCTGCCCTGGGGCGCGGGGAGAAAGGAGAGCCTGGGCGGAGCACTCAGTCCTTGCAGATGGGCCCTTTGGCCGCCGGCCCCCTTGACTCCTCTTCATTGAGCAAGGTGAGCCCACTCACAGGTGAGGACCCTGGGGCCCCGAGGAGCAGAGCCTCCAGGTACATTTCTGAAGCCATTACTCTTCCTGCTCACGTGGGTCGGTGTGGGGCCCAGAGCGGGGTGAGGCCGGCGCAGACACTACCTAGGGCAGCCCCTCCTCTGGGCACTGTCAGGTGTCTAAGCCTCAGAGGCATGATCTCCTTTTCTTCTGAGAGGATGCCCTGCCCATGAAGAGGTTTTCTACTCCTGCAAAGGGTGACCGTCCTGGAAACTCACAGGGGCAGTTCTACCCTGTCCCGGGCAGTCACTGAGTTGTATCGACTTGATGGCAGTGTGGTGGCTGTTGTTGTTGTTAAAGTGGCCTTTTCCCATGAGCTGAGAGTGATACACTTGCAGATAGGGCTCCTGCCTTCTATGCGCTTCCCCCAAGAATAAAAGTGTCTGTCCGTCTTATGTCATCCCTTGTCCTTTGTGGGGGAGAGAGGGCAATCTTATTGCTTGTGGAATCTAACTATCTGGAAACCGGTGACCGCTCAGGAAATAACTGGTGCATGGAGGCGCGGGGAGGACTAGTGGCACAATGGTTAAGTGCTCAGCGCTAACTGAAACGCTGGTGGTTCCAACCCAGCTGGTGGCTCCTGGGGAGAAAGACCTGGCAGTCTGTTACTGTCAAGGCAAGTCACAGTGAGCCTGCAGGGGACCGCTGAAGCTTAGAGCCCACTTCCTTCCAGTTGACGCATAGTGATCCCACAGGACAGAGTACAACCGTCCTCTACGGCTTCCCAACACCCCCCAACTCCCAGCCATCGAGTGGATGCCAACTCACAGCAACCCCTAGAGGACAGGGTGGAGTTCCGGAGACTAACTCTGAGCCCGAGCAGACGCCCCCCGTCTTTCTCCTGAGGAGTGGCTGGGGCTTTCCAACTGCTGCCAGGGCTCCAGGGTTTGCCCAGTGGCGTTTCATGGACCCAGCCTGTGACCTCTTTCTCTCACGGAGGGGCTGGTGGGTTCCAGCCACCCAGCTTTGGGTTAGCAACTGAGCACTTTACCCCTGCACCACCAGGACCTTGGAAACCCCTGGGGCAGTTCTACTCGGTCACACGGGATCCTCCTAAGTCAAAAACGACGACCACAGCAAGAACAATAACAGAGGCACCGCTCAGGGCCTCTGCAGGGGTAGGCTGGCCGTTCATCACCAGCCAGTTTGGAATCATCTGTTGCAGCTGAGCACAGCCTTAGGGAGGGAAGTGTGGCCGGCTGCCCTACAGAGCACTCCTGGGCGTGGGGATTCTGAGGCCCTGGAGGCTGATCTGCCCTCTCTCCTAAGTCTGTCTGGCTTTGGTAGAAGTCCCTTCATGGCTCATCCACCCGTGTTCAGCAGACCTCTGGCCCCTGTCCCTTCTGCCTCTGTCCTCAGGTGTCTCCGGCTGTGCCGTCCCTGTGGGGTTAGGTTTCCTTGGGGACAGTCACCTAAGACAACCTGGGGGCTGTGAATACATGAGAGGTTCACACACGTGCCTCAGGCTGGCCATGACCCGGGAGGCATTGGTTACCATCTCCCAGGGGCCCCCCAAAGTCATCCTGAGTTTCCTTACTGCCGAGCCTGGATACCTCCTGGCAGAGGGACAGGGTGGCCAGCAGCCTAGTCGTCAGCAGCACAGAGCTCGGGGCTGGCGCAGGGGCTGGCCTGGGAGTTCGTCGACCCCAGGGAACATGGGACATGCGGACAGGCTTGGGTCCCCACTGTCGCTCTCCGGCTGTGTGGCCTCACGCAAGTCTTTGCTTGCTGTGTCACACTCTGAGGCTAGGTTTTTCTCATCTGCAACACGGGGTGATATTGTTCCCGTCCTTGGGATGGTGGAGTCTTGGGGTGGCGTCAACAGTGAAGCACTCGGCCCCTCACCCAAAGGCTGGCACTTCTAGCCCACTGAGAGGCACTGTAGAAGAAAGGCCCGGTGGTCTACTTGCCAAACCCAAACCCAAACCAGCCGCTGAAAACGGTACAAAACCGTCCCTGTCCGACACAAATGGGATGGCTGGGAGTTGGACTCCAGTGGAAGGGAGGTAATGATGGCAGTTTGTCTTTTTGAACCCTCGGCAGAGCAGCATGAGAACAACACTGAGATCAGGCCCGGCGACCAGCTTGTGCAAGAGCTGGCGCACTGCTGCTGCGCCTCGTGGGTATTGATCACACTGTCTTCACAACCACCGCCGTCCTTCCCAGAGCACCCTGCAGGGACTGGGACGCACAGTAGGTGTTCAATACATTGGGAAGACTCTTCTTATTTTAAAAGCACTCGGCACACAGCCCAAATCAAACTCACTGCCACTGAGTGGATGTCGACCCACAGTGACCCTGTAGGACAGAGTGCAAGTGCCCCAGTGAGCTTCCAAGAGGGTTTCTGGGAGTAGAAAGACCTGTGTATCTCCCGAGGCATGCCTGGTGGCTTTGAACTGCCGACCTGGTAGATAACAGCACAGTGTGGAACCGCCAGGCCACCAGGGCTCCTTTGGCCATGTGGCAGATACCCAGTAATGGATAGTCCTCTTCCCTTGATGCATGGCAGTGGTGTCCATGCTAAGGCAAGGCTGGGGGTGGGTGTGACATGACCCTCTGAAATGGACATTTCCCTCTCACTTAAACAGCCTGTGATTTAATTTTTTAAAATTGTGCAAGTAGCACCTCAATGCAGAAGAGTCCAGTGACCGAGGGTCCTGGACCCTGTTATCTGAAGCTGGGCTCCACCCAGCCCCCACCCCTCCTTGGCAAGCCTGGCCCCAGGACAGTGCAGTGCAATGGAAGGAACCTGAGAGGGAATGATCCTGAGTCGTGGACCCGACCTATCACGGAGTTGCTGTGTGACTTTGAATGGGTTCCCTGACCTCTCTGGGCTCCACTGCCCTCTTGGGTTAAAGGAGAAGCTTGCCCAGGGCATGTTAGTGGTTCAGGGTGGCATCTAGCACACCCAGAGCTGGGTCTCAGGGAGGACAAGGGGGTAGCTGGGTGGACCGGGTCCACAGCAGGCCTTACGGCCTGTGGTCATCACCCTCAGGAGAGGGCAGTTTTTCTCCAGGCTGTGAGGGGAGGGACAGGGACGGAGTTTCCACTTTCTCCTCTTTGGCCCACAGAGCCTCTGGCAGTGAGCTGGGCAGGGGCGGAGTCATTGGCAGAGCAGGGCACACTTCCTCTTGCAGGAGGTCCTCTGCCCCCAGCACAGAGGGGCCGGGCCCCAAGGCACTCCTCCCCGGGCCTGCATTGTTCAGCAGAGGCCACCAGTGCCGGGCTGCAGAGGCAAGCACGTGCCCAGCCTGAGCCCCAGGGAGCTGCCCTGGGTCATGAGGGCAACAGACTCACCGATGGCCGTGAGGAAGAGTCCAGCCTGGTCGATGGGAAAGTTCCCCTCCTGATCATAGTAGTTGACGGTGACCTTGGTGGGGAGGGGGCACATTGGGAGGGAGAGAAGAGCAGAAATTCCAGATCAGGGGCAGGGACACCTGCAGGCCACCCCTCCCCAGCTCAGGCCCTGTCAATGACCCTTCTGGATGTCCACCCAGTTCTTCCAGGCTGCTCTCCTGGGCAGCTGGGCTGTGCTCCCAGGCACCTCAGCTGGGCTGTGGACTCCCTTCTCTTGGGCAGTGTCAGATGCCCTCTTTGGGCCTCCCCCACCTCCCATCTGCCTACCTGCTCCCCGTGGGGCCCCACCCCTGCCACAATACCCATCCAGCTCCTGGGCAGCCCCCAGGGTGGCCTGACCTTATCTTTGTACCATGGCCATGCGATCACTGCAGTGGATGTGTGACAAAGGGACTGTTCATCGTTAGAGAATCCGAGGAGGAGACAGCTCTGCTCTGGTGCCACCACTACCTCACCATGTGGCCTTAACAAGTCATTTCACCCCTTGAGTCCTCCTGGTTGTCTGTGTCCCTTGAGTCGGTGCCCCATTCATGGCCACCCAACACATAACAGAACAAAACACTGTCTGGACCCAACCCACCCCCACGGTCAGTTGCAGATTGAGCCGCTGGGCTCCATACAGTTTACCACGATGGATTTTCAGAAGCATCTCACCAGGCCTTTCTTCCTAGCCCATCGTTGTCAGGAAGCTAAGACCTGTTCCATGCTTCATAGCAACATGGAAGCCTCTGATGATAGACAGGTGATAGTTTTGCATCGGGTACTCTGGCCAGTGATTGAACCTGGATCTCCCACATGGAAGGTGCAACTTCTACCGCTAAACAACTGCTGCCCCTTTGTGAGGTCTGAGCACCTATTTCACAGATGACAGAACCAAAGGCTGTAACATCCGAGGATTCTAAGAGTCCACGGCTTGGAGTTTCTAAACTATCTATCGTTCAATAGTCTATCACAGCGGGACCAGTAGGCAGCATCATGATCAATGGAGAAAGGATGGAAGTTGTCCAGGATGTCATCTTGCTTGGATCCACAATCAATGCTCATGGAAGCAGCAGTCAAGGACTCAAACAATGCATTGCATTGGGTAAATCTGCTGCATAAGACCTCTTTACAGTGTTGGAAAAGCAATGTTGGGACGTTGAGGACTAAGGTGCGCCTGACCATTGGGTATTTTTCATTGCCTCACCTACGTGTGAAAGTCAGACACTGAATAAGGCAGACGGAGGAAGAACCGATGCATCTGAGTCATGGTTCTGGTGGAAAATATTGAGAGTGTAGTGAACTGCCAAAGGAGCAGGCAAATCTGTCCTGGAAGAAGGAGAGCCCGAATGTGCATGAGTGACCAGGGCGGTGAGACTTTATCTCACGTACTTTGGACATCCTGTCTGGAGAGACCAGACTCTGGAGCAGGACAGCAGGCGTGGTGGAGCGGAGGGGCAGGGAGACAGAGGAAGACCCTGGATAAGCGGGATGGACGCAGTGGCTGCAGCAATGGGCTCCAACACAAGAACAATTGGGAGGATGGTGCGGGACGGGACGGGGTCTCATTCTGTGGCACACAGGGTCTCCAGGAGGTGGAGCCCCCTCGGTGGCAGGCCCCTACCAACCCCACGAGGAGCCCTGGGCAGCGGTGGTTACGATTGGACAGCGATTCGCAAGGCCAGCAGTTAGACACCACCGGCTGCTCCTCAGGAGAAAGCCGGGGCTTTCTGCTCCTGTAAAGAGCCCCAGTCTCAGAAAGGCACAGGGGCAGCTCTACCCTGTCCTATAAGGATGCTGTGAGGCGGCGTCAACTCGATGGCAGTGAGTTTGTTTGCTTCTCATGAAGCCATTGGGAATACCGGAACACTTGATTGTCCCCATGTGGCGTCTGTACGCAGAACAAGAGGCAGTTGTTTGAACAGGACATGGGGAGGCTGTGTGGTTTCAAAGCAGGGGTGTGTCCGAGTTAGATCCTTTCACCGTGCTAATTCAATCCGCATGCTGAGTGAATCGCCCAGGAAGCTGGACGATAGAAGAAGAATACCGCATCAGAACTAGGGGCGGGACCACTCACACCGTGATCCGCAGCTGATGCAGCCCTGCTTGCTGAAATCCAGGAGGTGCTCAAGCACTCCGTGATGCAGATAAAGGGACAGACAGCCTTCAGCACGAATGAAACAAACCCCTCCTATCTGGACCCACAAACAACGCCCTGATGGTTGGAGCAGTCAGTGAGGCTGCTCTGGATTGAATTTTCCTCGGATGCACAATCGAGCTCCTCGCAGCGGCAGTCAAGGAGTCTCAGGACGTACTATGCTGGGCAGATGCGCGGCTCGAGACCTTTTTAAAGTGTTGTAGAGCAAGCACGTCGCTTGGAGGACGAAGGTGTGTCTGGCCCCGGCCCCGTGGATTGCCTCAGGTACCCCCAAGAGCGGCACAATGAGCACGGAACGCTGGGGAAGAATCCCTTGAACGACGCCCTTGAACGACGGTGTGGGCGAGAATATCGAACACACCACCCGTTGCCAGAGGAACGGACACATCTGTGATGGAAGCCAGAATGCTCCTTAGAAGCGAGGAAGGCAAAGCTCTCTCTCATGTCCTTTGGCCACGTCACCAGGAGGTCCAGCCCTGGGGAAGGACATCCTGCTCGGCGGAGCAGCAGGACAGGAGAACGAGGAAGACCCTCGGGGGGACAGATGGACGTGGCTGCTGCAACAAGAGCTCAGCCGGAGCAATGAGGAGAGGACCACTCAGGGCGGGCGGGACTTGTTTTTGGTACACCGAGTTGCTACGAGGTGGTCCCGACTCAATAGCACCCAATGACGTGAGTGATGTGACGTCATTCTCCCTTGGGTCCTAAGGTGACCAGATTTTAACACTGGTAAAGCAGGACAAAAGCAGGACACCGTTGATAAAACTCATATCCTGGCGAAAGAGCCACATGGCAGCCGAAAACCGTCTACCCTAGCTTGTCCTGCATTCTTTCCAAAAATCGGGACTTTTTTAAAATGCCACGGGACACCGGACAAATTGTTAAAAATCGGGCCTGTCCGGCCCAAAGAGGGACGTCTGGTCACCTTAGCCACACGGCTCTGTTGATAGAGTTGTTATGAACCCCAGGTGGCTACGGAGCACTGCAAACATGCAAACATGAAGTGACACGTGTTGCGGGTGGGAAACCCTCACTGGGTTGAAGACCCGGGCTGACGTAGCCTGCCTCCTCCCCAGCATGCCCACCGGTGCCCCGAAGCCCACGGAAGGTGGGCCTCCCTCATCCCAGTACCTTGTCACTGCTGGCCTCGGCGCTGGCCTGGCTCATGGTGAGCCGCAGCGTGGTGCTGGGTGAGAGGGGCCAGCGCTGTTTGCCATTGGTGGCCACCTCCTCGGCCTGGCCGTCGCACACCACCTCCACCTGCACATGCTCCGAGTGCTTCAGGCTAAAGGTCTCAGCACCGGCTGGGGCAGCGCTGCAGGGACAGAGGAGAGAGGGTCACAGGGAGTCCTGGGATGGGCCAGGCAGAGAGGTCCAGGGAAGTGGGTCTCAGAGGGGCAGTGCTCAGCTCATCTGGGGACCCTGAAGGAACCAGTTGTGTCCCCATAGCCTGATGTGGGGAGGGCACTTGTTAACAATGCAGGCTCCCCGGCTCAGCCCTGTACCTCCAGAGCCAGGACGTTTGAGGGGTGGGGGCCTGGGTGTCCGAATTCCTTACATGCTTCCTTATTTTTAAAAAATCATTTTATTGGAAAAAACATTGTATTGGGGGCTCATACAAGTCTTATCACAATGCATCCATCCATCCATTGTGTCAAGCACATTTGTACATTTGTTGCCCTCATCATTCTCAAAACATTTGCTTTCCACTTAAAAGATGGTGAAAATGCACACAACCAGACAGGTGCCCAGTCAGCCATTCCTATGTGTGCAATTAAGACAGGAAGTGAGGCCCTTCTCATTACCACTTTCTAGACGATTCCACCGCCAACAATCTAAACTCACCACCCCTCCCTCTGCCCTGGTGACCACGGAGCCTCCTGGGCACCTCTGTATTTGCTGTTTCCATGTCAGTGATATGGTGCAGGATTTACCAGTTTATGACGGGCAGGTTTCCAAGGCCTAGCCAGTGGGTGATGTGTCTCAGAACCCCACTGCCTCTGAGGGGCAGCCGGCTTTGAGAGCCCCAAGGCTCTGAGAGGGCCAGTGCCCCAGGCCCAGAGGTCACGGTGGAGGGGCTCTGGGCTGGTGGCCTTGCGAGCAGGAGGCTGGGGACCAAAGGGGCACGGGCAGGCGGCTTTGTGACAAAGATCCCCCCTCTCCTGGTTTCCCACCTTCAGAGAGTCCTTCCCTGGGACTCGGGGGTTTTCCCACGGAAAGGGAAATGCTTCTAGAACTGTTGGAAAGCCAGTAAGACTTCAGAGCAGAAGGAGTCAGTTCGGTCAGCTAAATGGGAAGGAGAGAAGGGATATAGTCCCAGAGCTAATGCTCCTAAGTCTGACGGTCCCTAAGGGCCCAAGGGGCTCAGGGAGGATCAGGAGGGATTCTCCTGGGCTTTGGGATGTAGGGCATGGGCACAGGCAAGGCTACTCTATGGGCCTCTTAAGCCCCAGTACAGTTCTCTACGGTGTTCAGACATCAGAAGCGCCTGGGTTGCTGTTTGAATTCTTCTGTGGGTTTTAAAGCCTACAGACTTGTGGGTCACATTTCAGAGAGTCTAGGGGGGCAAGGCGGATGGAAAGTGGAGGCCGGTGACTCTCAGGATGGGCAATATCAGCAGCACCCGGAAAGCATTTGGGGCTTGCTGGTGTCCCCCGCAGAACAAACAGTCCATGCACTTGGTGACGACCAGAGGGTGGAGGCTGAGATCCACCCCTGGGTGCCAAGGAAGAAAGGCCTGGTGATCTACTTCAGAAAACAGCCACCTCACACCCTACGTCTATGGGTCTCCACTTGCTTCCCTGCCACAATGGGGTTATTACCACGAGTTTGGGTCGACTTGGTGGCAACTGCTATTTTTGAGAACCTCAGGCCGGAATCTGACAGGTTAGGGGCAGGAGAGTGCTCCAGGGCCACCTGTTTGAGAATCACTGGTGCAGACCTTCAGTAGGGTGCTGTGGTGGTGGGAGCCTGGCAGGGAAGAGATGGTCTAGGTTGGGCATGTTGGACTGGAGAAGCCATCTGGTAAGGGCTCTCTGGCCCAGGCCACAGACTGCAGGGGCTCCTGTAAAGAGCACTCGCTGGCCACAGGGACTGGCAGGAGACAGTGAGCAGGGGGCTGGGCAGGGTCGCTCTGTTCCTTGTCTCTCTGCTGCTCTATCCCTCCCACTTTATTATGGGGATGCCGGTCCCCCGGCAGTGAAATATGATGAAAGGTGAATTCCCTCTCCACACTCACCCTCCTATTGCACCCGGGCTGAGGTTGGACACCAGGTGGCTGGGGCCTGCTACCCTCAGTCCACACCCAGGAAGAACCGGGAGCCCGTCTTAGCCACACCCCTGAATTAGGGGTGCGTGTGCAGAAGATCCGAATTCAAGCCCAATTCTGCCGCTGGCTTGCTGCAGGAACTTTTTGTTCCCTTAACAGTTTTATTGGCGTATCATTCACATAGCATACAGTTCAATCGTTCAATCCCATCGCGAAGAGTGGTACAGTCAGTTTGAGAACATCTTCTTCATTCATGTGTGCTCATCATTGTTAGCTCCCCATTGCCGCCCAGCCTCCTCCTGACACATGCCCCGCCCCACCCCATCAACCAGGAATCCAGTTACTATCGCTATAGATTGAGCTATCTTAGATTTCAAAGACAAAACAATTAAAAAGTAACAAAAACTAAAAACTACTGCTAATAACAAAGTAAAACATAACAACCTCAAAAAAGAGAGCAAGAAATATTAAAAACTAGAACAAATGTAAATGGACCACGAGGGAGATCAAACGACAGGGAGCTACGTTTTCACCTAACTGCAGGTGTAACAATGTGCTTTCCAGTGCATCTGCACGTTAGCAAGGCTGTGTCCGCCCCTCATCCACGACCAGAGAGGATGCATCAGGGGCTTAATCCATGCGTGTATTTCCCCTCCGCTTAAGTGAAATAAAACAAAACGGAAACAGCTTTAAATAGGTCAGAAGGCAGACCAAATCATAAGAGATGGCATTTTAACCTAACGATGCGTGCCACCAAGGACCTTACAATGCTCTCAGCCATGTACACGATGCTCCTAGATCGGCTCGGACCCATGGCGACTCCCTGGGTCACAGCCCAGTGGTGCCCCACGAGGTTTGCAGGGGCTGATTTTTGGAAGTAGTTTGCCAGGCCTTTCTTTCAGGTGCTTCTGGGTGGACCCCAACCTTTCTGATAGCAGCCGAGGGCGTCGACCGCGCGTGCCTCCCGGGAGCCCCAAAGCAGGCTTCTGTATTTATTAAAACTATGCTCCTTTTGTGGCAACTTGACGTTCTCGTTCATTTTTCAAATAGAGTCGCTGAGAAGACTGCTGGTTTAGAGACACGCTTTAAGGTCTAGCGCCACAGGTGGGATGCGTTATTTTGGGAGAAATTGCCAGAGGCTGGGAAAGTGTGGATTCAGCTTTGGGGAACATCTCCCAGCTGCAGGTCCCCGTTTAACCCAACTTGCTCGGTGGCCTCGGGAGAGGAGCCTACTCTCCAGCAAGTCCGTCCAGTGTAGAGGGAGGGGGTGGCTGGAATCAGGGGTGTCTAGAGAGGGCAGGGCCTAGATGCAGGAGTGAGGAGGGACATCGAAAAGCCGGGGGTCTCTCTGCCCAATGCCCAACCCCCTTTAACGGGGTGGGGCTCTGTTCTTTCATTGGTTTTGTACATTGAGTTTCTGCAGATGATTCCATTTGGAAAAGAAAATTGCTTTACCAACTCACATGCTCTCCCCCAACCTAGACTGACAACTACCCGTACAAACCTCCCCCACTGCCTGCATTCCTTGGGGCTCATGAAAACCAGAGGCGGGTGACCCAGGGGGTTCAGGCTCAGCCCCCACTGGCTCTCAGTGGGGGGCACAGCTTTCCATTGCTCCAAGCACCAACCAACCCCGTCCAAGCTAAGCAAGCAGCTATTCTTGGAGCAGCCCTGGCAGAAGCAACAAAGCGGCCATTGTGTCCTTGTGGTTCCTGTTGGCCGCCTCCCCCATCCCTGCCCTGCCTCATAGAAACCAGTGAGCCAGGGGGTGTGGAGGCGGGAGGGGCCCTGCACAGTATCTAGGGCCAGGGAGGGTGCGAGGGGTGGATGGTGGGACCAGGTGATGCCCTGCTTGTGGAGAGGCAGGCTGCCCCACTGTGCCCCAGAGTCAGGACATGGCCAGGTTCAACAGCACTCTGAATGAACGAACGAACGAGCCTGCCCCTCTTCTCTTGGCTTTCCAACTGTTTTTGTAGATATGCTTTTTACAAAGAAGAAATCAAGTCAAGTGCTTGCTTGAAAACAGGCAGGGGCTCCCCCGTGGCGCCCCCCACAATGAAATCCAAACTTCAGCTTGTGTTCCGCCAGTGGTCTTTGGCCAGCGCATCTCCACGGGACCCTCCAGCCTCCTTTCCTACAACTCCTGCTGCTGCCCTAACCCCCACCCACCCCCCACACTGTGCTCTTCCGTCTCACCAGGTTTTTCTTTTGCGGATGCCATTCCTTCTACCCGCAATGCCTTTCCCGGACTTCTCTGCTTGGCAAATGGCCGTCCCTCCTTGAGGACCCAACTCGACGGATTCACCCTCCTGTTTCTTTTCCGACGTGGCAGTTAGCTAGTTCTTGCACTGGCCTGGTGCAGGCCCGCAGTCACGCCCTGTGTAGATGTTTGAAGCAGGAAGGGCTGGAAGAGGAGGTCTTGCTTCCACGGTCATTTGCTCTCTTGACACAAGCTTACTGAGCATTTGCTCTGTGCCAGGCACAGTTCTAGGTGCCCCAAGGTCATATGCTAGATATCTTAGTGATATGAAGGTAGTGTGTTCCCAGGGCCCATCTGTGCTAATGGGAGAGAAAGACTTTTCCTGGATTACACAAGTAATTGTGCGCTCCCTGCTGTGGTCATGACCACCTAGCAGAAGAAGGGGGTGTCATGACAGCCTCCTGGGAGTGAGGGGGCTTCCCTGAGGAGGTGACCTTTGGGCTGAGGTCTAACTCTAGATTCTAAAGGATGGATAGGAATTTGTCGGACCACTGACTCTCAAACTTTGGAATCACTGAGTGATGCAAATGGCTACTCTGTTTGGCTGCCGACTGACTGAAAGGTTGGAAGGGCCAGTCTCCCCAGAGGCATCACAGAAGAAAGGCCTGGCATACTTCAAAAAAAAAAAGAAAAGAAACTAGAAGAAGAACCAGCTATTACAAACCCTATGGAATTCAGTTCTAGCCCGACACACATGGGCTCAGCATGTGCCAAAGTCACCTTGCTGGCACCTGGCTTGGACTCTCAGACTGAGCAGCACCAGCCTTACCTGGAGGGCTTGTTAAAGGGCCCAGTGCTAAGGCCATGCCCAGCTTTTCGGAACCAGCAGGTCTGGGGTGGGGCCTGGGCACGTGCAAGTCCAGCAAGCCCCCAGGTGGTCCTGCTGCTGCTGCTCTGAGGACCACACTTTTGTGTCCTGCTTAACTGGGCCGGGAGAGGAGAGCAGGTGGGCAGACATGCCTGAGCATTTCCACTCGGGCAAGGACCGTGGCAGCTAGCTCGCCCGGCCCAGAGCTCGAAAGGAGGGCAGTGTGTCTGGCTGTGAGGAAGAGGGAGGGAGATTGGAGGAGGGTGGCGTGGGTGGCGGCGAGGAGCCCCTCTTTCTCTGAGAGTACTGGGAGTCATCGCAGGTGTCCATACAGTCCCTCTGCAGCCTAAGTGGATCCCCCAGGGGCAGGGTGGGGACCGTTATCTGGAAGTGGGGAAACCAGGGAAGAGGTAACCGTAGCTGCCCAGGGAGCGATGCTGGTGGCTTGGCACCGGGTGGTGGCCACGGGAGTGGAGAGAACTGGCTGGCAGGCTGGTGTCCAAGAAAGGAGCTTTGGCAAAGGCCTAGCGAACAGGGACTGGCACGGAAGGGGAAGGCTTGACAAGCTCAGCCTGAGGCTCTGTGACGAACAGCCGCTCTGCCCCATGAATGCTGTGTTACCGCTGGGCATCAGCCCAGCTTCTCTGGTCTCCACTCAGTGGGGAGGGCCACCAATTGCCTGTGCAGGGCTGGGCTGGCTCTCACACAGCTGCAAACTCAAGGCATGCCATGCCTGCTCTGAGCTGGCCTCTGTTCCTCTCCGCTTGTCCACCTGCCCTGGGGCCTCACTGACACCAGCCAGGGTTCACCCCTCCAATGACCCCCAGCAGGCAGCCTGCCCTCGGGTCTGTGGACGGGGAAGTGCGGGTGTCAGCCTGGCATGCAACCCCATGGCGAGCACCTTGGAGGAGAGTGACCGAGGGAGGCAAGGCCAGGGATAGGATGAGCCCAGCCCAGGGCCCACCCCCGATATCAGCATGGTGGTGGCTGAAGCCTTAAGGGAAACAGAATTATGACATCTGTCATTAGCCGGCCTCCTCCTTCCTCCCTGTAACCTCAGAAGTCCCTCCTACGGGTACCTCCAACTGCTCTGGGTCCTCTAAGCTATGGTCGTGCCTCACCTCCGAAACCTTCACTGACTCCCCACTGCCTACAGAACAAAGTCTAACACCCGAGGCCAGCATTGAAAGCCCCTGGTGCAAAGTGCACGGACTCACCAATCTTACCCTGAAACCGCACCCTTTCGCCTGCCTCTGTGTGCCCCGGTGCCTTTACACCTGCTGATCCACGTAGCTCCGCCCTTGGTGTCACTCGGAATCCCACCCTCCGAGAGTCAGCTCAGTTGTCACTTCCTCCAGGAAGTCGTCCCCGATCTCACAGCTAGAACTCGTCTCTCCTCTCCTTGGCTGATGCCTCCACACGACACCTAACCAGTGTTGTGCACCGCGTTCTCCCAATTTTTGGAATTCTTGGAGGACGGCGATCCTTATTATGTAGCTTAACGATAACACGATAAACTCCGAAGTAAGTCACGGCAGCTACAGACTGAGCACTAGCTATGTGCCAGGCACTAGACTCGACCCTGGTCCATGTGATCTCAGCCAGTCCTTTCAATAATTCTACCCGGCTGACTCAGGCCAGCCCATTTTACAGATGGGTACACTGGGGCTCACAGAGGGCAGCTATTTGCTTCAAGTCTCAGGGCTGGTGAGGGCAGGGCTGGGAGGTGAACTCAATCGCTCTGGGCCTGGTGCTCCCTCTGCAGGGGCGAATCCAGAGGTAGGAGTCCTCCCTCAATGTCCTCCAAAGAGGAGCAACTGGCTGGGTGGGGGCAGGTCTAGTTCAGGAAACACCCAAAGAGAGGCCCTAAGGGACCTCAGAAGCCCCCTACTTCTTTTGCAGGCATGGGTCAAAGGTCGCAGAGAGAGGGCTCCCAAGGCGGGCTTCTCCCGCTGCCCTCCTGGGTGATGATTGACATACGTGGTGAAGGCCTGGGACCTGGGGAAAGGGCACCCAGGAGTTGATTCTAAACGCTGTCTCCCCGAAGTCTTCCAGCTAGTGACTGGGCACCAGGGTGAGCCCTGCCACCGGGTTCTGGCCCTGGCTCAGGCCCTGTGGGTATGTATCAGGTGCAGAGGGTTAAGCCAGGCTGCGAATCCCAAGGTCCAAGTGGTTCGAACCCATTAGCCACTCAAGGGAGAACCATGAGGTAGTCTATATCCTTAAAGGTTTGTAGGCTGGCTGGGATGAAG
>NW_022111357.1:28392418-28408228 GCF_000313985.2 Echinops telfairi | reverse complement strand
CCCCCCCCCTTCCCTAAGGGGATGTCCAGTTGCCTACAGATGGGCTTTGGGTCTCCACTCTGCACTCCCCCTCACTCACAATGATATGATTTTTTGTTCTTCTGCTTTCTTTTTGATTGAGGGTTTTTAAAAAATCTGTTTTACTTTGTTATTGTTGTTAGGTTTTTAAAAGCGTTTTCTGTCTATGAAATCCAAGATAGGTAAATCTAGAGAGTAATGGTCCTTTGGGGGTATAGCAAGGGAGGTTGGGGTGTGTGTGAAACGGGGAGGTAATAACAATGACTACAAGAATGAAGAAAATGCTCTATAACTGTGGTGAGGAGTATACAATTCCTCTCGATGTGATAGAACTAGTGAATTGTATGGCATGTGAATTATATGCCAATAAAACTGTTGAAAATGAAAAAAGATTCCCAGCCTTGGAAGCTCTATGGGGCGGTTATACTCTGTGCACTAAGTCGGAGCCCACTTGACATCAGTGAGCTTGGTTTCAGTGACCCCGACTGTGCAGGGGGCTGGGAGCTTAGCACACAGGGTGCCAGGCCCTCCTCAGGGCCCCCGCCCCCACCCGAGGGCTGGCCTGAAACCGGAGCCCTGGAGCAGCTCCTGGCGGGTTTCCCTTTAGGGCTGAGAGCTCCGGGTGTTGTTCTAATTTATGGGGCCACCTGACCTGGCCTGTATTGCTCCCTGCCCCCTGCCCCCCTGTCATGCTCCCAGGAGCAAGTGTAGTTCAGGCCAAGCTCGGCCCCATGCCCTTGACCTTCTACGGGCTGTCCCGGCTCTGCCCATCCTCTGGGGCTGGGGGTGCCGGCAGCCATTCACTGTGCATCACCGACAGGTGTGCTTGTTCATTCAGCCTTTCAATCACTCACTCAACCTCGGCTCCCGTGTTGACCCAAGTCTGGAGGTGCCCCAGGACACAGCAGGCAGAAGCATGGACGTTCACCCCACAAATGCCAGTCCCAGGAAGGGGGCCCAGCTGGAGGCCCTGGGGCCTGGACTCCGCTCCAGTCAAGAGTCCCACTTAGCAGCTGTGTCACCCTGGACAAACGCTCCTGGCCTCAGTTTCCCCATGTGTAAACCAAACCCAACTCTCTGCTGCGGAGTTGATTCCAACTCACAGCGACCCGAGAGGACAGAGGAGAGCTGTCCACCCCCCCCACCCCCCGTGGGTTTCTCAGATGATCCTTCTCTAGGGGAAAGACAGCCTCATCTTTTCCCCTTGGAGCAGCTGATGAGTTTGAACCACTGACCTTACTGTTGGCAACCCAGTGCTTAAGCCACAGCACCACCAGGGCCCCTTCCATCTGTGAAAGGAGGGAAATAGCAACCTAATTGATGGGCTGGTTGTGAGCTCTAAACCCAAGAAGAAACAAAGACATGGGGGATGAACAGGCAAAGGGCTGAGAAGACTGCCAGGTATGGAGGAAGTGCTCAGTCCATGCTCCCTTGCAATCTTCTGTAGGGGACCCTGGTGGCACCGAGAGTGGGGCGTTGGGTGACTAACCACAGGGTCGGCGGTTCAAACCCACTAGCCACTCTGAGGGCGAAAGGTGAGGCTATCGGCTCCTATGATGAATTCCAGACTCGGGAACCAAAACTGGGATACCATGAGGGATGGGCTCAGTGGCAATGGGTTTAATGTTCCGTAAGTCAGATCTGCAAAGGAAAGGGGAGGTGGACAGTGTCTGCAGTTTGGGCCGGCGGGGACATCACAAGATGGGATGTCAAAGAAGGCTGCTCAGAGGAGGTGCTGTCTGTGCTGAGACTTGGCTCCGGAGGGACTGGGAGCGTGGGTGTTGGGGAAACCTTGCTTCAGGTGGAGTAGGCAGTCCTGAGGTGGAGTGAGCTAACAGGATTTGCAAATACAGAATGACTGCCTGTGGGGGACCAGAGAGGTAGGTTAGCCAGGTGAGGCCTGCTCCACTATGGGGAGGGGTAGCCATGGCACCCTATGCCCCCAGCACTTCACACTGGGCCTCAACCTCTCCCCAAACTTTAAGTAATCCCCAACCTCCTTCCAACCAAGGGCCAGAGAGAGGACGGCTGGGAGAGTCAGGAGTAGGGAAAAACAGAGGTGCCCTGGGTTTTTCTCCAGGGCCGGAACCTCATCTATGCTGAGTTCTCCGGTCCCCAGCACCGTGTGGTACCACCCTGGTGCCCTCTTCCTATCTCTGCCAGGGAATGATAGCCAAGACAACAGGGGCAACAGGGGACCGCTATGTCCCCTTGGAGGCCTGACTCCTCTGGGACTCAGAAGTAGGGGCCAGGATACCACTCCCAAGTTAGCGGCCCAGGTGTGGAGGTCCTAGGGGCATCACTTGGGGTCTTGAGAGGGTCTAGCCTGAGACAGACCCCAGTGGGAGGTGGATGCAGATCAAGGGCTGAGTCAGTGGGCAGAAGTTTCTGGGAGCAATGGGCTTGTAGCCCAGTTGGAGGGGGGTGGGGTGACACAGGCCAAAAGGGTCATCATCTAGTTCAACCTGCTCATTTTAGGGTCACACAGGACAGAGTGCTGGACTTGAGTCCTGTGTGACATGGGGTCAATGGTCTCAGCCTTACTTTCCTCATCTGCCGAATGGGGTCGTTCCCGGCACCACCTCTGAGGTCTGGGGTGAAGTGAGATGATGCGCTTGGCTCACCCGCGTCCTTAGCACCGACAGCAGCGGGTGCTACTCGTGATATGAGCAGTGACAGAGGCAGCCCCAGATCAGCGGGCTCCCAAAGTATCTTGCTCCCACTTGACCAGTGCTTCTCAACTAGGGGTGGCTTTGTGCTTCTCTCCAAAAGGGGACATGTAGCGACGCCTGGAGGCATTTTTGGTTGTCACAGCTCAGGGGGTAGTAGTAGCATGCAGAGGTCCCCAAACTTATTCGACCTATTGCCGCCTTTTCAGAAAAAAGAAAAATATCACACAGCACCCTCTCAGCAATGAGCAACTTGTACTGCAGCCAATAATCCAGGATAAAGGTAGGTATCAGCTTTCACAGCCCCCCCCCCACTGGCCCCAATCATTCCCCCAGGGGCTGGGATCACCCACCCTGGAAAACACCAAGAGGGCAGAGGACAGGGGTGCTGCTTAGCACCCAGCAATGCCCAGGGTGGGCCCCCTGCTGACAAAGAACCTGGCCCCAAAGTCCCTTGTCCTAAGGCAGCTCCGTTTGAATGCAGCTCTGCTGTCTAGCCAGAGGCCACCAGCACCAGGTGCCCGCTGAGCCCTCGACCTATGGCCAGCCCCGCTGCCCAGTGGTGCAAGCAGAACACATACCCTGGTTTCAAAGACTTGGTAGGACAAGGAGAATGGACACAGCCTCAGTGGTCATTTTTATACTGGTCCCCGTAAAGCGAGGGCGGCTGGGTAAACAGACAGACCTCTCGGGGAGCTTTGCAGGCTCATGCAGACCGCCAGAACCAAGTGAATATCGAGGGAGCAGTGAGCCACAAGGAACTTGGGGGTTTCCCAGTGCGTGTGAAAGTGAACACACCCAGGGAGTCCAGTAAGTGTGCATGACGAAAGAGTTAGAAATAGATGAGAATGACCGAAATGTGATACAGAGTCAGGAAGGGAGCACCCGCTATTGGAGACGCTGGCACCGATCGTCTTGCTGTATGCAGGGCCACGCAGCCTTCAATTTGTAAAACACCTTGCAGAGATGCACAATACGACAGGTATGCCCGGAGTGGGTTAAGGAAACTCTATCATTCAAATAAATCCCACCTGCTCACATTTCTAAAAACGTTGGCTACTTGCAAAAATCCCCACAAAAACCCAAAATGTGGCTATGTAAAATGACAGACGTAGCTATTTGTGGCTCCCATCTGAGCACTCGAGGGTAATGCGGGCCCATGCTGCAATGCCTGTGTCAGAGGTGGGGGTGGGGGTGACTGGTATCTTGGGAAAGGACAAAAGGAGCCACCACTTCTCGGTCACCTGCCCATCCCTCTCTACTTCCCTGCCCCCACCTGGCTGGGCCCTCTGTGCCAGGACAGAGGGAGGGCAGGGGCCTGAATGTGACTCTCCCTGACATCGGATGGAGGGCCTGGCCCGGTGCCAGGTTTGCAACTGCACCGAAAGCGCCCCAGTGAACAAACAGGAGGCTATGGCGACAGCTGAGGCTTACAGACCTCAGCGCTCTGGCTCCCGGCCCACCCCCCAGCAGTTCCCAGTCCAGAGCTGGGGGGTAGGGGGGTGGGAAGGAGTGGGGTGGGATGCTCCCCTGGGCCACACTCTCGAGCTCTACATGAGGGGGGGCTGAGGCCCAGGCTGAGGCCAAAGGTGGGTGAGTGGAGAGGGTCTCAGGTCCCGGGGGTCCAGCTGGGTCAGTAGGGGGGTGATGGGGTCCTTGCTTTCTAGGAGGGTGGGCTGTGGGAGAGGTACTTGGGTGGGGCTTGATGGTCTCAGCATGGCCAGTGTCTGTGGTAGAGGTTGGAGGAAGGAGCCTGGCTGGGCAGGGTTCAGGGCCCTAGAAGGTGGCAGACAGAACGATGGGGCTGGGAGAGGGCACATGGGGAAGACAAAGGGCTGGGGGTTGGCATTTTGGCTTCTACATGTGAGTTCAGCTCCAGGCACAGAGAGGTCTGCGACCCACCCAGGACTGTGAGTCTATACATCTGCCTGAGTCCTGCATGCCCTCTCCCTTCAACTTGGTTGGCCCAGGTAATTCATCCACACCGCTCGCCTCCCACCACAGGGAGACGGGCAGGGGACTAGGCTGAGTCCTGGGGGCTGTGGGGAATGGTGGGGTCCCTGATTTCAATCTCTCCACGCCCCTCCAGCTCTCTCAGAAGTCTTGTAACCACCACTCCACCTCTCACCAAAGTCTCAGGACAGAGAGAGGAGGGGAGGGACCAAAATATTGAACTGGGGGGGCTCTTTGCTTTTCTGAGAAGGAATCCGGTCAGCACCTGGAGTCCCAGGCCTTGGCTGGGTGGAACGAGGCCCCTCTCTGAGCCCAGGGTTAAGTCGGGGAAGACATTTGGGGACAAGGTGTGCAGGGCCAGTGTCTGGGCCCCACCAGCAGCCCCACCAGCGTGACACCAGAGCCTGATCAAGCTCTGGGGTCAGACACCACCCCTGGACAGCTCCCCAAGCGCCCTGCCTAGTCCCCAGCAAGGAGGGGCTGGCCCGTGGGCAGGAAGCCTGGGCTGGGTGGTGGTGAGTGAGGAAGGGGGGGTCTGAGGGGGAGGAAGGAGGGGTGTGTCCAGAGGAGGGTGGGGAAGTGAAAGGGAGAGGGTGTTGGGAGAAGCTTAGGGCGCCCTGGGAGGGAGTATAGAGGTGGGAAGAGTGGGTGAAGGGGAGGGGCACTGGGGGAAGGGTGCTGACAGAGCCAGGGGCTGAGGCTGTTGGCGGGAGTCTGGGTGAGTGGTCTCAGGATTCCCAAGGGCTGGCCCAGCACGGGGGGCCTTCAGGGCTTCTGAGTGGCGTTCTTAGGATTTCAGGGCGCGGGGGCCTTGAGAAGAAGAGTCGCTTGGGCTGGAGGAGGACTTGCTCAGGTCCCTAGCGCCGGGGAGGCGACCCAGGCGCGGGCGCTCCGGGCATGCTCTCGGCCGGCTTACCTGTAGACATCGGTCCAGAGGTGGGTGCCCAGCACGTACACCGCTTCCACGCGGCTGCCGTATTGCAGCCGCACGGTCCGCTCGCGCAGCATCTCCGCCGCAAGCCCGGACTCTCTACGCTCCGCTGGCCGCCCCTGCCGAGCCACCTGCCGCAGGTGCACCTGCTCCCGCCGCCAGCGCCCTCCGCAGCCCGGCGCTCCGCTTTATGGAGCCACCGAAGGGGCGGGGCCACCCACCGCACTCCTCTCCCATTGGTCACGGGCCTGCCCATCAACCGCTTCCACGCGGCTGCCGTATTGCAGCCGCACGGTCCGCTCGCGCAGCATCTCCGCCGCAAGCCCGGCCTCTCTACGCTCCGCTGGCCGCCCCTGCCGAGCCACCTGCCGCAGGTGCACCTGCTCCCGCCGCCAGCGCCCTCCGCAGCCCTGCGCTCCGCTTTATGGAGCCACCGAAGGGGCGGGGCCACCCACCGCACTCCTCTCCCATTGGTCACGGGCCTGCCCATCAAATGTGGCCACGCCCTCCCAACACGTCTCGGTCTCCCCACCCCCCAACCTCGGGGTCTGAGGGAGATCCCTGCTGCCAGGTCCCCCCATTTGGTATTGGCTTGCGCATCCACTCATGCATCCACCCGTCCGTCCACGCGCTCAGCCAGTCTTCACCACGGCCCGATGCTGGGCTCCAGGACACGGCCCGTGCCAGCCCGCCGTCCTGGTCGCCAGGGGCGGACAGCGAAAGCGTGGCGCCGCCCAAGGGCGGGGGTGGGAGTTGGTGGAGCTCAGAGCGCTGACCTAATCCAGCCCGGGCCTCTGGGAAGGCTTCCCGGAGGAGGAGGAGCCCAATCCTAGGGGAGGTGTTTGCCAAATCTCTCTCTCTCCCCGTCTCCCTTTTGCGCATTCTCCCAGACACCTACAGTCAGAGGTACCAGCAGAGGGAAAATGAGGGGGGCGGGGAGGGGAGGAGGTGGAGGTGGAGAAGCCAGATGCCCACGGGATGCCAAGCCAAGGCATCGTTGGGAAACTGGGCAGGGCGCCCTCAGGTGGAGCGCTGTGGTAGGGGGTGGAAGTGAAATGGGTGGGTGGGTGGCCAGCGGAGGTGGACCTAGAGGGAAGGCTGAGTGGATGAGAGATCGTAAAGACCCTCAGGCAGGCAGTGTCAGAGGGGTGCAGCTGTGGGGCTCATCTGACCCTTATCGATGGGACCCTGAGATACTGGGGCCACTTGGTGGGCGGCAGCTTGTGGGAGGAGAGGGCCCATGAGTGGGCAGGACCGAGGGACCCAGACTGGTCTGGGCAACCACCGCAGAGGCCAGTCTGTGTCCTGCGGAGGCCAAAGTGCAGGATGACGTCAGTGGAGCTGGTTCAGGCTACCCCTTTCCAGCCCCTTCCCCTTGAAGCAGACTAATTTAGACAGCACGTGTCTGAGTGTGTGTCAGGAGGTGGGAGGGCGGCCAAGTGGGCAAGGCAGTGAATGGGAAGGGGTGAGGTGGAGAGGGATGTGTGGGAAAGGGATAGGGCCCATGGGTGTGTGCGTTAGCTGGGAACATGGTGTGCACCTGAGCTAGAGGACCAATGCTCAGAAGGGCCTGGGTCCCTTGGTCCTGTAGCTTCCTACAAAAACCCCAAACGCACTGCCATGAAGTCGATGCCGACTGAGCCACCCTGTACCAGGGACTGCCTCGATGAGCAGGCAGTGGCCAGGGGGCACGGGCCTCCCCAAGCATGGGGCGGGTGCATCTTCCAATCAGAAGGCAGCGCAGCTATGGGAGCCGCCAAAGAGGGAGAAACACCTGTGCGCCCTTGGTCTAAGTGCAAAGTTAGTGTGGGGTGTGTGGGCCCCACTCTACCCCTGCTATGTAGGCACCCACCAGGGTCCTGCCTCGTTTCACGGTGGGAAAACTGGGGATAGCTTGGTCATCTGAGGAGCAGAGGAGATGATCACGTCTACCACAAAGTGATGGTTCTTCGATGGGCTGAGATCTGCATGGTCAGCACTTTGGAACCCCCAGATGCTCCTGGGGAGACAGACGGGGCTTTTTACTCCTGTAAAGGGTTTCATTCTCAGAAACCCCCACGGGGGGCGCTATGCATTGGGATCGACCCCATGGCAGTGAGCTGGTGCTTGGTGTTTGCCACCAAATGATAGAGAAAAGTAAGGACAGTGGACTCCTTTCAAGTTGTGCATCCTGTGCCCCAGGTGTGGTTCCACTGTGTCACTTGTCACACCTTAGAATTAGGTCATGCTCCCCTTCCCACCACCCTGACACTTTATAGAAGGAGACAGTGAGCCTCAGGGAGGTCAAAGAATTTACCCTCTGTGGTAGAGCTTCTCCTAGCCGTCAGCCAGGGCTGGAACCTGGGGGGCAGGGACACTGTGGGGTGAGGACAGACAAGAATGTTGGCAGTGAGCTGCCCCGCCTGGCCTTCATACAGCCTGGATACCCTACCCTCACCCCACCCCACCACCTCCTGGGCTTTCTTCTTCAAACAGAATGACTGATCTCACAACCCAGACGGGGCAGGCTATCTATCGAGAGACACATGGGAAACACAGTACAGGGGTGTTACTTGAGGAGTGTTCCAAACTCAGACCCCTCCCCGGAGAGGATCTAGTGCAAGGTGGCTTATACTCAGGGACCCTGTGCCTGGCCTGGGGCCCCAGGGTTGGACCACTGGGCCTGGTTGATGTGATGGGACCTTCCTGGTGCCCAAGGGTTTAAAATAGCTGAAGTGGTCACAGCTGTTGGGGGATTCAGGCCCGGAGGTCTCCTGCCTAAGGCTGCTCCCACCACTCCCTGGGGTCCGGAAGAGCCCCGAGGCATCTTGCTGGGCCTTTGCGGGCATGCCAGTGAAGAGCAGGCTTAGCCTGGACCCGCTCTGGCACTGGCCCATGTCCCCCTCACACCCTTGCCTCTGCCAAGTGTGTGGCTGGGTGCCTGGGCCGTGAGGGGCTCTTTGGAGTCACCCTGCCATTCTCTGTTACTGGGGATTTGCTCTGTGCAGGGCTTTGGGCGCCAAGGAGGAGACTCAGGCACAGGGCCAGCCTGCCTCAAAGCCCCCTGAGAGGACATCCTGGGCAAGAACAGATCGAGGATGGGGTGCGGGGGTGGTGGTGCGGGGTGGGGGTGGGGGGAGGAATCACCTAAGTCCTACTTGATCATGGTGGAAATACCAGAAAAGCAAAATCAGACGGCACAATGGGAGGAACTGAATCATCCTGTTTCCAGGAGGCAGAGCGGACTGCTCCTAACCTTACGGGCGAAATCATGTTGTTGTTGTTGGAAACTGCAGAACAGAGACCACGCAACACCTGCCCCACGTACTGTGCCACAGTGACATGGCTCCCGTCTTTCAGGTACACGCCTTCTCACCGCCTCTTCCCTAATTGTTCCCCCCCACCCACGTACATGCTCAGCCTTCGGTTCTCTCTGACCTTGGTAGTGGCTTTTGATCCCATGTGGGCTGTCCTGTAAAAGAGCCCCGTGCCCCCAGCAGACACCCGCCATAAAGCTTTTGAGGGTGACCATGCAGCTGCTGCTTTTTCAGCTGACCAGACTCCCGGTCACGAAACCCGACGCCGTGCCAGGACCCTTTATAAGGGCTTCACACGTCTTAGCTCATGTAATCCTCGTAATCACCCAATGAGGTGGGAGCTATTATTATCCCGAAGCCACCCAAAGGCACTGCCCAGCCTGGTGGTGGCCAGACCTGGGGTCACGTCCAGCTCTGCCCCTCACTACCGGGGGGACCTTGAGAAACGGATGGCTCCCCTGGCTGTCAGCCCCTTCCTCTGGAAGGGAGACGACAGCAGCACCCACCTCAGAGGGTGCTGAGGAGCGAATGAGAGGAGACACACAGGCTGCGCACATTGGCCGGCACAGACTCAGGCCCTTTGAAAGGTCGTTGCTTTTCACCAATTGCTGTCAAGAGGACCTTGACCAATGGTGACTTGGTGGATGCCCGAGCAGAACTGTGCTCCCCGGGGCTGGGAGTGGCCGAGTGTTCAGAAGTAGATCATCAGGCCTTCCTTTCTATGCATGCTGTTACCTGTGTATATGAAGGCCCACCTGTTTACCTGTGTGTTGTTTGCTTCCTGGTCTGTGACTCTATCCGCATGTGCTACTATCCATGGATCACTTTTGTTTTGTTTCATACATTTATTTATTTTTAATCATTTTATTAGGGACTCATACAACTGTTTTCACAATCGTACATACCTCATTTATGTCCTGCACATTCGTACAGATGTTACCATCATCATTCTCAAAACACCTGCTTTCTACTTGAGTCCTTGGTATCAGCTCCTCTTTTTTGTTTTTTGTTTTATACATTTATTTTTTACTGACCAATTTATCTTTTTTTTTGTTTTTCCCCCAGAAATGAGCTGCGATGTGTTCATTTATAGCAGGGAGGCAAAAACCAGAGTGAAACACAAACCTCCGTACCCTTCCGGTGACTTGCTGAGTCATGACGTGTGAGCTGCCTGAGGCAGGAATACAAATTCGGGGGACACTTGTTCTGCACAGCGCCAAGGCCCCTCTGCTGCAGACAGCGGCGGCGTGGCCACCAGTCGCCACAGAGGCACAAGTCCCCCTCTCATGCTAAGTCTGAACTAAGCAATTTGTAAACTTTGATGCTGTTTTTTTGGAGAGTCCACAAAACTTTGGAAGAGAAAGCAATAAATTACTTTTTCCAAATGGCTTGATGTGCCTTGTTTCCTGATGCCCTGAAGTCGAGTCGAAGACAAGCCAGGCAGGGGACCGCAGCTGCTTTTATTTGGAACAAACACACATTCAATCAGATATTCCCGAAAGTCAGACTGTCTGCCCTGAGAGAGAAAACCAGAGGGAATCGACTGGCTTCATGTCTCCCTGGTTCATGTGACCACCACTGGTCCTGTGCTGTAAGGGTCGGCCCTGAGTGCACACCATCAAAGTCCGTTTCTTTTTCCTTGAACAAGCGTGGCCTCGGACAGTATTTGTCTTCATGGGGTCGCCTACTTTCCAGCAGCGTATCTTCCCCATTCGCCCATGTCAAGAGGGGTGTGCCAGGTTTATCACTGGTCTTTAGGGATTGTAAATGTGCCCCAAAGTTTACTTACCCATTTCTCCCATGATGGACATTTAGGGCGCTTCCCTCATCTTACCGCTGTGAAGGACCCAAACCAAACCAAAGTCAGTGCTTCGAGCCCATGCCGATGGGTAGGCTCCCAACACCGATTCCTGGGTTCCCGAGACGTGAAGTCCAGCCTTTCTCCAGAGGAGCTGCCGGGGGGTTTTGAACGGCTGACCAAGCGGGTCGCAGTCCAGTGCGTAACCACTACACCACCAGGGCTCCTGGTATGACGGACAGTGCTGTGATAAACATGGGTGTACATGTGCCTGCTTCTGCTGTGCTCCTCATTTCTTTAGAGGGTATACCATGCAAAGAGAGGGCCATATCCTATGCGATGTCTCCTTCCCTTTGCTGGAGGAAGCCCCGTGCTGCTTCCCACGGTGGCGGCACGGTGCGACAGTCCGCTCCCCCACCATCCACCAGCATATGAGCATTCCAGTCCCCCCATCCTCCCAGCATCTGTCATCTTCGGTTTGGGGTTAGCGTTGCCACCAGGCCCGCACAAGGAGGTGGATCCTCGTTGCTTTGGTTGGGTTTCTCAAGTCAAATGGATTGTGAGCTCTGATGTCGTTGTCGGCGAATTGTCCATTCGTGTCTTCTGCCCGTTGAAACAGTTTCTTGTGGCGCGGCTACAGTTTTCTAGTGATTTCTGAGATTTGCCCTTTATCCCATATATCATTGTAGACAGCTCTTATCACAATCCATCCATCTATCCATCCATTGTGTTAAGCACATTTGTACATTTGTTGCCATCATCATTCTCAAAACATTTGCTTTCTACTGGAGCCCTTGGTATCAGCTCCTCATTTCCCCCCTCCCTCACGAATCCTTGATAGTTAATAAATTACTTTATATTGTCATATTTTACACTGTCCAACGTATCCCTTCACCCATTTTTCTGTTGTCCGCCCCTCAGGGAGGGGGTTATATGCAGATCCTTGTGATTGGTACCCCTTTCTACCCCATCTTCCCCTTCCCCTCCCAGTATCGCTACTCTCACTATTGGTCCTGAGAGGTTTATCTGTCCTGGATTCCCTGTGTTTCCAGTTCCTCTCTGTACTAGTGTACATCCTCTGTCTAGCTGGATTTTTAAGGTAGAATTGAGATCATGATTGTGGGGTGAGGGTGAGGAAGTATTAAAGAACTAGAGGAAAGTTGTACATTTCATCAATGCTAAAGTGCACTCTGACTGGATCATCTCCTCCTAGCAACTGTTCCATAAGGGGATGTCCAGTTGCCTACAGATGGGCTTTGGGTCTCCACTCTGCACTCACCCTCTTTTACAATGATATATTTTGTTCTTTGATGTCTGATACCTGATCCCTTTGACACCTCATGATCACACAGGCTGGTGTGTTTCTTCCATGTAGGCTTTGTTGCTTCTGAGCTAGATGGCCGCTTGTTTACCCACAAGCCTTTAAGACCTCAGACGCTATATCAGGAATCCTCAAACTATGGCCTGCGGGCCACATGCGGCCCGCCGAGGACATTTATCTGGCCTGCCGGGTGTTTTTGCACCGTTTTGCTTTTTAAGTTCAAAATAAGATATGTGCAGTGTGCATAGGAATTTATTCATAGTTTTTTTTAAAAAACTATAGTCCGGCCCTTCAACGGGTCTGAGGGACAGTGAACTGATCCCCTGTTTAAAAAGTTTGAGGGCCCCTGCACTATATCTTTTGATAGCCGGGCTCCATCAGTTTTCTCTACCACATTTGCTTATGCACCCGCTTTGTCTTCAGCGGTCGTGTTGGGAAGCTGAGCTTGATGCACACACTGTGACCGTTCAGGAGGCCACAGTCCCCTGTTTTGTCTTCTGTTGTGTGGGTGTTTTTCCATGATGTTTGATAGTGTTCATGATGTTTGATACATGTCTGGTAGTAGGGAATGTAGGTAGGTTGTGTGTTTCTAGAAGCGTGTCCGTTTCTTGTAAGTCCTAAAACTTCTTGGAGTACAGTCCTTCATCATGGTGTGTAAATGATCTCTTCTGATTTCCTGGGTTCTGTTGTGATGTCACCTATTTCATTCCTTAGTCATGGTAGTTGTATCTTCGTCTTTGTTAAAGTTGCCAGTGCTTTATCAATTTTGTTGATGCTTTCAAAGAACCAACTTCTTGTCTTGATGATTTGCTGATGGTTTCTCTGTTTTTGGATTCATTTTTCTCTGCTCCACTCTTCATTCCTTCCTGTCTTCTGAAGGCCAAGGGTCTAGGTGGCTGCTCATCTCTAGTTGTTGAAGATGTCAGGTTATGGGGTTGATTTGGCCTCTTTCCTCTTTTATGATGTGTTTCCAGGGCTTTCATAAGAGAACCCTCTGGGTGGGCTTGAGTCTCAAATCTTCTGGTGATTCGCTGAGTCTGTTAACCACTGATACCATCCCAGGACTCCTGTACCCCTCCTTTCTCCTGGCTCTCTCAATAATGAGGAGCCTTTGAGCAACCCTGAATCAGGAGATGGGGAGATGATGGCCAGGGGACTCCCAGTTCATGCTGCACACTTCACAGAACAACTGCATGCAATCACTCGTTTACAGAGATCGTGTGGGTCCCTGGGAGGAGACAGGGCACCTCCCCTGATGGCCTTGATCAAGTTCAAGCCAAGGAGCACTCTGCAGTGACCGTACTGGACCTCTGGTTCTTCCAGCCCCCCACCTGCCACCACAGTCCCAGACATACCTGAGACTGAATGCCTAGTCTTTGGGGAGCTGGCATGCCAGTGGATATCCCCGCCACCCCTGCCTCACTGAGTCTGGGAAGTAGGCAGCTGCCTTTCTCTTGTCCATCTTGAAGGGCTGGGGGCTGTCGATGAGGTCGTGTTTCCTCAGGCCCAGTGCCTGCTTCAGCACCTTGGGGTTCCAGTCGATGCAGCTCTGGGGGCAGGAGGAGGCAGAGTTAGGGGGTACCAGGCAGTGTGTGTTGAGGGGACCCCAAGGCACATGTCTAGTGAGGAGAGGGGGATGTCCAAGTGCCTGTGGGTCATTTGTCCAAGTGAACTTCCTCTCTGTGCCTCTCACTAAAGTGCAGTTTTCCTGTGTCCATCCCTCAGTCCTATCTTCCAGAGTGACCATTGCTCTCATACCTCCCTCTGTAGGGATCTCATTAAGCCATGTGGCTTGAAATACCTCCTGTTCACTGGCCATCACCCCCTTGTATCTCTGCCCACCTCTTTCCTATTCCCTGGCTTGGTCTCTGTTTCGGGATGTCTAACAAACTCGCCGAAGGTCATGGGTTATCTCCCAGCCCTCCTGGTCTGCTGCTACAGGCAGAGAAAGCCTATGGCAAAGAGATACAGCAGCGGTGGGCCTCAGGCTGCTGCAGAAACGCTGATAATTCCAGCTGAGGAGAGAGAGGAGGGCTTCCTGGAAGAAGTGGCCTTTGAGCTCATCTTTGGAAGGTAGTCAGGAGTTTGGCAAGTAAGGGGTGGTGGTGCAGGGAGCACAGGCAGGCTGGGGAATATGGAAGCTCAGGGCTGTGGGGCAAGTGGGAGGATGTTTTGGGGGCCAGGGCTAGGAAAAGAGTCTTGGATAAGCTATAGAGGCCCACACCGCTAGGCTGGAGAATGCCCTGCCTGCATTCTTGGAATTTGGGGGCCAAGGAAGGGTTGCTAGTGATGTTAATATGTTGGCAGGAGAGCAGGTGGGAGAAAGTGCTGTAGGTGACAGGTGATGAGGGTCCACCTGGGATTGACCTTGGAGAGAGATAAAGTGAAGGCTGAATAATTTTCTGGGCCTTACTTAGAAGCCTTAGCCCCTTTCTGTCCCATTCACATGCCTTCCTGTCCTGGGCAGATAGATACCTAAACTCCTTTCCGAGAGACAGGGCTCAGTCGCGTCACATGCCAAGCACCCAGCATCCAGCAGGGGGTGCCATCGACACAAGAAACCCATCACAATGGAGTAAGGAACAGGAGGCTTTGAGCTTAAAGATCGCCAATCTGAGTCAAATCAGCGATAGAAGGAGTCTGTTCCCTGTGGGGAGGGAAGGGGACAGACCAGCTGAGGCCTAGAGGCCCTGCTACGAGAACCCTGGAGCTGTCTGGAACCCCAGTTCTCCCCCTTCACCTCTCAGTGCCTTGGGTTCCCCATTAGCAACGGGTGGGTGATGGAAGTACCCTCTTCAGGGGCTTGTGGAAAGAATTCAATGAGGTAAAGCCCCCGGCACACAGTAGGTGCTTCTGTTGCTGTTGTTATTATGACTGTGGGTAGGGTCTGAACCAGGCTTGGCTCATGTGCACTCGAGGGTGGCTGGCCCATTTCAGAAGGTGATAGGGCAGTCCAGGGATCCAGGGCTTTTCCTGAAGATGCCCAACGCATTTGGACTGTGGGGTGACCTCAAGTCTCTGTAAAGTGAGGGTGGGCAGCTTGATTTGGATTTCCACAGCTGCTGTGATGTGAGTATCCTGTGCCCAAAAAAGGATTATTCAGAGTTTTCTTTGGTTTTCGAACAGTAACTAATTTTCAACGTCAGCGATACATTTGCTTCAGCTTCGAGTTTAGATGAAGTCTTTTCTGAATAAAACAACCCTTGACAATTTTTAAGCAACGCCAGATGGATGCTTGGCTCTATCTATCATTTGGATTAATTCAATGTGGTCAACTTGATTAAACTTGGTTACTTTGAGGACTAAGGTGTGCTAGACCCAAGCCATGGTACTTTCAATTGCCTTATGTGCATGCAAAAGTGGGGCGAAGGAAGGCTAGAGAGAATTGATGCGTGGGGTGCTGGTGCTGGTGAACATCACGGGAAGTACCATGACTGTGAAAAGGACAAGGAGATCCCACTGAGAAGAAGGACAGTCAGAGGGCGTCCTAGAGGCCGGGACGGCGAGACTTTGTCTCATGAACTCCGGACGTGCTGTCAGGAGAGACCCGTCTCAGAGACGGGCATCAGGCTTGGTAACGCAGAGGAGGACTCTTGACATGATGGCTTGACTCAGGGGCTGACACCGTGGCCTCAAACGTAAGAACAGTGGTGACAATGGTGCAGGACGGGGCAAGGCTTGGTTCTGTGGCCCATCGGGTCTCCCGGAGTCCGAATGGACTCAAGGGCGCCTGACACCAATCACAACCACCACCATGTAGAATTGAGTTTCAGAAATGGAATCTAGTCCGTTTCTTTTTGAAAGACACAAATGGACTTAGTCAC
>NW_022111357.1:28390476-28391862 GCF_000313985.2 Echinops telfairi | reverse complement strand
TGATGTCCGTCAATCACAACAAGACAAATATAGTAGGAGCCTACTCCTATACAGAGAACACCAGGCTGAAGGCACCTGCTTCCAGGTCATGCAGCCTTGTAACCTGGTCTGCCAAGCAATGTGGACGAGAGCCTGCCTAGCGTCCATGAACCATGTATCACCTCCTCTGTACGTACATCTTCAAAACCACTGTGACAGAGGGGACCTCGGCGGCGTCCCCTTTTCAAGACGAGGAGAGCAGGAGATGACCATTCCGTTGCTGCCATGCAAGTTGTGCTAAGGTCAGTCCAAATCAACAGACATGCCTACCAGAGTGATCAGCGAATCTTACTGGGCATTCAAGTCAAGATGGGGATCAGGGGTCATGCATGTCTTGGAGAAGGTCAGTACATTTCTGTTGGTAGGAAAAATCGGTAGAAACAACCTTCTATCGGGGGAAAAAAATGCTTAACAAGACTTATTTAGAAACCCAGGGGAGAATTCCCTAATGAACACTTCTGACCTCATTTCTGTGTAGATGTTGGTGACCCAGCCTCTGTGCTATGGACCCCTGGGACTTCAGACTCTGTTCTCTCAAGGTGCACAACATCCTTCAGAGGCCGCAGTGGAAGGACTCAGTGTGGAAACCCCACTGAATAAACTGGGTTTAACTCAAACTCCCCTGCAGCCCTTGGACTTCAGGCTGAAACTGTCTAGGGTGTGAGAAGCAGGCGGCTGCTGCCCCCAGAGTCTAGAACTGGTGGTGGTTGGACTTGCTCGCAGCTTTTGCCTTAAAGGTTCCCGATTCATGGTGGGCTGGGACTACCATATACTTATCTTAATGCCCTCCTTACTTTTTTATGACCTGCATTAATCTGGTAGACACGGCTCTGTCACTGTCAATGAATATTACTGAAAGTTCTGTCCTGTCACCGACGCTCATTATCTGTAGAGTCCAGCGAATAATTCACATATTGAGGTTCGTAGCCTATACTTGTATAATCTCCTTTTCTCAACTGCGTTTTAAAATCTATGCCACTGGCTAAATTGATGACACTATCAATAGAATTTCCTATGCCCCAGGGAGATGATTGATAATGTTCTCTAACATAAAATGACAATGATGTCTCTAAGTGAACTAGAGGCATATATAAACCATAGATACATGAATGGATTCTACTTAATTCTAGCCTCAATCTAAGAATTGAGCCTCAATTCTAGCCTCAATCTAATTATTCTGATGTGGCCCTGCTTGGTGCTCACTCTCACGAAGAGATCACTGAACATATGGGTACTATAGGCAGGTGTGGTGAAGAAACTAGATGGTGCCCGGCTATCAGAACAAACATCTTCTGGGTTCATGAAGGTTTGACTTCAAAGAAGCAGCCATCTAAGTGAGGCATCAAC
>NW_022111357.1:28385762-28388846 GCF_000313985.2 Echinops telfairi | reverse complement strand
TAGAAGAAAGTATTCTTGTGTTGAGGGAGTACTTGAGTGGAGGCCCAATGTCCTTCTGCTACCTTAATACTAAACCTATAAATGTAGGCTCATAACCTTTTTACTATTTTCTACTTCCTTTATGATTGAAGTTTTTCTCTGTTGTTTTTTGTACATATATTTGTATATGAAATTTAGCATAGGTAAATATAGACAGTAACTGAATTCATAGTTCCTTGGGGGTATGGCAGGGGAGGTTGGAGGGAGAAATGGGGAGCTTATAACAATGAATACGGGAAAGAAAAGAATGTTCTAAAATTGATTTTGGTAATGATTGTACAACTTTTATTGATAAGAGTGAACCATTGAATTGTATGATGTGTGGATTATGTGCTAATAAAACTGAAAGAAAAAGAAAATAAATCCCCCAGATTCACAGGCTTGGAAACCTTATATGAGTCTCTGAGTGTTGGAGCTGGCTCGATGGTGGCGGGATTGACTGGTGGTCTTTATGGAAGCAGAGCATCACACTCTCTCTGTTGGAGTGTTCGAACCAGTGACCTTTTAGTCAACAGTTGGGCACTTAGTCATGGCCGCTTCGGGGCTCTTCCCACTTAGGCATCTGCCGTTGTTAGGTTCCACCCGATACCGGCCCCGTGCACAGCAGAACGAAACACTGCCCAGCCGGCACCATCCTCCCAATTGTTTGGATACTTGAGCTCATGTGCTGCCTCTCTGTCCATCCGTCTTGTTGAGGGTCTTCCTCTATTTTTGCTGCCCCTCTACTTTGCCACGTCTGATTCCAGGGACTGGTCTCTCCTGACAAATAAATATAGTGAATTTAAATATACTGGTAACCGTGAGCAAATTTTGTAAGATCTCAATGTAAAAATCACAAGCCTAAGTCAATCAATGATTCATTTGTTCACTTATAATTAGAATCTCAATGTGATTCTCTTAGTCCTATAGATCATATTTTCTTTGAGTATTGCCAATGACGGAAACTCCCAGCAAGCACCCGTGATTCCTTCACATAAATATGAAAGCACTCTACACCGAGTCTCTTAAGCATTTTAATATTCAATCGTTGTTGTGAGGGGCTGTCAAGTTGGTTCCGACTCATAGTGACCCGGTGTCCAACTGGACGACACACGGCCTGGTCCGGCGCCACCCTCACAGTTGTCCTCATGTTTGAGCCCGTGGTCGCAGCCCCTGTGTCCGTCCATCTCGCCCAGGGCCTCCCTCTTTTTCGCTGCCCCTCTACTTTAGCAAGCCTGATGTCCTTCTCCAGGGACAGGCCTCTCCTGATAACGTATCCAATGTACATGAGATGAAGTCTCGCCATTGTCTGTCATGATCATACTGGCTATACTTCCTTCTTCCGAGACAGATCTGTTTGTTCCATGGTACTTTATTTATTCTTTGCCAGCACTGTCATTCAAATGCACCAGTTCTTCCGTCTTCAACGTCCAACGTTCACACGCATATGAGGCCATTGAAAATATCATGGCTTGGCTTGGGCGCACCTTAGGTCTCAAAGTAACCTTTTGCTTTTCAACACATTCAAGGGTCTTGTGCAGCAGATTTACCTAATGCAATACGTCTTTTAATCTCTTGACTGTTCCTTCCATAAGCATCGATTGAGGAGCCAAGCAAGATAAAATCCTTGACAACGTCAACCTTTTCTCATTCATCGTGATGTTAACTATTGGTCCAGTTATGAGAACTTTGATCTTCTTTACATTGAGCTATAATCCACATCGAAGGCTACAATCCTTGATCTTCATCAGCAAGGGCTTCAAATCCTCCTCACTTTCAGCAAGCCAGGTTGTGTCATCTGCAGATTGTTAATCAGACTTCCTCCAGTCCTGATGCCACATTTTTCCTTAAATAACTCAGCTTCTCTGAAGATTTGCTCTGCATACAGATTGAACAAGTATGGTGAGAGGATATACCCTGACATACACCTTTCCTGATTTTAAACTGTGTAGTCAGTATGCTTTTGTTCCGTTCCCACAACTGCTTCTGGATCCACGTACAAGTTACAAATGAGCACAATGGAATGTTCTGGAATTCCCTTTCTTTTCAATGTTGTCCACAGTTTACTATGGATCACACAGTCGAATCCCTTTGCACAGTCAGTGAAACACAGACAAGCATCTTCCTGGCACGCTCTGCTCTGCGCTAAGATACACCTGACACGAGCAAGGATATTCCTGGTTTCACAGCCTCTCCTGAATCCAGCTTGGCCTTCTGGCAGCTCCCTGCCAACGTCCTGCTGCAACCACTGCTGGGCGATCATCAGCAACATTTTACTTGCTTGCAATATTAATGATATCATTCTATAGCTTAAGCATTCTGTTGGGTCACCTTTCTTTGGAAGGGGTACAGGTATGGATCTCTTCTAGTTAGCTGGCCAAGTAGCTGTCTTCCAAATTTCCTGGCTCCCCCTTCAGCTTTCTGAAACATTTCCATCTGTATCCCATCCATTGCCGGAGCCTTGCTTTTGGCTAATGTTTCCAGTGCCGTTTGAACTTCTTCCTTCAGCACCACTGGCTCTTGCTCATATGCTCCCTCCTGAAATGGTGGAATGTCGACTAGTTCTCTTTGGTACAGTGACTCTGTGCATCCTTTCCATCTTCTCTGGATGCTTCCTGCATCATTCCATATTCTGCCCACAGACTCTTTCAAGATTGCAAACTCGAGCTTGGCTTTTTTCTTGAGGTCTTTCAGTTTCAGAGATGCTGAGTGTGTCCTCCTTCTGGCTCTCTAATGCTAGGTCTGTGCACATTTCAGTACAGTAGCTGGCTTTGTCTTCTCGAGCTGCCCTTTCCAATTTTCTATTCAGCTCTTTGACGTCATCCTTCCTTCCATTTGTTTGAGCTACTCTGTGATTAAGGACGAGTTCCAGAGTCCCTTCTGGAGGGGTGGGGGAGGGACAAAATAACGCAGGGTTTAACACACGCACAAATAAAATAAAATAAAAACTGCTTCAAGAAAAAAGGCTCCTCCAGATTCCTTGCCCCTCAGATCTAAGTCTTGGTCTGAGTGTGTGTGTATGAGAGAGAGAGGGAGAGAGAGAGAGAGAGAGAGAGAGAGAGAGAG
>NW_022111357.1:28378272-28385662 GCF_000313985.2 Echinops telfairi | reverse complement strand
GAGAGAGTCAGAGTCTAGAAGCCCCCAGGGGCAGTTCGACCCCCTCCTGCAGGGTTGCCAGTGAGTCTGAATTGACTATACGGCGGAGAATTGGTTTTCCGTCTTTGTTTCTATACAAACACCAGCGTCCTCGGCTTTGCTTCTCTGGAGCCCGCAGCCTAACACGGCAGGGATTACTGGCAGTGTATCTGGGGGTCCTGCTAATTTGGTTGGCGATTGCCTGTCCTGCAGCTGCCCTCCAACGGTGCAGGCAACCGGTGAGGATGCACTCCGGTTCTGTCTTGCTCGCGATCACGGTCCTGGGAGAGGCTCTATGAATGAACGAAGGTATGAAGGAGTGAGCGAATGACGGGCTGGCTGAATGAATGAATTTCAGGGCTGAGAGAAGGCCCTGCTGGAGCCGGCCCGTGGGTGGAGCCGGGACCGATGGCGGCGTGAGTGCCACCTGGGCAGATTCTTTGGCTCTCTCATGGAGACTTCTCCACTTTCCAGGGTGATTGAGTTCAGCTGTCTCAGGAGGGCTTGTACCCACTACCTCAGGGCATTTCTGGCTCAGGACCCCTTTTGGGGGGTGGGGGGTGTTGCCCTGGGTGACTCCTCCCCCCAAAGCTGAGTGTTTTGAGGGTCTGATTGAGTTTCCTTCGCAGAGGTGCCTCCTGGACACAGTCAGGCTGTCCCAGTGTCGGCGGTGGACCTGAGGGTGTGGGCGTTTCCTGCCCTTCTTGGTTGGAACCAGTGTGCATTTTGCGGTTCAGAAACATTCGAGCTGCAATCTTGCGTCTGCTCTGCTGTCCCGTGGCCGCTAGATGGCCTCCCCGAGCAAGGCCAAAGGAGTCCGGAGCTCTGAGGGAGATTGTGTCAGTATCGACAAGAGTCCCACCTGCAAACCTTCCATGGGCACTCTGGGTGTGGCTTGATTCTCACCTGTGGCCTTGAGGCAGGTGCTCTCTCCTGGTCCAGGAGAGTCACCCACCTTCCCTCCTGTGGTGGGCTCCAAGTTGGTCTCTTGGGGTCCCCTGTGGGGCTGGGTTTTCTGGAACCAGCTTTACTTCCTGGCTGAGAAAGGAATGGCAGCCAGGGGTGGGCACACCAGGGGGTCCTAGGAGGGCTCAAACCCTCAGCCTTTGCCCGGAGGACCCAGACGCTGTGTGTACAGATACATCCGGCCACTAGACCCAGCCCCCCACACTCAAAGGCCTCCTTGAGGCTGACGGGCAGACAAACAGACACACTCCCACCCTCAAGCTCCATGCAGTATCTGTGTGCAGAGCATTCCCACCACTGCCAGTTGCTGCTGAATGGACTTGACTTACGGAGACCTCTGGGGCATCAGAATAGAACTGTGTTCCGCAGGGGTTTCAATGGCTGTTTTTCTAGGAGATTGCCAGGCTTTACTTCCGAGGCACCAGGGGGGTGGACTTGAACCTCCAATGTATCATTCAGCAGTGGCGCACTTAACGATTTGCAACACACAAGCACACCCTACCTGAAGCCTGCTGACCCTCCCTGTGTGTCTGGACTCAGACCCCACCCCCCGGAAGGATACCTCACCCTGAATGGCATAGATGACTTGGGGAGACTGAGGAGTCTGTGCCAGCCTGGACTCCCCAGCGAGCTCCTTGACTGCTGGGGCCTCCAATTCAACTCTTCCCAGAGCCTAGCAAGGCCTGGGCAAGTACTCAACAGACATTCAGTGGAAGGTGGAGCCCTTCAGGCCTGCAGGGCGGGAAGAGCCCCTTCGTGCCGGAAGCTGCTCTGCATACTTCCCAGATCTGAACTTAGGCGTCTCTGCATTATGCTTAGAAGGTGGGTGCTGCTGCCACCCTTGCATACCGAGATGCAAAGTGACTGGCTCAAGGGCACACTGCTGGGGAGGGTAGAGCTGGGGTTCAAAGCCAGACCATCTGGCTCCAGGTCCTTTGCTCATCTGCATATGTGCCCCCTGTGCCCTCACATTCACCCCCTCCCACCCACACAGCACACAGCCTCACAGATGTTCCTGTGTGTGCACACAAGCTCACGTGTGGGCACATGTCCCCACAGGCTCATTCCCTCCACGGGGACAGGTGCACTCACCCCACACTTCCACTACGCCTCCCTCGGCTCTGGTTCTTCCTCACCTGGGAGAGTCTTGCTTGTGCTTGGAAAAGCACACACTTGGAAGCTGAGAGTAGACATGCTTGTAGTCGGCTGTCGCCCCACTCTCTCTTCTCCCCTCTGCTCCTGCTGGGGTGGGGGTGGGGTCGAGACCCCAGGGTCTCCAAGCTCAACCCCCGGATTATGCACGCATGTCCCTTGGCTAAGGATTTAGGCTCCTAAAGCCAGAAAGCAAGTGTGTGTGTGGGGGCTCCAGCAGGTAAGTTAATGGAACTGGGGTACCCTGGACTGCAGCCCCCAGGATCCAGCTGGCAGTTGTAGAAAGAAAGCCCAAGGTGGACAGACGTGGTGTCTGTCAGCCCTAGGAGCCAATGCTCCCCTTCCCCTTCCGAGAGGAGTTGTTCAGGGCCCGGGGTTTGTATCTGGGTGTGACTCCTTGCTCTGCTACTTGCTGCTGGGCGGCACTGGGCAAGTGACCTCTCTGAGCCTTGGCCTATTAACTTGTTCCATGGGGTAAGGATGACAAATAAATATAAAAGACCTGCTATTAATTAGGCACTGACTAGGAGCTGGGCCAAGGAAACAAGAGGGATTAATTTATTTACTTCTTCCAGCAACATGCCAGGGTGGATTTTATGTTAAACCAGGTGTAGTTGCCATTTTCGTAGTCAAATACAGTCAAAGGCCAGCGAATTTATTTGGTGTAGCCTAATATTAGTATCCCTATTTTACAGACGAGGAAACGGAGGCTCAGAGGCCATATAGCCATATAGGAGGCTCAGAGGCCATATAGTGGCTGACTTGAATGGATGGGCATCTGGCTCTGGTTGCACTTTCAAGTCAGGGCTGTCCTCAAGTTTCCAAGGAACTCGGAGGGGCAGCGGATTAGGCCTCGGGCTGGTAACTCACCGCTTGCTCTTCGGGAGAAGGATGAGGCGCTCTGCTCCTGTGGATTCACAGCCGCAGAAGCCCGATGGAGCTGTCTGCTCCGACTGACAGCTGCTATGAGCTGGAATCAACTGGACCGTGGCGGGATCTACGCCACCTTGCTGGACTTGGGGGAAGACGGAATGGGTCCACGTCAGGTGCCTAGCGTAGCACAAGTACCGTGTACACGCGATGAAGCTGTTGACGTCATCCCTGGTGTGGGCAATGCTTTCCAAGCTAAGAAGTGAACCGTAGATTCCTCTTTCCCTGTCGACTCGACCATTGCCCCCCCCCCCCCACCCGTTACCCCAGCCTGTCCTCCGGTCCCCACATCACTCCCTCTAGTGCTGGGCTGACCTCCACGCTGACCTCCTCCCACACCCGACCCTCCGCTTCCCCCCCATTGGAACGGTTGCAGGGGACAGCCAGCCGTCATCCTCTTTCAAGGAGCCTTCCTGGCTGGGCACCTCCCTATGCGCACTCCCGTCTTCCCGGCTCCGGCTCAACCCCTCCTCCGAAGCTTCTGCCCCTGCTGCGGAGAGGCTGTGTGCCCAGGGCAGCCATTAGCTCCTGCTGGCCCTGGCCCTCAGGCTGTGGGTTCTGCATGTGTTCTCATTTCAGTCCCGCAACGGCCCCCGCGGGTCATCTCTTTCTTTCCATTTTGCTCTAAGCGTGGCAGTGAACCTGGAGAAAGAGGGTGTGTTAGTCTAGGTGCTTTAGAGAAACAAATCCACAGAAACTCATGTATAAGAGAGAGTTTTATGTAAAGGTTAAGTGCGCATCAAGAAAACATCCCAACCCAGCGCTGCCCACACCCACAAGTCCAACATTAGCCCATATGTCTGACACCAATCCACAAAGTCCTCCTCCATCTCACAAAACACACGCAGTGATGCCGACTGCAGGAGGAAAGCCGAGTCAGTGAATGTGTAAGCATCTCAGTGCTGGCAGGGGTGTTCACAGCTGCTCCAGGGGTAGGTCCATGTGGCTTCTCCTCGGGGATGTCTTGCAGGAAGTGAGCCTTACCAGCTGAAGCAGGCAACTGGGTAAGGCAGCTGCACACTGGTGGGACCATCACAAAGCAAGAGACCCGAGAACTAGAAAGGCGAGGCTCACTGAGTCATTTATCCCTCCGCCCTTCAATTAGCCCCACATGTGTTTATCGGCCAGGTTGACACAACTAACTACCTCAGAGGGTGACAGGAGTGGGGAGATGAGGTCAAAACTCTATGGTGGGGAATGAGGGGGACACCCTGGGACACGATAGGTGAGGGGTGTGCACGTCAACAGGCCAAGGTAGCGAGGTGGAGGGCTGGGCCAGCCGGCAGAGGAGACCACGTGGGCAGGACTTGAAGCTGAGATCAGTTTGGGGTGTTTTCAGGAGCGAACAGAGAGTGTTGGGAAGCAGGGAACAGAGAGTGTTGGGAAGCAGGGGCCGACGGTGAAGTGCCTCAGGTGTCAGCCTGGGACCCAGCGGAGGGTCAGGCCAGGACCCAGCGGAGGGTCAGGCCAGGACCCAGCGGAGGGTCAGCCCGGGACCCAGAGGAGGGTCGGCTACCAGGAAGAGGACTGGGTCAGTGGGCAATGAGGACCTTTGCAGAAACCAGCCAGGAGAAAGGCTGCAGGTCCCGTCTGGGCTTCATGTTCCGGGTCAAGAGGGCCCGAGCAGAACAGCACTCTGATTGCCCTGCCCTGAGAATCTGCAATCCGAATGCACACAGGTCAGGCAGTTCCATAATTGTAACATTTTCATGTTCTAAAAGATTCTAAACAAGGCAATCCTCTAAGATCCTCCACTGTCAACTTTTTGTGTTTAAGAGCCTGTATCTGTTCCAGGCTAAGCTTCTCCTCCTTCGAGGGTTTAGAAGCCAAGAGGCTCTAGAATGCGTACTTGCTGGGGAGGCTGTGCTTCAGGTCCTGCCTTTGAAGATTCTATGATTAGTTTCAGGAAGAGGCTCAGGGAGTGGGTGGGGAAGATCCAGGTACACAGACATCACCCCCTCTTCACGTGTCAGCTTCCAAAGGGCTGGGTACAGAAGAGGCACCAGGAAACGTTTCTGGAAGGACTGAGTGTTGAGCAAGGAAGGACAGGACTGGCTTAGGGGTAGGGGTGGGAGTGGAGGATGGTTCTGGACAGGGCCAGGGCTTGCGTTGGCCAAGGTCAGAGGAAGTGGTCAAGGGCATTTGCTGGAGAGCCCTCGCAGAGTTGCAGGTAAAAGGTGAAGAGTAGGGATTGTGTTTGAAATGGAAACCTGGCTAGGGACCAAGTGGAACCAATGATCGTGGCCCCAGCTCCTAGGCAGCCAGGGTGAATCCAAACCCACCCCGCTGTCATGGAGCCAGCCTGACTCAGGACGAGCCCACCGTGTCAGAGTAGGGCCTTTACGGCAGCGTCCGCTCGACTGTTTCTTTATGGAAGTGGACTGCCAGGACTTTCTTCCGCTGCACCGGCCGGGCAGGTTCAAGCTGTCAACCTTTGGTTTGGCCCCTGGCCCCTAAAACAACAACAGCCCAGGTTCCAGTGTGGCCACTCCCTAGTGCCGCTGTAACAGGATACCACACACAGATGGCGTTCAAGAACACAGTTCTTTCCTCACAATTTAGGGGCCAAATTCAGGGTCCTGACTCCAGGGAAGGCTTTCCTCCTCTCTGGGGGAAGGTCAGCATGTTCCTTCCAGCTTCTGGTCCTTGGTGACCTTCCCGGGGCTTCTGCCCTTCTCTAGTTGTGCTTCTTGTCTTTGTGCCAAACATGCTCTGTTTAGACCCCCAAGGTAATTGGCTTTAAACACCCTACACACTGATACGGTGTGGGGGACCAGCCTTCCCACAACCGAATGGGTCCAAGGGGTGGTCGTGTAACTGCGGAGTAAATTAAAGAGACATCCGACAAGACAAGCATGCAGGGGCTCACCGCTTCCATGATGCGCGGAGCCAGAATGAGGCTGTGCTTTAGTCTGTCACAGACCGACATCACCTCGGGCAGGCAAGCCTCGGTACGCTCACACGTAACAGGAAGAAGGGGATGCATTAAAAGCCTACACATAACCTGAGGGGGACAGCTAGAGGTATACACACAACAGGAAGGGGTTGTACTAGGGGCTTACGTGTGACAGGAGGGCACGTCCGTAACAAGAGGGGCAGGCTCTAGAGGCAAGATGGCAGCCTAATCTTGGTCGGCTGAGTTGGCTTGACCTTAGTTGTCTTTGAACTATTCTCCAGGAGATCAATCTATGATCCTTATCAGAAGGGAGTGGGCCCTCCTTAGGGTGGGACAGACAATAGGGTCTGACTACTTTTGATGGTAGACAACCTTCAGGCGATAGCCTTCAAGCATACAGTAAGCGACCATGTGCTTGCAAACAGCACCTTAAGTTTGGCATTGTTATAGGGGGACATTGAGGGGGATAATTTTTACTTAGGAGAATGTGAGTAGGACGTATCTCCAACATGACGGTTCCCACCATGGGAGCCTGGCCTCCCAAACTCCTTAACCACTAAGGTTCAATGTATAAATGTTGAGTTTATCTGCATACATGCTCTTCCTGGTTCTGTTTCCCGTATTATGAGCTCATTAACATCCTAAAGGAAATCCTGTTCCCAAATTGGGTTTCATTTATAAGCATAGGAATTAGGATTTATAACATGTATTTTGGGAGGCACATTCAATCTACCACAGTAAGGCAAACTTCTTTTAAATACTTTTGGGGGGGCTCTTATCACAATCCATACATTCCTCCAGTGTGTCAAGCACATTTGCACATATGCCGCCATCATCATTTTCAAAGCATTCTCTTCCCACTTGAGCCCCTGATATCAGCTCCCCATTTCTTCCCCCTCCATCCCCTGCCCACCCGCCCTCACGATTATTATTTTCATATCTTTACATCATCCACTGTTGCCCCTCACCCACTTTTCCATTGTTCGTCCCCCTGGGAGGGGGTATAGGTTGATCCTTGTGATCCATTCCCCCTTTCTCCCCACACCCTCCCCTAATCCTCCTGGTAACTGTACTCTCCTTGTTGACCCTGAGGGATTTATCTATCCTGGATTCCCTGTGTTTCGGGCTCTTATCTGTAGCAGTGTGCATGTTCTGGTGTAATCTGACTTGTAAGGTGGAATTGAGGCCATGACAGTGGGGGGGAAGGAAGCACCAAAGAACTAGAGGAAAGTTGTGTGTTTCATCAGTGCTATACTGCACCCCAACTGACTGACTCATCTCTTCCCTGTGACCCCTCAGTGAGGGGATGTCCAATTGTCTACAGATGGGCATTGGGTCTTCGCTCCATATCCCGCTTCCTGCTCCCCGCTTCCCGCTCCCTGCCCCCAATTCACATTGGGTATGATTTTGTTCTGAGTCTTAGATGCC
>NW_022111357.1:28341876-28363740 GCF_000313985.2 Echinops telfairi | reverse complement strand
GGTGGTGGTGAGGCGGTATGTCTATCTCAGAGACGGTGATTACACTTCTGTTGGTGGGTAATTCAGATGGGGCAACCTGTCATTGGGAAAAAGGCTTACCATTACTTATACAGACCCCAAGGAGAGAAGACGCCTGATATCATGAGCCTAATGAGAACCATTGACAGTGGTTGGTAAGGCCAGATTTGGCCTGGGAGCTGTGCTTGGCCAACCCTTGCTCTGTTAGGTGGTGTTGATTCAGTTCCTACTCTGAGCAACGCATGCACAAGAGAATAAATCATTGGTATGTTTGGGTCCCATGGTGCAGCACTGTGGCAATCCATCTCAGCGAGAGTCTTCCTCTTTTGTGTGTGTGTGATGAACGTCTGCTTGCAAGCACGAGGTCCTTCTCCAGGGGCTGGCCCCTCCCAATAACATGCCCCAAATACATGAAACGAAGGCTTGCCATCCTTGATTCCCAATATCATGTGGCTGCACTTCCTCCAAGAGAGATTTGTTCTTTCTTCTGGGAGTCCGCAGTAGATTCTGTATTTTTTTTTTTTTTTTTGCTTTTTAAAAATTTAGTCATACAACTGTTATCCCAATCCATACACACATCAATTGTGTAAAGCGCATTTGTACATCCACTTTGGTGTTTTCTTCTTTCCTGTCTTTTATTTTTATTTTTTTGGTCAACTTTTTTTTTTTTTGCTTTTTAAAAATTTTATTTTATTTATTTAAAAAATCATTTTATTGGGGGCTCGTACAACTCAATTCTGCATTCTTTGCCAGAGTTCAAATGCATCCATTCCTCCTTGTCTTCCTTTTTCACTGTCCAAGTTTCACATATATATGAGTGCGGCAGTTGCATACTCTCCTGTCAACTTGTCAAGGGGTGGAGTCGAGCCTGTCAATCAGGTCATAGCCAATAATGCCTCTGTGTGGGCATGGCCTTCTCCTGAGGATTCTTGGAACTCCTGTCTTCCTCCCTGGAGGCGGACACACAGACTCTGCTGCATATTCCTGTTGACAAGCCACATGGAGACTGTGTTAGTCTGGGTAGACTAGAGAAACAAATTCATGGACACTCATATTTGTATAAGAAAGAGCTTTATATATAAGAGCAATTGAATATTGAGAAAACATCCCAGCCCAGCCCAGATCAAGTTCATAATCCCGTTATTACCCCATATGTTTGATATCAATCTATACATTCTTCTTCAGACTCACACAACACATGCAATGAGGTTGAATTCAGGAAGAGTCTTGAATGTGTGGATCTAGGGGTGATGGAAGCATCTCAGCGCTGGTATGGGTCTCCACGTGGCTCCTCCAGCTCCAGGGCTCTGGCTGCATCAGTGTAGCTCCATCAAGCTCATTGTCAGTAATGTCTTGCAGGGAGTGAGTGTGTATCCCGCCTCCAACGAGCTATTTATCTCCTTAGTGCCTGCAAATGAGGTTATCAAGCTGTGACCTGATCGGCAAGCTAAACTCCACCCCTTCACTCTTAACGTCTCAAGTTGACAACAGATTATGTAACTACTCCAGAGAGACACTGGCAGACCACTGATGCGCTAAGCTGACCACATGGTCAGCTGACTTGACACCGATTTCAGAGGGATACAATTCAATCAACGACAAGGTGTAATCCACACTGAGTCTGATCTTCATCACTAAGTGCTCCAAGTCATCTTCACTTTCAGGAAGCAAGGTGTGTCCTCTGCACGCGGCTCTAAGTCTTGCTCTAAAACAACATCCTCCTAATGATTTCCTGGGAGAACTGGTCTGTAGTGAGTTGACGTTTGATCCAGTTGCTGTGGGTGAACTGTCTCCATGTGAACAGGGACGGATTCAGACCAGTGTGCTGCCACCTTCCTTGACGTTGCCCTCTCGGAGAGGAGGAGCTCAGAGCTATAAATGTTCCTGGCCCGGGGCTCGATGGCTCCCTGAGGGAGGAACTCAAGGGGCCAGGGACCAGACAGGGTTTTGGGGGCAGAAGGCTTATTGGCTAAAGACGTTCTTCAGTAACTCTACCTTTCTCAGTTCCAATCTCAGTTGGGCTCAGAAAGAAAGTTTGCTGCGGTGGTCTTAGGGCTGTTGTTCAAACAGAACACCTTCTATGGGGGTGGTCAAGGCGGACCCTCAGAGAGCCAGCAGGTTAGCAGGTGGGTCTCCCTATGGCTAGGGATGAGGCAGGGAGATTGGAAGAGGCCAGAGGAGTTGCTGCCCCAATAGCACCTGCACCATTGTCGCCCAGGAGTTCCGTCATCAGTGGTGGTGGCATTAGGTGCCACGGAGTCAGTTCTGAGTCACAACAGCACCAAGCCCTGCCCAGGCCTGTGCCAGCCTCGCCATCATCGTTATGCTTGAGCCCAGTGTGGCCATGACATTGCCATTCCATCTCACGCAGGGTCTTCCTCTTTGGGGGACCCTCTGCTTTCTTAAGCATGGCGTCCTTCTCCAGGACCGGGTCTCTTCTGATAGTATGTCCATCAGTAAAGGAACAGTGAGCTTGGGGTCTGTCCCAAAGCAGGAACCCAAAGGAAGCTTGCTCTTGATCCCGGGAGAGCTGGGGCTTCATCTCTCCTGGTCACTTGCTGCCAACTCAAGCCTAAGAAACGCCCTGGGTCCTGCCTTGCCAGCATACCCCACCAGAACCTGTGGGGGTGCTCAGAGCCCAGAAGGAGTAATCGCCTCCTCCGATGTGCCATGGATGGACGTGGATCACCCTGGGAATGAGAGAAGGGAACTGGCTCTTTCTGCCAAGGCCCCCGAAGGTCAGCAGGAGTTTTCCAGGCAGGAGACAGAGAGATGTGTTGCTAGCAGAGGGGCCGGGCTGTGCCAACTGGAGATGTGTTTCAAGGAGCAGGCCTGGCACCTTGAACTTTGATAAAGAGCCTGGGTCCTGTTCACGGAACCACTTGCTTCTTAAGTCCTCAGTATCTGGGTGGGTGGGTGGTCCGGGGGAGGGTGGGCAGGCAGTTCAGGGCAGAGCAGGACAGATCCTGCTCCTGAAGATGTACAGGTTCTGTCCAGCATTACATGAGCTGTCCCCAAGCAAGGGAAGGGCTGAGGAGGGAGAGCCCCCAGAAAGGGTGAGTCATTTTAAATTTATGAAACACTGAAAAAAATTGTATTGCAGTGAATACATTTTGTTTGGTGACGAGAAATGAAATTTTAGAGCAGGGGTCCTCAAACTACGGCCCGCATGCGGCCCGCTGAGGACATTTATCTGGCCTGCCGGGTGCCGCTGCCTGTCCTGCTTAGCAGCTGACTCGTCCAGTGTGCATAGGAATTTGTTCATAGTTTCTTTTTAAACTATAGTCTGGCCCTCCAACAGTCTGAGGGACAGTGAACTGGCCTCCTGTTTAAAAAGTTTGAGGACCCCTGCTTTAGAGAATGATGTAAAGCGAAGAAGTGAAAGTTCACCCTATTTCTCCCAATCTTCCATCTCGGAGGTAACCACTCTTAACCGTTTCCGGTTAATCTTTTCAGAATGTTTGGCTGTAGATTCTGACCCGGGAGGTGTGTGCTCGAGTGGAAGTGCTCTGTGCATTTTTGTCTGTAAAATCTCCAAAGAAGCAGATTGCCAGGCGTTTCTTCTGCAGTGCCTCCAGGCGGGTTTGAACTGTCAACCTCTCAGTTCCCAGCGGAGCACAAACCATGTGGGCCATCCAGGAACTAACCCAAGTGGAACCAAACCAAGCTGGTTGACATCAAGCCCATCCCAGCTTATACTAGGATCTCAGAGGATACAGTGGAGTGGCCCACAGGGTTTTCAAGGCTGTAATCTTTATGGCAGCAGGCTGCCACCTCTTCCTCCCAATGCACAGCAACTGGTGGATTTGTACCGCCAACCTTCTAGCTAGCAGCCAAGGGCATGACCACTGTGCTACAAGGGCTTCTTGACTAGGGCCTCTCAACATCCCACTGCCACAGAGTCTGTTCTGACTCATAGTGACAATATAGGACATGGTAGAACTGGCCCTGTGGGTTTCCAAGACTGTAACTCTTATTTTTTTTAACCCCCAAAAGTTTTATTGGCATGGAAGTCACATATCCAATTCATTAGTTCAATCCCACCAAGAAGAGTTGTCTAATCACCACCACAATGAGTTATAGAACATTTCCTTCATTCATGTACTCATCGCTATGAGCCCCCGTTTCCCCCGCAACTTCCTTGCCATACCCCAAGGAACCATAAATCCAGTTACCGTCTCTATATATTTTCCTATCCTGGATTTCATATGCAGAAAAACCTGAAAAGAAAAGGCAAAAACTAACAATCACAGCAAAACAAAACAGATAGAAACCTCACTTAAAAAGAAAGTAGAAAATACTAAAAACTAGAACGAATCTAAATAGATTATAAGGGGTATGAAATGGTGGGGGGCTAAATTCCAGCCTGACCATAGCTGCAACCATTCACTTTCCAATGCGTGCGCAGGATTGCACGGTGATGCACATCCCTGGTCCATGGGCAGAAGGGGTCTTAATCCACTCATATTTCCCTTTCACTTAACAAACAAACAAACTGAAAGAACTTTAAAATGGGTCCAAACGGAGGTTGAGTGATACTACATTTTAACCTAACTACATCTGCCACAATTGACATTACAATGCTCTCTGTCTGATGAAAGGGCTATTCACATCCTTCAACTATGATCAGACGGGGTTTCGAGGCTGACTCCATGTGTGAATCCTACAATTGGATTCTGGGCTTCCCCTGTCATCCAGAGCCTTCTGCAAACCAGGCGTTTTCAATTTAAGGCCTGATACCAGTCCTTCCTTAACATTTGGATTATATTATTGATAATCCTTGGATCACACAGACTGGTGTGCTCCTTCCATGTAAAACTGACACCTCACTTCGATGGCTGCTTGTTTGAATACTGTAACTCTTGATGAGTAGAAAGCCTCACCTGTCTCCTGAGGAGTGCCTGTGGTTTTGAACTGCTGACCCTCAGTCCCCAGCTCAACTCATAACCACTGCACCACCAGGATTCCAAACCCTGGACTAATACACGTAAAATTATATCTATGAATTTTTCCCAGTGAGACGAGATCATGCTAATAGCATACATATAGTTCTGCAGCTCTTTTCCACTCTTGCTAATCATTTATTCATTTGTCAATAAATATTTTTGAGCACCTATGATTTGCCAATATAGGACGAGGATTAGACTCTGGAACCAAAGCAAAGAAGTCAGACACGAGAACTCGCATGGTGCTTACTTTAGCGAAGAAGACAGACAATAAACAAGTAGTAAGCAAATGCACAAATAAAACAATGATAGGTTATGGTAAATGCTGCGAGAAAGCAGAAAGTGTCACAGAAAAAAAATCCATGTAGTGTTTGGGGTGCTCAGGGAGGCTCCCTTGGAAAGGTGGCATTTGAATGAGAGTCTCAGAAGGAGAAGGAAGTCGCGTGTAAGGCCAGGAAACCCCCAGCGCTCCAGGAAGTGGGAAATGCATGACGTGACCCAGGGGCATCAACAAAACAGGGGCAGCCGCTGTCCAGAGCCAAGATCCGTCGATGGCGAGCAAAAGAACACAAGGAAAAATGAGCAGCCAGTGGAAGCAACTGGGAGAATGCTGAGTAAACCGGAGAGCAGGGCTGGAGAGGGAGAACATGCTGGTCGGAACGCAGGTTCACTCGGAGTCACGAGCACACCCATGTGCAAGGCTGTTTGAGCCAAGAGGCCCCTATCACTTCCATGCCTTCATTCACATCTGTCTCCCCTGGTCACCTCCCATGTGATCAAAATCCCTCATCTCACCGGGTCTCTTGGGAGAACACTATTTTTTTCCCTAGTAAACAAGAGATGGGGGTGGGCTGTTAAGTGTAAGTCAACACATTGCCCCAACATGCAACTGGATCCGCGCGCGAGTGCTTACTGGGAACGGAGAGGTGATACTCATAGACAAGAGTCTCTGATCCATTTTGAGAGAAGGGTCTTGTCCATCCACGTCCGCCGGTCCAGCTACTCCAGCAGGGCCCTCATGATGCACACACAGCTGTGCTCTTGTGTGCATCCTGATAAACAACCAAGGGGATATCTAGTCCCAGAGGACGGGCAAAAGCTAGGGCACTTGAACAAGCAGACCATCACAATGGATTTAAATAAGTTACTTTTCAACCATAAGCATCTGTGTACAGTTATGTCCTATTATTTAAAACATGTTTAACACACAAGTGGATATAATCTAATGCACCTTGAATATAACACTAACACGGGCCATAATTTACTATAAGAATATAGCAAAACATCTGAGAATCCCTGAAAATATTAAAGCACATCTAATGAACAAACCCTTACAGAGAAATGGTACAATTTCATCCTTATGTGAGGACCAAGCTTCCAGATCTGGAAAGGCAAACGTCACTCATGAACCCATGTCTGCATTCATGAATAGAAGATCAGACGCAAGGAGCATTTCCAATGTTGAGATTGCTTTATGCATACTCCTAACTTGAAAGATCACAAGCTCCCTAAAGAGACCCAGAGGCCCTCCGCATACAAGTGGACTCCATTCATTCTTCTTATGCACGGAAGGACAGGTTGTTCGGCAGCTGCTTTGCGATGAAAAAACGGAATTCATAAGAAGAAAGAATAAAACAACATTCTTTTTCAGTATAACACATTAAAGAGGAACAATCTAAAACGAAAATCTAGTTTTGGGTTGTAGTATTTGCTTCCTGATGCTTGCATCTATCTGATTTCATATCGTTTTTCATTTGCGGACGCATTATGTTCACATTTATTAGGATACAAGCATCAAATGTGACGTATGAGCCGTGTAAAGGAGAATCATTGAAAGTCCATTTTCCATTGTGGGAGAGCAAGAGAATTTACACACATGGCTGTTGACATTTTTCTTTGTTGTATCCATACAAAGGAGCTTCAAATCTTTGTGGGAACATTTCAGCATCTTTTCGTTGTATTTCTCCAGAATGTTTTAAGTCCCCTTGCATATTTATAAAACCAGGTCATGCCACTCTCCTGCTTAGAATCTCCCAGTCTCACCGAAGATCATCTCACTGAAACCCCGGTTCCCTCCCTGGCTTCCATCGCCCCTGACAACCTCCACCACTTCTCCTTGTCTGTTTCCCTCAGCCCCACTCACCCTCTGGTGGCTGCTTGTCACCCCGGACTCCGCAGAAATAACACTCCCTGCTACGGTTTTAGCTGTGCCACCTCCCTCACACCCCTGTTTGCTGCATGGCACCCTGCTGACGAGGAGCTGTCCATGCTGGTGTGCTAGTGACCATCTGTCTCCCCTCTCTAGCTCATTCCCTCAGAGCATGGGCCTGGCATGATTATTCACCATACATCCGCAGGCCTGGCATACAGTAATTACTCAGTGAATAATCATTGCATTGATTTTAAGTTATGTGGCTTCTTTGTGAATGTTACCTGTTTTTCTACCCCGCAACTACTCTTATTTATCTCTAAGGGCTCTTTGCGTATTAGCACTTTGTCTTTTGAATTCTTAAAGGTGTTTGCTGCAACAAATGGTGCAAACTTGTGAATGCCAACCTCTAATCACTTGGATTAACTGTGTCAGCCTCGGAATATAAACAGTGGGAAAAACCACTCCCCAATGCTTAGGGTCGGCCGACTCTGAGGCAGAGTCAGAGGGAGGGGCCTTTTCCCCTTCTCGGAAGACTGAGGAGCTGGCCTCTCAGCCTTTGTCCTGACTTAGCCAGTGGCCTGAGCCGCTTACTTTTTGTCATGTCTCTTTGCCCGAGCTGGGTCACTTGCAAATTGGAGATAATGACATTTGTCTCTGGCTCATCATCTTGGGGTGTTTACGTTTTTGAAGTGGTAGGATTTACGGTTGAATCAACAGGTCTTCTCCTTGCAAGGCTCTTGGGGTTCCCCATGGAATAAGACATGGTTCTGGCCTCAAGGAGTTTCTAGTCCAGAGAAGGAGAGGGACACATGGGCCAATACGATGACAATCTAGTCACTAAATAGAGCCTATTTGGGCGGAGGGAGGGTGGGGGGGCTTCAAAAATTTGTAAGAAGTGGAATTAAAAGATCATGGAATTTTCATGAAGTTTTTGAAGCCCCCTCATATATGAAAGGTGCCCTGGCACACACACCCCCCCCCGCCCCGTGTGTGCGTGCAAAGTAGAGATATCACACCTAAGAACAAGTGAATGCCTAGAGGGAGAGCGAGAACGGCTTCCCAGAGGAGCTGCCATCTGAGCAGAGGACAAGGCGTGAGTGTGGTCACAGCACCGGGAAAGCTGCATTTCTGTGGGCAGCAGGGAGAGTCTTCTCTGACTGTCTGAGTCCAACAATTCCATTACTTCTTTCCTTCCCAACTTTGTCCTGAGCCACTGTGACATGATATGTGTGTGTGTGTGTGTGTGTGTGATGTGTGTGTGTGAGAGAGAGAGGTGGTAGTGGAGGAGGGGTAGTAGTGAGGTGGTGTTGGGCAGCTGAAAGTTATGCCTTGAGGAGGACTTTTGAGGCTGAGATGCGGTTCGGCAAAGAAAGTGTGCTGTAATCAATTAGCAATGCCTGCCACGAGTGCTGGAAGGGATGAAGAAGCCTCTGTGCTATGCATCAGCCATCTCTGACCTAGACCAAGGTTCTCATTTACAGGTGCAGAGCAGAGGGCCAGAGAGTGGAAGTGTCTTATTCCTTGTTTTCTCTCCAGCCTCTGCCACATAGTGTCAAGAAGTGCCTTGGGGACAAAACTAAGAAAGAGCCTGGTCTCTTAGCTCTCAGTTCTGTGTTCTATTCCATCCAGACAAACACTATAGGTGCCTGGGAGGTGGTCTGTGCAGGACAGCTGCAGAAGAGGCTCAGGAATTAGAGCAGCGCCTTTTCCTGAAAGTGCCTAGCTGACCTGGGCAGAGCACAGCAGGGGTGGTAACAGATTGGGGGTTGGGGTTGGGTGGGTTGGTGGGTGAAAGCAAATTTTGTCCTTTTCTGAAACATCCATTCAAAAATATTAAGTATATCACAGCAGAGCCACGGAGCCTCATCCTTGAAAGCCCTCAATTTATTTCTGTGCAGTTGGCAAAAAACCACTGGGACCTACATTCAAATCTCAGCTCCATCTCTTTCAAGCGATGTGACCTTGGCCGAGGGACGGAACCCTCTGATTCCACTTGGTTTCCTCATCTGTGAAACAGGAGTAACTAATCCCCAGCACAAAGGGACATGTGAACCATCCAGCCCAGGGCTTGACAGGAGAAATTAGGGGTTTTTATTTTACAACGAAAGAAGAAAGGCTGGGGCAGGGTAGGGGGAGAGAGGTGGGGATAGAAAGACGGAAAGGAAGGAAGGAAAGAAAAATGGGCAAGTGTCAAAGACACTAGTGGCTACGTTGCTAGCAAATATGTCTAGAAGAGTAGCTCACTTTACTGATCAGTTCCTCTCAGAACGTTCCACACTGTCTCTTCCCCAAAGCAGCCCACAGTGGCAGCTCTAGGGCCTAGGCCCTATGGTTTCCAAGGCTGTCAATCTTCCAGCCGGCCGACAGCCACATCTCGCTCCAGTGGTTGGTGTATTTAAAAGGCTGACCTTTTGGTTCCCCGCAGACAAGAGCTTTAACCTCTGCACCGAAGGGCTCCTGACTTTTGCACCATTTCCAACACAGGAGTTCTAGCTTCCTTCAGTGACCAATGGACTGCCACCTGGCCCAGGCCGCAGTCTGAGGCTCCTTTAGCACAGCTGGGGCCAGGTCAGGCAATCTCTTGGCCTTGACTCCCATGGAGGAGGTCCAACTGGCCCTGGGCAGTTTCCCACCTGTGACTCGGCACATCAGCTGGGATCAGTTGGCCTGGGGGCCCCTCAGCCTCAGGTCCCGCAGAGGGGTGGGGTGGGGTGTGTGTGTGTGTGTGTGTGTATGTGTGTGTGTGGTGTTGGGTGTTGGGGTGGGGTGCCATCACTGGCCGGGGTGGGGCGCGGAGATCCGTGTGTGTGTGTGTGTGTGTGTGTGTGTGTGTGTGTGTGCGTGTGCGGTGTTGGGGGTCGGGGTGGGGCGCGGAGATCTGTGTGTGTGTGCGTGCGCGCGCGGTGTTGGGGGTCGGGGTGGGGTGCCATCACTGGCCGGGGTGGGGCGCGGAGATCCGGGTGGCGTGCGCTGGCCCGGAGAGGTGCGCCTGGCCCGGCCCTGACCCGTGCCCGCCCGGCCCGGGCCGGGCGCGAGCCGGCGGAGGGCGCTTAGCGAGGCTTTACCCGGATTAGGGCGGGCGGCGAGCGCATTAGTGACTGCATCGCGCGTTCGCTCGCGGAGGCGCCCCGCCGCCCGGCGCGCGGACTCCCAGGGGGCCGCGCCCTCCTCCAATCCCAGGCCCGGGCCTGGCCCGTCGTCCTGGCGCCGAAGAAACGCCGGCGCCCATTGGCTGGCGGCGCCCCGGGCCGGGCCCTGGGACCGCGGGGTTGTGGGTTGTGCGCCGAGGTCCACCTACTCACAGCGGCCAGAGGGGACCGAGGACCACCGGGCGCCTTCGCATCGTCCCCAAGGTCCAGCCTTGCCGATGTGGAAATCTGCCTTCCTCCAGCTTCGAGACTGCCTGCTGGAGAAGGGATCATGTGGTCCCAAGTTCAAATTCAAGTCAAGTTGTTTGGCTGCTTTAATTAGAAGAGTTAACATTTCCAAGACCCTCATTTGCTCCCAGGATGGTGGTAAAACTTAACAACCGCCGGGCCCCGGAGTTGATTTTGGCTCACGGAGGGAGACCCCGTGTGAGTCGGGGTACAACTGTTCCCCATGGAGTTTTCTGTGGAAATTGATCACCAGGGCTTTCTTTGAAGGCACCTCAGGGTGGGCTCCCCCTTGCGATCCCTCGGTTTGCAATTGTGCTAGTTAACCGGTTGCATCTGCTGCTAGGTGTCATCACGCGGGTCCCAATTGATACACAGCAGAACCAAACAGTGCCCGGTCCTGGGCCGTCCTCACGATCCTTTCTGTTGGAGCCACTGTGTCCATCCTTCTCTCGAAGTGCTTCTTCTCCAGGGATCCTTGTCCAGGGATTGGCCCCGCCCGAGAGCAAGTCAAAGTAGAGACAAACTTTGGCCATCGTCATCTCGAAGAAGCTTTCTGGCTGTGCGCTTTCCTCCCAAGCCAGATTAGTTCGTTTTTATCTGGAGATCCGTGGTATATTCAATATTCTTCACCAAAGCCACAATTCAAAGCCACCAATTCTTCTTCAGTATTCTTTATTCGTGGTCCAACATTCCAATATAGCTAACTCACTGCCATCGAGTCAATGCTGACTCGTAGAGACTGACCGGTAACTGTTGACTGGGAGTAGAAAACCCAGTCGTTGTCTTGTGGAGCTGCTGCTGGTTTTGAACTGCTGACCATGTGGGTTACAGGCCAACACAGAACCACTGAACCACTGCACCACCAGCACTCCCTTTCAAATGGATATAACGCAGTTGGAAACACCGTGGCTTGCCTCAGGTACACCTTAGTGCTCAAGGTGACAGCCTTGCTTTTTAGTCTAGAGTTGCTATGAGTTGGCATCAATTTGATAGCAGTGAGGTTTTAAAATTTAATTTAAAAATATACTGAGAATTTAAATTGTGTCTCTGGGATCATGTTGGAAATTATGCTTTAGCAGCCCCCAGCCAGCTTGACAAAGGCTGACCGGGCATTTTTCGATCCCCAGGAGGTTTGTATTTGTGTGGAAGACACAGGTGTGCTGATAAGGAGGCGAAATTAAGTCTACGGACCTGCCTTCAGATCTCTATTTGGCCACCTGCCAGCTCCTAACCTTGGGCAGGCCACTTTGGGTAGCAATTTCCTATTCTATACAATGGGGATCCTAATAGTGTACTTTAGAGAGCTGTGCTAACCACAAGGTCAGCAGTTTGAAACCACCAGCCGCTCCTAGGGCGACAGATCAGGCTATTTCTCTAGAAAATAGTTACAGTTTCAGAAACCACACGGCCAGCTCTACTCAGTCCTCTCAGGTCGCTGTGACTTAGTATGGACTCCATGGTGGTGAGTGAGCGCGTTAGAGAGCTGCAGTAAGGATTAAACACTTTAGAATCTATTAGGACAGGATCTCGTCTAGAACTGGAACAAACGGGACTCTCACTGCTGCCTCTAGTGGTCTCCTTTCCAGAAAGCAGTCCCTCTTCCTGTGGGCTGTGAGTCCCCCCCTCCTTCTGGAGGGCCCCTGCTCTCTCCTCTTCCCACGTCACCCTAGGGCCAAGCATTCCAGTAGGGAGAGGACGTGGGAGTCCTCCTGTTCCCACCATGGTGTACTTGGGACGTATCCGTAATCATCACAAAGCATTTGTCTAGATGGATCAGGATGACTCTGCCATGTGTCAGGGTTGGGTTTAAAGGAAATTTAATGACGACCTTTATTAAGGAATTACTATGTTCCTAACTGAAGGCTGGAGCCTTTGATCTTCATCTGTAAGTGTTTCAAGTCTCCCTCGTCTCTGGCAAGCACAGTGTGTCATCTGTGCAGTGCAGGTCGTTAATTAGTCTTCTTCCTAATCCGGGGATGCTGAGTTCTTCTTCACAGAGCCCAGCTCCTTGGGCCATTTGCTCAGTGTATGGATTGGATACATCTGGTGAGAGGAGACAACTCCGATGCACACCTCACCTGATTTCAAATCGTGAAGCATTCCCCTTTCCTCTCAGAATGACTACCTCTTAGTCTTTGTACAGGTTCCAAATGGGCAAAATTAAGTGTTCTGGAATTCTGACTCTTTAGAATGTTATTCATTTGTCATGATCCACACAGTCAAATGACTTCGCATGGTCAACAAAACTCAGATAAGCATCTTCCTGGCATTCTCTAGTATTTCATTTTGCTACGATTGCAATTCCCATGGAAGCCGCAGTCCAGAAATTAAAGGTCATGTGACAATAGGCAAATTGGCTGCAAAGGACCCTTCAAACATGGTTAAGAGCAACGAGGCCGCACTGAGGACTAAGTGGGCCCGACCCGAGGCAAGATAGTTTCACTCGCCTCCCATGCACGAGCAAGTTGGACACTGAATCAGGGAGACCAGGAGGCACTGATGCCTTTGAACTGTGGTGCCGATGCAGAATGTCAGAAGTAGCATGGACTGCCACAAGAACAAACGTACCTTGGAAGAGGTACAACCAGAATGCTCTTTAGAAGGGAGAATGGGGAGACTCTGTAGTCTCAAGTACCTTGGACATCTATGAAAAGGGTTCGTCCAAAAAAGAAGAATATGCCCCGAAAATAAGACCTACTTACAGTTTTGCCTCTCGCTGAAATATAAGGCATCCCCGAAAATAAGACCTCCCCAAACATAAGGCCTCCCCAATAATAAGGCTCCCCGAAGCTACCGTAACTCTGGACTCTGGACCATAGCGGCGGGTGCCGCTGCACAGTTCACTGTTGGCCACAGAGCAACCGGAGCAGACAGGAAGTGCGAGTACATGTACCATAGATTATGAGTAAATGTACCATAGATTGTTGTACATGGAACTAATTGTAGTAACAAGAAATTCTTGATACTGCAGGATTCACAGTTTGTCTGGTTATGCTGGTTTGTGATGACAACTACTGCCGTACCATATATAGGTACTAAATTTCCTTTTTTTTTTTTTAACATTTTATTAGGGGCTCATACAACTGTTATCCCAATCCATACACACATCAATTGTGCAAAGCGCATTTGTACATCGTTTCTCAAAACATTTTCTCTCCATTTAAACCCCCGACATTAGGTCCTCATTTTCCCCCTCCCTCCCCCCCCCCCCCTCCCGCATGAGCCCTTGATAGTTTATAAATGGGTATTTTGTCATATCTTGTAAATTTCCTTTTTTTGTTGTTCAACAATAGATGTGTACCTTATTCTTCTTCACGGAAAAATAAGATATCCCCTGAAAATAAGACCTAGTGCATCTTTGGGAGCAAAAATTAATATAAGACACTGTCTTATTTTCGGGGAAACAGGTTACTTCTTTCTAGAACTCTTCTTCCCCATTTCCCAGGCCGGCTAACTGAGGCTCAGAGAGGTTGCCTCTATGGGAATCCTACAGCAAGAAGCCAATGGTGCCCATTGAGTTACAACCTCTCAGCCCTTATTTCCCTCCCCCGACATTCCAGTTGTCCCTGGCATCTGGGCCAGGCCTGGGCCCTGCCCCTGCTTTTTCCGGTCCCTCCCAAGACTCTCCCTTAATCCTTTCTGCTTTGGCATGGCCAGGTGAGGCAGCTCAAGATCAAAGGAAGGGTTGGTTTTGCTGGGTCCAGCTGGCCTGAGGCTCAGGCTGCCTCACTGCGGCTTCCCTGGGCTGGTGGGGTGGTGGTGGTTGGGGTGGGGGTGGGGGAGAGAAAGAGGCCAAACTCCTGGGCCTACCTGTCTAGAGGCAAGTGAGACCCTTAGATTAGCTTGGATTTGAACCCTGGATTTTGTCATTTCAGGGGCTGAGCACTCAACCTTTAGTTCTAACAGAAAGCCATCCTCGGAGGTCAGTGTGATTTGATCTCTTTCTCAAAGGAGGAAAGGGCCGCGCAGTGGCTGTCTTTGCTTCCTCTTGCTGCTGGGACAAAGGGGCACACACTTGGCAACTTAAATGATTCACATGCATCCCAGGGATGCCGGAGTTCCTGGGCTGAAGTCACAGTGTCGGAAGGCGGTGTTCTCTTCTGGAGGCTCTGGGAGCCAGCCCTTGACCGCGCCTTTTCCCAGGAGCCAGGATCGACTCGGTGGCAGTGAGTCTGTTTGGGTGTTGTTGTTTTTTCTTCTCTGTGGGCCACCCGACTTCCTAGATGCCTGAAAACCAGAAGCTGTCAAAAATGAAACGAATGTGCCAAGATCTATCTCTGAGGCGTTCCCGAGCTGAGGAGGACCGGGGTTGACCAGTTTGAATCGTGCAATCTGGCAATGACAAATGGAGAAGGGTATTCGACGTCACAGTCATTGTCAAGATCCATCCTGAAGTACAACGCTGTCGAGGGAAAAGAAAAAAAAAGGGTCATACTGCTGACCTTGTGGTTAGCAGCCCAGCGCCCAGCTCAGGGTGCCAGCAGGGGTCCCCACTGCTGTCGCCGTCAGGGGAGCGTCCAGATGTTTCCCAGGAAGAGCCGGTAACGGACTGCTATTCAAATGTATGCCCCAACCACTAAAGCCAACGGAGGAGAACGAAGGTGAAGATTTTCACCAACGTTTGCAGCCTGACATTGTTCAAACATGAAGTCAAGATGAATGGATGATTACTGGAGACTGGGATGGAATGCAGAACACCTGCATTGGGGGAAGGCATGAGGGAGATGGGTGCTGTGGCAGGAGGAGATCACAAGAATGTCTGCTTCTAGAGCCGTGGTTCTCAACCTTCCTCATGCTGCGACCCTTTCATGCAGTTCCTGATGTGGTGGTGACCCCCAACCATCACATTATTTTTGTTGCTACTTCATCACTGTCATTTTGCTCCTGTGATGAATCGGGCGACTCCTGTGAAAGGGTCGTTCGACCCTCAAAGGGGTCACGACCCACAGGTTGAGAACTGCTGTATAGGGAGACAGAATCAAACGTGCTCACTTTAAGGCAGCATGGCTGTTTGGGGAGAATCTGTGGAAATAATATTTAAAGCAGTATAATGTACTTGGACTTTATCTCTAACTTACCAAAGCAGTGTCTTTCCTACTGCGGATTATTAGCTTCCCAGATTCCCTCTGTTATAAGTTAGGGAATATAGTCCTGGTCATATTTCCCTCAGTGTGAGTTTCCCACATTGGAAAATATGGCCTTGGTGATAGAAATGAAGCTAGGGATAGAATGATAGAATTTTGCAAAGCCAACAACAAAATCATTGAAGATACCTCTTTTCAACCACACAAATGGTGACTTGAGATAGTTAGTTTATTGTGACAACCTGGCCAATAAACACATGTGGCAAGGCTTACTTCGTGCAAGACATCCCTGAGGAGAAGCCACATGGACCTACCCCGATGCAGCCCTGGGTGCTGGAGCAGCCGTGTGGAGACCCCTGCCAGTGCTGAGAGGCTTACACGTTCACTGACTCGGCTTTCCTCCTGCAGTCGGCATCATAGTGTGTGTTTTGTGAGATGGAGGAGGACTTTGTGGGCTTGTGTTGGACATATGGGTTAATGTTGGACTTGTGGGCTTGGGCAGCACTGGGTAAGGATGTTTTCTTGAAGCGCACTTACCCTTTATATAAAGCTCTCTCTTATACATATGAATCTGTTTCTCTAAAGTTCCCAGACTAACACATGACTCTATATGTAGCTGTATCAAGACCCGGCCAGGGAGCAGCTAGAAATTCCAGTTGGGTTCGGAAGCGCACATGGAATGAGGGCTAGTATTGCTGGGTATCTTGGGTCCTAACTGAAAGCAGAGGAGACCAGGAAGTTGTTTGCTTGTGTCTTGTTGGCTATGGAAAGGTATTTGACTATGTGGATCATAGCAAACTATAGACAATATTGCCGAGAACAGAAATTTCAGAAGACCTCATTGTGCTCATTTGGAACCTGAGGGAACCCTGATGGTTTAAAATCAGGAAAGGTGTGTGGCCTAAACAATATATATTTATTATGGTTCTGGATGCCAGAAAGGGTTATATCCACTTGCTACACTTATCCAATCTGTATGCGGAGACTGGACTGTGTGAAGAAGAGTGTGGCATCAGGATCGGAGACCAGCTTACTAACAACCTGAGATATGTGACAACACAAACTTGCTTGCTGAAAGCCAAGAGGACTTGGAGCACTTGCTGGCAAAAATCAAAATATAGCCTTTAATATGGATCGCAACTCAATGTACAGTAAAAAAAAATCCTCACCGCTGGACCAATAGAAAACATCATGATTGTGGGAGCAAAGTTGTTTGCTCCTTAGGCCAGTGGGACAGCACCACTGCCGCCCATGGTTCAAGCCCATGGGAACAGAGGGAGCCGATGGAGCAGCGGCTGGTCTGCCTCTCTGTCTGAGCTAAAATAGTCACTTTGCCTCATGTTCCCTGGCCAGGCTGCAGAAGCAGCAGTCTGCAAACTTATCAGTTCCTTCATGCTCCCAACCTTGTCCTTCCCGCCTGTCTGTAACAGCTTGGCTGATGTATATCCTCTAATAATTGTGAAACTGTCCCTCTGTGTGAACTTGTCACGCGTTGCAGGAAGGGTATTTAAACCTGCCTTGAAGAAAGCTCTGGGCCTTGGAGTGTCCATGCTGCAGCCCCCACCCCTCTCTGCCGGGCCTCAACAGCATCTATCCCTTTCCTCTTACCTAGAGGTTTACTCTTTGCAGACCTCGCCCCCCTCGAACCTGTTAGATTTGTAAGATAAGAGTTGGACTGATGTTGTCTTACAGATGATCAACAGGGAAAAGATTGACATTGTCAAGGATTCATTTTACTTGGCTCCACAATCATTGTTGCAGGAAGTAGCAGTCAAGAAATCAAACGATGGATTCCATTGGACAGATCTGCTGCACACGACCCCTTCAAAGTGCGGACGGGCAAAGACGTCATGTTGAGGGTGAAGGTGAGCCTAACCCAAGCCTTGGTGCTGTACTTCCATTTGCCTCACAGGTAAGTGAAAACTGGACAATGAGTAAGGCAGATCGGAGAAGAATGGGTGCTTCGAAGTACGGGGCTGATGAAGAATATTGAAAGTACTGTGGGCTGTCAGAAGACCCAAGAAACCGGTCTTGGAAGAAGCACAGCCAGGAAGCTCCTTAGGAGTGAGGATGGCGAGACTCATCTCACATACTTGGAACACAGTGTCAGGAGAGACCAGTCCCTGGCAAAGGACAACGGGCTAAGGAACACAGGGTCAGTAAAAAAGAGGTGTCCCTCAACCAGATGGACTGAGCAGTGGCAGCCGCAAGGGAATCAAACATGGCAACAATAATGAGGATGGCGCAGGATGGACGATGCTTCAGTCTATTATAAGCAGGGCCACTGAGTCAAAATCAACACAACGGCACCTAACTACAGCAATAGCAACATAAATGCGGACCTCGCAGGATGGACTATACAGAGGGATCAAATGAACCCTGTTTGTGGGAAGAGATGATGGACAAGTTCAATATCATGAAATGTGCGAAGCCCTGGGGTTGGAAAACCCAAAAGGAAGAACATGTTCGACATCTCTCAACTTGAAAGAACAGAATAAACTGCTCAAGCTCCGAGCTGCAATATTACAGGGAGTGTATGTGCAAAGCACTGAAGGATGCAGGGAGCATCCAAAGAAGATGGAAAGAACACACAGAATCACTGCACCAAACACAGTGATTCAACATCCAACCATTCAGGAGGTAGCATTTGATCAAGAACCAGTGGTAGTGAAGGAAGAAATGCAAGTTGCTCTGAAAACACAGGTGTGAAATAGGACTCCAGGAATTGAGGGAAGGCCTAATGAAATGGTTCAGCAAACTCATGCAGCACTGAAAATGTTCATTAGTCTATGCCAAGAAATTTGGAAGAGAGCTACCTGACCAATGGACTCGAAGCGACCCATACTATGTCCATTCCAAAGAAAGGTAATGCAAAAGAATATGGAAATCAATATCAGTCAGATCACAGGTAAGTAAAATTTTGCTGAAGATGATTCAAAAACAGGTGCAGCAGTACATTGACAGGGACCTACTAGAAATTCAAGCTGAAGGCAGAAGAGTGGACTGAGGGATATTATTGCCAATATCAGATGGATCTTGACTAAAAGCAGAGAGTACCAGAAAGAGATTTACCCACATTTTATTAGCTGTGCAAAGGTATTTGACTGTGTGGTTCATGACAAAATATTGCAAAGAATGGGAATTGCGGAACTCTTGATTTTGTGCTTGTGGCATCTGAACATGGAAGTCCTCATTTCAAGAGAATATATGCAGTAGGAAAGACTCAATGGCGAGTGACACGTTTATTGGAGGAAACGTGAGAGGGGCCTCTGACCTGAGTCAACGGCCCTCTCAGGATAGACTAGTAGTGCTTTACAGGACTAGTCATGGGGGTAGTTTTCAGGTACATTTGTGGGGGGGTATTATAGTTTTGGATAATTCTCAACCTTCCTAATGCCGTGACCCTTTAATACAGTTCCTCGTGTTGTGGTGACCACCCCCAGCCATAAAATTATTTTCACCGCTACTTCATAACTGCAATTTTGCTACTGTTATGAGTGGGGCGACCTCTGTGAAAGGGTCGATCAACCCCCAAAGAGGCCACGACCCACAGGTTGAGAACCGCTGATCTATAGGCAGGTGGGAGATTACTGAACAAACTGTTTTTCAGGTGGGTGTTTGCACATGAAGATTCTGGAGGGGGTGGGTGTTTCTGTGAATCATTCTCCTTCAGGGGTACTGAATGGTTTGAAATCAGGAGAGGTGTGGGCCAGGGTTGTATCCTCTCACCATATTTATTCAATCTGTATGCTGAACAAATAATCTGAGAACCTAGACTATATGAGTGTGGCACAACGATTGGAGGAGGGCTTACTAACAACTTTCAATATGTAGATAACCCAACCTTGCTTTCTGAAAGCAAGAAAAACTTGAAGCATTTGATGATAAACATTTTAAAAATGCAATCTTTGATATGGATAGCAACTCAATGTAAAGCAAACCAAAATCTTCACACCTGGACCATGAAGATAAATGGAAAAAAGATTGATGTTGTCAAGGAATTAATTTTACTTGGATCCATAAACATTGTCCATGGAAGCAGCAGCCAGGAAATCAAATGGCATATAACATTGGTTAAATCTGCTGCAAAAAATCTCTTTAAAGTGTTAAAAAGCCAAGATGTCACATTGAAGACTAAGATGCCCCTGACCCAGCCATGGCATTTTCAATCGCTTCCTATGAATTTCAAGTTGGACAGTGAATAAGTTAGATGGGAGAAGAACTGATGCCTTTGAGTTGCGATGCTGGTTAAGAAGTCTATCTTGAAAGAAGTGCAGCCAGGCTAGTCCCTAGAATGGAGGCTGATGAGACTTTGTCTCACCTATCCTGGACATGTTATTAGGAGAGACCAGTCCCTGGAGAAGGACATCATGCTTGGAAAAGTGGAGGGTTAGCCCCAAAGAGGAAGACCCTCAACAAGATGCACTGGCGCAGAGGATACAATGATGAGCGTAACATAGGAATGATGGTGAGGACGGCACAGGACCGGGCAGTTTTGTTCTGTCGTGCACAGCCTCACTGTGAGTGGAAAATGACTTGAATAGCAGAGAGCTTACCTTCATTCTTTGTCTCCTGGCCCCCTTCTTCCAAGTTCAAAGTCATGTCTGCTGTGTTCTTAGTCTGAAAGCTTTGCTGAAACCTGTTCTCTGTGAGTACTCTGCTGGTATTTGAAATACCAGTGGCTTGGCTTCTAGCACCAAAGCAACATACAAGCCACCACAGTAAGACAAACTGACAGGTGGTCGGGGGGAGTCAGGATTGGATCTTCTTAACCATACTATTCAATCTTTACATTGAACAAATGATCAGCGAATTTGGATTAGATGAGAAAGAATGAGACATCCAGATTGGAGGAAGGCGTATTAATTTGTGATATGCAGGTGGCACAGCCTTGCTTGCTGAACGTGAGGAGGACTTGGAGCCCTTGCTGCTGAGGATCAAGGATGGTGGCCTTCTCTATGGATCACAACGCAGTGTAAAGAAAACCAGAAATTCTTACAACTAGACCAACAGATACCATCATGACAAGTGGAGAAAAGAAAAGGAAGTTGTCAAGGATTTCATCTTGCTTGGATCCATAATCAATACACGTGGAAGTAGCAGTCAAGAGAACACTTTATGCATTGCATTTGGTAAATATACCGCACAGGACTCGTTAAAGCGTCGAAGAGCAATGAGGTTACTTTGAGGACTAAGGTGCTCTTGACCCAAGCCATAATGTTTTCAATTGCCTCGTCTGCATGTGAAAGTTGGTCTTTGGATAAGGAAGTCTGCAGAAGAACCAACGCATTTGAACGATGGCGCTGGTGAAGAATGCTGAAAGGACATGGACAGCCAAAAGAACAAACATCTGTCTTGGAAGAAGTCCAGCCAGAGTGCTCTTTAGAGGCGAGGATGGAGAGAGTTCATCTCACGTACTTTGGACATGTTGTCAGGAGAGACCAGTCCCCGGAGAAGGACATCCTGCTTGGTGAAGTGGAGACAGGGGAGAGAGGAAGACCCTGACCAGATGGGTTCAAACAGTGGCTGCGTCAACGGCCTCAAACAGAACAACAATTTTGAGGACGGCACAGGACTGGACAGTGGTTTGTTCTGTTGTACACAGGGCCGCTAGGGGTTGTAATGGACTCAATGGCCCCTAAACAACAACACCAAAACAACAACAACAACAGGTTCCCTGCAAACAAAATAAAGTGTTTTGAAATTCCCATTCTTTGCAATGCTATCTATAGGCTGTTATGATCCACACAGTTGAATGGTTTTGCACAGGCCATAAAACCCAAGAAAACATCTTTCTTGGAGAAAATGTTGAATAAATGGAGATAAAATTGAAGATGTCCAGGACTTTGTCTTGCTTGAATCCACAATCGGTCCTCACGGAGACAGCAGTCAAGAGATCAACAGATGGATAACATCAGGTACATCTGCTGCACAGGACCGCTTTAGAGTACGAAAAAGCAAGGTCATTACTTTGAGGATGAAGGGGCACCTGACCCAAGCCACTGTATGTTCAGGTTGGAAATTGGATGAGGAAGACCCAGGAAGAATCGATGCCGTTGAATTGTGGTGCTGGTGAAGAATATTGAAAGTCCAGTGAATTGCTAAGAGGACACACTGGTGTGTCTTGGAAGAGGGATGGTCAGAGGGCTCCTTAGAGGCAAGGATGGTGAGACTTCCTTCTACCTACTTTGGACGGGTTGTCAGGAGAGACCAGATCCTGGAGAAGGACATCGTGTTGGTCAAGTGGAGGGGCGGGGAAGGCGGGGAAGGCCCTCAAGGAGATGGAC
>NW_022111357.1:28331979-28340719 GCF_000313985.2 Echinops telfairi | reverse complement strand
TTCCTGGAGTCTTGGTTTTTGGCTATTGCCTTCACTGCAGCTTGGATTTCTTCCTTCAGCATCATTGGTTCTTGATCAAACGCTACCTCCTGACCATCGAATAATTCTCTTTCGGTTAGGTGGCGCTGTGTATTTCCTCCGTGTTCCTTTGATGCTTCCTGCGTCAGTCGATGGGTTGCTCATGTGACCCTTCAGGATTTCAAATGAAGGCTCACATTGGTTTCTTCCGTCCTCCCAGCTCGGATGTGCTGAGCAGGTGCTTCCTTTTATCTTTCCACGTTTCTTTGTCATCCTTTACTTGGTTTCTTGAGCTGTCCTTTGAAGTGTTCTGTCCGGTTCTTCCAACAGTTGTGCACCTAGAAAACCCAGCCCAGCGAACAAAGGGAGCTTATTGGTTCACGAGACTCACAAGCTGAAGGTCATTTCGTCTTCAGGCACAATGGACCCAGCAGCTCCCGCACCCTCAGCTCTGCGACCTCAATGTTAGCTCCATCCAAGAAAAAAGTTTTAACGATGTGAGAAGTTTATGCGAGTGTAGTCCAATTGCACACCGCAATCCACGAGGGGTTCCTTTGTACAGATTGATTTCTTAATGGACTGAGCTCTGCTTACACTGAGCAAGGGGGTTTGTGCTAGGGGAAATTTTCCTGGATCATTTCTTACAAGTGCAGTTGTAGCGACGTGCAATTCACAGCATCAGACAATTCAATGGTTAAGCATATTTAAAAGAGCCGTGTACTCATCTCCACAGTCAATCTTAGAACTTTTCCTTTTTTTACGCTGGTTATTATTAGCTTCCTTTCCCCCTCCAACCTCCCCTGTCATAACCTCAAGAAATTATTAACCTGGTTACTGCCTTTATAGATTTACCTATCCTGGGTTTCACATAAAGACAAACAACACAAACCCCAACCCCAAAATAAACACACAAAAAACCCACCACCAACAATATGAGACAGAAACTTCAGCAGGGAAGATAATAGAAAATAACAAACCACTAGGACACCTTTAAAATGGGTCCAAAGGGAAAACACATGAGAAGGTGTTACATTTTTACCGAACTACATTTGCAGGAATCCACGTTTTAGTGCATTGTCTGATAGCAAGGCTAGTCATGTCTCTGATCACTGGTCAGAAGGGATTCACCAGAGGCTTTATTGAACGGCTATCTGTGGAACAGAGTAGAGCTGCCCCTCTGGGTTTCCTGGCTGCAAGTCTTTCTGGGAGCAGGTATTGTTCTCCCAAGCAGAGGCTGGTGGGTTTGAACTGCAGACCTTCAGGTCAGCAGCTCAATGCTCTCCTCACTGGAGCGTCTGCGGGGGGTGGGGGTGGCCCTCAGTCACCCTTCATGCCTGAAAGGGAACTCTTGTGATCCATGAGGTCAACACTAACACAAGGGAGGTGCAGCACTGCCTAGAACAACAAAGGGCAGCCTTTGTCCAGGGAGGCAGCTCAGGGGCAGGGAGGGAGGGAGAGAGGAAGGCAGGGGTAGGGGACGTGCAGGAAGAAGGGGAGAGAGGGCTGTTACACAGGGGGAAGCGTCATCAGTGTTACAAAACAAAAGGCACATAAGGTGTTGAATGGAAACAACCAATTTGCCCTGCAAAATGCCACCCACATCACACACACACACACACACACACACACACACACACACACACACACACACACACACACACCAATGCCAGAAGGGTATCCCCAACCCACTGTGGAGGGTAGGGACTTCCCTAGAGGTGAAGCTGGGACTCATCCAGAGGCTTCCCGTTCTCTCCACCGCCCTCCACCCCCACCCCAGTCTCTCTCTCCCCACCCGGTAGCTGCCAGCAATTGGGCCAGACCTCCCTGCAAGAGAGCTGCTGCCTGTCCTGACTCCAGCAGCCGACAAGCCCCCCCCCACCCCCCAGGCTGGGCTGGAGAATGAATTACGCTCTGTGTGGTTCCACTTGCCCGCAGGCGTGCTGCCCAGAGAGGAGGCAGAACACGGGGTTCCAGACTGATTTGGGGGTTCAAGAGTGAAGGCCTCGGGAGGTGTGAGTCTGGGCGTGCACGGGGTGTGGGGGTTGAGCGGGCGGGGCTCCGTGAGTGTTAGGAACATGCTTGAATGGGGCTCCCCAGTTCCCCAGCAGGCTCGTTGGGGCCAAGGCACTTTCTCCCTCTGGGTGATCGACTTCCTCACGAACTGTCTGTCAACATTCAGCCAGGCCTGGTGGCACACCAGGCAAGAGGGGAAGACAGGCTCCCCCATGGAGGCAGGGTGGTGGATGGTTAGTGCAGACACCCTCTGTTCGCGCCCCAGCCTGCTTTTGGATCAGCTGCATCAGACTGGATAAGGCACCTCACCTTTCAATTGCTTCATCTGCTATTGCTTCAAGCTATTAGAAACCACCCAAGTTCATCCGACCTCAGATTCCATCCAGTAGCAGCAGGTGGGGGCGAGAACCCCCCAATTGAAGGAGGACGTAATGCAGGATGTAGTGCTCCCTGTCACTTCACCTCCTCTCATGCTCCCAAGAGCTCCTGTCGACGACCTGTGCTCCCGTCAGCCTGGTGCTACACTCAAAGGAAGACGGAAGTCAAGCGCCTGGTTCCCGAGGATGCTCAGTTGTCTTTACGTTCAGTCTCCGCTTCTGAATCACTTCCGAACTCGGAGCTCATCGCAGGGGGCTCATGATTTCATCCTCCTTGTCCATCGGGAGCATGAGGGGTGAGCAGTATTTTCCAAGAGACAGCGTGGCCTACGTGAGTCCTTCCTTCCACGGGTCCATTATCCTGGCCCTGGACATCCAGGGACAAAGGTAGCAGAACGATGGCCTCTGCCTCCGGTAGCGAGGTTATGAAGGAAACTGCATGCATTGCTACGTGACCCTCTGCCACCCTGCCAGGCTTTGAGAAGAGACTCGACCTGGACAGGTTGTCAGGAGAGACCAGTCCCTGAGAAGGACATCATCCTTGGTCGGGCAGAAGGGCAGTCGCAAAGAGGAAGGTCCTGGACAGGATGGATGGACACAGTGGCTACAGCATAACACAAAACTACTGGGGGTGGGGCAAGGGAGAGGGGGAATGAGCTGATACCAAGGGCTCAGGCTGAAAGAACATGTTTTGGAAATGATGATGGCAACAGATGTACCAATGTGCTTGGCACAATGGATGGATGGATTGTGACAAGAGGTGTACGAGCCCCCGATAGGATGGTTAAAGAAAAGGAACAACTGTGAGGCTGGCACTAGACTGGGTGGTATTTTATTCTGTTGCACAAGCTCCCTGTGAATTGGAACCAGCTAGGTGGCCCCCATCAACAGCAATAAGCTGAGAAACTGGTGGGGGGGGGGCGGGAACGCCGCTGTGTGCTTCTCAGAGGCCCCCTTCACAAAAGCAAAAAACAGTGACCCCAAGTCCTCGCCCCTCAGTGCTGGGGAATCTTGGTGACACACAGCTCTCTCCTGAGCTCCTCTCCAAAATTTGCCCTCACCCAACAGGAGTGGATCCCCCACAGGCCACTCCCTGCTTGGTGCAGCCTCACCCAAGGACTCCTTCCTGGATGTGGGGGTACAAACCCCCAATCTCTGCTTTAATGCAGGAAGCCTCTGAGGGCCCGTTGACCTCCAGCCTTCCTGAGAGGCTAGCCAAGGCCTCTGTTGCCTCTCATTATTCCATCCCAGCCCAGCTTCTCCCTCCACAGCCCAGCTCCCCACTTCCAATCCCTCACAGACCTGACTTCCCAGGTGGCCCTGCCTGCATTCAGTTCCAGAGTCAGCATCCTAGGGGACCCAGCCCCCAACACGGGAACAGCATTGGGATGCAGCTGGCACATGATGGTTTAAGTGAAACACGCAGCGCACAGTAGGCGCTCTGTGAGGGGTCGTGATAGACGCCCACACTCAGGTGGATGTTGAGGACCCCTGGAGGTGTGGTGGTTACCAGTTGGGCTGCGAAAGGCAAGGTCCACAGTTTGAGACCTCCGTCCCGCCTGCCGCGTGGGCGTTAACTCGGCAGTGAGTTTGGTTTGACTTTTGTTGAGACGGATCGGTTTGTGGACTCCGCCAGACTGCGCTCAAACTTTTACCCACGTGGCATCGTTTTCTCCTCATAGCAAGCCGCACCCCCATTCTACAGATGAGGAAACAGAGGCTCAGATGTACTCCAGATAACAGGCTCATAAGTACTGGTTTGTGGCACAGAAAGGTGCCAACGAGTGGGTTGGGATTATGATGCCACCAGCATTCGGTGACTCAGGCAGGAGTGGGGAGCCTCCGTCCCTCTCGCCGCCCAGGCTCCTGCGAGACACGGATGGGGTCACGGTGTAAACCCTAGGGCATCCCCGAGGCGCCGGCCCATCTCGTGAGTCTTTCCAGAACGATGCTAATAGCGCCCATTTGAGTTGCACCCCATGTGCTGGTCCGCATGAAACACTGTACAAACATGATGTCACTCTGTCCTTGTGAGCCCCGCGAGGCAGCGCTTCGCAGGTGAGGCCAGGGTGGCTCTAGAGGTGAAGTCAATGGCCTCAGGTCCCACGGCAGCAGGGGGCCATGCTGGAGAAGGCACAGCCTGGTCACGCACACCCAGGCCTTGGGCAGTGGGCAGGGCGTTCCCACATGGTCATGCTGGATGTTGTCCCGCTGACCCAAAACGGAGGGGGGGGAACTTACCAGGGCTGGCCTGTCTCCTGGAGCAGGGCCTCGAGGTGTTTGCAGGGTGTGGGGGAGACACAGGCCCACCTAGGAGAGCCTCCCAGCTCGATGGGTGAAGCATCACCCTGGTCTTGGGGTCTCCGGGTGTGGTGGGGGAAGCCCTGGAGGGGCCTCCAGTCTAATGGGGGAGGTTTAGCCACTGACCTTACTCCCCAGGAATGCGGAGCTTGGAGAGAAGAAACATTGCGGAGCAGGGCCCCAGGAAGTGCGGGAGGGACGCTGTAGCCAGGCCAGACCTGGGCCAGAGGCCAGGTGGGCCCCTCCCCTGTGGTGCTGGCCTGTGAATACCTGCCCAGTGGAAGATGGGCGGCCGGTCACGAGGGTTTGACAAGGCCTCCCAAGGCAGTCACACAGCCCCCACGGGGGACCTGGTGATGCAGAAGCTGCCCAGCAGGGTTGGCCTTGATCTGGCTCCATTTTCTGCTTGGGCTGCCCACCTCGCCTGGTATGGAGCTCCGGCACTCCATCCCTTCCCTTCTCTGGGCCTCAGTTTCGCCATATGCTAATGGGAGAGCCTCCCTGGACAGTCTTGTCCCTCCATGACTCAGCGGCCTCCGGTCCCAGACCCACCAGGACCCCCTGCTGGAAAAGCCCCTCCACCTCTAGTTCTCTCAGGTGACTTGCTCGCTCGCCTCTCAGCCTTCGATGACGGAGCCCCTGCTGCCAAAGGCCAGGCCAGCTCTTGACCACAGAGGGCATTGACGTCCTTCCCTCCCATGTCCTTCCTGGGCTGGGTGACACAGCAGCGTCTCCAGTCCCTCGTGTTCTCGGTCCCTGCTGGCATTCTGACCCCCAACACCCTGTTGATGGGGTGCAGGAAATGGGGGTCATCATGGAGACCCAGCGGCCCCTCTGTGGGAGCGATCCCAGCTGCCCATCCTGCTGGCCTCAGGGCTTTTCTGGTGACAGTCGAATGACAAAAGGGTTCACTGGAGCCCCCCAGCTCTGGCGGTGACACTTAATTTCCCCTCCTTTTTCTCATTAATTAGCGAGGTCTTTGCATTACCCAGCTGGGGTGGGGGGGCCCTAATGCCAGAGACATGTTCTAAAAAAGCGGCGCTCACGCATAGCCCTTGAACCCTGGTACCCTAGTTCTGAGCGCCAGGCTTCACACATAGTCAAATTTACTGCCAATTTTACTGCCGCCGTGTCTGTGCTGATTCACAGTGACCCCTTGGGGGTTTCTGAGACTAACTGTTCACAGGGACAGAAAGCCCAGTCTCTCCCATGGAGCCGGTGCTGGTTTAGCACATAGCAGATGTTCGGTAAATACTGGCAGGTGCCACAGGTGGTTGGATAAATGCACAGACATGTCCTCATTTGCATGACGGGCTTGTCATGGCACTGACGTCCTAGGGCTGCTGGGAGGAGTAGGGAGAAGCACCCGTAGGGGGCCTAGCATGGTACCTGACACACCGTCAGTGCTTGATGCACCAGGTCAACTGGAGGGGGGGCTACTACCTGGCTGCAATTTGGCAAGAGGGCATGATGTGAGCTTGCACCTGCTGCCCTCCTGGGGCCTTGTGGGTCTCAATTCAGGTTCTCGCCCACGGCCTTTCCAAGTCTGACCTGATGTCTATCAACCTCCGAGTCTTCAACCTGTTGCTCACGGGAACTTTCAGGACACCCAGACCCCAGTGCTGTTGTTGGCCAGGCTCCATAACAGTGCGTGGGGAGGGGCTAGGCGCCCTGGGGTCAGCCTTTGGGTTCATGTCAGACTGTTTTCATAAACACCTGCTGTGAGTGGCAGTTGCTGACCTGAGTGTAGAGTCCTGTTGCTTTGGCATCCAACCCTCTCTGAGTCTCCTTTTCCCTCATTCTGCAAGACGACTGGGAGCCGGGAGTAACGCGCCCACACAGAGCACAGCCCCTGCAGCCACACTGCAGGCCTTCAGAAACAACACCTCTCTTTTACTTTTAGTGGGAGGGTATGGCCTGACCTCTTAAGTACTTTATCTCTCAACCAAGGAGACAGGAGTCATGAGAAGTATGCTGGCAGCCCATGATTCCAGCTATGCTGTGGTTCCCAAGGGGTGTGCAACCGGCAGGGTTAAGAGAGGACAGACACTCACTGGGCTAGATCTGGGAGGGCTCCCTGGAGGAGGGAAACCCTGAGCTGAGCCAGAGAGAGGCCCACACTGACGGTGAGATAGGGCTCCTACACTGAGCCTGGCGGCAGGAGTGTGAAGTGAGGGTGGCCAAGGACTGGCTTTAAACCAGTGCTTTCCAGTTCAGCGAAGGCCTACGGAGTGGAGCAGGAACGGACCCAAATTTGTCAAGTGTGGGTGAACTGAATCAGTCACTGGAACAGGCGGACAAGGTGACGTGATGCCCTGCCAGTGCCCAGCTCAAAGACGGTGGCCGGCAGGGCCACTTTGAATGTGTGTCGCTCTCCACAGCTCGGATGGTTAGACAATCGCCTGCACCGGGCTCCTGACCGGGCTGCCCCGAGTTCCCGTTCCAGAGCTCGACTCTTGGTGTCTCCCATTCTGCCTATGATTCCTCTTCACCCCAGTTTTGAAAATTCAGCTCTGTGTCAATTTTGCTTTGGTAGTCATGACTGAACTGGTTTAGACCGGTACAAAGCTTCCCCCACAAAACAAACACCACCACCACCCCCACCAAAAAACCAAACCAAAACCAAACCAACTCACTGCCATCAAGTGTGTTCAGACTCAGAGTGACCCTCCAGGGCAGGGGAGAACGGCCCCTCTAGGTTTCCAGACTGTCACTCCATGGCAGTAGAAAGCCCCGTCCTCCTCCTGGCCAAGGGTAATCTGGTGTCACAGGAATGGGGTGGGAAGTAGAGTCCATTGCTGAGTGGGTCCAGTTAGGGAGGTCTAGCCTTTCAGCGCCCAGCAGTGTTGCCAGCAGGGCTTTGTAGTTCCGGGGAGGTTGGCTGGACCTGCAACCTCACATTGCCTTCATCCCTCCGCCTGGCTCCCAGGACTCCTGGGATCTACCTGGTCTCCCCCACCTGTCCAGCCTGAGCCACACACATTGCGAAGCTCTGGCCACACTGACCCACGTCCTGCTCCCTAAACACACCTCTGTGGGCTTTGCTCCACTGGTTCTTGGGCCCATCTGGCAAACCTCTACTAGTCCATTGGGACTTGGCTTAAAGGCCATTTCCTCTGCCAAGTCTTCTTGAGTGACCAGGAGTGGACGCCCTGCTTCTCTGTCCCACAGCATGAAGAAGCTCATCATTTTGCTCAAGTGCTAAGTGGCTGTGTGACCTTGGGCCCATTAGCAAGTCTCTCTGTGTCTCTCTTTCCTTATCTGTCGAGTAGGGGGAGTAATTGTACCTGCCTCTAACAAGTTAACACTTGAAAAGCATTTAGAAAAGAGCTAGCACTTAGTCGTAAATGTTACCTATTATTAAAATAATTACTATTAACTCACGGGGCTGTGAGGAGGATTAGATGAGCTAATACTTGCCAAGTACTTAGCATGGTGCCAAGCATATAGTGAGCTACCATCCCTACCACCCACCACCCTCCACCACCACCACCACCCCAACCGTCCTCCTCCTCATGGGCTTCCCCTGCTCCTGGCCCCCACCTCATCTTCCTCACCATCACCATCACTGTCTGGATAACCATCGCTACCACCACCATCATCTTCCTCGGTCTGACACCTGCTTCTCCCTGGACTGTGAACCCCTGAGTCTGGCCGTGTGCCTTTGACCCCAGTGTTCTGCCCCGAAGCAGGCCCGGAGTAGGTGCTCCGGAAGTGTTTCTTGGGAGACCCAGGAAGCAGTGGCCAGACCTGGGTGGTGTTGAGGAAGAAAAGATGTGGGGGGGATTTTGAGGGGGTCGCTGGTGGGAGGGGAGGGAGGACCCCAGGCTACTATTAACAGGGGCAGACAGGATCTGGAGGCCCGTCCTCCACAAGGTGACTCCACCGGCCTGGGGTCCGGCGTCACAGCCTCTCTGGAGCAGGAGGGCCACTCGGAGGAGTCTGGGGGAAAACAGGCTCCTTGGAAGTCAGTGCGCCCTAAGCCTCTGGTCCCAGGGAGGTGTGAGCCATTGCAGAAGCATGCTTCCAAA
>NW_022111357.1:28327114-28331749 GCF_000313985.2 Echinops telfairi | reverse complement strand
TACGGAAGAAAAGCAATGTGCTTCCATGAAGATTACGGCGAGGACACCCTATGGGATTCAGGTCTTCCCTAGAACACACGGGGTCACCAGGAGTTGGAATCAACTTGACGGCAGTGGGCTTGGTTGTGGGGTTCCCTGGCAGAGGGGTTTGGAGCTGGGAAAGAGAGGAGGCGTGGGTGTCACCAGCAATCACCAGGGAGTTAGGGAGGCATGGGGTCTGGTTCCTCTGGAGCTCCATCTGCCCACTGCCCTCCACCTCACTGCCCTGCTCTGGTGCAGCCCCCCATCAGCCCGCCTGGACCACTGTACCCCTCCTCCTGGCCTGCCTCCTGTGTGGTGGACCCCCCACCTCATTCGCAGTCAACACTAGGGCCAGCTTCTGCGTGACCCCGGCCTGCCTGTTTCTGCAACCTCCCGCCCACCTCTTCCCTCTCTCACCTTCCTGCAGCTCCTTGAGCCCCTGAGTCTGCCTCCTGCCACAGGGCCTTCGCATCAGCTCTTCTGTCTGACGGGAACACCACATCCCAGGAATGTCCCGATCCTTCCCACCTCTGAGGTTCCAGCTGGCCCACCGCCTCATCTGAGCGGCGTTCCCAGCTCTGCCTAACGTGTCTTTCATAGGACGGCTACCCTTCCTAATGGTCTTGGCCATTTTAACGTGTGTCTACTACATCCCACAGCCTCTGGAATGACCGTGTGAGCACAGAAGGTCCCATCTACCTCCCTCCCTGCTGCACCACGGACACCTTGTAGACTCTCAGTTAACGGAACAGACACCTGTGCTTGAGACCAGGAAGGGGCGGGGGTGACCCAGGAGGACTCCCTAGAGGAGGTGGTTAGAGTTGGGACAACTCCAGAGAGGGTGTTAGTGGTGGCTGGGAGGCTCGGAGGACCCGTCCTACCCTCCTTGCTTTATTCCTAAGAGAGTCCAGATGTCACCTTGCTCAGGAGAGGGCTGTGCTGCGAGCCCTTAGATCCCGGCAGACCCTGTTCGGCTGCCAGGAGCTGTTTAAGTGTAAGTCACATAATGACCCTGGGCCTCAGTTGCCTCAGCTGTTAAATGGGTGGGTGGTGGCAGTGTTTGTTGAGTGCTTTGCACGCAGTAGTTACGTGAAGCCTCCCAGCCACCCTGTGCCGCAGGTACTGCGGAAACAGAGGCCCGGAGAGGCGACATGCCCTCCCCAGGGCGGCACACTTGGCGAAGGATGTGGCTCGGTGCCTGGTCCTGGTGGCTGCTCACCACAAGGGGCGGGGAGGGAAATTGATGTGCCGTTTCTGAGGGCATGGGGCACAGGCTCTGGACCCCTCTGGAAGCTGCTTGGGACTGAGGAGGCCTCCTCTGGCTGCAGACCCGCAGGTCCTCCTAGAGCCTGGCCCCGCTCCGGGCCTGCCAGCTGCTTCCCGTGGCAGCGCCTTGAGTCACCAGCAAACCCAGCCGCGGCCTCCGTGCAGCACTCGTGGGCAGTTCATGACAGCCATTACCCCCATTATGAGAAGGTGATGTGATCTCAGGGCGCCCGGGAAGACCGGGGTGCTGGAACAGCTGCTCCCCAGGGACACTGCCTGTGGGAGGAGCCTCTCCTCGCCTGCCGACTCCCCTCTCCTCCTCCCTCGGACTAGGAGCCCTCTGAGGAGAAAGATACAGGTGCTCCCCCCCCCATTAGACTGGGCTCTGGACTAAAGAGCTAAAAGGTTCTTTTAAAACCGCATAACCGAGCTGGCAAGAGAGTAGGGCCAACAGCAGCCGCCGCAGCACCAACAAAGCTCGAGGCAAAAGAAGGGAAATGAAAGTATGTAAATCAAGCAAACCAAGAGTGGAAGCGAGACCGATCCGTCTTAGAAGAAATAGAACCCGAGCTCTCTTTGGAAGCAAAGATGGCGAGGCTTGGACTCACACTGGAGAGACCAGTCCTGAGGAAAGGTCTGGCGAACCCTGCCCGAGGCAGATTGGCAGCAGCTACCACAGTGGGCTCCACAAACCAACGAGGACGGGCCCGAGAGCATTTCAGTTTGTTTCTAACAAGGCAGCCGGGCACGCATAGGAGGCCCATGGAAGGCAGCTTACAAGGCGAAGCAAAGCGAGCCCCCGAAGCTGGCAGCTGCCCCTCAGGAAGGCCGTGAACTTGAATGTTGTTGTTTTGGAAATCGAGATGCCGTTTCCACAGCGTCCCGTTGTTCACCTGTTCTGAGTCTGCGGCACTGCGCTTTGATGGAAGCACGCTTGTGCACCCACCGCCACAATCAGGATAGAAATGGTTTTCGTTTTCCTCCCCCCAAATATCCCTTTGTAGTCAACAGTCCCTCTCACCGGCCCGCACGGATCTGTCCCCTACCCCTAGCCGGACTTCTGCCAGGCCACGAGAAAGGAAGCCCGCCCTTCTTGATCCGACTCCTGTCCCTGAACGGATGCGTTGGTGGCTCAGGCCCGGCGTGGGTCAGTGTCGTTCCGTGGAACGGAGGTGCGGACGCTGCTTCACCCGGTCACCCGTTGAAGGGCCTCGGCCTTGCCTCCAGCTTGAAGGAGGCCGCTGGATGCCGTTTCGTGCAGGTTGTGTGCGGACGTGGGTTTCCATTTCACTCAGACACACGGGCATGGGGTCGCTGCATCACGGGGTCGGTGCACGGCTGGCTCTGGAGGGAACTGCCGAACTGCTTCCCAGACGGATTGTGCCAGTGTGCCGCCCTTTCCCCATTTCCACCCGCCGGTCACGCAGAGCTTGGCTTTGCACAAACACACACAGACAGGAGAACTGGCCGCTTACCACTCAAGCAGAGAGAGGGGTTCCAGGCTGCTGAGTAACGGCAGGACCTCTGCAGTGGCCCACGTCTTCAGTGGAAGGGTGGGCTTGAAAGAGATGGCAAACGAAACTAAACACACCCCAAATGCCTAACAACCCCTCTCCCCAAAAAACCCCAAACAAAACTTGACATTGTTGATCTTGGCTTTGTCTTAGAACCTCCCTTCTGAGAGCCTGAATCACCAGTGAGCGCTCAGATGCGATCAGGTCCAACCCCTGCTTCTTCCTGGGTCCAGAAAGCTCAAGCAAGGATTTCATTTGAAGTAGCTCCTGGTGGGTAGCATTCCTGCGTCTCCTGCAAAAATAACCAGAATCCTTTCTGGAGGAAAGCCTATTGTCAAAAATAAACCACGGACAGGTTCACCGATGCCGGGCTGACAGACAACGCTGTCACCCTGTAAACCCTGTCACTCTCCAGTGAATCAGATTTTCAGGACGGTTGCTGTTGGGTGCCGTGGCATCCGTCTGACTCACAGTGACGCTACATACAGCAGAGCGAAATGCTCCAGGACTGCGCCCTCCGCTCCGCTGCCGTGTCTGCGTCCGTGGCTTCAGCCCTGGTGTCCGTCTACCTGGTTTAGTCTCTTCTTATTTTCCACCGGCTTTCTACCCTTCGCAGCATGGTGTCGATTTCCAGGGACGGATCCTTCCTGATAATGTGTCCAAAGCACATGAGATGATGTTTCCCCATCCTTGCTTCTAAGGAGCACTGAACTTCTTCCAAGAGATCTGTTCATTCTTCCACAAGTACAGTGTACATCCTATATTCTTTGCCAACACCGTCATGCAAAGGCACCACTTCCCTTTTGGTCCTTCTGAGTCCTGGTTCAGTTTTACATGTGCGGGAAGCGATTGAAAAGCCCATGGCTTGGGTCAAAGGCACCTTCTTTCTCAAAGTGACATCTTGGCTGCTGAACACTTCGAGAGGTCTTTTGTAGCAGATTGGCCCCATGCGGTATGCCATTTGATTTCTTGCTTCCGTGGGCATTAATCCTGAAGCAAGTAAATGAAGCTCTCGGCAGGGTCAACATTTTCTTCCTGTCTGTAGATGCTGCTTATTGGTCCGGTGTGAGGGCTGTGCTTTCTTGATCTTGAATTGTAATCCATCCTGAAGACTATAGTCTTTGATCTTCCATCAGTCAGTTTCGTTTTCAGCAAGTAAAGTTGTGTCATCCACATATTACAGATTGTTAACGAGTCTCATTTCTTCATGCAGTCCAGCATATTGGATTATTTGCTCAGCGTACTGCTTGAATACATATGGCGAAAGGATATAACCCTAATGCACAATATTTCTTGATTAGTATTCTGGAATTTCCATATTTTGTGTAATTCATTATGATCCGTATAGTTGGATGCACTTACACAGTCAGTAAAATGCAGATAAACATATTTGTGTATTCTCTGCTTTCAGCTGGAGTCCCTCTGGAATCAGCAACGACTGCCACATCCACTTTGAATCCAGCTTGAGTTTCTGGCCGCTCCCTATCAATGCAACAGTTTTTTGAACGATCTTCAGCCAAGTTTTACTTGCATGTCATATTGATATTGTTTGATAATACATGGATTCTGTTGAAACATCTTCCTTTGGAATGGACACAAAGACGGATCTCTTCCAGTTGGTTGACAAGGTAGCTGGCACAAACAAGGGGATCCCCACCAGCACAGTGTCAGCTTGTCGAAGCAGCTCAGTTGGTATTCCGTCAGTTCCTAGAGTCTGGTTTGTTGCCAATACCTTCATTGCAGCTCAGACATTCTCCCTTCAGCCCATCAGTTCTTAATCTCATGAGACCTTCTGAAATGAGGAAATTTTCAGTAATTCTTTTTGGTACAGTGA
>NW_022111357.1:28324124-28325654 GCF_000313985.2 Echinops telfairi | reverse complement strand
AAAACAGAGAAAAACCCCAATCAAAATGAAAGCAGAAAATATTAAAAACTGAAACAACTTTAAAGTGAGCCAAAAGGGAGATCACATGATAGGGTGTTCCTTTTAAACTCAACAACATCTACCATAATTGACTTTACAATCCTCTCTGTCTGATAGCAAGACTGTTCACATCCCTGGACTATGGACAGAGGGGATTCCCTGGAGACTCAAACCAGGTGGGGACTCTAGAAATGGATTTTGGGCTTTCCCTGTCATCCTTAACCTTCTATGGATAGGTGCTCTGAATTTAAGTTTTGAGACTGCTCCCTCCTTTAGATTTGGATTTTCTTGTTTATAATCCTTGAATCACACAGGCTGATGTGCTTCTTCCATGTGGACTTACTCACTTGATGCCTCGCTTAGATGGCTACTTGTTTTAATACAACCCTTTAGGACCCCAGGTGTCTCCCCCCCCCCTGATCGCCATACACCATCTGGTTTCTTCACCCCACTTCGTATAGCTTCCACATCTTCAATGGTCTCTTCATGAGGGCAAGTATTGAGTAGGGCTGCATCATAGAATTAATTGTTTTTGGATTGGGGCTATAATTAAGTGCAAGCTCCCAATCCGTTCATATATCTATGGTTTATGTATGTCTCTGGTTCACTTTAGAGACAGCATTATCCTTTTATGATAGAGAACATTATAATCACCCCCCATCCCTGGGACATAACGTAATTCTTTTGATAGTGTCATTAATTTAGCCAATGATACAGAATTTAAGATACTGTTGAGAAAAGGAAATTATACAAGTATAGGCTGGCCTTTTAGACATGAATCATTGACTTGTTCAGTGACTGGGCAAATAATAGGGGTTGGAGATAGGGCAAACTTTCAATAACACTCATTCACAAAGGCAGAGGCATGCCTGTCATAATGAGACACGCCATAAGACAAGCAAGAGAGCACTCAAATAGTAAATATGTGGCAGTCCCAGGCCAACATTTATTGGGTGCCTGTGTTAGTCTGGGTGACTTGAGAAACAAATCCAGGGAGACTCATGTATGTGTAAGAGAGATAACTTTATATCAAAGAGCAATTGTATATTAAGAAACCATCCTATGAGGGGCTGGCCCCAATCCCAACTACGTGGACACCTGCCTCTCCCCCCCAGAAGAATTTACTCCAGAGGACAGCACTGAAGCTGCAGCTCAGGGGGAGGGACATGTCTGATCAGAGCACACGGGTGGAGCACATCCAGGCCCACCAATGCCTGAGGACAATATTCCTGCTCAGAGCAGCCAATGCACAGAGAGGACCATATGGCAGGCCCCACTATGAGACACGACATCCCTCACTGACCCATAGACCTACAGGGGGCAACTCTGGAGACACAGTGTGGGAATTGTACTCGATCTGACCCCACCACACCGAGGCAAAACTCTAAGGGCATGCAACAGAATAGCAAGGGGAGCAGAGCAAGGAAGTCCCGAGGGAGTACCAAAAATAGACTTTGGGACCAGGGCATAGCACCTCACCAGACTCGACCG
>NW_022111357.1:28319840-28322306 GCF_000313985.2 Echinops telfairi | reverse complement strand
CAGAATCCTCATGAGAAGGCCATGCCCACAAGGAGGCATCAGCAGGCTGTGACCTGATTGACAGGCTAAACCCCACCCCTAAGCTTATTTATCCAGGTGACATGAAATTATGTAACTACCCCAGCGCCCTCAAAACAAGAGATCCGAGCCAAAGCCCAACAACCGCCAGCTCCGTAACTCGGGATGGCAGTCATCTGCTTCTCCACCACTGGGGAGTTTGGCCTTACGCTCAAAGGAGTAGACCAGGTCCTCCAATCTGCTGCAGATGAGTTTGAGGGAAAGCCCGGTTTGCTTAGTGGCGTTTCCACATCACCTCCTGTTGCTGTGGCCTGCGAAGGATGTGTACTTCGGAAGAACCGAGTGTACAGTCCCAGCAGTCTACAGCTCTCGGCCGGAATCACTAAGGGCTGGATAGAATCGTGTTGAAAGTGTCCAACTAGGGGCACGGTACCGGCGTATCCCCCTTGGAGTCTACGTACATGTTGTTCAGCATTTTTCTTGTCCCCTGATGATAGGTCGTTTCACCCAGTTTACCCACCAACAGAAGTTCAATTGTCTTCTCTGAGACATACACGGCCCGTCTTGACTTGAATTTCCAGGGAAGATTGCTTATATCACTCTCGTAGGAGTGTCTGCTGATTTGGGGTGACCTCAGCACAACGGCGTATGGCAGCAGCTGAATGGTCTTCTCCCGCTCCCCCGCTCTTGAGAAACTGACCCCGGCTGGGGGGAGGGCTCTCTGTCAAAGTGGTTGTTACGATAGAGGTGTAGAGGGTGTGATAGATGGCTCATGGGGACTAGGAGGCAGGCTTCCTCCCTCATTGCTTGGCAGACGATGAGAAGATTCCATGACCTGGGAGCAGGAACCAGGCTCTCCCATCTTCTTTTGATGTCATTTGCATCCCTCAGAATTTTGCTCATCAAAGCCTTCAAGATGAGGAGGGGTTCTAAAAGTTACTAGAAAAAAAGTCATTATCTTTCAGTTCCGTTTCTCTGTGAGCTTTCCGAAGCTTCCTCCTTGGCCACGCGGGGCTTGACATTTTCCTTTTGGATTTCATACTCCGGGCCTTTGCCCATTTCAGTGTCCTTGACTTTGCCTCTTCCAGCCCCTTTGACGTCTTCCGTTCTGTTCTCCTTGGCCCTCCTTTCTTCTCCTTGCCTCTGTTACTCTACGTTCCAGAATGAGTTTCAGAACCTTTGCCGACATCTGGTCGTTTCATCACCCCCCACTGCCGCCCTCTCTTTTGCACGGACTTTCATTTTCTTCACGGGTGATGTCCTCTAATGCATCTCGTCCGGCACCATCAGGGTTCAGTGCATCGAATCTGTCCTCGAGAGGGTCCCTAGCTTCGGGCGGCACAGGCTCCAGGCCATTTCCTTGGCTCCCCTGAGCTTGTTGTGAAGTTCCCTCAGCTCCAGCTCCCGCTCGCAGATGAGCAGTGGGCGGCCTGTCCCTCAGGTGGCCCGAGGTCTTGGTCTCATCAAGGGTATTGAGGTCCTGCATCGTCTCCTTCCACAGACGTAGATGCACAAAAACACTGTGGCAGTTCTCAGGAATCTAAAGAACCTGAACATAGAGCTGCTGCAGAACCTGACAGTCCTACTCTCCGCGAGGAACCGAAGCCCTGAAAGCGAAGATTCCAAAGAGATTTGCACACGGTTCTCGGCAGCACTGCCCCCAGATGGCCCTCAATGGACAGCTGGAGAACCAAGCTGTGGCCCCTCCATGCGAGGGAATGCCACTCAGCCCGTGGAAGAAATCAAGTCTCGTATATAGCGCCATGTGGTTGGCGCTTGAGTGGAATAAGCCAATCACAGAAGGACGGATATTCTAGGACATCACTAATATAAAAAGACAAGAAAAGGCAAATGTAAAAAAAACAAAGTTTACAGTGGTTGCCAGAGGCAGGAGAGAGAGGTGAAGAGGAGGTTAATGGTGAGGGGGTGAAATGCATTCATTAAGGGTCGGGTTGCACAACTGATTCCTGTAAACGATGCCAATAAGTTGTGCACCTGTAACAAGTGGAATTGGCAAAAAAAAAAAAGCAAACAAGGAGGAACAGCTTTCTGAATGTCAGACAATAGCAGACTTTAGAGCAGAGAAAATTGCCAGAGGTGCATTACAGAGCGATACAGAGTCAATTCCCCAAGAAGACGGCAGATCTCAGTGCAGATGTACTAAATAGCAGAGGATGTACCGCAGGGGCAAAACCGGAAAGAACTGATGCACGCTATGGACACGATCACAATTATAGTTGGAGATGTTAATACCTTGTCTTAGTAAGAGGATGTCACAACCGGATAGAAGGGAACAAATCCAGAGGAGGACCCGACAGCACCATCAGCCAGTAGGAGCAAATCCATGTTTACGGAGCACTCAACCACCGCCCCCTCGGGAACACACACTCTTTCCAAGATCCCATGGAACACATGTGGGGATAGGCTGTATCCGGAGCCATAACTCAC
>NW_022111357.1:28318084-28319160 GCF_000313985.2 Echinops telfairi | reverse complement strand
ACCTCTACTAGTGCAGTGGGAGATTTTCACACCTCAGTAATTGATAGCTATCTCAAGACAGACAAAATTAGTAACCAGTGGAGGATCTGGCAGACACAGACATTTCCATCTAATCAATAGATGCATGAGCCCGAACACACATTCTTTTCGATCACACAAGACGTGTACAGAAACTAACGTGGTGGGGAATGGACACGGAGCAGGTCTCGCAGAATGGCCACCAACTGCAGTGGGGGAGCCCCGGCGGCACAGAGGTTATGTGTTGAGGGCTTACTGCAAGATCAGCGGTTGGAAACCACCAGAGAACTCCCAGGGGAAAGACGATGAGGCTTTCTGCTCCTGTCTCAGAAACCCACAGGGTAGCTCTGCTCCAACGTACGGAATCGCTGTGGGTCTGAATCACCCTGGTAGGGAGGACTGAGTGCCTCGTGTTTTGGAGTACTTGCCAACCACAGCCTCTGACTCTGTGGTGTCCGGTGCCCTTGCGTCTGCTTTTGACGCCCAGCATGCCTGTGCATCACAGAACAAAGCCCGGCTGGTCAGTCCCCAGTCGTGCCTGCACTTGTACCCATTGTTGCAGCCTCGCGTCAATCCATCTGGCGGAAGGCCTCCCTCTTTTTCACTTTCTCTAATAATATCAACTTAGAACTCGGCAAGGGCAAAAAGAAAAACGCATGCACTTGGAAATGTAAAACCTCATTGGTTCAAGAAGACTCAGTGTGGTGGAAATTAGGAATCGCACAGTAGTAGAAAGGCAGCATCTGAAAACCCGAGAACAAAATGTATAATCTCAAACATAGATTCCAGATAAGAGAGAAAATCATTCATGGGCCAAGCACACAACTGGAGACAATAGACACGAAACAACCAAATAAAGGCAAAGAAAGGAAATGCAGCTTCCGCCTGGACCTTCCTTGGCCAGGTTGTTTCCTCGCCACCACGCGCCTGCTCCTGGTGCTCAGCACTGTGCTGTTAGCCGAGCGGTGATGTGTGGGGACGTTGGGTCTATAAAGGAGGTGCATGTGAGCCCATGCCCCAACCAGCCATGCCTGCCCATCAAAGGACAGTCCTACAGT
>NW_022111357.1:28316572-28317984 GCF_000313985.2 Echinops telfairi | reverse complement strand
CAGTAGTAGAAAGGCAGCATCTGAAAACCCGAGAACAAAATGTATAATCTCAAACATAGATCCCAGATAAGAGAGAAAATCATTCATGGGCCAAGCACACAACTGGAGACAATAGACACAAAACAACCAAATAAAGGCAAAGAAAGGAAATGCAGCTTCCGCCTGGACCTTCCTTGGCCAGGTTGTTTCCTCGCCACCACGCGCCTGCTCCTGGCGCTCAGCACCGTGCTGTTAGCCGAGCGGTGATGTGTGGGGACGTTGGGTCTATAAAGGAGGTGCATGTGAGCCCATGCCCCAACCAGCCATGCCTGCCCATCAAAGGACAGTCCTACAGTGTCAATGTCACCTTGAACGGCAACATTGATTCCAGTAACAGCACCGCCGTGGTGCATGGCCTTGTGATGTCCCCATTCTCCTTTCCATCCCCGTGTCTGACCGCTGCCAGAACGGCATCAGCTGCCCCATCGGAAAGGGAGAGTGACCACCCCTCCATGAAGCTCCTGGTGACGCGGGACCTGTGGATGGCACAGACAGGCTAGGAAATGCCGCTCAGATCAAGTGCCCAGCCCCCCATGCCGCTGTGTCTGTGTGGGCCTGGAAGGCACCGAGGGGAGAAGGGAGCAGGAAGAATTTCCAGACTGCTGTTTTACGCCTCTCAGGCTCCTCAACCATCTAAGACCCGTTTCCTGAGAGTCAGCATGATTTCCCTTTTGTAAACAGGTTCGCAGGAAAGGAGCGCGGTGGGACTGCCGGATAAAGGGATCGGTGAGTTGTCTTCACTGCGTTTGGCCGTGGGACTAGGAAGAGTGACCAGATTGAGCCCGAGCAGATTGCCCTCGGCTGGGTGATTCTCATGTTGTACGACAGCTGCCAACCACATCTGTCCAGTTGGGATCTTACACGAACACAGTGTCCAAGTGCCTCCCTCGGTGAGGTCATCACGTGTGGCCAAGTCAGCTGGCCCAGCTCTGTTGCTTCCCCAGGCGTGCCTTGTCCTCCTTTCCACGAAGTGTCCAGCGTTGCTGGCAGGGCATTTGACCACAGAACGTCAGTGGTGGCGGGCTGATTCTCTGTGGCTAGCTCATGCCTCCTTTCCTGTCTTAGATGGCTTTAAGAAGATTGATTATTAGGCGTTTGTTTGTTTTTATTGGCATTAACTTGAGTCTTCTTATGCTCTTAGAAACGTACCTTGGAATAAAAACTGGCCGATCCTCTCTTGTGTCAACAAAACGAAACGAAACAGAACACAAAAACAAAAGAAAGGAAATGTACACCTGGCAGTGGGAATGGGTAGGGAAATGTGAAAAGATAGGCCAGTGCGACACAACCGCTGAAGACAAAGCGGGTGAATAAGCAAATGTGGTGAAGAAAGCTGATGGTGCCCGGCTATCAAAAGATATAGCGTCTGGGGT
>NW_022111357.1:28314325-28315451 GCF_000313985.2 Echinops telfairi | reverse complement strand
AAAAAAAAAAAAAAGATAGGCCAATGATACGATAAGGATATGCAATAGGAGACCAGCGTGGCGCGTCATCTCAGCTTGGTTGGCCTTGGAGGAAGCACCCACTTCCTTCCATCTTTATAGGAGCTAAGCTTGTGCTTCTGGGAGTTCTGAGTTCCCACCTACAAGGCTCAGAAGTCTCGGCCTCCAACATCTCCCCAGAGAGGCAGCCCCTTCCTTCTGATCGCCTCCTGCTGCACGCTCCTGAGCTGATGCACAGGCTTCGAGGGATAGCAGAGAGACTCCATTCCCCGGAATTCTTTCTTCAGTGAGGAACTACTTGTTAGCTTGCCTGCGATGTAAAAAGAAGGGTGTGTATGATTTAACATCAGCTGCAGCGTCATGACACCTTTGCTTTCCAGCCTGTATGGGCACATGCATCTCCGTGCATATTTGAGCTCTGAAGGGAAACCTGCCACAGGTTGGCAGTGGGCCCCTCCACGTTGGAGCCCCTCAGTGGTGCAGATGGTTAGTATGTGAAAGGCTGGAGAGTCAAACCCACCCAGAGGTGCGTCCCAAGGAAGGCCTGGTGGCTTCTGCCCTAGAAACCCTACTGTGTGCTGAGTCAGAATTGATTCAAAAGCAGCACGTCTGGGTATGTTTAACTGGAGGAGCAAACTGTTTTTCAAAGTGACTGCACCATTGACATGCCCCTCAGCAATGCAAGGAGGTTCCAATTTCTACACGTCCTTGTCAACACTTCTTATGCCTGTCTTGCTGGTCACACCCATCCTTGTGGGGGTGAAGTACTATTTCCTGGTACTTTTATTGGCTTTTCCATCCCGGCTAATGAAGGAGCCCCAGGAGCACAGAGGCTATGCTGGGGTGCTCCCCAAAAGGTCTTCTTGGGGATACGTGAGGCTTCCAGCCCCTTGTAGAGTTCCAGTCTGGGGGCACGGGCAAGTGTGGTGGAGAGAGTGGAGGGTGCCCGGCTATCAAAAAACACAGCTTCTGGGGTCTTAAAGGCTTGAAGGTAAAGAAGCGACCATCTAGCTCAGAAGCAACAAAGCCCACATGGAAGAAGCACACCAGCCTGTGTGATCACGAGGTGTTGATGGGATCAGGTATCAGGCATCAAAGAACAAAAAAA
>NW_022111357.1:28308882-28314138 GCF_000313985.2 Echinops telfairi | reverse complement strand
TCAGGACCAGTGGTGAGAGTGGCGATACTGGGAGGGTGGAGTGAAGGCGGGGTAGAAATGGGGAACAAATCACAAGGATCTACATATAACCCCTTCCCTGGGGAATGGACAACAGAAAAGTGGGTGAGGGGAGACGTCAGACAGTGTAAGACATGAAAATATAATAATAATTTATAAATTATCAAGGGCATGAGACGGAGGGGTGTGAGGAGGGAGGGGAAAAATGAGGAACTGATACCAAGGGCTCAAGCAGAAAGCAAATGTTTTGAGAATGATGAGGGCAACACATGTACAAATGTGCTTGACACAACGGATGGATGTATGGATTGTGATAAGAATTGTACGAGCCCTCAATAAAATGATAAAAAATAAGAGTTTCAGTCTCATCAACTGCACTGACCAAGGTATTATGCCACCCCGACCCCCACCCGCCCGGGGGGACGAACAACAGAAACATGGGCAGAGGGAGACAGCGGATTGTGTAAGATATGGAAATAATAATCATTTATCATTTATCAGGGGTCCCCGAGGGTGAGTTGGGGGGGGGAGGGGGAGGGAAAAAGAGGAGCTGATACTAAAGGCTCAAGCGGAAAGGAAATGCTTTGAAAAGAATGATGGCAACCTATGTACCAATGTGCTCGATACAATGGATGGATGGATTGTTATAACAGCTGTAAGAGCCCTCAATAAAACGATTTATTAATTAGCCCCCCCTAAAAAAAAGAGTGACCATCTCAGGAACCCACAGGAGCAGTTCTACTCTCCCCTGTAGGGTCACTATGAGCCGAAATCGACCCAAGGGCCGCGAGAATGACCAATGGCATGGAGTACTCGTGGGTGTGCGTGGTGCTGGAGCATATCCTCTTAGGAGAAATGCCTACTTAAATTTTTGTACATGTAAAAGCTGGTCTTTTGATTTTCAGTAGGGATGGTTAATGTGTATTCTGGGGCCTGGATCCTTACAGATAAATCTCTCGGACATTTTTCTCCCATTCTTTGGGCTGCCCTTTCATTTTCTTTTTCTCTTTTTGCCTTTTCGTTTTCTCGACAATGCCCTTTGAAACAGAGCGTTTTAAATTTATATGCAGTCCAATTTTTAGGAAATATGCTCCAGCAAATCTGAAAAACTTAAATAAAATGAGCACATTGCCGCCAATATAACCTTATCCACACACCAGGGTGCAGTGGATGCTACTTAACTGAGAGGACCCTAACCAAAGGCACTAGCCAGTTGTAGCACTTACCAGTTCCCTGGTGTAAATACTCCCATTGCAGCCAGTTTAATGCTACCCACAGGGATAGTTGAATGTGAAGCCGGCCACTGAGCTGTCAGACAGGAAGAAGAACCCCAGTACTTCTAGAGCCATGCAATAAGCTGAATCAGTGGCCTCGTCCTGAACCCTATAAACCCCAGAACCTGCTGTGTCTGCCTGAAAACAAGGCCCCACCAAGTCACCCTCCACCCAGGGAGCGTGTGTTGCTGACGCTGCAGGTTGTGAAGGATGACATCAGTGGAGCCCCACAGAGAGCTCCCACTCACTCCTGGACCAGCTGCAGCTTCTGAGCAGCAGGATGGGGCTGGGAGCCTCTGAACGTAGGCAGGTGTGTGTAGACACATGACCTCATAGGATGTCAGACCAAAGAGGGCCAGCACCGTGCCCAAGTCAGACTGCAGGCCATGGCAGTTAGACCAGAAACCAGGCCCCTGAACCCCGAGCCCAGCCCCCAAACAGCACACTGAGTCTTGGCTAAAAGGCTCTTTTCAACTGGGATGGGGCTGAGTTTACTCTGAGACCAGTGATCCCAATGGGTTGAGTGTTCTCCAAGGCCCAGGCCTGACAGTGGCTGCCCCAAGGCCCCCGTTCGAGGAGTTCAGGGAGCCCCAAAGCTATAGCAGAGAGATCGGGGGACAGCCAGACCAGCTCTGAGCAGCCCAGGCGGTGGATGAGGTTTCCAGGGTGCTCTGCGCACACCCCAGGGAGAGGTGAGTGCCCCCCCGGGGTGCTTCTGGAGGCTATGGGCACCATGACAAGATCCAGCGTGGGTTTGGAAGCAGACCGGCCAGACTGGCAGGCCAGTTCCCCAGGTAGGCGCCGTGTCACCCTGGGCAGAGTGTCTCAGCGGCTTTGAACCTCCATTCCTCTTGTGCAAAGTAGGGCTAAGAGAGGTGCCGGTCTCACAATGGTTGGAGGCCCAGATGGGTAGGGTCCCTCCCCCTGCTGAAGTTATCTAGGGCAGTGGTGCTCCACCTTCCTCATGCCGCGGCCCTTTCATACAGTTCCTCATGTGTGGTGACCCCCGAACCATAAAATTATGTTCATTACTACTTCATCACTGTCATTTTGTTACTTTTATGAATCGGGCGACACCTGTGAAAGGTTAGTTTGACCCTCCAAAGGGGTCATGACTCACAGGTTGAGAACCACTGGTCTGGAGGCATGTCACACCCACTACTTCCCAGAGCCATTATTTTGGCAAATTCTCACCATGGCGGTCTGGGGCCAGCCTCCTCAGGGCATGCTGGTGGTGGTAGGCAGAAGCAGCTTCAGGGGAGATGGAGCCCCAGATGCCTCCCCCAGGACAGAATGTCCTTCTGCCATTCTCAGCTCGCCCCTCAGGGCCCTGGCGAGGGGAGAAGCTGCTACATGTGGCTCAGAGAGGAGGGGGGCAGTGGGGGTGCTGGTGAAACCCCCCCTGGGGGTGAGGGGATCATGCCAGAGTCCAGCTCTGCTGCTGAAATGCTGTGTGGCCTTGGGCAAGCCGCTCCCCTCTCTGGTGCTCACAGCATCCTTCTGTCAAAGGCAGGGGCTGGACCAGCTGATCCTAGGGGGTCCCTGCGGACTCTGACCATTGGGATTCCCAGCCCCACCAGCCTTCACTGTTGGAGCGGCTGGGGCAGGGCCAAGGTTGTGCCCCAGCCAGTTGGCTTGGCTCATGCAGAATCTATGCCCCAGGCTCCCCGGGCCAGACCAATAAACCTAGCTCATAAAAGCCTGGTGGGGCAGCAGGCCTCCCTCAAATAAAAACGTTTTCCAAACAGGATTGAGAAAGCCCAGCTCTGTCAGCCCTGAGGCATGCCATTGCCGGGGCACGGGGCACAGGGTGCCTGACTGCTCAGCCTCCCTGCGCCCAGGTCATGCAAACCAGCTCCCTCAGCCATCCAGCCTCCTCCCTGCCCTCCTTGGTCCTCCATCCCTCAGGAGGGAAACCTGGGCTCTTGTGCTCTCACTGGTGTGGCCTCCACCCAAGCATGTTTCCCTCTGGGCCTCAGTTTCCCCATCTCTAAACAGGAAGGCCACAGCCTGTGCTTAGCCTTATTTAACGTCTGCTTTTCTTAAACTTGGACTTTGTCTTGTGAGTAATAGAAGGGTCCAGAACCCTCTAGATCAGTGGTTCTCAACCTTCCTAGTGCCACGGCCCTTTAAGACAGTTCCTCGTGTGGTGGTAACCACCCCCCAACCATAAAATTATTTTTGTTGCTACTTCATAACTGCCATTTTGCCACTGTTATGAATCGGGTGACCCCTGTGAACGGGTCTCGACCCACAGGTTGAGAACTGCTGCTCTAGAACATGACAATGATCTGTGAAATGGGCTCAACTTGCACCCCCATTAGACACACACGCACACCCCATAATGGTTAGTCTCTGGCTCCCTGGCTGTGATGAGGATCGAGGCGTGGAAGCCAGCCTTGGGATTAAGCATGGCCTTCAGTTCCCAAGGTGCCCCCAAAAGCTCACCTTGCCCTCCCCCCTCTCCCAGACCATGCACCTAGAGAGAGCCCTGCATGCATGGGCAGGGAGGCCTTAGAACCCGGCCCTCCCTGTCACATGCTGAGAGTGTTGGCTCCCCATCAGATCAGGAGCCCCCGGAATGAGGGGCTGCATCTCTGTCACCAGAAAGAGGTGACTCCGAGGGTCAGCTGCAGGCCCTTCTGCTGAACAGCAAGAGAGTTTCATGTGCACTCCTCCATCAAACGGGAGCTTCTTCCAGAACAGGGGCTGTGTCTCCCTCTGAGATTGGAAGGCTCTCAGAAGTGGATGTGGCCCCTTCCTCAGATGGGGGCTCCTGAGGGCACAGGTTCTGTCTACTCCATCAGACAGCATGAATTTGGAGGGAGACCCTTTGCTGCCCCCATCAGACTGGAAACCCCCCAAGAGCAGGGCTGTGCCTCCCCCACCACGAGGAAAGGCAGTTTCCTCTACCCTCAGTCTAAGGGTGTCCTGCAGAACCAGGATGGGGCCTCCCCATTCAGACTGGCCCCCACTATTCTCCTGCATCTTTCTCCATCACAGCCAACACCCAGGAGACCCGTGCTGTGGACGGCCTTTGGTCACACGCTGGCCCTTGGGACCAGCACTGGGCACTGGTGAGAGGAGGCCACTCATGGGCTCAGGGAGGAGGGACAGGAAGCTCGTATTAAGCAAAGCAGTGGCTCGGAACGAGGGGCCCGCCCTGCCAGGCTGCTCTGGCACTGCTGAGCTCCTGGGGCAGAGGGCCAGAGTCAATGGAGGTGGTTCAGCCTCAGCCAACCCCTCTGGCCTCCCGGAGGGCCACTTGGGGGCCACAGGGAAGTGAGATGCTGCCAGGCAGAAGGTGGTGGGAGGGCCAGCGGGAGGTGGAGGGGTGAGCCTTGCCCAGTTCACTGAGTCAGAGCTTCTTATACAGGTGCAAAGACAGACCACAGTAAGGGGCAGGGGCTTGCTTACAGTCACCCTGCCAGCCTGCAAGGTGCCTGGCCCAGTGCGCTTCCCAATCTGCCTAGCTACTTCTTGGGGAGACACAACCTGCGCCCTTTCAGGAGCCCCCCATCTGAAGGTGAATATAACCCTCCACCAGAGTAACCCAGGGAAGGGTCGGTGTGGGGCCCATCTGGGATTCTTCCCTTATCATTCACCCTCCTCTTTGCCCTTTACCCGGAGCACTTTCCATGGCTCTTCCCCCAAATTGATCCCCAGGTGGATCCCTGGCCCGCAGAGCCTGGGAGATCGCACCCCTGGGAAGCTAGCTAGCGGTGGACACAGAATCTCCTTGAAGTCCCCTGTTTTATAAGGACCGTGTGTGGATGCTGATACCATTCCATGACCCAGGGCTGCCCTGGGCAGGCTGCTCACAGCACGCAGACCATGTCCAAGGGAAAGCTGGGCTGATGTCCTGAGCCCTGCTAGCCAAGCTGGGTGCCCTGTGTGTGGCTGCCTCTGTCCTGAATGCAAAGGGGCCCAGGGCCAGCAGGGGACCCGCTGTGATACCCCCACA
>NW_022111357.1:28305372-28307714 GCF_000313985.2 Echinops telfairi | reverse complement strand
GGGTAAATGGGTTAATGTTGGACTTGTGGGCTTGGGCAGCATTGGGTTGGGAAGTTTTCGTGATGCACATTTTCTTACATAAAACTCTCTTATCCATGAGTTGCTGTGGATTTGTTTCTCCAAAGTACCTAGACTAATACAGAGATGTTGATGGGAAATGCTCCCATTTTCCATGGGTGTCTGGGACTGGGTGTTACAGAGAAGGTATACATTTAACTCTAATAAATCCTGCCAAGCAGTTGTTCAAAGGGGTTCCACCAATTCACAGGCTCGGAAGCGTTGTCTTGGAGTTCTAGTTGCTCCACACCCTCGTCCCCACTTGGCATGACCAGTCTTTCCCCTGTGGACATTCTGGTAGAAGGACCAGCGGGCATTCCCTATAGTTCTAGTTCCGGTTTCCATCGCGAGTAAGAAAGTGGAGCATCTTTTTATACGCTCCTTGTCCATCTGGAATTCAAATTTTTAGCTCATTAAAAAAAAACCCAGATGGTTTATCTTCACGTTGCCCTGTGCTGTTAGATTCTGTTAAGGCAGTCTGACCCCGAGCGTCTCTGTGGACAACAGATCGAGCACTGCCTCGTCCTGGACGTCGTCACTCTCAGGAGCCTTTTGGCTGGACTTCCGGGACAGATCAGTTTGTCCTGTTAGCAGTCCAGGTGCCTCCAACGTTCTCCTCCAGCACGCCATGCAATGCGTCCATTCTTCTGCACTCTCCCTTCTTTAGCGCCCACCTTCCACGTGCACAGGAGGCGATGGAAAACACCACAGCTTGGACCAGGCGCACCTTAGTCCACAGCCTTGCTTTTCAACACCGTGAAGAGGTCTGGTGCAGCAGATTTACCCGGGGCAAGGCATCCTTTGACCTCTTGGCTGCCGCGTCTATGAGCACTGGCAGTGCCTCCAAACAGGATGAAATCCTTGACAACGTCAGTCTTTTCCCGCCTTTATCACGATGTCACCTATTGGTTCGGCTGTGAGCATTTTGCTTTTCCTCACATTGAGGCTGCGATCCTGGATCTTTATCAGCAAGGGCTTGAAGTGCACCTCGCTTTCAGCAAGCAAGCTTGTGTCATCTGCATATCTGAGCTTGTTAATGAGGCTTCCTCCGATCCTGACGCCTCCTTCCATAGGCACCATGATAAATTCTGTGTGGAGCCTGTCTTAGTTCTCTGGTGTCCCTACAGTCGAGATATCCCAGCTGGGTGGTTTTAATGAGCAGACATTTACTTTCTCACACGTTAGGAGCTGCAAGTCCAGATCCAGACACCAGCTCTAGGAGAAAGCTTGCTCTCTGTCTGTCTGTTCCCAGAGCAAATCTTTGTCTCTGCTTCCACAGCCCTGGAGCTCCTCGGTGTCTTGTCTGTGTCTGCACGGCACCTCTCTTCCCTACGTGTCCCTGTTTGTCCCTGTGCCGACGCTGCTCTTTTTATATCTCAAAAGGGGGTGGGTTTAAGTCTTGCCTTGCCCTGATACAGCCTTTATTAACACAACAGAGAAAATTCCTTTCCCAAATGGTGTCATATCTGCAGGTCCAGGGGTGAGAATCCCATCGCATATTTTGGCAGAGGTAGGAGGTGGGGAGGGGCACAGGCCCAATTCAATCCACAATGGGGTCCTTTGTCGGACATATGGATTGCGAGGACATCAAGATGGAACTCACGATTTATTTATTCCTCCGATTACCCAGCAGCGTCAGTAACGGATGACCTAGGCCCATGCTCGGGGCCTCTAGGGTATTGCAGCACATGTACATGACTCCTGCTCCCCTGAGGGCTCACCCCTGGGAGAGAGGACTGAAGGACGCTGTTGAAGGGCCAGCTCCCCTCGCCCAGCTAGCATGTTTGTTTTACAAAAGTTTTGTTTGTTCATCCAGTAACTGCAAATAATAAAATCCAAGACTGGAGGAGGGAACTGGGTTAGAGCTTAAATTCTGGGCACCTGGTTTCCAGAAGGTCCTGAAAGCCCCAACTCCATTTTCAGAGACCTCGTGTGGATTAAGCCTCCGGAGAATCCCCTCTGACCACTGAGCAGGGATGTGAACAGCCCTGCGATCAGACGGAGTGCCTTGAAAAGTGGGTGAATGCAGACGAAGTTAGGTTAGAGTGCAACACCTCCTCATGTGTTGTCTCTTCGGGCCCGTGTTAAAGTGGCTCTCTCTCGTCTCCCTTCAGGAGCCTTGGTGATGGAGTGGTCACTTGCTGGGCTGCTTTCCTAAAGGCCAGCAAGGTGAAACCACCAGCTGCTCCGAAGGAGAAAGAAGAGGCGTTCTACTCCCTCAATGAGTCTTGGAAACCCACAAGGGGCAGTGCTACTCTGTCCTATAGGGTCCCCACGAATCAGAA
>NW_022111357.1:28295690-28301035 GCF_000313985.2 Echinops telfairi | reverse complement strand
CTATAGGGTCCCCGTGAATCAGAATGGACTCTGTCCTATAGGGTCCCCGTGAATCAGAATGGACTCTGTCCTATAGGGTCCCCGTGAATCAGAAGTGACTCGGTGGCAGCGACGTTTTAGTTTTTATTATTTTCTGCTTTCTTTTTGATTGAGGTTTTTCTCTGTTCTGTTATTGTTACTGGTTTTCTTTGTGGATGTTTTTCTTTATATGAAATCCAGGATCGGTGAATCTATAGAGACAATAACTGGGGTTAATAGTTTCCTAGGGTTATGGCAGGGGAGGCTGGGGGGAGACGGGGAGCTAATGATAGTGGGGACAACAGTGAAGACCATGCGGTATCATTGACTGTGGTGATGAACGCACGACTCTCTGTATTGTGTTTAGATCATTGATGGCATGATATGTGAATTTTATGTCAGAAAACTGTTCCTCACAAGTTTGATCAGGAGACTTTCTTCAAAACCTCAGTGAGGTGTTTGTTTTCTGGGCTGAGTCTTTAAATTCTTTAAATGCTTTGCCGTGAGATTTGCTCCTAGAAGTTTCCTTGATCTACAAGCCCCACTGGCAGGACATGTGCTCACCTGCTGACCGCTCCCCTGGTGTCCGCCCTGGCTTTGGGTACTTGGCGGCGGGACCCACCAGGACCTGGGCTAGCTCTCGGCCAGCAGCTGGGTTCCTGGTGCTCAGCGGTGAGTCAGGCAGGGAGGTGGGGTCTTTGGCAGGACTAGAAGTGGGGCTTGATCTGGCCAAAGCTCTGGGAAGCTGGATCCCGTTTAGAAGACTCACCCTGGCCTCCCCACACTGGCGTACCCATATGATGTCGGGCAAAGACAGAGCCCTTGCACCCTGGAGGAGAGGACTAGATAGACAGACAGAAGCCAGATGGGCGGGGTGTATTTTCAAAAGTAGGTGCCCTTAGAAAGTGCACAGGGGGGTACTAAAGAGGGGACCTTAGCAGACTGGGGAGTGTGTTCAGGAGTCTGACAGTGAGCAGAGAAGGCAACGCATCCCAACCAAGCCCCCCCCCCCCACTCCCAGGGCCTCTGCTCTCCTGTTTTGGGCAATGGTGCCTGCCACCCGGGCTCTGCCAGCTCTGCCACCCTCTGGGGTCAGTTGAAGAAGACATCATTGGGGACCCTGGGAGCAGGTTGTGGGCTCCACCTTAGGGCATACGACAGACCCAGAAGCACAAGAGTCCTGGAAACAAGGGCATGCTGGATCCAGGACCTCGGGTCCAAGCCTGGGATAGGAGCTCTTCCACCTTCCTCTTGTCTGCCCGGCAGCTCCTGCAGGAAGGCTCGGACCCCAGAATAGACCCTGCAAGGGCCTGTGTTCTTGACGGTCTCTCTTGCGCCTTCCTTGTCGTCGGCGCTGTGTTTGCAACCGCCTCAGCCTCCCCCACCTGTGCCCAGGCGCTCACTCAGTGAGGGCCCGGACTGCCTGCCACCCCCCTCCCCCTTCCACCACAAAGGAGGGGCCAGGAGGCTGCGTGGGTGCTGCACCCATGAACATCCTGCAGGCCGGCTCTGGGCACCCCCTCACTCTCCATCTCTGCCCACCCGCCTCAACCTGTTGCTGTTCGGTGTCCTCCAGCCGGTTCCCACCCAGGCTCGACCCAAGGAAGCACCGCCCAGGCCTGTGCGCCATCCTCACCCTGGTTCTGACGGCTGAGCCCAGGGCTGCAGCCACGGCGTCCATCTAGCCGAGAGGACCTTCCTCTGGTGGCTGCCCCTCTGCCTTGCCAAGCACGACGCCCTTCTCCAAGACCTGTCACTCCTGATGGCACGTGTGAGTGTGTGAGGCCGAGTCTTGCCATCCTCATTTCCCGGAGCCCCTGCTGGACTTCCGAGGCAGAGTTGTAAGTTCTCTGGACAATGTGCTTCCCAAATGTCCTGCGTGCGGGCGAGAGAATGAGTCCACAGCCTGGGGCAGGCCCACTTGGGTCAGAAGCGGAATTTCCCAGGGGGGTTGGGGCAGGAGGCCAGGCAGACCCCCACGACCATATTAAGACAACCCCTACCTTCCTCCACCCTCAGGCCCGTGGGTCCTGTCTCCCATGAAGCCTGGTCAGCGTATGAGGCGTCTGAGCCACCAGAGTCCCGGAGAGCGTGCGGCTGCGTGCGGCTCACGAGGGGCAGTGACCACATCTTCCACGGCAAGCTCCCGAGACCGTGTGGGAAGAGGGTTTGGGCGGGACTTTCGGAGGACAACTCCACTGGCAGGACTCCCAGGGCACACTCAAGGCCACTCTCCAGCTGGCGGCTTCCCTCCAATGGGACCAAAGTATCCTGGGCAACGGATCTGGTCGCATGCAACATGCCTATGGCCCTCGTTGACAACGGCTGTTGCTGACCATTTGAAACATAATCATAAGTCTGAGCCATGGCACACCACTGTGGGGCCTAGTGTTTCCATAGGCACAGGGTTCGTGTGCAGAGGGGCGTGTGCAGAGGGCCAGGGTCTGGGGGTCTGGGAGTGGACCATGGACTTGGACCGTGGGGGGTGCAGAGCACCTGTGAATGACAGCATGGGAGCACTCCTCGGACAGGGCAGGAGTCTCAGGTTGTCTCCGATGAACTGCGTGACCCTGGGCTGGTGAGGTGTCTTTCGTAAGCCCTCCTGCCCCCACTCCGTACGTTCTTGGTTTTACATCTAGGACCAATGTAATGGTATGGAATTTTTAAAAGTTTTCTTTCCAAAAGAGCCTTGAACTTAATCCTCAAACTCTCGGTCCTGGTAAGTCTTTGGAGTCAGATTTGATTCATGTTTTCCAGGATCCTTAGCGGCTGGCTGAGTGGACCGATTGCCTTTCAAAGCACCGTGAGTTCGTGGGCGGCTGATGCCCTGTGTCTTAGTCTAGGTACTTTAGAGAAACAAATCCACAGCAACTCGTGTATAAGAGAGTTTTATGTAAAGAAGTGTGCATCATGAAAACATCCCAACCCAATGCTGCCCAAGCCCACACGTCCAACATTAACCCATGCGTCTGACACCAGTCCACAAAGTCCTCCTCCACCTCACAAAACAGAGGCAATGATGCCGACTGTAGGAGGAAAGCTGAGTCAGTGAACGAACAAGCATCTCAGCACTAGCAGGGGTCTCCACAAGGCTGCTCCAGCACCCAGGGCTGCATCGGGATAGGTCCATGTGGCTTCTCCTTGGGGATGTCTTGTAGGAAGTCAATCTTGCAAGCTGAAGCAGGGAGCTGCTAAGGCAGCTGCACCCTGGTGAGACCATCACAAAGCAAGAGACCTGAGAACTAGAAAGGCGAGGCTCACCACCCATTTATCCCTTCGCCTTTCAATTAGCCCCACATGTGATTATCAGCCAGGTTGGCACAATTAACTAACTCACCCTGTCTCCTGTGTGCCCTTCTGGCCCAGGGGCACTTCTGAAGGCGTGAGTGCTCTCCCTTCTCCGGCCTTTGCCTGTGCACGCTCAGAGAAAGACCCATTTGCCTTCCATCACCCTGGTCCCCCACTTCATTTCTGACTTCCTCTGTGGTTCATTTATTCAGACACTGCCATCTGTCCATCTTGGTGTTCGAACCTACCCAGCGACGACAGGAAAGGCCAGCTTAGAGGTCTGCTTCTGAAAGGTCACAGCTTTGAAAACCCTCTGGGGCAGTTCCCCGGTGACACACACGAGGGGGGTCGCCCTGAGGTGGAATTGGCTTGACAGCCACGGACAACCACCACCACCAAACAACTGCAATAACCTCATAGAAGACGCTTGATCAAAAGGGGGGGATATGAAGAACAGAAGTTCAAATTCTCCTAGATTCGAGACTTCCTGGAGCCATGAAGGAGAGTATCCTCTGATGTCTTCTTAAGACCAAACACATGGTAAAGCAATGTCTGCCTGGAGCGTTAAGCTCTTCTAAGATTGCTATAGGACCAAAGTGACAGCAGGGAGAGTAGATGGGGACTTGGGTGGTGGGCACGGGGAGGGTGGCAGCGAGCTAAGGTTGGGTAGGGGAAACAGCTCCAAGGAGGTAAGCAATTTCTCTGAAGGGCATGCGCCCGGAACAGTTGGATCGCTGCAGGTTCTGTTGTGTGTATTCTCAACAAGTGAAGCAACTTCAACAATGTATCTGACGGGTGGCAAGAGGCTACCCCGAGCAGACTTTCAGTGGGTGTCAGCTTGTCGGGGTGCCTAGGACTTCCAGGGTGTCACCATGTAGGGTACAGGCTGCCGCAGGCCAATAGTCACCTACCTCTCATGGTCCCTCAGGGATGCAGCTCACAGTGGGGCAGGGAGATGCCCTTGGCTGCAGCCTGAGGGAAGAGGGCACATCCTGTGGACTGGAAATAAGCATAGGGTGGGGTGTTGGCAGCTGCTGGGAAGTGGGCCGCGGACAAGACTCAGAGCCTCCTTGCCAGAGACTTAGTGAGTTGAACTGGGTTTTGTCTGGCACCAGACCCTTGTCTTCTAACCCACCCTCTGCTGCTGGCAGCTGTCTCAGAAACAGGCACAGCCTCTCTGGGCCTCAGTCTCCATGTCTATAGACTTCCCGCCAGCACCCTAGTGCTGGGTCTAGTTTGGTTGTACTGGGCCTCTGAGAGCCACCCTGGGGACCGTGTCCAGGAGGGGGGACCATGGAGGCTCCGCCCCAGCGCAACAGGAGTTCAGTGCTGGTCTGTGGTCCTGACCCTGCCCTCACGAGGCCTTCCTGAGTGCAGGGAGCAGGAGGTGGGGAGACCCCCAGGGACACAAGCAGGGACTCGAGAGGGGTCTCAGGGGCCTCATTCCTCCCGGGATCTCCCCCTTCTCACTGTATAACAGTCTCTCTTCCTCTCATCTTTCAGCTCACCGCTCGCCATCTCAGTCTCTGGCTGTCTCGAAACGGCCCTGTCTCTCCTTCTCAGTCAGGTTTCCATGGACACAGACGCGCTGCCTGACTCTCAGTCTCCTTTGCTCTGGCTGTTTCTCTCTGCCCCACGCCCCACCCCAGCCCCCTTCATGGAGCCTTGGGTTGGGAAGTGGGGGTCGAGATCCCAGCCACACCGTACTCCCTGAGGCTGCCGCCAAGACCCAGGGCCAGGGAGAAGGAGGTGGTAACAGCCCATGGTCAGGCCAGCGCTCTGTCAAGGGGTGCCTGGGACCCCTGCCTGGGGAACCCGGCACCGGTGGCTGAGAACCCACAGCTGCACCGAGCCTGGATTTCTTTAACTAAGCGGCTTCCTGACCCCAGCACCGAAGGCCTGGCTGGTCCCTGCCCATTCCCGCCCTTGTCCCCATGCCTTAGGGGAGGCAGTCTTGGCAAAGCGATGTGGAAAACAGGGCCAGAGCAGGCTGTTTCCTGGAGTGGAGCCTGAGTGTGTGTGGAGGCGGGGGTGGGGGG
>NW_022111357.1:28282870-28295590 GCF_000313985.2 Echinops telfairi | reverse complement strand
GTGTGGGTGTTGAGAGGACAGAATGCTTCCTGGGAGCCAGGGCGTCAGGGAGGACTTCCTGGAGGGGTGGGCCAGGAGGCGTCAGGAGGGGACTAGCAGGTGCTGAGTATGTGGGTGCTTTATAAGCTTGATCACACGTAGTCACCACGATAAGACCATTTCCTACTTGAGGCCAAAGTAGCCCGCTCCCAACATGCCCTCGTGCCCCCAGTATCCCACCCACTGCCCCTCCGGCTATGGCAGACACAGACCATGCATTGTGGCCTCGGACCAACTGCCTGTCCTCACCAGGCTTCCTCATCAGTGGCCAACTGGCCTGGTGGGTTTCTGAGAGCTCTTGTGGGATCTAAGGCCACAGGGGCTGCTACAGGAGCATGGGGACAACAGAGCAGGTGGGCTTGGAACCCCCTTCTGCCTGGCCCTGGATCCCCTTCTTTGATCTCTGTTAAACGTGAAGCCCTTGGGGCCACTGCCTCTGGGACCCACACTCCAACCAATTGGGTCTCTGTTGAGGTGGGCATCTTTAGTCCCCAAGCTAGACTCTGAGCCCTGCGCTCAGGCCAGGCTGAGGCGACAGGGGCTACGTCACTCACAGCCGTGTCCAGGGAAGCTTCAAAGCTGGGGGAGGGGCAGGGAGGGGTCCCGGAGAAATGGGGTCAGGCAGCCAGCACCCCCAGGACTTGATCCCCTGGCCTTCAGGCCTCTATACAGAGGGCTCCCTGGGACCCACAGACAGTCACAGGACGGTCCCACCCACCCAGGGCTACAGGTGGAGTGTCGGGGAGGTACAAGGAAGGGGTGTGGCCGGTGGCCCCCTGCAGCCTACAAGTGCCAACCACCCAGGAGAAAAGCCCTGGCGTCCTGCCCTTGCCACCCATACTGTGAGAGTCCCCCCTGGCATCACCCGCCCCTTCCCGAAGGCCCTCACAAAACACCCTCCCTCATCACAATGCATTCACACTCCCGCCCTCCTCATAAACCTCGCCCTCCTGCCAGGCGGGCAGGGGCCAGGCTTAGTTCATGTCCTCAGCCCCATGCCAGCTGCCGCGGTGGGGGTCCAAGGGATGTCTGTGGGCTCGGGGAGTGAGGGGCTTGGGGAGGTTGCTGAGCACTTTGGTTTCCCGTTTCCCCACTGAGAATGGTCGTGATGCCTCATCAGCACAGGACATGGAGCGCAAAGCGGGCGGGGCATTTCTAGGGGGGCGCTGAGCAGCCTCTGCAGACAGACAGACAGCCCCAAACTCCATGCCGTCGAGTCCACGCCACCTCCGGGCGAGCCGAGACAGGGCTTCTGAGGCTGGAAGTGTTGATGGGGTAGATGTGAAGGCTGCTGGCTGCTGGCTGTGTGGCCTGGCCAAGGCTCTCTCTCTCAGCTTCTCCCAGAGAGGACCCCTAGCTCCAAGGGAGTCAGGGGGTCTCCAAAGGGGGTCAGGGGGTCTCCTAAGGAGACCTCACCTCCAGCTGTGGGCTCTCTGCTCCAGCTCATGCAAGGAAGAGCCACAACAGAGAGAGAAACCCCAAACCCACCACCCTCGAGTTGACCTTGACTCCTCCCTGCAGGACCGGAGAGGAGGGCTCCCGAGACTGGCGGTCTTTAGAGGAGCATCTTGCCTCATCTTCCTCCCTCGGAGCAGCTGGTGGGCTTGAATCCCTCCCCTTGCTGTCAGCAGGCCAGCGTGTAACCCACTCCCCCACCTGGGCTCTGTAATGCCCTGCCACTCCCAATTTAATCAGAGGTTTGGGTAAAACATAAGAATACACTCACACACAAGAGAGATCCTGAAAGATACAAAGTATGCATGTCCCCACACTCCACCCCGACATATTCCTGCAGATCTCGTCAGACCCGACCATAAATATGCTGTGGATTACAGTTTAATATCCCATTCCTCCCCCTTTTACAAACTCCACCCAGAGGGGTGGGCACCGAGGGGCCAGGAAGAGCTGACCTTCTCCTCCTTACCTGGTGTCGTTTTATCTGTGAACACCGTGATTCCTGCTACCCACGATGCTCCCCCTTCTCCCCTTGGCTACTAGGGAGCTCACAGCTAAATCTACCAACCAGATTGGCTGCCCATCACGGTCCATTTCTTCCCTTTCTGCTGTTGGCTTTTTTCTTACCTGAAAACAAAAAACAAAAGCCATCTCTCAGCAGCATGAAATCCTTTCTGGTAGGACATGGAGTGTAAATCCGTCACAGAGTGGGAAGCATTGGGTCCTCCTGGTGGGGAGCAGAAGGGAGGGAGATGGGGCGGGAGAGAGAAAGGGAGGCTAGCAGGCTGGTGATAGGCAGGTGTCCACAGAGACTGGCTTGGTCAGGGCGTGAGTGCCCAGGGGGGGGGGGCCTGCACAGAGGGTCCTGGAGGGATTTTAAGCAGGGCAGGAATCAGGTACTAAGTGATGGAGGGACCCGGTCTGGGGAGCTTTGAAAGTCAGGCCAAGCTTCTATTTCCTTTTAGCATCATGAAATGCATCCCAGGCACTTTATACATGTCCAAGAGCCCAGGTGGCATGGTGGGTTAGGAGAGGGGGTGGCAACCACAAGGTCAGCAGTTCCAACCCACCAGCAGGTCTGTGGGAGAAGTATGAGGCCATCTCGTCCCATAACGACTTGCAGCCTCAGCCACCCACAGGGGCAGTTTGACTGTCCTGTGGAGTGGCTGTAAGTCGAGTTGTAATCGCAGTGGGATTTTGATTATAGAGAGGTTATTTCTGCCTTCCACATTATTCAAGGAAGTTAAACGAATTCCCCAGAGCCCTCAAAAGACGTGGTCGAGCCCAGATTGGAGCCTTGATACTAGGGCCCCAGTCAAACTAAACCAAACTCACTGTTCACGGGACTAGAAAGTCCAGTCTTTCTCCCTTGGAGTGGCTGGTGAGTCCCCCTTTTTCCCAGGCTGGGGACTGGGGTTATCAGCATGGGCATTGCTATCCAAACATGAGATACTATGGCCCTGCATTGGGAGACCAGGAGGTCCCTGAGGTCCCCAATAAGACAGGGTAGTAGCTGGGATGAGGATGGTGAGGATGGGGGTGAACAAGGAGGAAAGGGACCAAGAAGTGTTTGGGAAATAAAGCTGAGGGTGGGGGTCAGGTGGGGTGACAGGGTGCTGGGAGAGAGGGAGGGGGAGAACCAAAGAGGTTGCCTGAGTGTGGGGCTTGGCCAATGGGGTGTAGGCAGCACCTGGTGCTGAGAGGGGGAAAAGCCAGCTGCGGGCAGGGAAGGAGGTGATGTCCTGGGCAGGCTGCTGAGTTGGCCACCTGTGGGGCAGGTGATACTCATGGTCCCCCGGGCAGAGTCCGCCACCTGCTTGGCGGGGCCTGCATGGTGCCCAGCCCTGCCCGGGGTACAGTGTCATTAGCGCTGCTGACGCTGCCACATGGAGCCTTGGATGTCCCCAGAGTGGGAGGGAGGCGGGATCCTTGAAGGCCCCCGGTGCACCACAGAAACCTGAGCCTGGGCTTCTTCAGACTCTGAGGGGATGGTATAACCTGAGCCAGGTGATTCATGGTCCTCACTGCTTCCTGCTAGTAGAGCCACAGGAGCCCCCAGGCTCTCTAGCCCAATGGGAATTGGTGCCACCCAGTCAGAGCCCCCAAGATCCCTCCTTCACCAACAAGAAGGGTCTAGGATACGATGCTGAGCGCAAAGGAGGCAGGGAGAGATCTGGGGTCACCTGGGGAGACCCTAGAGCAGTGGTTCTCAACTTTCCTAATGCCAGAACCCTTTCATACAGTTCCTCACGTGGTGGTGACCCCCAACCATAACATTATTTACGTTGCTACTTCATCACTGTCATTTTGCTACTGTGATGAATCGGGCGACCTCTGTGAAAGGGTCGTGTGACCCCCAAAGGGGTCGCTACCCACAGGTTGAGAACCGCTGCCCTAGAGGAATGAGCCCATCGAAAGAGCCCAGTGGACTCCTCAGCGGGAAGAACTCTGACTTATGGAAAGGCACTTGCATGGAAAACGTGGACATGGGTCAGCGGAGACCAGCCCCTGGAGAAGGACAGCATGTTTGGGAAGGACAGCGAACAAGAGGAAGCCCCTCGACAAGATGGACGGACACGGTGGCTGCCGCCATGGGCTTATTCATAAGCCCAAAGACCATTGTGCGGCTGGTGCAGGCTGGGGCAGCGTCTGGTTCTGCGGGACATGGGGTTGCTATGGGCCGGAACCGACTCCCCAGCACCCGCCAACAACAGACAAAGTGCCTAGTAGACGTGTGCTGAGTGGACGAATGCAGACCGTGGCTCCAGACGTGGCGCTCTTTGACGTTGCTGTGTGGCCTTGGAGCCTTGATTTGCTCAGGTGGATGGAGGGTCAGGACTGATGGGCTCAGTGGCCCTTTCGGCTTGGAGCTGATGGATGCTGCTGTGTAGGTGGGACTGCCTGTCCCTGTGGTTCCCAGAGGTTCCGGGGTGGATACAGGCCACAGGGCAGGGTGTCCAGAGAACGGGACTCTGCTACCCCTCGGTCCTCCTGTGAGCACAGGCAGGGTGAGCGCGGGTGCCCCCAGCTGGTGCCAGCGTTCAATCAGCCTCTGAGTGTATTTCATGTCCTGGTGGCAAGGCTCAGCTGGACCCAGGTTGCACAGCTGTCCCTCAGGGACCTCACATGACTGCCCACATCTCATCTCCGTGACGCCCACATCCAAACCTGGTGTCTTTACGCCCATTCTGACTTGTGGAAGCACCACCCATTTCTGAGAGGGGTCTTCTCTTTTCCAGAAACGCCGACCTTTCCTTCCACAGAGCCGCTGGGTGGGCTCGAACGGCCGACCTCTAGGCTAGTCGTAGAGCGCAAATGTTGTCACTCTCCAGGGACCGATGCCGATCTGTGACCCATCGGAGCCGGGTTCTCACACCGATGGCCCCAGGACCAGGTCTGGCGCTCACCGGTGCGTTTTGCTCGACCCCACCTCTCACTGCTTGTCAGAGACACTGGCACTGACTGCCAGACAATGCCAGCCCGAGTCCCTGGGCCGCAGTGCCACCTCTCCCTAGGGGCTTGTACCTGGCAGCTTCACTCGTATTAATGCTACCTGCGCGGCACCTGGAGGCCTTTGAGTTTGAAAAGCTGGTCAAGCGAAATAGCCGCATCCTATGAAGAGGCCGGCGGAGAAGACCGGGACAAGCCCGCTGGGCGAATGGGATCCTGTGTAATCGAAGGCTGAGATAGCCAAAACCTTGGTTCAGACCTCTGCTCCAACATTATTTGTTTTAGAGACACCGTCTCTGATTACCTTTCCCCCAAACAATACCTGCCTCGCTCTCTACCTGCCTTATGTGTCCCCAGCGCCTGTTGCCGTCACGGTCTTTCTCCCGACCCCTCTCACTGACTGCTGCCTGTGCCCCATGAGGACAGGGGTGCGGTCATGTTCGCGGGGCCTGGCACCCGGTCTGTGCTCAAAGCACAGCTGCATCATGGGGAGAGTGGCCCGGCACCAGACACCATCCCTGCTCACTACCCTGGATCGTTCCAGAGACACCCTGGAGCGATCTGAGAACCCCCCAACCCCCTCACACCGGACAGGCCTCTCCTCCTTGTCTGGGGCTGCCCTTCAGACTGACTCCTGCAGGTTGGGGGGAGGCGATGATGTCACACAGCACTCCCACCCTCACTCCTCCCGGCTTCCTTACCCCAAATGTGGGCAAGTACACCTGCCATCCCACATTCAAAAAGACCACAGAATGGGTGTGCAGGGCAGGGCAGGGCAGGGGTAAGTCATGGTTTCTTAAGAAAAGTCATGAGAATTTCAAGAAGGGGAGGGAGGGAAGGGGTGGCAAGAGAGGTCAGTAGGAGGGAACCCTTGTCACTTTTCCTCAAAGAGAGAATCGTGGTGGTGGTTTAGCACTATTTGCTCATCGATGCCGTGCAAATAACACACCCAAGTATGTGATGCAGGGCGCAAAGGATCCTGGGATCTAACCAGCAATGACAGGCCCAGCGAGGGTCTGCGGACTGAGCCCAAAGCCTGGTGTGGCCACTTCCCAGCGTCACTCCTCTGTGCCTCAGTTTCCTCCTCTGTGAAATGTAGTCCCCGCCACCCAGGCTTGTCCTGAGGATGGGGCGGGCAGTACATGCGGTGGGTGGAGCCGGGCCGGGCACACAGTGAGGGCTTTCATGGAGTTGGCCGATCAAGAACATTCACAGTCTATGTGTTGCAGTGAGACAGGGACTTCAGCCCAAAAAGATCTTCAGAATGACAAACCACTGACCCACGCCTGCCATGTTTGTGTACTGTCTCCTGGTGGCACCGGGGTTACACGCAGGGCTGCTAACTGCAAAGTCAGCTAACCACCAGCCACTCCCTGGGAGAAAGATGAAGCTTTCTACTCCTGCAGAGGTGACGTCTCGGACACCCCCAGGGGCCGTTCCACCCTGTGGCCTAGGGTGGCTCTGGGTCGGCACTGACATGCTGGTGGTGGGTGTGGCTTGGTTTCTCTAGTTGGGCTGGAGGTGGGGGCTGGGGCCGGCATCAGGTTGGCTGTTCCAGGCAGGGAGTGTTCTCAATCTCTCTTTAAAAACAGTTTTATTAGCACTTCACCCCCATGCCGTACAGTTCAATTGTTCCCTCACATCCAGGAGAGCTGCACAATCATTATCGCAACTGATTCTAGAACATTTCCTTCTTCCTTGTACTCGTTGTTCGTCACGCAGTTATCTTTTTTTTACCAACAGTGGCAAAGGGAGGCACAAGAAAACATTCACCCGTTCTGAAACGTCTACACGCCTGGTGCGGCGCCATGATTGTCCGCTCCGTGTTGTACAGCCACGACGGGAGCCCTTTTCCCAATGACGCCACCACCGTTGACATAAGCTCACTGCCCCCCAAGCAATGACTCTTCCTCCTTCAGTGGGTGGTCTCTTTCCACCTCTCTCTGCGGCCCTCCTCGCCCAGAGCCGTGGACAGGGCACCCCTGGTTTGCACAGTCCTTATGCCGCTCTTTATGGGGCATGAGAGGACAGAAGAGATGTGCCAGGGATTCCTGGGGGTGTCCCTCTTCATCCGCCCCACGGCCCAGGGTGGAGAGGACGCGTTGCCTGCGACTCGCCATCTCTCCTCGAATGTCCAGTATGTCTCACATGCGACAGGTCCACCAGGTCCACGTCCAGGCCTCCCCAGCTCACCCGATGATAACTCCCTCCTTCCAGGGGCTCCAGCCCAGCCCCTCCAGCCGTCCTCCACCCCTCTCTTCCTCTCACGCCCAGGTGCCAGCATCCACAGACCTTGCCAGCTCTCCCTTCAAGGTGCCTCCAGAGTCCATCTGACTCTTGTCACCCTCCCTGGCACACCTGAGATCAAGTCATGTCATCTCTCTCATGGGTGACAGAAGGGTTTCATCCAACCTTTCACCGTAGGCCCACGTCATGTCATTATGTCTGTCTTTACACGGCTGTCTGTCCCCCCAGAACATCTATGGCACAGAGCAGGGATGTGGCTTGTTTTTAGTTGTTGCTCGAGCTCCATTGCCCGAAGGAGCATCTAATGCATAATCGTTGCCCAACAAACATTGTTCGAACGAGTGAACAGGAATTCGCAGATGCCCGCAGAACAGGCTGGAGGCAGAGCTGGTGGTCCTGAGTTGAAGGGGGGCGGGGGGCAGAAGGAGTTCTGCATGTCCCCGGCCTGTATGTCTGGTCCCATTTCCTCATGGTAGGGGGTGGGGGTGGGGTGACTTCTGGGGCACCTGTTGGGGCATCATAGAGTGTGGTGGGCAGGGGGATCTGGGCTCAGGTCTGGCCTGATCACTGTACTACCAGTGTAATCTGGAGTCCTGGCTCATACCTGGCACCTGCTAGGAATGGTGGCTCCACGCCGCCTGTCAGTGTGTCGCGTGCGGCTGTGGTGCTGCATGGTTTTCCATGGGCACTTCAGCAGGGTCACCGGGATGGACGGGTTGTAGCACTCTTTCCAGACTAAGGCAGTTTCGGAAAAATGGCTCAGTGGTGTTCTCTGAAAACCCGCCCGTGGATCATAACAGAACCTCGTCTGACAGCATGTTGGGAGATGAGCCCTTCCGTTGGAGACAGTCATAGCACATGGCGACTGGGCTGTCAGTGTCCGTGAAGATGGTGCAGGACCATGTTTTGTTCTATGGCTCCTGGACGCTGTGAGCCACCCAGAAAGCAGCTAACACCAATACCTCGCTCGCTCGGTCGGTCTCATGGCCATCGAGTCAATTCCAACTCATAGCAACCCTGGAGCACGGGGTAGAACTACCCCGGTGTGCTTCTGAGACCGTAAATCTTTGTGGGAGTAGAAAGCCTCGTCTTTCTCCCTTGCAGCAGCTAGAGGTTTCGAACTGCTGACCTTATGGTAGCAGTTATATCAAAGTGCAACCCACCAGGGCACCAGGGCATCTTACACCTGTATCAGTAGCCAGCCTTTCTCTAGGTCTGTGGTTCTCAACTTTCCTCATGCTGTGACCCTTTAAGACAGTTCCTCATGTGGTGCGCCCACCCCAACCATAAAATTATTTTTGTTGCTACTTCATCACTGTCATTTTGTCACTGTTATGAATTGGGGTGACCCCTGTGAAAGGGTCGTTTGACCCCCAAAAGGGTCAAGACCCACAGGTTGAGAACCGCTGCTAGGTGAACCGTAGGTGCCATGCTAACGCCCTTACCAGCGATCTCACGTAATCTTCACATCAACCCAAAGGGACAGACGCATGTGACCACCCCTCTTTGACCCAGGAGGGAACTGAGAAGCGAGGCAAGGCAGGCATGGTCACACAGGCTATATGAGGCCGAGCTGGGAGTTGAGCCTGGGCAGTCTGGTTCTACTGTGATTCACATGGTCCCCTAGCGTGTTGGCTTAGGAAATAAAGTCGGTGAACTGCTTAGCTGGTGCGCTGCACACAGTCAGCCCCCAGGAAAAGCTGATGACTATCTGAGTGGGTGGGGTTCAGGCTCACTCACTGCTCAGTTTGGAGGGCAGTGGGGAGGAGAGAGGGAAGAGAAAGGAGCTGCGTGGGGGGTGGTTGCAAGGCCACCTTAGATGAAGCAACCCCCTCTCTCCGTCCTGCAGACTGCCCTGGGCAGGCAGGTGTCCCTTCCTCAGCCTCTAGGTGGACAGAGGCTTGAAGAGGGTGGGGCGTGGTGCTGGGAGGTGGGGATTCCAGGTCACAGGGTGAAATTAAAAGGGAGGAGGAGAGCCCTAGCCCGTCAGACCTCACGTACCTTCCTAGTGGGGAGCTCTTGGGAGAGGAGCTCGGGCCGGTGGGGTGGCCAGGCCGGAGCCGATCGGAGAAGCCGGTGCTGGGAGACGGGATGGCCGGGATGGCCGCGCAGAGAGATGTGCAGCTGTCCCTGAAGAAGCCCACTTACGCCGTGTGCGTGGTGGGGGTTGAGACGATTGTGGATGTTCACAGGTGAGAGCCGGTGGGGTCCTGCCTGCCTGCAGGGAGGAGCAGGTGCTGGGGGATGAATGGAGCCTGCCGAGCACAGTGGCAGGAGACAGGTTGATTTGACAGGCCAGAAGGTGGAGCTAGCTGTGGGACCTGGGCGGCAGGCACGCTCGGCTGCCAGGTCTCCCAGTGGCTCGGCTCCGGCTCTTGGGCACGGCGCTGGGGCAAGGATCTTGACCTCGGGCTGCTGGATCTGGGGTCTGGCCTTGGCTTCCCTCCAGCCTCTGGCCCTCGGGGCCAGGCTCACAGGGCTGTCTGAGTGGAGCTTGTCACTTGTCCTGGTGTCAGAATGATTTGTTGCGAGGGAAGCAAACAGGACTGGGCTGCACACCTGTCTCTCAATGCCTTGTCTCAACCCATCACTCCGAGGCCGGGGTGGGAGCAGGATCGCAGGGGCCAGCCAGGGATGAAGAGGGCCTTTGGGGTGGAGGAGAGGGGATGGTGCTTAGAACAGGGCCTGGCACTGGTGTTTGCTGGGATGGTGGCTGTCGGGGGACAGCTACGGCCTCTGAAATCCTCTGTCTGTACTCAGCCTCGGTTTCCCCACCTGGCCTCTGGGAGAGTTGAACTTGGTGATGTCTGGAGGCCTTTCTGCCTCTGAAAGTCTGTCCTGGCCTCCACCTCTGCTGGATCAGAGAGCTGGACCCCTGTGGCTGGGGACTGAGGGGGCACCTCCACCACCACCCCATACACACAAGAGGGAGTGGGGATTCTGCAGTGGAGCCATCGGAGCTGTAAGCACCTACCACTTCTGGGGAAGCCCCATTCAAGGCTACACACACACACACACACACACACACACAGTCTCACTGACAGTCCTGAGGGGCAGTGATCTGGGCTACTGCTTTCCCATTGGTCAGCGAAGGAAATCTAGACTCAGCTCCCAGGCTTCAGACCTGCCCTCTCCCAGCCAGACCATGCAGGATGGGCCCATCTCCCTCCGGGCGGGCGGCGGCCTCTCTGGGGCTCCCGCTGGCCCAGCCCTCCTCCTGCCCCTCTCAGGAAGTGGCTTGAGGCTCCATGGGCAAGGCTAGAGAGAGAGACCTGGGCCCTCGGGAGAGCAGACCTCTGGGGACCCCTGGGGCGTTTGCTGACATCTCTGGGACTGTCCAGCCGTCATTTGCTCCAACTCCTTGACCCCAGAGGAGCCCCGGCAGCGTAGTGGTTATGCTTTGGCTGCGATCCCTAAGATCCACAGTTTGAAACCACCAGCTGCGCCATGGGAGAAAGACGGGGCTGTCGACTCCCGTAAAGAGTGATAGTCTCAGGGGCTCACTGTCGACTCCCGTAAAGAGTGATAGTCTCAGGGGCTCACAGGGGCAGTTCCATCCTGTCCTAGAGGGTCGCTGTGAGTTGGCATCGATCCATCGATCAATATATCGATGGCAGTGGGTTTGTTTAAACCATAGAGCTGCTGGGTTTGGCAGATACAAATACAGGATTGGAATTTCAGATGAAATGCCAACAAAGTATCACATACGTATGCCCTAAGCATGGCCTGGGGCCTGCTGATGGTCAAACACGTGCCAGTCACAGCAAACATCTCGTCCTTCCTCCAGGAGTCTCGCATTAACAGCAGGAGGAGAGAGGGCTCCTCTTCTCTGAGGGAAGACGGAGGCTTCCTGACGGCCCCTTCAGAACCTCAGGCAGGGCCTCCTGGTGCTGCTGACTGAGGTCAGCAGTGTCCACTGGGAGCCAGGACACCGTACGCAGGCGTCAGCAGGTCACCGCTCTCTCTGGGCAACTCTCTTTTCCGAGCACAGTGTGGGCTGCGTCCCCTCCGCAGCTCAGCTCAGAGGGAAAGAGCTGCCGGAGCTCAGTTCTGGGCCTGGGCGGCGGCGGCGGGTTCTGAGCCTGGCTCCATGTGTAGCGATGTGACCCTGGGCCGAGTCCTGTACTGCTCTGAGCCTCAGATGCCTTACCTGACAAATGTGGGAACCACAGCCCCTGTGTTCATGAACCGGGGAATCACAAATGAGATGGTGCCGACGTAATACCTTGTATGGCTGAGCTGGCCCTGGGAAGCCCCTTCTCCAGTATCGGTCCTCTCCACTGCTCCTCAGAAGATGGAGAGGACAGAAGAGAGCTCAGGGTGTCTGTGCGGGGAGCAGAGGGCAGGGCTGTGTGTAAAGCAAATAGAAAGATAGGAATTCGAATTTCAGATAAATCAACAGCAACAATTTTTGTGAAAGCCTAAGTATGTCCCGAATATTGCATGGGACATCTTGATGCTAAAAAAATTTATTTGTCTGGAATTCCAATTTCACTAGGCCTCTTGTACTTTATCTAGTCATCTGATTTTAACCTCCGAGTGGAGACAGGCGTCTTGCACCTGAGGAGGCGGCTAGGAGAGGAGTGACTGCTTGGGAGTCCTGATTTGAGCATGGTGAGGGCTTCTACCCCCAAGCCCTTCAGGAACTGTCACCTGGGGTGTTGGTGATGACTAAGGTCATAAAACAAACTGCATTTTGCAGCAAGTTGGCTTAAAATGAGATCTAAGGAAGGACTTCCTGACAGTGAGGCTGGGCTACTTGAGGAAGGGGCCAAGGAATTGGGGTGGGGAGGTTTAAGAGGAGTCTAGAACTCACCCAGGAGGAAGGGCGACCCTAGATGATGAGCCTGGGGCTCCCTCACCTCTGTCGCCAGAGTGCCCAGTGCCCGCTGCCTGGAGTCTGAGCCCTCCTGGAGACGGGCTATGTGGGGTGACCTCACAGGAAGTCATTAATGCCCTGGGGGTGCTGTGTGGCCTGGTTATTTGGAGAAAGATTTGTGTTTGGAGTGACTGTGCGCCTCTGGGTGCCTAGTCTCAGGAATTTCAGGAATCTACCCCCACACTACCCTGACATCAGTGGGCTCGCTCTGTGTCATGACCCCCGCACTCCAGTGGGCTGGCTCTCCATCCTGACATCAGTGGGTTGGCTCCCCACCCTGACCCCCAAATCCAACAGGCCAGTTCCCCATTTTAATGCCATACCCCATCAGGTTAGCTCCTGCCATGGCCTGCTGGGTCTGACCAGACTGCCCTGGATGTCCCTTATGGGGCACTTGGAGGTGGCCCCAGAGAGGCCAGCCTGGCCCTCCTTGTCCCTCCGGGAGTCCAGCACCAGGGCACAGGCTGGAGGCCAGAGTGATGGAAGCTGCAGGAGAAGTCTGGACAGGGACTGGGGGTGGGACATTCTCCTGGATGCTTCCCAAGACACACACACACACACACACACACACACACACACACACACACCCAGCTCGAGCCAGGGCTGAGGGACTGTCCCAGACCAGAGAGGGACCTGGGCCACTTCCGTTT
>NW_022111357.1:28272350-28282577 GCF_000313985.2 Echinops telfairi | reverse complement strand
TGGTGTATCTGAGACAGGAAAGGCACCTTTCTTTGGAAACAAGTTTCAAAGTCTAAATTTGAGTCTTCCTGGCGAAGGTGGGGCCTGGCTCCTCCATGTGGGGGTCGCAGAATGCTGTAGAGTCGTGGGGGGGCATCATCCTGGAAGCTTACAAAGCAGAGCTCAGGAGGAGCCTCAGAGAGGGCCGCTCATTCACCTTGAGGCCCTGGGTCCCAGCAGACGGACACCTGCCATCTTGACAGGCACTCTGACCTGGCACAGAGGCCTCCTCCTTGCTCCAGCCTCCTCTCTCCCTGTCATTTCTTGGAGTCCAGTTCTGGACTCCCTCATTCCCCCCTTTCTCCTCTGCCTTCTCAGCTCCCGTGACCTCCACCCACCAGGTCTGTCTTCTCCTCCCCAGTCCCTGCCCTGCCCTTCCCTACAGACCAGTGGCCGGCCAGACACTGGCCCCACTCCCCTGATCCCATGGACCCTGAGAGAAGACCTCCGGTGCTCACTTAGGACTTTAGAGGTTCTTTCCTGACCCCCCCACCCCAACACCCCTACCTGCCATGCCTTCCCTCACCCTGCAGGCCTGCCTTTACTGGTCTCTCCTCTCTGGTCTTTGGGCAGCTTCCCAGCTCTGGCCCTTTAAGACTGCAGTCAATGGGACACCCCCCCCCCAAAGCAGGGGCTGGGGTGGGGGGGAGGCAGGCCCAGCTGTGAGCTAGGGGGGTTCTAGCACCTCATGCCGGTGGAGGGTGGCCTCTGCCCCCTGAAGGCTGGACTGTAGCTCGGGGAGCAGTGACCTGCTGGGTCTCTCAGGCAGCACAGCCCCCGTCGCCCACCCGGCCTCGGTCAGCCAGAGCTGGTCCCCAGGCAGGGGCATAGGGAGAGTCAGAAGCAGCCGGGGGTCTCCGCATTGGCCCCCTTCAAGAGGGTCAATTGGGGAGCAGTAACTAGCAGTGGGAGCCCCCCCCTCAGGCCGGCCACCCCACTCTGGTGCTTTTCATGTTGGTGCGTCTTGCCCTGTGACTTGAACCCCCTGCCCTTCTGGATGGCCTGGGAAAGGGCCTTGGGTGGTCAACAGAAACTCAGTGATGACTCCCTTCCGGGAGGCACCTGCCACTTCTGCCATTCCCAGAGGATGGAGCCCTGGTGGCGTCGTGGTTGCGGTTGGGCTGCTCACCACAAGCCAGCAGTTCAAACCCACCAGCCACTCCCCAGGAGAAAGATGAGGCTTACAGTCTCAGGAGCTAGTTCTACCTTGTCCTGCAGGGTCGCGGAGTTGGCATCGGCTTGATGGCAGTTGAGTGTGGTTGGATGTGGTTTTGCCAGGGGGACCAAGGCCACCCCTTCCTCGGTTCAGAACCACCTTCCTGACGGGCTGCCTACGAGGATGCTCCGCGGGGACAGGGCCCTCTGAGGGTCCATTCACCAACAGGCTGGCCGGTGGCCACCACCTCAGGCTGGGGTCAGACTGGCCCTTACAGCCCCGTTCACTGCCCCCCTCTGAGCCTGTCTCTTGGGCTAACCCACCAGTGACCCCAGGCCGCCAGAGTCGAACTTGGCTCTGTTGTGCTCTGTTCCGTGGCTGATTCTCAGAACTTGAGTACCAGGCCTTTCTTCTGCGGGCCCCCTGGGTGAACGTGGACCGCTCACCTTTTAGGGAGCAGGGCACCGGGCCTGCGCCACCCCAGGCCCCTCCCATGCTGGACAGAGATAGTATCCTTGGCTGCTTGTATTCAGAAACACTGGCACCTGTAATGCAGATGAGGACACTGTGGGCGTTTGCAACCCTGAAGAGCAGTCATGCTACTCTCCGTCTTGCAGACAGGAGACCGAGGCTGAGAGGAGAAGACACTCCGGACGCCGAATTCCATGTCTGTTCTCTCAGGAAGGTGTGTGTGTGGGGGGGCTCTTGGCTGTCCCTCCTGGGGAGGCCTGCGGGTGCAGCTGCCTCAGCACTCCTCTCCAGCCCTCCTTCCCGACTCCCTGGGTGTGTCTGTCTTCAGCCATGACAAGGCACCAGGCGCCCGTAATGCGTACGATGGTTATCTTTGGGAAGGACGGATGGGGTATGGCCCCACCCAGCAGCGTGTTCCTTAAACAACAACAACAACAGCAACAACAACAACAAAACTCACTGTCATCCAGTCACATCTGACTCACAGCGACCCCAGGCTGTGGAGGAAACTCCTGCCCACGTCTACAGGTGTCAGCATGGTCCTCCCCGGCCCCGTCAGCCACACCAGCTCCCAGGAAGGACCAGAGGGAAAACCCTATCAGAGTCAGGAGTTGGGGCAGTGAAGGGTGCAGGGCAGACCGTGGGGTGTCCCATCGGTGACCTTTGCAATCAGCTGTCGGGTCACTGCTCTGTGCTGGCCGCCCGGTGTGGGGCTCCCGCACTCAGAGAGAAATAGAGCCCACATCTGCCCGGGAGGCCCAGCCGGGAGGGGAAGGAGCAGGGTGCTGGTGGTCCACACACATGGGCCGACTGAGGTGTGTGACATTCCCTCTTGCCTGAGACGGCGTGTCTCCGTCCGCCGGGATGAAATAACAAGAAGGGCCTTTCTCAAGGTAAGCCTTGAGGAATGGATGAGCAGGAACCGGCGAGGACAGGAGAAGGGTGAGGCGGGTCAGCAGAGGGAGCGGAGTGTGCAGAGGGCAGCATGTGATGTGGTCAGGGATCTAAGAACTTCAGAGTAGCTGAGAATGGTGGAGGGTAGGGCTGCTTGGCCACCAAGACCACAGGGTGTGGCTTTTCAAGAGCCAGGTTTCTTGGTCCAGTAAGAAGGCAGGGGGCGGTTGAGAGAGGCCCTGACCCCCGGGACCTGCTGTGCGTCCACGCAGCCTTGGTGGCGGTCATGGCCAGGCAGGTGGCAACACTGAGCTCCGTGCTTGTCCGCATTCTCGCACTTCAGTCTCAATGAGCTTCGGTGGGGAGGGGATGGTGACCAAGATCCCGACTTGACACATGCAGGGAGTCTCAGCGACTTGTCCAATCTCACTACGGGCGGCTGCTGCTGGAACTGCACCTGCCTGGTGCCAAATTCTGTGAGCTCAACCTCAGAGCACAGCCCACCATCTGGGATTCTTTCATGGGGCTGGGCCAGCCCTGAGGGTGCGCTTTGGCGTCAGACACCAAACCAAACCAATCGCACTGCACCCCCGGCAGGACAGCGCAGAACTGCCCCTGTGGGTTTCCCAAACTGCAACCCTTGACAGGGGAGAAAGCCTGGTCTATCTCCAGACAAGTGGCTGTTGGTTTCAAATGGCTGACCGTGTGGTCAGCCGCTGATGTAGAACTCACTGTGTGTGGCCCCTCTCTGAATTTCAACTCATCTTCTGTAAAGCCCAGGGTAATAATCCCCTTGCTCAGAAGGCAGGGCCATGAGGGTGGAATCAGAATCTACAGACTATAAACCCCACAGGGGCAGGGGCAGGGGCAGGGGCCCGGGCTGACTCAGCTCTGCTTTCCTGGAGCCCAGAACTGTGCCTGACACACAGTAGGTGCTCAGGACGTGTGTTCAGGCTGAGCTGCCCACACATGAATGGAAGCCCCTGGGGCCGCTGCCAGCTCTTTAGAACCAGAGCTCCCACAGATGGGCCAGTACTGGGTATTGGCTAGTGACTGAAGTGATGGGGGGGTTGGTGCTGTCTGCAAAGAAGAAGGTGATGTTGACGCTGGTAATGCTGGAACACACTGTCCTCAGCCCCTTGCATGGATTAGCCTGTGGAATCCTCACAACGGCCCTGGGGCAGGTCCTGGCTATCAGTCCATTTTATAGATGAGGAGATGGAGACGTAGAGGCCTGAAGGGACCCACCCAAGGCCCAGAGCTGGGAAGCAGCCAGGCCAGGATTCGAGCTGAGTCCATAGGACCCCAGAGGGGTTTGCAGCGGCTGACTAGATCCCTGGAGGAGGAATTGAGGGCCCTGGCTCTCCAGCCAGATCCTCAGCTCCTGGCAGAAACCGCCCACGGAGCAGGCTTGCATGAAAGAACTTGCTGGTCCTTCCCTCGCCCATGGGTGGCAGCTCCTGATGGGCAGAGGCTGGCAGGTGTGCTGTCCTGCTCGGCCCCTGGGTCACCCATCGGCTTGTTCTTTTGCCCTTCTGCCAGGTTCTGTACTAGTCTCCTTCCTAACCTCCAACTGCCCCACCACAATGTCCTAACACCCCTCAAGGGCACCCTGGTCTTTTGCCCACATGCCCCGCTGGGGGCTGGTCTGCACCAGCCAGGGTGCAGGCTGAAATGGAAGAAGTCGGAAGGCCCTCCCCCCCAGAGACCACCCTCTTTCTCTGCTCTTGGAGACCAGTGGGTGAGCTGAGGTGTGGCCTTGTGTAAGCCCAGTGGGCAGAAGCAGGTTGCTGCCAAGCAGAAGCTGTTTGGTACCAGCGCTGCCAAAGCACAGAGGGTGTGAGCTGTCTGTCTCGGAAGTGTTCACGCCTGACGGGCCGTGGGGTTCAGGCTGGGGGCCAGGCCGGATGGCCTCTGGGCCTCTCTGACTCAAAGTCTAGGGCACAGGTTCCAGCCTGGCCCCCCTAGGGCAGGCACCCCTCTCTGGAGGGCTGTGAGAAGGGTAGGGAGCCCTGGTGGTGCAGGGGTTGCTAGGAGCCAGCGTTGATTCAATGGCAGGGAGTACCCAATGTGGGGGTGAAGGGTGGTTCCTGCCTTGGGTCCCACCACACAGAGGAGCAAGTTTCTGCAGTGTCCTGTGTCTTCCGCATGTTCCTTGACACTCTTCCCGGCCCCACCCTCCACCACCCCCACCCTCGGGCCCCGTGGAGCACGCTCGGGGCACACACATGCATTTGAATGTCAGTTGGTACCGCAGAAAGGCAGAAGACAAACCTGCTGCTCCTTCCTCCCGTTGCCAGCTGTGTGACCCTCGGAAAGTTACTTAACCTCTCTGAGCAATGGCCTCATCTATTGAATGGAAAGAGTAACACCCACCTGGTGGGGTTGCGGTACAGTTCAGATGAGGTCCTGGGTGTCAAAAGGCCAGCAAACGCCTGGCACGTGGTTTAGAAAAAACAAAACACTTCCACCAAACGTGTTGCCATCGACATGCTTCCCACTCGTGGCAGCCTCGTGGTGTCGATAAGAAGGCTCCACGGGGTTTTCTCCGTGATAACCATTATCAAGGCAGATGGTCAGGCCTTTCTTTCATGTTCCACTGGGTGGATTTGAACTGGCAACCCTCAGCCTGGTAGTTGGGCTCAAATGGTACTGCCCTGAGACATTCCTTAAGAATGTGGGCTGTCTCCCCACCCCACTGTTACTCATGACAGTCTTGTGCTGCAACTGGTAGTAGACAGGGACCTGCCCACACAAGCAGAAGTGCTGGGGACATTCCACTGGCGTCAAATCCCCCGTCTTATCCCTGTGTGCCTCCTTACGTGAGAGTCTCCCCCTTCTCCTCAGCGTCTTTATGGAACCTGGTCCTGCCGGCCCTGCTCGAGGCAGGTGATGCAGGGGCATTGCTGGGGGAGGCAGGCAGGAAGCCTGCTGGGTGCAAGACTGAGTGGGGATGACCTGCAGGAAAGGTCTGAGCAAGTGTGTGGAGCACAGGAGGCAGGTGGAAGTTGGGGCATTGGAGCCTCTGGGAAGAGGGATTGTAGCAGAGCCAATGCATCGAGCACTTATTAAGAACCTTAAAATTAACCAAGATCCTCCTTACCATCGAGCCGATTCTATAGGACAGTGTAGAAGTGCCCCTGTGAGTTTCCCAGACTGGAACTCTTTCTCCCGGGGCGCAGCTGGTGGTTTCAAACTGCTGACCTTGTGGATCGCAGCCCAAGAAGTAACCACCTCACCACCAGGGCTCCTACTAAGTACAGTGTGTGGGACGGAGTAGAACTGCCCCTGTGGGTTTCTTAGGCTGTTCGTCTTTACAGGGGCAGACAGCCTCATCTTTCTCCTGAGGAGTCAGTGGGATCCATTCAACAGTAGTGAGGCAGCCCTGGACCTTCACTGTGCCCATCAGGTGACTGACTCCCAGGGGAAAGAAGCCACCTTTCCCACATCCTCCCTGCAAGCCATGGCCACCTGGGAGGAAGAACTGAGACTGGAACCCAGCCCCCCAGAGAGGGAAGTGCGGCCCAGCCACTGAGCAAGCCAGGGAGGGTCCCAGGCTGCAGGAGGCGGTCCTCGCTCAGAGAAAGGCTGTTCATGTATGGTTGATTGATGGCTACATTTGTTGTTGTTGTTACTGGATCCCAGCGGGTTGGCCTGGACTCCTGGTGACCTATGCACAACGGAATGTCACTCTTCCTGGTCCCTCACCATCCCCACGATCAATTGCAGGTCAGGCTGCTGTGATTCACAGAGGTTTCAGAAGCCGATCACCCGGCCTTTCTGACGAGCCGTCTACGTCTCTAGAGGCTCTGCAGACCCCGGTCCAGCATCACAGCCACGCGCAGACCCCACTGGCCAGTGGGCGGAGGCTCTGCATGGCTCACGTGGGGGGATGGGGGAGAGCAGGGCATCTGCCTGGAAAAGCCAACCTTTGCCCAAAGATGAGTGTCGTCGTCGGCTCCCTGGAACTCCTTCCCCTGGAAAATGCCTGTCCCTGGCAGAAGCCCTACTGGGCGGCGTGGAGGGGCCTCCCCCTAGCTGGAGACCGCCTGGGCGCTGGGCTGGGCCCTGGAGCCAGACAGAGGGGGCTGCACGCTCAGCCACTTAACGTGCTCAGAGAGCGTGTGCACAGGTCTGCATTAGAACCTCCTGCTCCGCCCGGGGAAGTTTCCTGTGCTGCTGACCACACCAGCCACCCAGCGTGGTGCTGAGGTGACAGTAGCATCAGGAAGAACAAAACAGGACATGTCCTGCTCTCGGGGGTGAAGTGGCTACTTAGATTGCAGGGCAAGCTGGGCAGCTACCGTGTCCCCGCGACTTCCTGTGTGTCCCGAGGCCTGTGCTCCAGGAGATGGCCAGTGGCTGACCTTCGGGGAAGTTGATCACCAGGCCCTTCTTCTGAGGCACCTCCGGGAAGACCCAGACCGCCAACGTTTTTATTAGCAGCGTGCTGACCCCCCACCCCCAGGGATTCCAGTTAGTAAATGTTGGAGGGCATCATGACCATGACGCTGCCCCACAGGGTTTCTTGGCTGTACTTTCCACAGATGCCGCTAGAGCAGGCCACCAGGTCCTTCTTCTGTGGGGCCTCTGGGTGGGCTTGCCATCAGCAGCCACGTGCTTCCCTGCTGCCCCACCAGCACTCCTTAGTGACCCGTGCCTGGACACTGGAAGCTGAGTCACGGGGCACGCTGTGAGGGTGCTGGCGGCGGGGGTGCTTTCCGGAAGGGAAGTGAGGAGTGAGCATGCAGCAGGTCCTTTTAGGCAGAAAGCCCCCGACACGGGGAGCCGCAGTCGACAGGGGCAGAGGAGGGGTGGGAGGGCGCTGGGTGTGCCTGCGGTCAGAGGCATGAGGGGAGGTGGGGGACGGTGTGGCTGGCCACATGGAATTGGACAAGAGACTTGGGGTAGGAGGGACACACAGTATGAGGGTCACTCAGGCCACCGTGTGTTGAGAACAGAGTATGGGGAGTAAGAGAGGAGGCAGAGAGATCAGACTGTCATCAAAATCCATGACAAGTTGGAGGAAGGGAGCGTTGTAGAGCTGGCTCAGGAACGTGGGTGTGGCAGCTGGAACCGCACAGATGTGGGTGGCCTGACCAAGGGGAAGGACGGGCTGCCAGGGACCGGAGGACGGGGCAGGGCCAGGCTTGGACAAGGAACAGGGAAGGAAGCAGGAACTTGGTTTACGACGCATAAGCTGCCTCTTAGACTTTCAATACCTCTTAGACCGGCTCAGTGGCTGCAACAATGGGCTTGGGGAGAGCCACGGTTGTGAGCATGGCAGAGGACCAGGCAGCGTTCGTTCTGTTGTGTACGGGTCACCTGGAGTCGGAACGAACTCAAAGGTGCCCAACAACACCACCAGCACTAGCATCAGACTTTCCCATCCCCTGTGCGCTTGTGAGACTTGGACAATGGAGGAAGACGGCAGAATGGGGGCATTTCGCTTGTGGTGCTAGGGAAGCATGTGGACTATTCCTTGGGAAACAGTGAAATAAAACCGAATACTCCTTAAGTGAATATGATATTTTGTTCTTTTGGCAGTTCATGGTACTTTTAATGTTCTTTGCCAACATCATAGTTCAAATGCATCCATTTCTTTCTGTCTTCCTTAATCAATGTTCAACTTTCACATACATATGAGGCAATTGAAAAATACCCTGGCTTTTCAACACTTTCAACAATTCTTGTGCAGCAGATTTATCTAATGTAATGTGTAGATTGATCTCTTGCTCGCTGCTTCCATGAGCCTGGATTGTGGAGCCAAGCAAGAGGAGATCCTTGAAAAATTCAATCTTTTCTCTGTTTATTATGATGATACTTGTTGCCCAGCTGTGAGGATTTGGGTTTTCTTTATGTGGGATTTTAATCCATACTGAAAGCTTTGATCTTCATCAGTGATGCTTCAAGTCCTCCTCACTTTCAACAAGCAGAATTGTGTCATCTGCATGTCGCAGGTTGTTAATAAACCTCCCTCTAACCCTGATGCCACACTCTTCTTCATATGATCCAGTTTCTCTGATGATTTGCTCAGTGTACAGATTGAACAAGTATGGTGAGAGGACGCAACCCAGACACACACCTTTCCTGATTTTAAACCACGCAGTGTGCCCTTGTTCTGTCTGAACAACCACCTCTTGATCCACGTGCAGATTCTGCATGAGCACAATGAAGTGTTCTGGAATTTCCATTCTTCTCAAGGGTAACCACAGTTTGTCATGAGCCGCACAGTCGAATGCCTTGGCATAATCAGTGAAACACAAGGAAACTTCTTTCAGTAGTCTGTGCTTTGAGCCAAGATCAATCTGACATCAGCAATGATATCCCTTGTCCCACATCTTCTGAATCTGACCTGAACCTCGGGCATCTCCCTGTCAATGTACTACTGCAACCATTGTTGCACGATCTTAAGCAAAAGGTTACTTGCATGCGATATCAATGATCTTGTTCTATAATTTGCACTTCTGTTGGGTCACCTTTCTTTGGAATGGGACTGGATCTCTTCCAGTCAGTTGTCCAAGTAGCTGTCTTCCAAATTTCTTGATTTGTGTGTTAGTCTGGGTAGACTAGAGAAACAAATTCATAGAGACACTCATATGTGTATAAGAAAGATCTTTATATACAAGAGCAATTGAATATTGAGAACATGTCCCAGCCCAGTCTAGACCAAGTCCATAAGTCTGCTATTAGCCCATATGTCTGAAACCAATCTCTAAAGTCCTCTTCAGAACACATGCAATGATGCCAAATGCAGGAAGATCACAAGCCAGTGGGTGGGGAGTCTCTTGGACCAGTGGCAGTGGAAACATCTCAATGCTGGCAGGAGTCTCCACGTGGCTCCTTCAGCTTCAGGGCTCTAGTGTAGCTCCATGTGTCTTGTCAGAGGGAAGACAAAGCAGAGAATGCCTCTCAGGGAGTGAGTGTGTGTCCCGCCTCCAGCGAGCTATTTATCCCCTTAGCGCCTCTAAATGAGGTCATCAAGCTGCGACCTGATTGACAGGCTAGACTCCACCTCTTCACTCTTCAGTCTCAAACTGACAACAGGTTATGTGACTACCACAACAAGGGAGTGCTCCCAGTGCTTCACCAGCTTGTTGAAGCATATCCATTGGTAGTCCACCAATTCTTGGAGCCTTGGTTTTGACTAATGCTTTCAGCGCAGTTTGAACTTCTTCCTTCAGCACCATTGGTTCTTGCTCATGTGCTGCCTCTGGAAATGGTGGAATGTTCTCTTTGGTAGAGACTGTGTATTCTTTCCAACTTCTTTTGATGCTTCCTGCATCATTCAATATTTTGCCCATAGAATCTTTCAAGATGGTAACTCCAGGCGTGATTTTTTCTTCTTCTTTTTTTTTCAGTTTAAAATAAGCTGAGTGTATTCTTCCTTTGGCTTTTCTAATTCTAATTCTTTGCACCTTTCATTGTAATATATTTTTAAAATCATCTTATTGAGGGCTCATACAACTCTTGCCACAATGCATGCATACATCAATTGTGTAGAGCACATTTGTATATTCATTGCCTTCATCATTCTCATAATATTTGCTCTCCACGTAAGCCCCTGGCATCAGCTCCTCATTTTCCCCTCCCTCCCTGCTCCCCCCTCCCTCATGAACACTTGATCATTTATAAATTATTATTTTGTCATATCTTGCACTGTCTGA
>NW_022111357.1:28236159-28271659 GCF_000313985.2 Echinops telfairi | reverse complement strand
GATCACACAGGCTGGTGTGCTTCTTCCATGTAGGCTTTGTTGCTTCTGAGCTAGATGGCTGCTTGTTTACCTTCATTATAATATTTCACTTTATCTTCTAAAGCTGCCCTTTGGCATTTTCTGCTCAGTTCATTGACTTCATTACTTCTTCCATTTGCCTTAGTTACTCTGCAATGAAGGGCAAGTGTCAGAGACTCTTCTGACGTCCACTTTGATCTTTGTTTCTTCCTTTCTTGTCTTCTTACTGACCCTTCGCTTGCTTCACGTGATGCTCTTGATGTCATCACATGGCCCATCAAGTCTTCTGACACTCCCGTGGGACGCATCAGATCTGTTCCTGAGAGGGTTTCAAAATGTGGGTGGGATGGTCTCGAGGTCACTTTTTGGCTTTGGTGGATTGTTTTCATTTTCTTCAACTTCAGCCTTACTTACACAGGACCAATTGGTGGTCTGGTCCACAGCCGGCCCCTGGCCTGGATGTAGCTGCTGATACTGAGTCTCTCCTCATCTCCTCCCACAATGAAGTACATTTAATTTCCATGTATTCTGTTTCTAGGAGATCCACGTGTAGCCTTTTGCGTTGCTGAAACAAATGTATTTGTGATGGAGAAGTCATTGGTCTTGCAAAATTCTATCATGCAAGGTCCAGCTTCATTTCTATCACCAAGACCATATATGCCAATTACTATTCTTTCCTCTTTGTTTCCAGCAATATCTATCAGAGCATCTGGAATGCTTGTCTGATCAAATTCACCCTGAAGCTGTGGCTGAATTCTCAGATTTGTGCACCACTAGCTTTTGTGGCTGATGCGTAATGTGGACAGTAGTTGTGATGGCTGGATTTCCTTGTGTGTGGATAGGCGCCCATCTCCGACAGCACTGTGCTTTAAATGTCCTTTTTTTTTTTAATGTCCTTTTCTGACGATGAATGTGGCACCATTACTCTTGATTGTGCCATTCCCGGTATAGTAAACCATATGATTTGTTTTCAGTCAAACAGGCAATTGCCAACCCATTTCAGCTCACTACTGTCTAGAATAGCAATCTGTTTGCATTCCATTTCACTTTCATCACTTGTAGTTTCCCTAGATTCAGACTTGGTACACTCCAAGTTCTGAGTACTAGCTGATGTCTGCGGCTCTTTCTTCTCACCTGGAGTCATTCCCCATCGACATCAAAGGTCCTCCTGCACTGTCGCTCCATCCATGCCAGTATGGTCGACTCTGCTTTGAGAAGGCCAGCCCTTCCTCAGCCTCAGGCACTCTCGGACAACATTCTGCTGCTAGTCCTGGGGTTCTCCGTACCTCTCAAGGATTCGACGCGCTCCCTAGGGTTTTCAGTGGCGCACTCCGCCGATGTGCACAGCCTGGCCCTTCTTTGCAGTCTGTTCTCAGTCTGGCAGCTCTGCTGAAACCTGCTCACTTGGGGGGACCCTGCTGGGACTTGAAATGCCAGTGACGTAGCTTCCAGCATCACAGCAACACGCAAGCCCCCACAGGACGACACACTGGCAGGCAAGTGGTGGGACATCTTTGCTTTTTCAAACTTTAAAAGGTCTTTGGCAGTAGGTTTGCCCCTGCAAAATGCCATTGGGTCTCTTGAACACTGCTTCCACGGACATTGATTGCTCTTCCGAGCAGAATGAAATCATTGAGACCGTCCATTCCCCGCCCCCACGTCCCGCTCCAATATCAGATGGAATGACAATAAGCTTCCTGGGAAAAGCACCAGCATCTTGTGGTGCAAGCCCATTTGTGGAGCCAGGTGGGAGGTACAGTGTCGGTTGGGCGTGGAGATAGGAGAAGGCCTTCCCGCCCCATCCATTGGCTGTGCGGCATTGACATGAAATTGACAGTCAAGGTGAACACGTGGCGCGGCATGACTAGTATGCCGTGTGCTGTACATCATTCATATATTGAATTGTGACACAAACTCATGTGTGTCCCAGCACCCATTGCCCACTCAGAGAATTGGTTGCTACCCTGTGCCAGCACGGACTGCCTGCAGGCACTCCAGGGCTGGGTGGTCAGGGCCGGCGGTGGGCAGGAAGCCTCCCAGGGACAGGGAGGAAGAGCCCAGATGACAAGAGCATTTCAAGGACAGACGCGACCTAGGCCAATGCTTCAGACGAGAGCAAGGCCCTTGGCCTCACCATCAGGACGGCTCTGACTGTGCGGTGGGGAGGGAACATGCGCAGAGCCATGGAGAAGGAAGAATCAGAGGCCCGCCATGCACTCAGCTCCCAGGCAGTTTTCCATAAAGGGGTCTGCTCCTGTAAGAACTCCGCTTGAGGATCCCAATAAGTGCGGCCCTCCTCTGTCCTAGACGGTCTCTGTGAGGTCCAACGGACTCTCTGGCACACCCCACCACTGCCATCCTGCTCAACGAGAATGAGAAGGGACGCAGCAAGGGGATAGGTGCATGCACCAGGGAGGCGGTGTGTGTGGGCTGGGGGAGGTGGGATGTTGCCGGGAACCTGGTTGGTGCCGGGGGTCCCTCTCCACTCCTTCTCCTGTAAAAGGGGGGTGGCAAGAACTGCTCTGCAGGGCTGCGGTGGGACCCGAGAGCCAGGTGCCAAAGAAGACTGGGGTTGCTGTGACGAGGCCCTCGGCATGCGAGTGACCCCAGCGGGATTAAGGCTCTGTATTCTCCAGATGACTTGCTATTTGGGTGATTCTAAGGGGCCCAGGAAGGAATAGAGGAAGGGGGATTATTTTTAAAAGGCCCCTTTAGGACCCCCAGCATCTTGGCTTTTTGGCTGTGCAGAGTCCTGGCACCTAAGGGCGTAGGCAGCAGCACCTTCTTTTCCCAGCACAGAGCGCAATGCATAGCAGCACATAGCTCATGCTCATTCAAGGCACGGAGACAGACGAGAGGCTGCCTGCCCCAGACGCCCCGTAGCCCAGCATCTGACTCCGGTGTGTTGTGCAGGGGACAGACTGGAGGGGCCCGGGAGGTCATGGAGGCTGCAGCTGCAGTGACAGCAGTGAAAGGGGTGGGAGGAGGTTAGGCAGTGAATTTCCTGTTGAAATGGAATGTGGGGAAGAGCCTCTCCCCGGAAGGCTGGCCGTGGGTGGCTGTGACGGAGGTATGAGGAGAAGTGGCCTCTGCCAAGGGCTGGCAGGTGAGTGCCCCCAGGCTGGGCACAAGCAGTCAAAAGTCTTTTCCACCCTTCCCTCTGGAGGCTAGAGGTCTGGGGTATCTGTCAGATGGATGAGGAGAAGCGTTCCTGGGGAGTGAAGCCGGGCACGTTCTGCATCTCCACTCGGGTCCAGATGGGCCTGAGAATCCCCTTGCAGAGTATGGGGAACTGGGAACCCATCCATTCATCCAACAAGTGCTTATTGAGCACCTACTATGTGCAGCAGTCAAGAGCTCAAACGATAGATTCCATTGGGTTACTCTGCTGCACAAGACCTCTGTTCAATGATTTCATATGCATGAGGAAGTTGGACACTGAATAAGGAAGGCTGAAACATCAATGCATTTGGACCGTGGTGCTGACGGAGAATCGTGAAAGTACCACGGACTGCAGAAAGGACCAACAAATCCGTCTCGGACGAAGGACGACCTGAATGCTCTTTGGAAGCCAGGATGGCGAGGCTTCGTGTCACATCCTGTGGAATGTTGTCAGGAGAGGTCCACCCCTGGAGAAGGACATCACGCCTGGCAAAGCGAGGGACCATGGAAAAGGGGAGACCCTCCAGGAGATGGGTGGACCCCGTGGCTGCAGCGATGAGCTCAAACACAGCAACCACGGTGAGGTTGGCACAGGAGTGGGCGATGTTCCCATCTGTGCTACCCGCCGCTGCTGAGAGTCAGGTCCGACTTTCTGGGACCCAAGAACAACGATGTGCCAAGGAACTCCGGTGGTGTTGTTGGGTTAAGTGTTAGATTGCCAACGTCAAGGTTGTCCGTTCAAACCCACCCGCCAGCCTGTGGGAGACATGTGAGATTATCTGTTCTCATGAAGACTTACAGCCCTGGAGCCCTGGAGCCCAACAGTGGGATCCTATGAGTTGGAGTTGGTTTGGTGGCCCGGTTCGTGCGTCCGCCGGTTACTGCTCTAGGTGCTGGGCTACGTCCGTGAGCACAACGGACCAAACGGGTCTCCTCTAAGATCTCTCTCGATGGGACCAAATTGACAACAGCAACTTGAAAGATTCCAGGGGGCACTCGGGAGCAGTGAGCTCCTGTGAACAGGGGTGTGTGTGTCGGGGGAGCAGCTCAGAGAAGAAGGGTGGGGTGGGTGGCATGACTGAAGGCTGTCGCCGGTGTCGAGGCCACTGTCCCATGGGGGGGTGCTCTGCTGCCCATGCCCCAGAGCAAAAGCATCAGAAGGAGATAGGTGATAGTGCTTTAAGTCAATAGACAGCGCTCCCGTATCCTACGGCGCTGCTAGGTGGGATCTAAAATAAGAGTCCAGTTGTGTGTTCTTTCTAAACGCATACAAAATCAGACAAGACGCTGGACCCTCCCAGAGCTGATAGACTGGCTGGCGAGATGACAATAAGCAGCGTGGTCACCGTGCAGAATCAGGGTCGGGGTGGGACTCGAAGGCAGCGTTCGGAGGGATGGAGGCGGCTCATTGAGAAGGTGACGCTGAGCAGAGCCCTGCAGGAAGAGCGTGTTCCATGCAGAGGGAGCGGCCAGTGCAAAGGGCCGAGGCAGGCCAGCGGGCATCTCCCTGGACCAGCAGGAAGGCCAGTGTGGCTGGAGTGGAGTGAGTGGGGAGTGTGAGGGGGCGTAGGAGGAGAGGAGACAAGGAGGAGCAGGGACACATAAGCAAGGACCTATGTGCCAGTAGGAGTCCTGGCGCCTTAAGCTACCAACCGGAGGGTTAGCTGTCGGAAATGACCAGCTGGCCCACCGGGGAGAGAGGTGACTTTCTACTCCTGTAAAGAGTTACAGTTTTGGAGCCCCCCAAGGGCAGTCCTCCCCTGTCCCATAGGGTGAGTGGGAACTGACTCCATGGCAGGGCATCGCGCAGCTGGTGATGAGCTGGAGAGCTAACTACAAGGTAGGCAGTTCAAATCCATGAGCGGCTCCTCAGGAGAAAGGTGAGGCTTTCTCCTGCCAGTCAGAGTTATCGTCTCAGAAACCCACAGGGGCAGCTCGACCCCGTGTTCTGGGGTTTCTCTGAGTCAGCATGAGAGTTTGGGTTTGGGGTGGCGACCTTGGCCTTGCACTGGGGGCGATGAGAACCCGACTTGAGCAAGGGAGCAACAACCTCGGGGTGTGTGTTGGGCGGAGGGGGTCAGACTGGAGGGGCCTCAGTGGGACTGGGGGACCAGCAGTGGTGAGTAGTGACAGTGGCCTTTAGAGCCGTGGCAGCAGAGGAGGTGGCAAAAACCAGTTGGCCAGTGGCTGTCCTGCTGGACTGGGCAGTGTGGAAGCGTCAGAGCAGAGGAGTCTTGGCTGTGGGAGTGAGGTTCACCAAACATGCCCTCTGGAGTCTTGGGGTTTTGGGTGGGGTCTCAGGCCACTCTAGGAGTGAAGGGGCTAAACCATGAGCTCTGTCCCACCTCTCCCCACGCAGCTCACCAGGGTATCTCCCAGGGCTCTGCCTGTCTGATGCCCTGGGACCATCTGCGTTTCCTTTGATCACACCTTCACAGCTGACACAAAGCTTAGCCGCCTTTCTTCTGGGTCCAACCCATTTGTGGGGAATGATGTGTCCAGGGATGGTCACATGGAGAATCAGTGGAGAGCGGGGCTGGAGGTCCAGCTGATGGATGCCCAGCCAAGGTCAGTCTCTTGGCCAGTGGTCGCTGATGTAGCTGGGGGTGCTCTCTGAATAGACCAGTTACCCAGCCCCTCCACCCAGGCCCCCTTTCTCTCCCCTCTGCAGAGATGTGCCCAAGGGTGCCAATACCTTCGAGGTCTCGGGGAGCTCTGGGGTGGAGGTCTTCGTGCTTTACTACCCTGCACGGGTGGCAGAGCCCACAGGCAAGGCCCACTGGCCTCTGGACGCTAACATGGACGTGGTCGTGTCTGTGAACACAGTCAGTCAGAAGCTATATGACCACAAGGTAAGAGGCCACTCGCCCATGGTAAGTGACTGGGCCCCCCACCCTACCCCCTCCATAGCACACCCCAGACACAAACCACTGACTCAAAAAAAACCCCACAAACATTCACGCTTGCATCCATACAACCTATCCTAATACAACCTCACAGACACTCAAAGACAAACCACCCATCGCCACGACGTCGGACACACTTATACATAGGAATCTGCAGTGTCTCTCACACACGGAGCCACAATGGCACACACACACACACATACATGTCCACATAGCACTGTTATCATACACACATGGAGCCACATCTCTCTCTCTCTTACACACACACACACACACACACACAAACACACGCACACATCAAACTCTAGTTTCCTGCATGGAGACAAGAATTTTGCCACTGAATCATCAGTGTCTGTATTCAGCCTATCCACAGGCCCCCAATATTGGCAGGACTCCACATGAGCAGCCCGTTCACACACATGCACAGACACATGCATGACCTTGTGTGTACATGTCTGGGTTAGGCTGGGTTGACGAAAGAAACAAATTCAGGGACACTCATATATGTGCAAGAAAGAGTTTTATATCAAGAAGTAATTGTGCTTCAATCAAACATCCCAGCCCAGTCCAACCCAAGTCCATACAGCTTATACTGGTCCTTAAGTCCCTCTTGAGACTCACGCAGCCACACGCAATGATACGGAATGCAGGAAGATCAAGGGCCGGTGAGTGCAGAGTCTTGCGGATCCCATGGTGGTAGACACATCTCCAGGGCCCTAGCACCAGGAAGGTAAAGGCAGAGGGAGAGAGGGAGGTCCCCTGGGCCCTCCTTATGAGAAGGCCATGCCCACAAGGAGGCACCATCAGGGTGTGACCTGACTGACAGGCTAGACTCCACCCCTACACTCATGTATCAAGTTGACGTGAAATGATGTAACTACTGCAATGTCTCCCACACTGAAGCACACCTTCTTCTCTCATGCAGTCAGCCCTAAGCACAGATGATACCCCTCAGTTGGCCCAGCCCAGGCCCATGACACACACTCAGTGACCTGATGATTCACGGGCATAGCCTTTCACACCAACAGGGAAAGGGGCGGACTGTGAGTTGACAGCAGGAACTCGAGTCTGCCAGGGCTCTAGTCCCACCTCCCCTGTTTGCTAGCTGTGTGACTGCAGGCAGGCACCTAGTGGACTCAGTGTGACTGTGCTCTGACTACTGGGGCCCCTGAGAGCACCTGTGTAGGGCATGTCACCCGGATTCTGACCATTGGTTGTTGTGATGGGCTTGGGGAGATTGTTCCCCTCCCATAGACGAAGAAATGACCGGCTAGAGAAACTGAGGAACTTATCTAAGTGAAAGTGACAGCTGCCCCGTTCGCTGATTCTCCTTTTCTGACACCCCCCACAAAGCACACCCAAAGGGTCCAATTGTTCTCCTGAGAATCCACCCACCCCTCCCATGTCTCCACCTCCCCCTGCCCCTTGAGCCTCACACCAGCTCGGAAGGCAGGAAGTAGTCCCAGCCAAGCCGGGAGCCTGTGGGTCTTGGGACCTCAGAGCAGAGGTGATCTGGTGGCAGCCACATCTTGAAGAAGGACTGTACCCCGACCCCACCCCCGTCTCTAAAGGTGATGGCCATGCTGGCTGAGGGTTGACCATTTCCCTGCAGGTGAAGGTTTCCTACTTCGGACAGCATGAGGAAGGTGCCCTGGGCCATGGGGTACTCTATATCACAGGTGCTGGTAAGTTTGGCCCTTTGACTCTCCATAGATCCACTCACCCTTTCCGGTTGGCTGTTTGAGAGCCTTATGGGGTCTCTCTTATCCCCCCGAGTGGAAGCTTGGTTTCTTCAGGGATCTTGTGTCCATGCTGAATCACAGGAATTCACACCCAGGGATACTTAGGACCACAGGAATCTAGAAACATCACTCCCCTTGGGTCATTAGCTGGACCCACAACAGGCCTCCTCCATCCAGGCTCCCACAGATGATACTTAGTCAACTCCCAGGCTCGGCTCTGGAACCTGGAGAAGCACATTCCAGTCCCAGCCAGAACCTCTGGCAGCCAGCTGCAGAATCTAGAACCTGAGAGTCTAATCATATGTTATTGGAGTTAAGGACCACCAGGATGGGCTCTAGAAGTCTCCTGGCCACCAAGGGCCAGCAACTCAACCTGCACAGACAGAGTAGGTCAGTCATCCCCACCATATCCAGAGCCGTGAATATCCCCCACACCCAGAACCTCAGTGGGGCAGCCACAGGGGCTCCCAGCTCTGGGCATGGTCCCCAGAGCAGGGAAGCTTGGTTCTATCAGCTGGCCCTGCTTTGGACAGTACGGGCATGCACACAAGGTGTGGGCAGCCCCTAGCACTGCCCTGCATCCTTTCAGACATCTCCCTGGATGTGGACGTGGGCCGCACCGGCAAGGTGAAGAAGAGCCGGGGTGACAAGGTAAGACTCCCCTGGCTGCCTCGAGACTGCAGGGGCCTGAGCCAACCTGGGGCTGGTCCGGGATAGGATGTGTTATCCAACAGGGGCTTAGGGAACCCATCCAGGGACTGCCAAATCACCGCCAATGGGCATGAACCCAGGCTATGCCGTGTGACGGTGTTCTGTGTGACTCTCTGGTCTCCCTGGGCGACCTTGGAGTTGGGGTTGGCTCTTTGGCTGGCTGCCTGTTCTATTTCCTGGGCTGTGTTTGGGCCTCCAAAGCTGGTGGGTGCTCCATCAATGTTTGTGGCGGCGGAACAAAGGCAAGGAGAGAACAGGTCTATTTCTAGGGGATTGGCTGGAGGCGGTCACTGAGGTCAGCCCTAGGCAGAGGGTGATGGCTGCAGGGGCAGCGGCAGGGGGGCAGCGGGAGAGGGGTTCAGGGCCTTACCCTGCGGGAAGTACCAAGAAACTGTCCCGGGAGGAATACAAGGCGCAATTTGTCAGGAGAGACCCCAGGGAGGCAGCCTAGATCAGGAGGCCTTGTGGACAAGGGCGGGCAGTCCCACCACGAGTGGCCTTGCCGATTGGTCACTGCGCAAGGTGACCCTGGGCTGCCCTTCAGAGCCCCGCTGGAATGCTAGCTATGCAGCTGGGGCTCACCTCCCAAAGCCTCTCCTCCCGCTTCTGCAAAATGGAGAAGGGAGTCTGCCGGGCAGCACCTGGCGGAAGAGGATGGAGTCAGGGTGGGGTGGGGGTGCCAGGAATGTTGCTGAATACAGAAAGAGGAGGGGGGGCAGCCATCTTTCTGACTTCAGATTGGATCTCTTTGTCCATGGGAGGATATCAACCTGTCCTTTTAGGGGCCTCTGTGGGACAGGCCCCGGGAGAGTGCTGAGCACAGGGCAGGTCCCCCAAGGCCCCAGGCAGAGCCATGTCTAGGAATGACAGTGTCACCAGGTCCGCCAGTGTGGGGCCTGGGCAGAGCCACTGAGGAGGGCTGGGCAGGTTAAGCACCGGGCAAGGATGGCAAGGAGCCCTGCTGCTCCAGTACCCACCCGATTGAGGGTCTGTCGCTGACTCTTCCTGCAAACCCAGATCATGCAAATCTCCAAGCTAATGAAGCAGCCAGGCCCTGGCCAGGTCCAGAGTCCCTGCTGGGGTCCCACTGACCCTGAGCATCTTGTTTGGTCACAGAAAACCTGGCGCTGGGGCCCAGAGGGCTATGGGGCTATCCTGCTGGTGAACTGTGACCGGGACACCTGGAGGTTCAAGGGGCCCGACTATGCCAGCAGCCAGCTGGTATCCCTGGCTGGTGAGTGGCAGAGGGTTATATGGGGCCGGGGAAGGGCCTGGGGGGAAGGTGGAGGGTGGTGTCTCAGGGGCCTCTCCCTGCAGACCTGCAGGACATGTCCCCCATGGTGCTGAGCTGCGACGGCCCGGACAAGCTCTTTGACAGTCACAAGCTGGTCTTGAACATGTCCTTGTCAGATTCCAAAAGAGTGGGGGTCTTCTGCGCTCGGGGTGAGTGTCCCCCACCCCAGTGCCCGTACCAGCCTCGGCTTGCCAATCCTGTCTTCCCCCATCTGCCCCTTACTCGTGCCTCCCTCTGTGCCGCTCCCTAAAGCTCACCCGAGGCAGCATATGAAGCCCACAGCCCCACCCGCCGGTGAGCGGACTCTGGGTCGGAGGGTCCCAGGGCGGGACTGCTCCCCGGGGTTTCTGGGATTGTCATTCTTACGGACGCAGATGGTCAGTTCTGGGCACACTCACCTTGCCAAACTTCAGTTACTGTTTTTGTTGTTTGCCAGCCAGTTGATGCCAACGGGGTGGCCCTGCAGGCCAGAGCCGAGCAGCCCCCACAGTGTTCCCCAGGCTGCTCTTGTCATGGGGGCAGATCGCAGGCCTTTTCTGCCACAGGCTGGCTGGTGGGATCGAACCACTGACCTTTGGGTGGTTGCAGCCACAGGCTAACCATTAGGCCCCCAGGGTCTGGGTATGAAGTCAAGCACAGACCATCCGTGCCTCAGGGATGCTAGCTCACCTCGTTCTCCCCTGAGAAAGACACTCCACAGCCAGCCCTGTTTTACAGAGGGGGAAACTGAGGCTCGGATGCATGGATTCACTGTCTCAAGGCATCTACCCCCATCTAGTTGGGGGTAGAGCGGTGTTGGAACTCTGACCTCCTTGGTTCAAAGTCCTCCTCTGTGCCCTCCTCTGGTCATTCCACGTCGACCAGCTCTCACCACATGTTGGGCACTGTCCATGCAGGGTCAGTGGGGATGTGGGGGGCCAGCGAAGTTGCAGCCCCGGCCTGCAGGTCTGTCCTTGGGCTCTGAGCCAGGCTGTCAATGAATCTAAGTCTGGGACTTTAGAAAGCACCCATGCACAATCCCACCCATGTGTGGGGTCCGTCCTCCTGTGTACTTCCCGTCACCCTCCTCTGCTCAGCCTGCCCAGACTTGGTCCAGCTAAGCAGGGACTGAGATGTGCGCTGGGTGCGCCCATGGGGGCCAGCAGCCTCGGTCAGCCAAGGAGTGGGCAACCCTCTCTACTGTGGACAACAGGGAGGAAGGGAGGGATACTTTCTCATTCGGCCCTCGGGGGAGGAGATGGGGGCAGACAGACTGTGTGCCAGGGGCTTCTGTCTGCTTCCTGTTTAAAGCGGACACTGACCCCAGGTGAAGAACCAAGGCTCAGAGAGGTTGAGCATTGAGCCAAGCTCCCGCAGCCCCCATGAGGCCATGGTGGAGCGGAACCCTAGTTGCACAAAGATGGCTGTGGCCCTGGTTCGCGGTCTGGGCCTCCTGTCCTGTGGCCCCAGGGTGGCACTGACTCTGGCTCTCCTAGGTGAGGGCTCCCTGTCAGACTACAGGATGGTGCTGGGCCGCCGCCACCTGTCCTACGAGGTGGAGCGGCAGCCGGGCGAGCGGGAGATCAGCTTCTACGTGGAGGGGCTCGACTTCCCGGACGCCAACTTCTCGGGGCTGGTCTCCCTCAGTGTCAGCCTGCTGGACACCAGGGTGTGTACGGCGGAGGGGCTGGCGTGGCCCGAGGGGCTTGGGGCTACATGGAGTCCCCGTGGGGCTCATGAGCCATGTGCCCCTTAGTCCCTGTCCAAGGTCCCCCTCTTCACCGACATCGTGACCTTCCGCCTAGCGCCCTGGATCATGACCCCCAACACCCAGCCCCCGCTGGAGCTGTATGTGTGCAGGTGAGCCCCCTACAGCAGGCTCAGGAGGAAGGGGAGTGCGGGGGCCCGGTTTGGTCCTGCTCCCAGATTGGACTGATCCATTGGGGGGCACTGGGGATGCAGAGCCGTACACAGGGCAGCAGTGGGCAGGCACAGGGCAGCAGCAGGTAGGCACAGGCAGCAGTGGGCAGGCATGGGGCAGCAGTGGGTAGGTGCAGGCATCAGTGGCTGGACACCGCCTAGCAGCCCGCTGGTTTTGGCGTCAGCACCCCTCCCCAACTCTGAGCAGCCAAAGGCAGCTGTCTGGTCCTACTCTGCACTTGGCACGTGGCCTCAGTCTGGCAGTGGGGCCAGGCTGCCGGGGGTCACAGGAAACTGGACCTTTGCTCTGAAGTGGGGGCCCACAGTGCCCGCTGAGGATGTAGGGACCCACCTGCCTGCTGGGGTCCCCTCCAAGAATCCCTGTCAAGCCCTGAGAGGGCGGGCAAGGCCACCCCAGGCCTCTGTCAGGGGTCAGAGCAGCGGACAGGGCCCCGTAGGACCAACAGGGGTCAGAGCTCTCGGAGGGGTGTGGCCAACAGGTCTGTATCACTTACCTCGGTTCAGGTGTGACCTATTCCTCCTCCCACTTCAGCCACCTCTGGCCTCTCCATACCTCCCCTCCAGCTCCACACCATCACTGGATGTGATTTGGGAACACTATTTGTCTTCCCATGGACCTGTGGGCCATCTGAGGGCAGGGACTGTGTCTGAGCCCCAGTGCCCGAGGCCACCCAGAGCCTGGCTCAAACCGAATCAAGGTCACCCTGTCCAGCCCTCCCTCCAGGCCCCAAGGGCAAGGCCACAGCCAGAGGGGGTGACTCCTCCCGCTCCCCACTCCCTGTCTCCTGCACAGTGTGATGGATGATCATGGCAGCAATGAGAATTTTCTGGAGGACATGGCTGACCTGGCGTTGAAAGCCAACTGCAAGCTCATCATCTGCCCTCAGATTGAAAACCGGAATGACCGCTGGATCCAGGTGGGGGCTGCCCTGCGAGGCCTAAGCCCAGTCTGACCCGGGCTTTGGGGTGTGTTCCTACTGACCCTGCAACCCCAGAGAAGCCAGGCCAGGCTGGGTACCGCCTGAGGGACCCGTGACCTGGGGAGGCTTCCCTGATGCCTTCTGTGGCTCCGTCCCCAGACCAGAGTTCTCTCCTGGCTGGGGTCCCAGGAAGTATCCTCTCTGGTTCTTGCCGTGCCCTCACCTCACCACCCACCCACTGCCTGGTCATCCCCCTGCCCCAGGCCCAGCTGACCATCACCCCCACCCCCTGAGGGCACAGTTGGCTCTCCTTTCCCCCAGGATGAGATGGAGTTCGGCTACATCGAGGCCCCCCACAAATCTTTCCCTGTGGTCTTCGACTCCCCCCGGAACCGAGGCCTGAAGGACTTCCCCTACAAGAAGATCCTGGTACGTGGCAGCGGTCAGAATGGGGACCCTCCACAGGACACCTCCAATCAGTCTTGCCTAAGCAGCTGCTCTGGAGTCAGTGTCAGAGTGGACGGTACCCCACGGGGTTCTCACGGGCTGAGACCTTTCTCCAAGGTGCCTCTGGGTAGATTCAAACCTCTAGCCTTTTAGTGAGCAGCACAGTGCTCTGACCACTCACCCCTCCCAGTCCCATCTCCCCTGGTCCTGGGGACCCTAGAGGGTGGGGAGGGTAAACTGTCACAAACTACAGAGTCCTGGGACGGTTGGGTGGCGGTATGCAAAGTATATGCAAATAGGTGATCATCAGCTTGGCTCTGGGAAGGTCAGGGCCTCAAAGTGCCCCCAGATGAGGAGGTCTGTTCTCCCAGGGAAGCCTGGGAGTCTGGGGGAAATTCTCCTCAGAGTCCAGCTCTTTTCTTCTGAAGAAGATGGGCCTCTCTTTAGGTAAGCAATGTTTTTCCGACCACCTGCTGTGTGTCCAGCACTCTGCTACCTACTGGGGCACCATGGCATGAAAGAGAAGGGCCAGCAGGCTCCGCTGGCTCAGCATGGGGTCACTCATTTAATCCACGAGGGACATTCCTTGGCTTAAAGCAATTATTATTCCCTCCTGAGGCATGTGGACGGCCAGGCTCAGAGAGGTTAAGCAACTTGCCCAAGGCCACACAGCTAGTCGGTGGTGGCACCTAGGTGGCCTTAGCCGTGTGGTTGAACTCTCGAGGTGGCCCCAGGCCTGGAGCTCGAGGTCACTGTCACAGAGGTCCTGGCCTCTGCTTGCTTCCCTGTCCTCCTCACCCTCCACCGGGGGAGCCGTGACCGGGAATCTGGGAGTGGGCGCATCCCCAGGAGGTGGCAGTGACGGCTGCCTGGTGAGTGGTGCTGAGGCCGGGGCAGCCTGACCCCAAGCCCTGGTCCCTGTGCACTGATTCCCCTCTGACCTTCCTAACTTCTGCAGCTGCCTTTGGGCTCAGTGAGCTGTTCTTGTCCAGCTTGGCCGGGAATTAAAGTGCACTGTTGTTCTCCTCTTTCTAACGCATGAGTTTAAAAGAGCCCTGGTGACGCACAGGAGTAAGCAGACAGCTTAGTAACCGATAGCTTAGTGGTCCACACCCACTCGGGGTCTCCTGGGAGAATGGCCTGGTCCAGTCTGCCTCCTGGGAGTCCCTGTGCACGTTCACCTGGGCCGGACTCTGAGGCAGCACCACCTCCACCACCGGTGTTCAAGGTTCACAGTGAGCGCCAGGCTGCTGCTCCAGCTGCGGGGCCTCTCGGCTGCCCTTCGAAGCCCTTTCTTTCTGCCAGTGGTCACCGCTCCCTCGCTGCTTCTCGACGTGTGTGGCACCCTTTCCAAACCTTTGGGCCTTTCTTGTGTTTGTGCTACTGCCAACTGACCCCGGCTGGCTTGGCATCCAGGGGTCAGCCAGAGAGTGGATGCAGGATGACATTTCAGGCATGAAGAAAATGTGGAGGGGGCTCTCCTCCGCGTCACCTCCCACCCGGAGCTACCTCTTCCTGTCCTAACTGACCCCTCCGTTTGGGGGGGTGGTCTTACTGGTTCTCTCCTAGGGCCCTGACTTTGGCTACGTAACTCGGGAGACCCCGTACAGGGGCGCCTCCAGCCTGGACTCCTTCGGCAACCTGGACGTCAGCCCGCCCGTCACGGTGGGCGGCAGGGAGTACCCCCTGGGCCGGATCCTCATCGGGAGCAGCTTGCCCAAGTGAGAGGCCAGGGTGGGAGTTAGGGGGTGGGCAGGAGGACCAACTATGCATCCAGCCCTAGTCCCCTCCCCAGCCTGTGTGGAGAGCCCCCGACTCTTAGATCCGCAAGGCGGCCAAGTGGTGAGAAAACAGTTCTAGGCCCCCACGCGCCCCCCCCCCAGGGCACCAGTGATTACCATGGTGTGCTCCCTAAAGGCTAGGGCTTCCAGCTCGCCCGGCAGCACCTCTGAAGAAAGGCCTGGCTGCAGCCCAGCAAACCCTCCGGAGCGGTTCCACTCCAGTGCAGGGGGCCTCGAGCTGGCTTTGATTCAACAGCCGTAGGCACCGGCCTTAAAAAACACTCTGGTATAGCAGGGGGGCTTCGGCAAGAAACCAGATGACCAGCTTCTCCTGGCGAATCGGCAGAGCTGGGGAGGAGGTGTCCAATCTGGCCCAGAGGCAGGGGGATGATGACCTGCTGACCTCTTCGCTTGGGAGGTCTAAGGGCTGGAAGTGAGTGGTTGGTCAGGATAGTGGGGTGTCAGAAGTGACCGGCCCCACCCTGGGCAGGTGTGACCGGGCAGGAAACACGGTGTTTGGGGCTTAGTGCTTGCATAGGTGACGGTGTGGCTAAATCCCGCTGAGCGGGGCCCTCCCTGCCTGCTGGTGACTGAGGAATGAGGCGTTGCAGCACGGGGTCCTGGTGGGGTCCCCTACTTCCTGCCCAGAGATTGCACCCACACCAGGCTCCAGAGGCCACCCTGCCATTTGGGCAGGGCTGGTGTGGAGCCCAGTCCTGCCCCGGCTCACCACCCAGACCCTGCTCTGGGCACAGAGGAGTAAGGAGGGGCGGGGCAGGTCACACAGCAGCAAGTGGCAAGCCTGACAGCCTCCGGGCTCTGGCACCAGCCCAGGCACGTGACCTGGGTGCTCAACCTGGGCGGCAGTGCTGAGGTTGGCCGGGGGCCAGCGGGGTGTGTTCACCCTGCCGGTGACTCCTGCCCAGCTCAACTCAGGGGCTGGGCCTCGCCCACACCCATACCCACCCCCCCAGGGTAAGGGCCTGGAGGCCTTGAGGCAGCTGTTACTGACTCAGGAGAGAACCCCAGGCAGGAGCTTTGGCTTTGGAACCAGGCAGGCTTGGCTTATACCCTGGCTCTGCCACTTATGAGCCCCCTATTTCCCACAGTGCCCTGCACAGAGGAGGCACTTGATGAACTCATTAGAACATATTGCGCGTTATCATGGGACAGGCATTGCCGAAGGGACGGGGCGAGAACAATGAGCAAATCAGGTGAAAAACTCTCCACTTGCTGACTGAGCAAATTATACTCCAGGTCTCCATTCTCTCAGCTGTCACATGGGACGAGGAAGCTGTCCGAGCTGTGTGATCCGTGTCTGGTATAGAGTATTGCTCCGCCTGGGGATCCAGGCTCAGGGGCCAGAAATTCAGAGGAGCAGGCTCAGGGGGAGGGGCTCTCTACATGCTCCCCAAGGCTCCCCAAGGGCTTTGCTCTTTTTTCTGGCTTGGGCTCCTGTCCCAGTCTCTGCGTCATTCCACAAGACAGCAACGCCCTCACCTGCGCTCCATCCTCTCACTAGCCACTGAGCCGAGTCCGGCTCTTCTCTCAGCTCAAGGCCAAAGGGGTTTGTTCAAGGATCCCAGAGGGGAAGGGGAGGGGCCCTTAAGAGGGCTGTGCCTCACCCCACTGTGAGTGTGTTGAGAACCAACAAGGCACTTGGTGGACAGATGAGGCTCTGAGGCTCAGAGAGGGTCAGCTACTTGCCTAGCACCACACAGCAAGCGAGTGGTACTGTCACTGGTCACCTTCTCCTTGGTGCCCAAACTAAAATGAACGCCCCAGGCTGCTGTTCTGTGTTCTGACCTCCCACTGCCACCAAGCCGATTCCCACTCACAGCCACCCGATCTCTAGCAGGCTTCCGAGACTGCAAATCTTCATCTGTGTTTTTACAATGCAGTCATTTAATCATATTAAGAAGAGTTGGGCAATCATCACCACAATTAATTTTAGAACATTTTCTTTCTTGGACCTCATTAAATCGCTCCATTTTCCCCAATCTCCCTTGCCATAACCCAAGAAACTTAATCCAGTTACTGTCTCTGTAGATTTACCAATCCTAGATCTCGTATACAGAAAAACATACCAAAACAAAACAAAACAAAAAAAACCCAAACAGAAACCAAAAAACCTAACAACAATAACAAAATAAAAGAGAAAAATCTCAATAGGAAAGAAATCAGAAAATATTAAAAACCAGAAATAATTTTAAATGGGACAAAGGGAGAACAAATGAGAAGGTGTTAAATTTTAGCCTAGCTACATCTGTATTAATCCACTTCGTCCACTAGCAAGGCTATTCACATCCCTGGTCAATGATCAAAGGGGGCTTACCAGAGACTTAATCCACATGGGGACCCTGCAAATGAATTTTGGGTTCTCACTGCCATCCATAGCCTTCTGCAAACCGGGTGCTCAAAATTTAAATTCTAATGCCATTCCCTCCTCAGGTCTTGGATTTTATTATTTGCACTCCATGGATCACACAGGCTGGGATGTTTCTCCCACGTGGATAAGCTTTCAGACACTATGCTCTCTGATAGCCAGGCACCATCTGATTTCTTCACCACCTTTGAAGTCATAAATCTTTAGGAGCAGGTGGTAGGTTTGAACTGCCGACCTTGTGGCTAGCAGTCCACGCTTCACCTGACAGTGCCACCAGGGTTCCTGTCTATACAGATAAGCAGAGAGAAGCAGGTGAAAGGTAAGCTCAATAATCACCTGACAGTGCCACCAGGGTTCCTGTCTATACAGATAAGCAGAGAGAAGCAGGTGAAAGGTAAGCTCAATAATCTGGACATCACATAGTGTGTTGTCTAAGGAAAGCCTCTGAGAGAAGCTGGCATGGAAACTAAGTTTGACAGAAATGAGGTAGTTAACGATGTGGCTCTTTGGGAGAAAAATGCTCCAGTTGGTGGAACAGCCTGAGCAATGGCCCGACCACAGATATGTTCCTGAGCCATGAGAACAGCCAGGAGGCCCTTGGGACTGGAGGCAAGGGAGCCAAGAAGGGTGGGAAGGCAGAATCAGGGAGCTTGACAGGGGAGAGTTGCAGGCACAACGTGGAACTCGTGTTGTTGGTGTATCATCCGTTATGGTGAGGATTAAACCAGAGACTCTGTGTGGGGAGCTTAAGGCAGAGTCGGCAGTCAGCAATGGTCCGTCATACATTCTCCGCCATCTTTGTTGTCCATTGACAACGCCTTTGAGCGATCCCGCCCCCTGGTGGCAGCTTTGGTGATGACTCAGAGACTCAGCCGGGGCCTCCCCGAGCAATCCGGGGACATTCGGCCCTGGACCCTGCCCTACTCTTCCTGGTTCTACCACTTCTACGCAGGAGCCGTTTCTTTTTCTGAGGTCTAGCTCTTCCCCATAATCCTTTAAAAAAAAATTGTATTAAAATGACAGAAATTTGAAAGAAAAAAAATTCCTGCTTCCAACCCCCAGGCCAAATCAGCATTTCCATTGCTCACGGTCGGACTGTTCTGTTTTATACAGATCATGAACTCGTACTGGTTCAAAAGCATTGAAGCCATTCAAATCCAAACCAAACTGTATGCTGACTCATTGCGATCCTGTAAAAAGGACGGTGTAGCGCTGCCCCTCTTTTTCTGAGACTCTAACTCTTTACGGGAGTAGAAAGCCTGGTCTTTCTCCCGTGGAGCGGCTGGTGCTTTCAAACTGCTGACCGACCCTGTGGGTTGCAGCCCAACTCAGCAAGTACTTATTGAACATCAGTAAGTGTGTGAGAGGTTGTGGGGCGTGCAGTGGTTTTCAACTTCTTCATGCCACGACCCTTTAATACAGTTCCTCATACGGTGGTGACCTCCCAACCAGAACTATTTCCGTTGCGGCTTCATCACTATCATGTTGCTACTGCTATGAATGGGGCGACCCCTGTGAAAGGGTTGTTCGACCCCCAAAGGGGTCGCAACCCACAGGTTGAGAACCGCTGCTCTAGACAAACTATCTGCCTGTACCATACCACGTGAACTGCACACAGAGCGCACCAATACTAGAGGGAATAGTAGAGCTCGAGAGGGGCTGTCGTCCTTCAAAGCCCTCATAGAGAAAGTGGCGACATCTGGATTGCATCTGGAGGCGATGAGTCATGGGCTATGAGACACTGGGGACAATTTCAGGTAGAGAGAGCAGCAGGTGCAAAGGCCCTGAGGCAGCAGTGTCTGGTGTGTCCAGGAGAGGCAGGTCCCTCCCTCTCACTGGAGCGAGGTAGGAGGGGGCCACGGGGGAGTGGCAGGGACCAGGCCACACATGGCCACGTAAGTCCTTATAAAAGGCTTGGCTGTTCTGGGAGCGCGCTGAAGGTGATTCGAGGGGGGTTGACTGGAGGAAGGACATGGTCTGTCATCGTATCGAATGCCTCCTTCTGGCCAGACTGTCGGGAGCAAGCATGAAAGTGAGGCCAGAGAAGGGAGAGGCTGCAGCGGTGACCCAGGTGAGGGAGCTGCCCTGCTGGCCAGGAGGAGGTGGAGGAGGCGAGAAGGGGGCTGGAGTCTGTTCTTCAAGGGGAAGCATGCTTGTGATAGCTTTTTCAACTCGGACAAGTGAGGGTAAAATACATTGGGAAAACAAAATACCTCCATATAGATAGTAGAGGAGCCCTGGGCATAGTGGGTTGGTTATACATTGGGCTGCTAAGTGCAAGATCAGGAGTTTGAAACCTCTTGCTGCTACTTGGGAGAAAGATGAGGCTTTCTCCTTCCAGAACGAGTTACAGGCTCAGAAACCCACAGGGTCAGTTCTACTCTGTCCTCTAGGGTCACTGTGAGCCAGAGTGGGCAGCAGGGTTTTTAAAGAGAGAGCATGCATGTGTGGGTTTCCACCTGGTGTGTTTAGAATAGGCTAATTGCACCAGGGACAGGTGTGAGCCCATTATTCTGACGTACTCCACCGCCTCATCTTTTCAATGGGGACATGGCCCTCACTTAAGGTGTCACCAGAGGCTCTCTTGCATGCATGGGCAGCTTTTTAGAATTAATTTCCCCGCTGGTCCCCGATTCCCTGCTCTAGGCATGCCGCTCCACCTTCCACGCCCTGCTGAGCGGGGGGGGGGGGCTTGAGGGCTCCTGGCCCTCGCTTCAGGAATTAGCGGGGTTAGAGACAGGGCTTCAACCTCAGGGCCTGGGAAGTGGCTCTCACATTCTTGCACACTCTCGCACACATGAGCTGAAGCGTGCCACACAATGCAGATTTGGAGGGTGGGGGTGGATGGATGCCCCCAAATGAAGCTTTGGGACCATGACTGCAAAGCCTCTGTGATGTGGAGGAGGCTGGGGCACAGGGATCATCGGAGCCCCAGGTGTACCGGTGCCACCTTTGGGGAAACACTGGACTGAGATGGGGGTGGGTGGGTGGGAAGCCAGGCCACCTCGTTTTTTGAGCAACAGGCTGTGTGTGTATCCTTTGGGCCAGGGGCCAGTCTGTCTGAACCCTGAGCTGGGAAGGGAGGGCCTCGGTTCTCTTTGGCAAATGGAGTTCCTTGGCCACTCTGGGGTGGACGCCTAGGTGCACCTGCAGGCTGCACCTGGGGACATCCTGTGCCACCCACGGACTCTGTGAGCAGAGGGCACCCTCTACGCTGGCACAGGCCTGACCTCCTCCTGGGGCATTTTCCCACCATACCCTTGGCCATGGCTTGGGCTTGGACTCAGGGCAGCATGGTCCACACTGAGTCATGTCAGCTCTCTGAGCCTCAGTTTCCCCTCTGGGCTTGGATGGGGCGCACACAGAGTGCCCGCCTGGTGCCAGCCCTCCTCTTCTCCCTGGCAGGTCTGTCGGGCGGCGGATGACCAAGGCGGTGCGGGACTTCCTGCAGGCCCAGCAGGTGCAGGCACCTGTGGAGCTCTTCTCCGACTGGCTCTCTGTGGGCCACGTGGACGAGTTCCTGAGCTTCGTGCCCACCTCCGACCAAAAGGTGTGTCCTTTTGGTGTGTCCTCTCCCCTCCTGGCTGAGACACCCTGCTCCTGCACGACTTGATGGGATGGGACAGGGCAAAGCCAAGTTAACCCCGGGGTCCAGAGTGAGCGAAGGGTCAGGGCAGCCTTGAGGCCCGGCCGTGAGAATCCAGGAAGGCTTCCTGGAGGAAGTCAGAGCCTCTGAGCGGGACTCTGATTCTCTCACCCCGACTGGCCGTTTCCTCAGTCCCAGACCCCTCAGCCAAGAGCCAGGCATACTCACCACGTGTCACAGGTTTAACTTGTCCAACAAGCCCTCCACTGTGTGGCAGTCCCCGTTAAACTAATGAGGACACCGGGGCTGAGAAGGGTAATGAAGGTACCCCAAGCCACTCAGCCTGTAGGTGGCAGGGTAGGATTCTAACTCAGACACGAGCCCCACCTTAACCACTGGGATGTACTGCCTCAAGGGGTTAGCTTTGGGAGGCACAGCCCTCGGGGTGCCATGGCCTGTCAAGAAGGTCTTCTGGTGAGAAGGTGGTTACAGCCCAGCATGCCCAGAGTCCAGAAGTCAAGAGCTCTCTGCCCTTGAAGACTCCTGAGAGGGTCTTGAAGGGAGAACTTGGTGGTCAGTGATGAAGGGCCCCGGAGGTAGGGGAGGTGCAGACCCTCAGTGTGGCTGGTGGCAGAGCTGGGCACAGGGCGCCCCTTGAACAGCCTGGCCTCTGAGCTCAGTCCCTCCTGAGCTGGGGGTCGCCTTTGTTTAGGGGGAACCTGCCCCTGAGCAATTCTCCCTCCTTCTGTCCCAGGGCTTCCGGCTGCTCCTGGCCAGCCCCAGTGCCTGCCTCAAACTCTTCCAGGACAAAAGAGAAGAGGGCTATGGGGAGGCGGCCCAGTTCGAAGGTGTGTGCCAGGGACCGGGGCACTCGCTGTGGGGCAAGCTCTCTCTGGCTTGTCTGGGCTCCGGCAGCCTTCCTTCTCTGAGCCTGGTTCACAGGGCTTCAGGCCTCCCTGCCAGTCTCCCCCTTGCCCCCTTTCTGGGGTCAGGGATGGGAAGCCTGGAGGCCGGAGGACATCCCCGGGCACACAGTGAAGGTGGAGGGCTGTGCCCTAGGAGAGCCAAGAAACCGGAAGAGATGAGTTTCCTGGGTGAGGTGACCGGAATGTGCCACCCAGTTCCTTTTTCTTGTCATCCTTGTCTGATTTCACCACCACCCTCTTTGTACCCCTTTCCACAAATAGGAATTCTACAGTAAAGATTAGGGCTCGGGTAGGTAGGGTGCCCAGAGCAAGGCGTGTTCAAGAATGTCTGCATTGTAATGATTAGGCCCTGAGTCCAGGACTCCCTTCCCAAGGGGCATGGGGTGGCGGAGAAAGGCCCCAAGCCATTACCGGGTTTTACTTGTAACTGGAGCCTGTTCCCCAGAGGGTTCCCAGCCTCCAGCTTTCTCCACCCTAGCTTCCCAACCTGGCGTGGAGGTGGGAGGAAAATCCTGGTCCGGACTCTCAGGTCATGCTGCCTGACTCTCTTACAGAGCTGCAATACAGGAGGAAGAGAAAAAGCATTAATGAGATATTGGCAGACAGAAAGATCCGGAGTGACAGTCTCTATGTACAGGTGAGGGGCGGGGCTGGCAGCTGCTCTCAGAGATGTCCCCCTGTCGGGCAGAAGCAGGCTGGGGACTTAACAGGCAGAGTGGGGCCAAGAGACTCAGCAGTCCTCAGGGCCCCGGGTCCGATGGTGGGAATGCCTGCTTTCCACGGCAGTGGTGCCGCGTTCTCGCAATCAGAGAGCTGTGATGAAGAAAGGGGGCCCGGTTGGCGGGTGGGAGAGTCAGAGGAGGCCGGGTGGATCCTGGGTATCAGGGTGGGCACTCAGCAAACAGGGGAGCGGCGGACTCCATCCCCTCCCCAGGCCACTGAGATGGGCCCGAGGGACAATGGGAGCAGTGACTGCCTGAGTCCCAAACCCAGCTCTGCTCTCCTGGCTCTGTGACCTCGGGTGGTCCTGTGAACCTCAGTTTCCCCCGTGGGGACAGCAAGGGCTCCTGGTGCCCGCTGCTGTTAGGAGGATCAGAGGTGCTGGGGGCGGAGGGCTCTGCCCAGGGCTGGCGCACAGTAGGTGCCTTCCTGGTGTGTCCGGTTGGCTCCGGCTGCCTCTCTCCTGTCCCCAGAAATGCATTGACTGGAACCGTGAGGTGCTGAAGCGGGAGCTGGGCCTGACGGAGCGTGACATCATCGACATCCCCCAGCTCTTCCAAATGAACGGCTCCTATGCGGTAGCCTTCTTCCCGGACATGGTGAGCCAGCTCTGGGACCCGAGGGCGACCTGCAGCCCGTGAGCCTCCACGGGTCTCTGTGTGTTTTCTCTGGAGAACATCCCCAAGGTCCCTGAGGGGCACCATGTGCCACTGCTAACCCCAAAGTTGCCCACTCAAGCCTGCCCAGCTGATTCATGTCCAAAAGGCCTGGCGACCTTCCCCCAGGAAACCCCGCGGAGCTCACTTCTCCCCTAGTACAAGGGTGGCCGCGCGCCAGGACTGCAGCGAGCACCGGTGGAAAGTCTTCATCGCCACACATGTGGCACATATCACCACAGCTGCAGAGCAGGGATCCCCAGCAAGAGGCCTTCCTCCCCATCCCCACCCCCCATTTTCATTGTCTCGAGAGGCCAGGGAGGCCGCTAAGCATCCTATAATGCACAGGATGGCCCTTCACCAAAATGCGCCCCTTGTCCCACCTTCCACCAAAGAGAACCACGGGTGTTCCAGCGCCTGTGTCTGGGTCCCAGCTGCCTTCTCTGTTCCGCTCTCCGCTCCCAACAGGGAGGGGCAGGCAGGACAGGACGGCTGGCTTGCAGATGAGCCAGCTGATGTCACCTGGGAGAGCCCTGATTGATGCTATCGGCAAGATCCTGGCCCAAGTGCCCATTACGCCCCTGGGAAAGGATGTTGGGTGTTGGCAGCTGTGGAAGTGGTCCCCACGATGGCACAGAGACACTGTTTTCAGACAGCCTTCAGCCCGAGTCCTTCTCTCTGGACAGGCCGTGGGTTTGTGCTGGGCCTGGGGGTCCCCATGCTGATGGATGGCAGGAGCGGTGGGGTCCCCATGGAACCTGTTTTCCTTCCTCACTGCCGGCTCAGCCTCCAGGTCCCAGCAGAGTCCTGGCCTCCGACATGCCTGGAGCTCCCCCTCACTGTGATCAACAGGCCCTTGTGGGCAAAATTGCCCCTGCCGAGGCCCACTGCTCTTGGGGGATCTGTCCTTTAGCGCTTCCCATGGGGGGAAGCTCGTTCTCCGTGCAGATCAGCCTGGTAGCCACAGAACCAGAAAGTCTTCTAAGCATTGAAACGTGGCTGTGGCTGACGATGATGGTACCGCACAGGGGCCGGCAGGCTCTGGTTCTGGATAAAGGCGGGGCCAAGGACGAGCCCGGAGCCCAAGCCTCGAGTCCGCCCTCCTCAGACTACAGCTTTGCTCCTACCTTCCGGAAGTCAGCTCCCACCGACACCTTGTCTCTCGGTGGGACTCTCTCTGTCCAGGGCCTGCTAGAGGGTCCCAGCAAGCTCTCACTGGAAGGACCCTCAGAGCCCACTGAGCTAACCCCTGGCTTGTTAGCCGAGGCTGCAGAAAGAGCGTGCACTGGGACTGCCCCTCCCCTTCCTATCTCCTCTTCAGTCAGGGTATAGCTGAGGCCCGCTAGTTATGGCCCTAAATCCTTGACTGGCTCATCCCTTGTCCTCTTGCCTGCCCTGACCCCACCCCCAACATGCTCAGGCCCATCCCCGGGCAATCAAGGCCAAGGGGACTTTCCCATTTCCTGTTGATAACAGTGTGCAAGGTCATGCAGGACAGAGCTGGGGGGACAGGGCCCAGAGAGCAGGAGGCCCAGGGATCAAGACTATCCACCCTACCCCCAGAGAGCCCACACAAAGACCCCCCTGTGAACACAAAGGGCAGTTCCTTGTCACCTCTGGCCACCAAGGTGGGCTGAGACTTCCTCCAAGAAGCCCCACACTCTGACACGGGGTGGGGGGCCGGGGTGGGAGTGCCTTCCCTTCCTCAGAGTTGAAACCTCAGGCCAGGTCCTTCTGTGTGGACATCAGACATGCCACCAAAGATCACCTCGGGTGTCCATGCTCCCCAATCTCTTGGCTCAACTCCTCAGTGCCCTAGGACACCCCGGCATCCATCCCAGAATCAGGTAGAAAGTGCAGAGCTAACCTCAGAATCTCACTCTGCGTCCTATGGCTGGTGACCCTGTGTGAGTCACAGGCGCTGGCAGAGACTGGGGGCTTTTGTGGGGCTGGAGCCGGCCCATAGAAGAATACACAGAAACCGCCCTCAAGGCTGCCAGGGGGTTTGTAGAACAAGCTGTGTGCTGCCCGAGGCCCCGTGCCTGGGAAGCTGCTCCCCCTGCAGACCTTGCAGGGGTGTGTGCATGTCTGCCAGTTCCTGGCAGGGGGTAATAAGCCCGTGGTTGTGAACTTAGGAAGATACTGATGGCAGAATGTGTTGGAGGGGGTGACTGGCAGCCTGGCTATTACGATCCTACCTTCCAGCCATCGACCTGTGTCTTCTCTGCTCTCCACCCTAGTTGTTGAGGTGCCCAGGGTGCTGGTGAATGCTGGAGAGGCTCCTGGGAGGGTCAGCCAGAGTTAGAGGCCAGAAGGAACCCCAGGCGCAGTGGCCTCAGCCGACTGAGCATCCCCCTTGCCTTCTCTCTTCTGCAGGTGAACATGGTGGTCTTAGGCAAGTACCTGGGCATCCCGAAGCCCTTCGGGCCCCTCATCAATGGCCGCTGCTGCCTGGAGGAGAAGGTGCGGTCCCTGCTGGAGCCTCTGGGCCTGCACTGCATCTTCATCGATGACTACCTGTCCTACCATGAGCTGCTCGGGGAGGTGCACTGCGGCACCAACGTGCGCCGGAAACCCTTTCCCTTCAAGTGGTGGAACATGCTGCCCTGACCCTGCCCCCCACCAGCCGTCCTCTCTGCTCTCCCACTGGGGAACCATCAGGGTGAGGGCACAGCATCGCCGCCTGGGCCCCATCCTCTTGGGGAGACCTGGGCATCTCCCCTGAGTGCCTGAAAATGTGCCGGACACTGTGGGCTCTGGGGGACAGGGACAAAGGGTCCATTGTCTCCACCTCTGGAATGGACAACCCAGCCCAGGAAGAACCACCCTCAGCCCCCACCTGTCTCGTCCCCGCCCACGGGCCCCAGAGGCGCTGGGGAAGCCCAAAGGCCTCAGTCCATCCAAGGGTCGCCCAGATCGCGGCTGTGGGTGGCTGTCCAGCTGGCTCTGACTCACGGCGACCTGACGGAGGACAGAACAGAACGCTGCCCGGCCCCCGGAGGGCAGGACCGTTGGAACGATTGAGCGCACGACTGCAGCCACTGAGTCAATCCATGTCCGGGAGGGGCTCCTTCCTCTGACTGACCCTCCCCTTTCCCCAGCACAATGCCCGTCTCCGGCCATCGGTCTCTCCGGGTGACAGGTCCAGCAGGTTCTCTTCCACCAACAGCTCCAGATGCATTTCTCTCCAACGGCTTCTTGTCGGCCCTGGGATCGTGTTTACCCCTCGCGGCCGCAACATCGCCTCCGCCCCCGCTGTTCCTTTCTCCCTCGTCTTTGTTTGCCGGTGGCATAGGCCATTCAAGGAGGCCTGGTGGCAGGGTGGTTACACACTGGGCTGCGATCACCAGGTCAACAATTCGAAACCAGTCGCTCCAAGGGAGAACTAGGAAGCGCTCTACTTCTGTAAAGAGTTACCGTCTTGGAAACACAGAGGGGCAGTTCTGCCCTGTCATGTAGGGTCGCCATGAGTTGGCGTCAACTCGATGTCAGTGAATGAGGATGGGGCATTGGACAGGGGCAGGCGTGGGTCAGACACACCTTAGTCGTCCGAGTAACAGCCACTTCGGATTGCTGCCTCTGTTCTGACACCTCCCTTGGGCTCCAGGATAATGACTTTGTATTTAATCAGGAAGGGGACCAGAGGGTCGGGGTCTGGGGTGGGGGTGGGGACTGGCTCCTGTAAGACCAGGAAGGGAGATCCTGGGGCATCCTCTTGCCTCTACCATGAGTGACCCTGACCTCTGACCACCCGGCACCCTCTCGGCCACGCACAGACCGAAAACAAGGACAGGAAACGCGGTAGCTGAGGGCTTGCTTCAGGAACACGCAGTATCAAAACAAAAGGCAGCAGAAACCCTCTAATACCCGACACTGTCCTCAGGAGGGTGCTTGTTACCTGTTGGGAAAGCCTTTAATTATGAGTGCTACCTGCTTCCGGCTTAAACATGCTGAGGCCAACACGTGGGCTGAGGAGGAAAGAGAGAGGAGACAGGGCCCAGGGCTCCAGGCTGAGGCAGAGGATGGCCATGGCAGATGGTGGAGCTTGGGGCCAGAGGGCCCTGTGTCCTCCTGTGCCTGGACTTGAGCCCTCGATGGGAAGGGAGCTACTGTCCCAGATGTCGCAGGGGGTGGGGGCCCAGATGTTAGAGAGGGGGTGGGAGCCATTAGGTTATCTCTGAAGGTGGGGTTTAATTTCCTCTAATAGGCCTTAATTATGCCCTTTCTTCCGCTGGCAGCGGGAGGTGGGGCAGCTTCCCGAGGACCCTGCATATAGCTTGGGTTTTACCTGTGAGTAAACCCGTGGCTGGCTGGGAAGAGGAAGCTGGCATGCAGAGGGAGAGGTTTAATAGTGTGACCCCAGGTGACACTGGGACATGTGCAGACAGCTTGGTCTGAGCAGCAGAGTGAGGGAGAGGTGGCCCTGAAACAGGCATGGAAGCCCGGGGACCAGCCAGCCCTCTTCCCCAACTACACTGGACTCTCAGCCTCTGGGCCCCTCGTCTGTCTGGGCTTGGGGTGACCCCACCTATCCAGGCCCTGGTGAGACCTCAGACTGAGCCAGTTGCTGTCAAATTCAGGGAAACCCTGGCAGACAGAGGCTCCGCAAAAGAAACCAGAACAGATAGGACTATCCCACCTGCAGTCCAGAGGGCTCCAGGGGACCCACTTAGCAGGCCTCCTTGGCTGCTGATCACAGCTCAGCCCTGGCTAGCCCAAGGAAGGGAAGCTCTTCCACGGCCATGGGGGTGAGGCCAGGGTTGGGATCCCAAGGGCCAGGGTTGTGGGTGGAGATGGGTGGGTGTTGCAGAGAGATGGCAGACCGTGGGGAGAAGATGACCAGAGGCGCACTGAGTGTGGGAACTCTGGGCATTGGGGGGCCCAGGGGGAGCCCCCATAGAAGGTTCTAGGTGACCAGTCACCTCCTTTCTCATCAATAAAGATGTCAGCATGCATTTCCTCAAGTGGCTGCCTCCTTGGCTTTGTCGGGCTTTGGGGAGGAGGGCAGGGAAGTGAAGCTCCCTACTTCTGGTCCTGCTGTGTGATACTGCCACCTTCTTCTCTCAGCTTCGGCTGGCCACAGGCAGCCGTCCCGGGACAGGCAGCCTGGCTGACTCATCAGGACGGAGGGGCAGTGTGTGCCCATTGCCCTGAGGTCAGGCTGCCCCGCTGAGATGAATCTCTCGGACTGGGTGGCCTCATCTGAAACTGCCAAGTGGCCCAGCCTCAGGAGTCTGATGTCAGGGGCCCGCAATCACAGCCCTCTGACTCAATGGCAGTGAGTTTGGTTATTGGTCACCTCGACCTTAGGACAGCCTCAGATGGCACCACTGGGCTTCCACCCACTCAATTCACCTTATTTTAATGTTTCCTGTGGGTTAAGAAGCAAATAAATAAAAACCCATCCGTCATCGCCACTTTAGTCTAAATAAACCACAGAGTCATTTCTTCAAAAACAAACCAGTATTTATTGGAGAGCGGTGCACTACGGGCGGGAGGTAAGGGAGACTCGGGACTGACTCTGTCCACCCCCACTCCACCCCCAGCACAGTGGGCCAGTGCCCTGGGAGGTGGGGCCTCCAGTTTGGGCACCTCTACCCAGAGTTGTGTCATGAGAAAGCTCGAGAAACCTCCAGACCTTTTTTTTCCTGAGCTCTAACTCCTACCCTGCCCTGAGTCAGCCACCGTGCTGTTGGAAGAGGCAGGCTGCTTCTGGACCCGGCCGCCTAGCAGGTCTCCTGGCGAAAGAACACAGCTCAGAGCTGTGACGTAGGCGTCCTGGGTTCTGCCCGAAGTGACTGGCCTGGTGCAAGAGCCCCTGCTGAGGACTCTGGGGAGCAGACGCCGGTCCCCACCCCGCCTTAGATGGTCAGCACTGCCGGGGACAGAAACCTCCACTCAGCACTCCAGAACCTCCACTGGCCCAGGGTGTGTCCCCCCATTATCTCCATCGGCCCAGTGATTAGCCTCATAGTCAGCAGGTGCATCCACGAGAGGAGACGGAACCCCCAAGGCGACAGCGGCCTGCAGTGGAGCCCAGCCCCAAGACTCCTTTCCCAAGAGCCGGGGCTCTTGCTATTCTAAGTGCCCAAATGTTCCCTCTGGCCTCAGTGTCCCCACCTGACAAATGACCTTCTCGGCACCCCCTTCTGGGGGAGGGTTTTCAATCTCACCCCACCCCCCACTTCTGGAGGAGTTCTTGGCATCTAGCAACAGTAGCAGCGACCACAGCAATAATGAGTGATCACAAGAAGCACAGCAGGTATGGCCTCCAGCCTCGGGCGTAACAGGACTCGCCGGGCTCGGCAGTGTACTCTGCTTTAACCTCAGCCTTCTGATGGGGAAAGTGAGGCACAGTGTGGCCTGCCCAAGGACACTCAGCCCGGAAGTGGCAGAGGCACAACGCTACAATCCTTGCTCCAAGCCAAAGGTTGGAGCTGCCCAAAGTAGCTCCGCGTGCCTGCAAAAAGCCAGGTGTGGGGCTGCACCTCTGGCCTGCTGCACTGAACTGGAGGCCAGGCCTGGGGCTCTGCATTTCCATTGACTCCCTCAGCAATATTGAGAAGTCCCCCACTCCCTACGCGCGCGCCGCGCAAGCACACACACACACACACACACACACACACACACACACACTGAAACCGCATTGGCTCTGGAGCTAAAGGGGAAAAGGGGGTGAGGAGGGTGAGTGTGGAAAGTGAGCCCCAGCCCCAGATGAGGGACCCTAGCCCTGTCCCAGCACCCCCTCCTACCTGGCACTGCACTCTGACACCCTGGCCGTGTACCTGTGGGGACTTGCTCTCTTTGGGGGAGAAATTAACTACCTGGGTGCCCGGCAAGGGTGCTGGTGGTGGGGTAACAGGTTCGTATGCAAATGTAGAGTTCCTGACAACCAATCCTGAGCGCTTGGCCCTGAGAGTGGGCTGGGCGTCTATGAGTAGAGCCAATGAGCGAGCACCCTGAGCTGGAGAGGCAGGACCAGGGTCTTTTAAACCACATCCCAAGAGGCCTCTGGGACGGTGTTGGGTTTGGTGGCCGCAGCCCAGTCCATGGCCAGCATGTCTCCGCAGAGAATTGTGCGCGTGTCCCTGGAGCACCCCACCAGCGCCGTGTGTGTGGCTGGCGTGGAGACCCTCGTGGACATTTATGGGTAAGAGCTGGCTGGGCTAGCACAGCAGCCTGTCCAGGAAGCTTTGACCTTTGCTTTCTCTGCTGGGTCTCTGGATGACTCAGCCACGGGATGGGACGTGTTCAAGGGACCCTGCTCCCTCTCACAGCTCTGTAGCTCCCTGATCACCCCCACCCCCACCCCCGACATCCCTCCTCTCTCCGATGAAGAATGAGCCTATGGTTCGTTTAGACCGAAGCGTTACATGGGCTGACAGAGGTTTGGAGTGACTGAGCAACTTGTCCAGTGACCTGTGGGCGCTGTTGCCATGGGGGCTGGCACTTGTCTCTGTCCAGATGTCCTGCAGCCTGGCTGGGGTCTGGCTGGAGCAGGACACTCCAGCTTGATCACTTTTGTAAAAATTCCCTATGTGCACACAGCTCTTCCTGGGTGCGGAGCACTTACCTAGGAGCTTGGCAAGTGCTCAGGAACTTAACCCTCCCAGCAAGGCCGGGCGGGGCTCTGGGGGCGCAGTGCGTGGACATTGGGCTGCTACCCAGAAGGTCAGCAGTTTGAAACCACCAGCCGCTCCAAGGGAGAAAGATGGGGCTTACTGCCTCTGTAAAGAGTTACCGTCTCAGAAACCCACAGGGACAGAGCTACTCCGTCCGAGAGGGTCACTGTGAGTCCACGTTACTTCAATGGCAGTGAGATTTTGGATAACAAGTCTAGTGGCTAGGGTTTATTGGTACAACCTCATTTGGCAGGTGGAGTTCCTGGATGGCTCAGTTGTTTAAGCACTTGTCTGCCAACTACTAGGCTGGCGATTTGAGTCTTCCCAGAGGCACCCTGGAAGAAAGATCTGGTGATCTACTTCCGTCACTGAAAAGCCTATGTGCAGCACGGTTCTCTCTGACACACCGGGTCACGGTGACTTGAAGTCAGCTGGGTGGACAACTGGTGATGTGACAGATGAGCTAAGAAGGCACAGAGAGAGCCGGTTACTTCCTCAAGGCCACACAGCTGCTAGCAAAGCCAAACGTTCAATCTACCCAGAGTCCTGCTCAGGGACCTCTGTGTCTAGCTGCCCTGTCACTGGCTGAGGAGGGGGTCCTGCCTGGTTTCCTGCAGCTGCTCAGCACCCCTGCATTCGGCCCCTCCCAGGTGCCGTGGCCATGCCTGCTGCCGATCTCTCTCCTGGGGGGCAGAGGAGGCTTTGGGTGGGGTTTTCAGGAGTGAGACTCTGGGAACCACCATGCTGCTTGACCTTCTCAGGACTCTTGGGGCTCCCCGCTGGGAGACTGCTCCGTGGGCTAGGCTTAATGGCTTCCATGTCTCTGGTCTCTAAGTCCCACCCCAGACCAGGTCTCAGCACAGCACTGCTAAAATGGTGGTGGGGTATCCTGGGCATTAACTGTTGATACCGATTTAGCAGCATACTGGTCTCTACCTACTAGGTATTAGTAGCGCCCACACCCCCGCCTTCATGTCTCCAGACCTGGCTCAATATGCCTCGGGTGCTCCCTGTAGGTGAGGACTGCTATCGTCTCAGACAACAAGCATAAACTCTGCTGCGGACTCAGCTGGAGACAGAGAGGGGGCTGGGCTGTAGAGACTGGATGAGAGGGAGTGAGGAGCTGGTTATGGGCAGGAACCAAGTCTGGCTCAGGGTCCGGGCAGTGAGAGTGGGAAGGGGATTTGGGGTTCCTGACGAAGGAGGGGCCGGCGGCACAGAGGCTGTGGCAGGAGGGAGGCGCCACCACCTCCTCCGTGGGAGTGACTCACCTGCCCTGCCCTGGCTGCCTGGTGCCCCTCGGGCAGGTCCCAACGCCTGGGCCGTCAGCTCCCCTGAAAGCTTCCAGGGAGGAGGGTGGAGGGAACAAGGCACCCTGAGTAGCAACAGCAGTCCTGGCTCTGGGTGATGTGAATGGGGAGGCTCACTTGGGGGATTCAGGTGGGCTGTGCCAGCCACCGGATGGGGGCAGAGGCCACAGCATCTTCATACAAGGGACCTAGACTCCCTGCCACCCCGGAGCAGGGAGAGGGTGGACAGCTCCTGCTTTGTTCATGCCCACATTTGTGCTGTGACGTTTCTCGGGGACTAGCGTATGCCGAAACCTCGGGGACATGAAGATGAGCCAGCAGGCGTGGTCCCTGCCCTCTGCAGTTCTAGCTGTGGCCACCATTCCTGGCGGCACTATGGAATGGACCCTTTCATGATTTAGCCCCACTGTGTGCTCAGAAGCTGGGCCAACAAAAGAAAACGCAAGGAACCCAAGTCCAGACGCTGCTAGTCCCCAGTCTTCCCTCTCTGGAGAAAGTCACTTCTCACAGAGCCTCTGCCTCCTCTCTGGAGAATGGAGAGACTCACAACATCAAGCCGGATAATTAGAGCCTGCCCTGCTGCAGTCAATGTCCCGGGCTAATTCTCACCTTGGTGAGATACCACTAAGGCACTGAGCGCTTGAGGGTTTTGCCCAAGGTGAGGCCGTGAGTGACAGAGCCAGGAGGTAACCCCAGCCCTGGGGCCTGGACTTCAAAGGACTCGTGGGAGGATGAAATGGGATTGGGTCCGTCAAGTATGTGGCAGCCCTGGGGCATCATGGGGCTGCCCCCATTATGCGTGGGGCTGGGATCTGGAAGGCGGGCAGTCTAAAACTACCTGCCGCTCCTCGGGAGAAAGACAGGACTTTCTATTCCCAGGGACAGTGGCAGTCTCGGAAATAGGGGGAGTTCTGCCCTGACCTCTAGGGTCCCTCTGAGTCGACTCCATGGCTGTGAGTTTGGCTTTGGTTTATGTAAAGCGCGCAGCCAGTGCCTGGAAGGGAGCAAGCAGCCTATTCTGACACCTGCCTCCATCATCCATGGTAAGTGCTATCCTCATTGTACGAAGGGTCCCTCCTGGGCCTGTGGGCAGCTTCAGGCAGCCCAAGCCTGTTGCACACAAGCTGGCTGGGAGCAGACTGGCTGGGAGGCAGACTGTGAGGAGGAGGAGGAGGAGGAGGAGGAGGAGGAGGAAGAAGAGCGGTGAGTGCGGGCAGGGCAGTCTGGGCAGACTTCCTGCAGGAGGGGCACTGGTCAGAGGCTGGGGATGAGAGTGTCTTCCTGTCTGTGGATGAGTTGGGAATGGCCCAAATTTTGGACGAGGGCTTCCCCCACCTCACTCCCACACCATGCAAGGAGCTTTTTGGTTAGGGAAGGAGAGAAAGGGTGATCCACATGTGCACTGAGCCAGCCTGGCTGACCCCTTGCTACAGCCAGAGGCAGATACGCACATCACAGTCTGTGTTTGACAGAGGCAAACACTGGGGCTTTCCAGTGGACCCCCTCTGATGATGGTGGAGGGATGTGAACAGTCCCAGTACCAGACAGAGAGCATTGTAAAGTATGGCAGACAGACATCATATGTTAGCATTTGATCACCCTTCTGACCCATTTTAAAGCTGTTTCCATTAAATAAATTTAAAAAAGCAAAGGGGAAATACATGCGGAATCCCCTCTGACCATGGACCAGGGATGTGAGCAGCCTTGCTGCCATGCAGAATGTGTGAGTCCAGGTGGACTAGAGACACAAATCCAGAGACACCTCCATGTGTATAAGAGAGAAGTTTATATACAAGAGCAATTGAATAGTGAGCAGCCATCCCAGCCCAGTCCAGATCAAGTCCATAAGTCCGATATTAGCCCAAATATCCGATACCAGGCTATAAAGTCCTCTTCAGACTCATGAAACACATGCAATGACACCGAATGCAGGCAGATCACAGGCCAGTGGGTGGGAAGTCTGGTGGAACCCGTGGCATTGTAAGCATCTCAGCGCTGGCAGGGCTCTCCACATGGCTCCTCCAGTTCAGGGCACTCACACAGTTCCATGTGTCTTGTCACCCCCAATGTCTCCCAGGGAGTGAGCAGAGAGAGGGTGTCTCCCGCCTCCAGGGAGGAATACCGGAGTTCCCGGACTCCTCAGGGGAAGGCCATGCCCACACAGAGGCCTCATTGGCTACGACCTATGGACAGGCTAGACTCCACCCCTTCACTCTTAATCCTCTCAAATTGACAAACAATTATGGAACCACCACATAGAATGCAGTGGAAAGTAGATTGTTAGGACGCAGTTAGGTTAAAATTTAGCACCCTATCAGTAGATCTCCCTCATGATTCATTTAAGTTTGTTCTAGTTTTAAATATTTTCTGCTTTCCTTTCTATTGAGGTTTTTATCTGAAACCTTGGTCCTAACACCTTTGACCTTTCATCACAGGGGCATGAGTGCGGGACAGGGAGCCTGGGGTCCCCTCAGCAATGCCGTGGGGGTGTGGGCCCAGGAGCTTCTGACTCCCCCTTCCCTTTCATGGTCTCATCAGCCCTACTCTCCTGACGTGGGTGGACACCAGGTGGAGGGAGACCAAGTCACCCGTCAAGACCACATGCTCAGTGAGTGTGTGTTGGGGGGAGGGCGGGGGCAGGCTGGGATCTGACCCAGGGAGTTAGCTCAGAGTCCACCTCTGCTCCATCATGGTGCCGCCCCGATCAAGGACCACCGATGGCTCCCTGGTACCCAGGAGCGAAAGGAAGAGAGCTCATTGCCCTCCGAGTCACCCCTGGACCTTCTACGGCTCCCAGGTGATATCAGTGTCCCCTGTCCTCGGTCTGGGAATAGGTCACCAGCTTTCTCCCGACAGCCTTCTCCAGACACAGCCACACACTCTGCCCCCTGGCCCCGAGTCCTAATTACCTTAATCACCTCTTGTCCTTCCTGGTGTCCCAAGTCTGTCCTGACTGTGGTCACGTGTGGACCCATGAGCTTGGCCGAGTGGCTGTCATTATCCCCACTTTATAGATGAGGGTGGTGAGGCCCAAGGAAGCTGCAGATTTCTTCAGGGGCACCTACTGAGGTGCCACCAGTCCTGGCCTGGAGCCCAGCTCTGTCTCTGGGACTGGTGCCACCTGAGTCTTGGCTTCTGCCCCTCCCTCTCCCTGGGGTGGGTTAGGGTTAGGGTTAGGGGTTCCTGTTTCCGTGTGACACTCTTGTTTGTGCCACTATCCTGGGTCGAAGGACATTGGTCTTGATCAGGACTCCCCAGTGCCTCACACAGGACTTGTTCTGACCGGGCCTGGGAAGCTGAGCGGACACAGCTCGAGCTCAGAGGCTGAATGGGGTCTTCAGTCCACCAGGACCACCAGGCCCTCAGCCCCAGTTCCTGACCACCTGGTGGTGC
>NW_022111357.1:28233095-28236059 GCF_000313985.2 Echinops telfairi | reverse complement strand
GAGAGAGAGAGAGAGAGAGAGAGAGAGAGAGAGAGAGAGAGTTTCTCTGCAGAGCTGGAGCCTCAGGCAATAGATGGGGCTGAGGAAGAGCGGAGGTGACCTCAGTGGCATGAGAAGATGCCCTTTCAACCTCACTGTGTCCCTCTAGGTCTCTGTCCTTCCGACTTCCTCTTCCTGACTCTCCATCTGTCAAAGGCAGGCAGGTGGGGTCTGAGCGGGAAGGAGAATCCCGCGCCACACCAGCCCAAGGCCGATACCTATGAGGCAGGCCTCAGGCATGCCTCCACCCTCTTTCCTCGTGAGCAGTTCTGATTCCAGCGGCCCCTCCCTCCCAGTGCTCTCTGCTTCTCTCCCTGGTTTGACCCCTCATCGCCATGCCCACACAACTCATGGGTCTTACTCACAGGTGTGGGCTTTAGAAGGGAAGCTGATAGGCTGTAATCCAGGGTTAAACATACTCAGGACCAATTCTTCCCGGAAGGACAGCCTCTTCTCTTTTGTACCCTGCTCTGGTCCTTGGTGTTTCAGCCACATGGGCCTCTGCCCTTGACCAGCAATGTCACAAAGCTTTTGGGGCACTGTGGATAAGTGTCCACCAGAAGCCTCATCCTGTGGCTACTCAGTTCTGGCTCTGTGGATCAGCAAACCTAGCCTCCCAATTATGTACCTGCCGCTCCCTACTCCGCAAGGGAGCCACCTGCCCAAGGGCACTCAGCTTTGCTGACTCCGAGGCTTCTCAAAGCCCTCTGCTCGTTCTCGGGATCTGGCTCTCGGTGCTGCCTCTGGTGTCACAGCTTTCTGTCCCTGGATCAGGGAGAGGCAGTGTGCAGGGGTCTCAGCGTACGAAGTGCCATCTCACCCCTGGCACTTTATTCTGATGGCAGGGAGACCCCCACTCCTGCTTCTGAGGTGGCTCATCTTATGCCCGAGAGGATGGCCACATTGGCCATTCCCCACATGGGATTTCCACGTTGACCCGATCACAATTAATCCTGTTAACAATCGCTCACAAGTGAATGATCTGCATCTCCCCCCACCTTCTCTTGCCCAGACCCACCGGGAAAATAGGAAGGACCCCCGGTAGTGCTGGGTGTTTCCGAGTCTAGGAGAGCTGGCCAGGAGAGCCCTCTTAGGTTGACCACTGCAGCACTCCCTTGCTGAGCTGTCTCTCTCCATGTCTCTGTCTCCAAGTCTCCTCACCTGGCTCATCTCCACATCCGGGGAAGAGCCGGCCAAAGGCGCCACCAACCTAGAAATCTTAGGCTTTGGGAGGAGGACTGCCAACTGTTATTGGGGGCACACCGTTCAATGTAAGCTGTAGATAAACAACAAGTCCATGTTTAGTGTAAACCAAAGCCAAGCTCACTGCCCTTGAGCCGATTCTGATTGATGGCCACCCTTTAGGACAGAGCAAACCTGCCCCAGTGGGTTTCTGGAGACTAAAACTCTTTGAGGGAGTAGAAAGCCCCTTCTTTCTCCCGTGGAGCCGCTGCTGGTTTTGAACTGCTGACCTGGTAGTTAGCAGCCCGGCATGTAACCGCTGTGCCCCTGGGAATTTTGCCATCACTACCCACACCCACACCCAGGGTCTCCTCTCCAGAAAGCCTTCTCACGGTGACCTTACCTCACATGGGCTCCTATGGAGCCCTGTCCCGTGGTTCCAAGCCCAGCTGGCTGTCCTGGGCAGCTCTGTCCTCAGCCCTGGGGGCAGAGGGCGACTGAGAAGCAGGAGGAACAGTGGCTGTCTCTGCCCAGCTCAGCAGAGCCTGTGTGCAGCGTGGGCTTCCCTCGGGTGGTCGGAATGGACACACGTGTCCAACAGCACTCCTGAACTAGCAGGGTGAGGGGAAGCCAGTGATACCTTTGCCTCCCGTGGAGCAGGTGACACCACGGCCTTTTAAACCCTGCAGGGAGTGAATCTGGCCAGGTTTCCTGGGCCGCACCGGCTCAGTGTCGGAGAGCCCTGCGTGCAAACCTGGATCTGCCGTTCACGGCTGTGTGACCTCGAGCTTGTTACTGGACCTCTCTGAACCTCCGTGTCCTCACCTGTATAACAGGACTGCTGCTGCTCACCTTACAGACTTGTAATGACAAAGAGGGCTAATAGGTGCAGGGTGTTCAGCCCATAGGGAACAATCTGCGAGCCTATTCCATTCCCCAGGGAAGACTGCATGGAATCGTAGCACCTGCAACACAGGGGTGCAAGGGACTTGGGGAGGGAGCTGCTTCTCCTGCCACCGGTCACAGAACTGCAGGCCCCACTGGCTGCTGACAGGAAGTCACAATGCACTGTGGGCACGGAGGTGCTGTTGCTGTGTGGGGCCCTGGCTCAGCTCCCCAGGGCTCCCTGTGAGGACTTGGGGAGCCTCAAGGTCCGGGAAAGCTTCCTGGGGGCGGCTGGGCTCGGCAACACGCCCGTGGCTTCCTCTTCTTCCCAGGTCGGTCCCCGAGGACACTGCGATGTTCGAGGTCTACGGGACACCAGGTGTGGATGTGTACATCTCTCCCACCATGCACCGGGGCCGGGAGCGCGCCGAGAGCAGGCGGTGGCGCTTTGGAGTGGGGACAGAGATCATCGTGGTCATGAACTCCCCCAGCAACGACATCAATGACAGTCATGTGAGCTGGCCCCACTCTCAGGCTGGGGGAGGGGGCCGGGGGGTGGGCAGGCTGTGGCTCAGCTCCAGGAGGACCTAGCCTCTCACTTACGGGCAGCGCAGGGTCCACAGTGGGTAAGCGCCTGGGTCCCGAGCCAGACTGCCCGGGTTCGAAGTTCAGCTCTGTAATTTGCAGACACAAACGGTATGGCAGGTCGCCTAGCTTTGTTGGGCCTCCCTGGGGAAACGGGGCTAGTCCCAGACAGCGGGAGGGTGGGACTAGAACATGAGGGGAGGGGGCTGTCCGGCCACCCGTATGGGACTAAAAAGCCTTGTCTTTCTCCCCTGGAGTGACTGCTGGTTTCGA
>NW_022111357.1:28222409-28232995 GCF_000313985.2 Echinops telfairi | reverse complement strand
CTCAGCTCCAGGAGGACCTAGCCTCTCGCTTACGGGCAGCGCAGGGTCCACAGTGGGTAAGCGCCTGGGTCCCGAGTCAGACTGCCCGGGTTCGAAGTTCAGCTCTGTAATTTGCAGACACAAACGGTATGGCAGGTCGCCTAGCTTTGTTGGGCCTCCCTCGGGAAACGGGGCTAGTCCCAGACAGCGGGAGGGTGGGACTAGAACATGAGGGGAGGGGGCTGTCCGACCCTGCTGTGCTAGGCCTGCCTCACTGCTGGCTGAGGAGTGCCCATTCTGAATGACTGAAGGAGAGAAAGCAGGGACAGAGTGGGGGGACAGGCCGGAGCCTCAGGAGACCCCCTTTGTAGGCAGAGACTCCCCGTGGTGCCTCACTTCCCCTCTTCTTGAGCCCAACTTCAGACCCAAACCCAGACCCACACTTGCTGTCATCCAGTCAATGTGGCGCGGAGTGGCCATGAACCAACCCTGCCATCGAGCCAGCATCAGCTCAGAGCAGCCCTCAGGACAGGCTAGACCGCCTCTGTGGGCTTCTGAGATGCGCCACCCGTATGGGACTAAAAAGCCTTGTCTTTCTCCCCTGGAGTGACTGCTGGTTTCGAACAGCTGACCTTGTGGTTAGCAGCCCAACCCATAACCGCTGTGTCAATGGGACAGAGGAAAACTCCTCCCACATCTTTCTCCTGTAGAGAAGTCGGGGGCTGCAAACTGTTGACATTGCAACTGGTAACCCTGTGTGCCGGGGGTCCTTGTCTGCAGGACATCTCGAGTAAGAGAAATGGGGACCCCGGCTCGGTACAGGTGATGTCTCCAGAAAGGGCTGGTGGGGACCAGGACTTGGGGATATTTTGGAAAGCCAGCAGTGACCATGCGCCAAGAGATCCCCAAGGGTGCCGGCGGTGAGTCCGTGGCTGCTAGCCGAAGGTTGCGGTCTGAACCAACCCAGCAGCCACTGCGAGAGAAAGCTGGATCGGTCTCCGTCCCGAGAGATGCCGGCCTTGGGGGTCCTGTGGGGACTCAGGGGGTGTTGGAGGCCGTGGGTTTAGTCCGTGTTGGGCCCATGGGCAGCGATGACCTTCTCCAGCCCTAGAGGCAGGGGTTCTGCATCCCATTTCACAGATGTTCCTGAGCGGGAGAGCTGCACTTAATGCAGGCCTGCCTGACACCTGCACACAGGGTCCTCGAGCCGCCTCAGAACAGAGCTTCTCCACACCTTGGCGAGGCATGGGGCGCAGGACTCAGACCAAACCCATTTGCAGACAAGGACCCGAGACCCAGAACAGGCGTGGTTTCTCTGAAGTCACCCGATTTAGTGAGGGCAGAGTTAGGGAAGTTCAGGATGAAGTCCCCAGAGGAGGGCAAGAGGGCCACAGAGCCTGTGAAGGGTGGCCCTCTGGGTGTCTTGCCTGCCTGGGGGCTGTCTGGGTGCCCCCCACCGGAGCTCCATGACCCCAGTGGCAGTTTGAGGGATTGGGGAGGGGCAGCATCTCCCCTCCCTGCTGCCTCTTTGGCTGGGATCCAGTCCTGGTTTGTCCCATCTTTGGTGGGGCTTGGCCCTCGGGGGTCTGTAATGATAGGATTTAGGGGGCTCCCAGGGCTGGAAGGGCGAGGTGGCCTCTGTCAGACTCTGAGCCCCCTGACAGAGATGAAATGTCAGAGCCGCACTCAAATGGAAGACTGGTGGCGGCAGGGGGCATTTCCTCCGCTCCTGCATCCCCTCCACCCTCGTCCTCCTCCTCCAGTGGCTGTGGGCACCTGAGGTAGTAGGCATCGGTGAAGCATATCATGTCTCGTGCTGGGCCGGGGCTGGGGAGACAGGAAATGTTCCCATCCTGTCTTTACAGGTGAAGATGCTGAGGCCCAGAGAGGGTGGATAACTTTTCCTGAAGTTTTCAGAAGTGTAGATCCAGAACTGGGCCCAGGCCATCAGAGTCCAGAGCTCTGGACCTCACCCCGGCCTGACCCATGACGCCACCTGCCCACCCATACCAATGGCTGGTAGCGCTTGGGTGCGCCCTACGCTTCCATCCTTTTCACCCATGACTGCTCAGCTGTGGCCCGGTCCTCTGGGCAGGGAGCAGCTCTATTGTCCCCACTTTTCAGATCAGGAGACTGAGGCAGCTCAGATTGGTGACTGATGGACCTTGGTCAAGGCAGAGAAACCAGAAGGCCGGCCTAAAACTCTTGCCTGTCTGAGTCCTTCTGGGGAGGACTCTGGCTTGGAAAGGACCCCTAAGCCTTGCCCAGTGCAGACCCTCCTTTGAAATGGAGAAACGGAACCCCAAGGGAGAACCAGGCCTCATCACAAGCCCACAGCAGATCGTGGGAAGCTCCCTCACAGACCGTTCCGTGGACTAACTGAGGCACGGAAAGGCCCACGGAGCGGTCAGCTCACCCTTAGTGCACAGTCTTTGGGTGTGTGGGGGACTCTGGGCTTCAGTGGGCATGAATGTGGGGTCCTCTCTCATAGGTTCAGATTTCCTACCACTCCAGCCATCAGCCCTTGCCCCTGGCCTACGCGGTGCTCTACCTCACGTGTGTGGGTAAGTCGGGGCATGTTGGGGCCTGGCCAGAAGGACCTTGGCCAATGGCTGGGAGTGGGAGTAGTTGGGCATGACGTCTTTTTACAAAAATCAATTTGTTTCATTTTTTTTATTACTATAAGAAGTTCAACCTTCCTCTAGTTCTTTAATGCTTCCTCCCCGCACCCCACTATCATGACCCCAATTCTATGTTACAAATCTGGCTAGACCAAAACATGTATACTGGCACAAATAAGAGTTTGCAACACAGGGAATCCAGGACAGGTAAATCCCTCAGGACCAATAAGGGGAGCAGCAATACTAGGAGGGTAAGGGAAGGGAGGGGGGAATAAGGGGCAACTGATCACAATGATCCACATATGGCCCTCATCTCAGGGGGACAGACAGCAGAAAAGTGGGTGAAAGGAGATAGCGGTTGGTGTAAGACATGAAAAAAAAATTTATAAATTATCAAGGGAACATGAGGGAGGGAGGGTGGAGGAGAGAGGAGGGCAAATGAGGAGCTCAAGTAGAAAGAAATGTTTTGAAAAAGATGATGGCAACATATGTACAGATGTGTTTGACACAATGGATAGATGTATGGATTGTGATAAGAGCTATGAGAGCCCCCAATAAAATAAACACTAAAATTAAGTAATTCATTTTTTAAAAAGTTCACCTTTAGAAAGCTCAAATAGCCCCAAAGAGCAGGCATTGAAAAGCCAACTTCTTTTCTCCCTTCACCCTAACCATGCCCAGTTCCCCAAACCCAGCACCATACAGTCTACAGGGACCTGGTTTTCCCAATTATCCACGAGCGGATCTATAAACTCCACGTAAGATGATTCCGAGGTTGGCACTGCCTAAGTAGGAGTGGCGTAATGCCACTCTGGTTTAATGTGTGGAGGGCTCTTGTGGACGAGGTTGGCCACATGCGTGAACAGGTGGGTCCGTCAGGGAGTTGAGAACCATGAGTGTCAAGTGGAAAAACTAAGCATCCAAGTCACGCTCATGGAGATGCCCGCGGCCGTGAATGGGCTTATCAGCAGATGCAGTCAAGGAAAGACTCCGTGAAGCTAGGTCAAGAGATGTCCCCAAACTGAAAGAGAGAGAGAGAAAGAAGGCAAACAAAACAATTCCAAACCAGCCAACAAGCCGCAGAGATCCAACCCTGTGGGAGAGTACCCACGTTCTAAACTCAAGGCCCCATCAGCATTTGAATTGTGGAACAGAACGACAGGGCTGCCTTAAAGCACACATGGAAGCCCAGGGGGCCAGGAGAGCGAAGGCCATTTGAAAGAACAGGTGGGGGATTTGCTGCACCGGGGAGCAAGACCACAGCGACGGCCAAACCAGACGCGTTGCCATGGAGACCATTCTGACTCACGGGGATCTACAGGACAGAGCAGAGCAGCCCGCGTGGGCTTCCGGGACTACCTGTCTGGGGGGGTCTCTGCGGATGGAGGCACGTGGAGCACCCTTCTCGGCATCAGCTTCCTCTGCCCCGCGTTGGGAGACGCCTCCGTTTGCCGCATACGACTGGGCATCTTTTCACAGGTCTGCGCAGCATTTCAGATGTCACATGATGCACTTTCAAATTCCCCCTTTTCCTCCCCCGCCCCCCACTCTCCTTCCATTTTCATGTTAGAACCCCAACGAACTTGGTTTATTCAAGGGCAGGAAGAGTGGCTCTGACCCCTGTGTTGTAAAAGCCCCTGCGATCTCCAGGGAGAACTGGTCGGAAGGTGGGGTCGGGGTGGCCGTCACAGGAGCGGCTGAAGGAGCTGAGGCTCAGAGGGCTGAGGCGACCTGGCTGAGGTCACACAGCCGGGGAGGAGCAGAGTCCAGATCCACGTCCACCTCTGTGTGACCCCAAGATCCTGGCGCACTGCCCATCCCCGGTAGAAAGTCAGCTTCACAGGGGACCAGCCAGTCCAGGGGGACCCGGGCTCAGTGCAGGGTGTGCTGGACAGCTAGGGCCCAAGGCAGAGGAGAGCGGTCAGGGAAGGTTTCCTGGAGGGGGCCTGCCATTGGCTCTGAGCTGTTTCCAGGCCCCTCCATCTTCCCCCAGGCAGGTGGGTACCAGACCCTCTGCCACTGGACTGTGTCTTCTTGGCAAGACTTAGACTTGCCCACTCCCAGACACACCCTGAGACGGAGGCTAAGAGGAGGGGGCCACAGATCTGCACTGGCCTCCTGGGACCCTGCATTGACTCTACCTCTGTCTCCCCCTTGCAGACATCACCCTGGATTGTGACCTGAACCGTGAGGGCAGAGGGGACAGGAACTTTTTGGACAAGGTAGGGTACCTCTGGCTGGGCCCAGGAAGGGGAGCTGCATTTAAATGGAGACAAGACATGGATCACCTTCCCTGGTCTCCAGCTGCTGCCTTCTCCTGGGGAGCCCAGTGGAAACCAGTCATGATTACAGAGACCGGGCCTCACTGAGAATGGCCACGCGCAGATGTCCCCAGCCCTGCACTACACCTCGGCTTGTGTGTGTGTGTGGGGGATCCCTTCTAGACTTACAGCCTAGGTCAAGGGTCAGCACACACTATCAAAGCCAGATAGAAGACACCTTAAGCTTTGTGGGCCATGTGGTTTGTCACCCCTGCTCAACTCCACCATGGTGGTGTGAATGCAGCCGTGGACGACACAGAAACCCATGTTCCAAGACAACTTTATTTACAACAGCAAGCAGTGGGCCAGATGTGGCCCGTGGGTAAACTGACTTCCTGGCGCTGGTGATAGGGGCACTCTATAGGAAGGTCTGGGTTTTGCTTTTAGGGAGGTTGAAGCCGTTAAAGATCTCTGGGCTGAGTTGTGGTGACAAGTCATGAAGTAGGGGCACAGGCAGGGGAGAAGGGGTGGGTGCAGTGCCGTGAGGTGTGTGGCCCCATAACCAGGAAGCTGTGGATGGAGCCACATCAGAGACAGCCTTGAAGACAACTGTGTCCCATGGACTTGGTGGTGTGGGATTAGAGAGCCCCTGCTAGTTCTTGAGCAGGGGTGCATCGGTGGAAGGGCACAAGATGTGATTAGCGAGCCGGGAGGCCAGAGCCCTAGCACTGGTCCGATTCTGCATTTGCAGCGGCAGTGGGTCTGGGGGCCCAGTGGATACGGAGCCATACTGCTGGTAAACTGTGACCGGGATGATCCGAGTTATGGCAAACGGGACAACTCTGACCAGCAGGTGCGCTGTCCACAAGGTAAGGGGCCTCGCCGGACCCCAGCCCCAGACAAGGGCTCTGAAGGCAAATGCCAGAATCCCAGCACCATGGACGTCTCAGTGCCCCTCCAACTGCACCCTCAGCAGGCACTGCCCTTCTCCCAGTGCCAGGGGGACCCACATGGTGGGGGGAGGAGAGGGTGCTCACATGATTTAAGCACCTACTGTGTGCTTAGTCTGCCCCCCCCCCATTCACATTCTCCTTTCACCCCCAATGACTTATGACACAAATCCATGTATGCAAAACAGAAGGGTATGTCCTCTTGGAGCCCCTGAGTGGTGCAGACAGTTAATGTACCAGGAGCCCTGGTGGCGTAATGGTTATGCATCGGGTTGGTAACCACAAGGGCAGGAGTTCAAAGTCACAAGCCTCTCTGTGGAAGAAAGATGAGGCTTTCTTCTACTCCTGTAAAGAGTTACAGTCTTGGAAACCCACAGGGGCAGTTTCAGCCTGTCTTATAGGGTCCCTGTGAGTCAGCATTGACTCAATGTCAGTGAGTTTTTTAGTCTGAGCTAACCACAAGGTTGGAGGTTCAAGTCTAAACAGAGGCACCTTGGAAAAAAGGCCTGGTGATCTACTGCTCCCGAAAAACCAGCCATCAAAAATCCCGATGGAGCACAGTTCTGACACGCATGGGGGTCATCCTGGTCAGGCGTCAACTTGACAGTGGCTGGGTTACGAATATCGTCATCTTGATTGGGAAATGAGGATGCTGAAGTGTGGAGGTCCAGAAACGTCCAGCTTAGGGCAGGTCCAGACCTCTCTCTTCTGACCCCGCCCCACCCCCCACCCACTCCCATCCCGCTGGCCTAGATGGTCGGTGATCCCTGACCTCCTTCCAAGTCCACCCGCACCTCCCTGTGTGAAGGCCGCAACTGCGTCTGTGTGTGGCAAGAGCTTCACCCCCCACGGCTCCCAGCCATCTTCAAATGTGGGCCCCACTGCCCCTCACCCCACAAGTGGGGAAGCCAAGGCTTGGGGCACAGTGGGGACAGGGCCCGGCACCAGGGAGCTTTACTCAGTGTCACACTGAGAGTGCGCACTGGGACTCAGACCCTGTCCCTCCCCGGTGTGCCACCTGAGAATCTGTGGTCTGCCAGCAACTGAGCTGGTGGCTCAGCTGTTCTTACTGCCTCTTACGTAACTCACAGCTATCTCCCTGGCTTGCTTGGGATAATTTCCCAGGTGGGCAGAGTGAGGCTGGAAGGCCTAGGCCTGAGACTCTCTGTGCTGGGGGGGAGGGGGACGGGAGTGGAAGATGCTAGAGGGCCGGATGGGCCAGGGGCCCCGGCCAAGGACCTCCGTCTGTCTCTGCAGACCTAGAAGACATGTCTGTCATGGTCCTGCGGACCCATGGCCCTGCTGCCCTCTTTGAAGACCACAAACTTGTCCTCCACACCTCCAGCTACGAAGCCCAGCGGGCACGTGTCTTCCATGCCTGTGGTGAGTTCAAGCTCAGCCGCCTTGCTGTCTGGGCCGTGGGAGAGCGCTGCTGTGGGGGCTGAGGAAGAAGGACCGGGTGTAAGAGCTTAGGGCTGACCTGCTAGTCTAAGTGGACTTTCACACCTTACGTTAGGCATATGAAGAAATGTTTGTGACCCAAAGAAGGCTCAAAGGTGAGCAAAAGTAGAGAGAGCAGAGCAGTGAATGCTCGGGGCCCACCCCCCAGAGACAACCATCACCAAGGTGTCTCTCTTTTCACTCACAGCGCCTTCGGTGTTCTGCTGAGGCCTGCCCCCCACCCACCCCCAATGGCTTAGATTTGTGGAAGACCTGTGCGGTCACGCCACACTCTGAGAACATTTTCTTCATTTCTGTGCTCATTAGCTCCCCGCTCCCCCTTCAGACTCCTTTTGCCATAACCCTAAACATGATTATTCTAGTTACTGTCTCTATAGATTTCCTTATCCTAGATTTCATATAAAGAAAAATATATCCCCCCAAGTCATCAACAATAAAATAAAACACAGGAAAACCTCCATCCAAAAGAAGCAGAACATAGTAAAAACCAGAACAAAATTTAAAATGGGTCAAATAGGAAACCAGATCATACGATGCTAACCTTTAACCTTCCTCCATCTGTGTTCACTCACTTTCTCATGCACTCTGCCTGTGGGGAAGCCTTCCTGGTCAGTGGTCCTAGGGAGGTCGATGGAGGCTCCGTGCTTTCACCTCGTCCACAGCCTTCTGCAAACCTGGTGCTCAGAATTTAAGCTCTAATGCAGTTCCCTCCTCTGACGGTGAATTTTATTAGTTACAATTCTTGGATCACAAAGACTGGTGTACTTCTTCCAGGTGGGCTTGGCTGGGACCTCACTTAGATGGCTGCTTGTTGTAAAACAAGCTTTTAAGGCCCCAGACACTATTCTTTCCGATAGCCGGCACCGTTCACATTCTGCGTCACACTTTGCTAGTCTACTTAAAGTCGATCCTAGATGTGAGGATTTTTCCCTTTCATAATTCGGTGTCCACCCTTTGATAAAATGTTTCATGCAGCCACAGTCTATGGTCTCAGTAAATAAAAATGGGCATACAAAACACCTTTTAAAAAGTACAAATGTGGCGAAGAAAGCTGATGGTGCCCGGCTATCAAAAAGTATAGCGTCTGGGGTCTTAAAGGCTTGAAGGTAATCAAGCAGCCATCAAGCTCAGAAGCAACAAAGCCCACATGGAAGAAGTACACCAGCCTATGCAATCACAAGGTGTCGAAGGGATCAGGTGTAAGGGATCATCAGAACAAAAAATCTTACCATAGTGAATGATGGGGGGAGTGCGGAGTGGAGATCCAAAGTCCATTAGTAGGCCACTGGAGATCCCCTTGCAGAGGGGTCTCGGGGAGGAGACGAGCCAGTCAGGGTGCGATGTAACAACGATGAGAAATACAACTTTCCTCTAGTTCCTAAATGTTTCCTCCCCGCTCCCACTACCATGACTCGAATTCGATCTTGCAAGTCTGGCTAGACCAGAGGAGGTACACTGGTATAGATAGGAACTGAAAATACAGGGAATCCAGGACGGATGAGTCCTATAGGACCAGTGGTGTGAGTGGCGAAACAGTGAGGGTAAAGGGAGAATGGGTAGGAAAGAGGGAACCGATTACATGGAACTGTGTGTGACCTCCTCCCTGGGGGACAGACAACCGAAAAGTGGGTGAAGGGAGACGTCGGACAGGGCAAGATATGACAAAATACGCATTTATAAACTATCAAGGGCTCATGCGGGAGGGGGGAGCGGGGAGGGAGGGGAAAATGAGGACCTAATGTCGGGGGTTTAAGTGGAGAGAAACGTTTTGAGAAACGATGTACAAATGCACTTTACACAATTGATGTGTGTATGGATTGGGATAACAGTTGTATGAGCCCCTAATAAAATGTTAAAAATAAATAAATAAATAAATGGATGAATAAATAAAAGCACATTAGACACACACACACACACACAAACCAAATGTAAACAAGTAATAAGACGCTCGGTTTTAAAGAAGAGTTAACAATACAGAAGCTGTTGTGTTAGCGCTCAGAAGTTGGCTCTGGCTCATGTAGAACAGAGTGAAACATTGCCTGGTCCCACGCCATGTCCACTGTCAGACAAACAGATGGTAGGCTGGAGTCCATGGTTGTTGCGGCTATCAATCTGACTAGCTGCCTCGGCGGGAATGGCCTCTCCCTGCAGCCTCACCAGCACTGAATAGTATGCGCCTTTCTCACCTCTGCCAGTGAGGTGCTAGGCAGGAGCTGCCTGACCTGCGTTTTCTGGCTGGCGAAACTGCGCGTCTTTTACTTCTGTTGTGGCACCCTTTGAAGTCCTCGGGCCCACTAGGACTTCTGGCCACTGGTCGTCCCCTTCCCCAGGTCCCAAGGACTCGTGTGAGGCCTACCTGCATGTGCTAGGCCAGGACAAGGTATCGTACGTGGTGCCCCGCTTCCATGGTGGGGAGGAGCACTTCTTCGTGGAAGGCCTTGCCTTCCCTGATGCCGGCTTCAATGGACTCATCTCCTTCCATGTCACCCTGCTGGACGACTCGAATGAGGTACAGGGAGGCCAGGCAGGGAGGTCAGGCAGGGGGCTCTATTACTGAGAGACACAGGTACACTGGCTTGGGAGACCCCAGACTTCCAGGCTCCCCTGTGGTTCCTCTCCAGAAACAAGGACTCAGAGAAGCAAACGACTTGCTCAGGGGTGACAGGAGGGAAACTGGGGCAGGCACCCAGGCCGCTGAACCCAGTGCTCTTCCCCTTCTCGGCTGCCCCGCAGGATTTCTCCGAGAGCCCGATCTTCACGGACACCGCGGTGTTTCGGGTGGCACCCTGGATCATGACGCCCAGTACCCAGCCGCCCCTGGAGGTCTACGTGTGCCGGTGAGACTGAGGGCTGGGGGGCGTCCTTCGGGCTCTGGTGGCCCCCACAGCCCCAGGCCCCTTTCTGTCCTGAGCCACCCTCCCCGGGCTTGTCTGCAGTGTGAGGAACAACACGTGTTTTGTGAACGCCGTGGCGGAGCTGGCAGAGATGGCAGGCTGCAAGCTGACCATCTGCCCACAGGACGAGAACCGCAATGACCGCTGGATCCAGGTAACCATGGCCACCGAACGCTCGCCCCTCCCCCTCTAGAACCTCTGAACTTCGAGGCGCACATTGCCGCTGGATCCCACACCTGTTCATCCATTCCTGGCCCTCATCGCCTAGACCAGGCGTGGACAACGGAGGACACGTGGCATGTCTGGGGGCATCTGTGGTTGTCAAAGGGTGGTGGTGCTACTGCCAGCTCGTGAGTGGATGACCTCCAGCACCCTACTGTGCACAGGGCAGTCCTAGGGAGCAGAGAGGGAGCTACCCCA
>NW_022111357.1:28219811-28220652 GCF_000313985.2 Echinops telfairi | reverse complement strand
GCTTGCTGTGTCTGGTTCTCTGCCCTGGCCCAGTGTGGCATCACCCCCATGGCAGGTCCGCATTCTGGTCCACTCCTCACCTCTGTCTCACCTGGTTCTGAGGCAGAGAACTCGGGAGCAGTCTTCCTTCCCCACAGCGCCCCTAGCTTCTCTCTCCCTCTCTCTCCCCCTCTGTTGGCAGGATGAGATGGAGCTGGGCTACATTCAGGCACCGCACAAGACCTTCCCCGTGGTCTTCGACTCCCCGAGGAATGGAGAGCTGCAAGACTTCCCTTACAAACGCATCCTGGTGAGTGGCCACAGGCCCGGGCTGTGGAGCCCAGGGTGTGGCACGCAGGGGACAGCAGTGGGGACCTCTGTCACTGGGGCCGGTCTGCCCGCTATCAGTTCACTCTGACATTCACATGAGCAGCACATCACATTTCAGTCCAAGCTGTTTTGTTGTTGTTGACGGTCCTGTAGGATCTTCGCCGTCTTGGCTTGTAGGGGCCTGTTGTTGCAGCCGCTGTGTCGATCCATTTCCCTGAGGGCTTCCTCTGCATCCCCCGAGCATGATGTCCTTCTCCAAGGACTGGTCCCTCCGTGGCAGCTTGCCTAAAATACACGACACGAAGGATGCTGTCCTGGCTTCCAAGGAGCACTCAGGGCGTACCGCTTCCCGGACAGACGGGCTCCTTTTCCTGGGAGCCCACGGTACAGTCCACCGTCGTCGACACGTCTTCCTTCTTCATGGCCCAGCATTGGCCTGCGGATGGTGGGCTCAGGACAGGGGCAACGAGACATGGGTGCTTCTCAGCACTTTAAACAGGCTTCGGGAGCAGAGTTGCTACCTGCAATGTTC
>NW_022111357.1:28197742-28218568 GCF_000313985.2 Echinops telfairi | reverse complement strand
TCCATGTGGGCTTTGTTGCTTCTAAGCTAGATGGCCGCTTCTTTACCTTCAAGCCTTTAAGACCCCAGACACTATATCTTTTGATAGCCAGGGCCTCATTCTTCTTAGTGGACTCCAGCGTCTCAGTTTACTTGCGTAGCGTACAGATGGAATCAGTGTGGTGAAAGGATACAACTGTGAGACACACCTCTTGTTATTTTAAACCATGCAGTATCCTAATTCTGTTAGAACAATTGCCTCTTGGTCGCCGTACAGGTTCTCACTGAGCACAACGAAGGGTTGGAATTTCCATTCTCCGCTGTGCTACCCCTCATCGGCCATGATCCACAGAGTCTGAAGCCTTGGTACTCACTCACACTCGCTGCTACTGAGTCGATGCCGACTCACAGTGACCCCCATGAGTTTCTAAGCCTGTAACTCTTTCGGGGAGTAGATAGCCCCATATTTCTCTCACAGAGGGGCTTGTGGGGCTCCTGAAGCTTTGGTATGGTCAGTAAAACATAGGCAAACATCTTTTTTGACATTCTCTGTTTATCAAGATCCCGCTGGCACCAGCAATGATATCCTTTGTTCCATGTCCTCTTCTGAGTCAAACTTGAATTCTAGCAGCTCCCTGTCAATATGCTGCTGGATCTGCTTTTTAATGATTTTCTGCAACATTTTACTTGCCTGTGATATTAATTATATTAATTAATTATATAATTAATTATATTATTCGATAATGCATTCTGTCTGATCACCTCTTTTTGGAATAGATACAAATCTGGATCTCTTCCAGTCAGTTGGTCAAGTAGCTATCTTTCAAATTTCTTGGCCTAGAGGAATGAGCATCGTGTGTTGAGCCAATTGTTGAAACATTTCAATGGCTAGTCTGTGAATTCCTGGAGCCTCATTTCCCCACTCGTGCCTTCCTTTCACAGCGTGGACTTCTCCCTTCAATACCATCAGTTCTGGATCATATGTTACCTTCTGAAATGGTGAAACACCAACCAGGCCTTTTTGGTGCGGTAACTGTGCAGTCTCCCGATCTTCCCTCAATGTTTTCTGCATCATTCAATATCTTGGCCATATGGCCTTTCAGGAATGCAACGCGGGCTTTAATTTTTCATTCAGTTCTTCCAGCTTGAGAAATGCTGAATTTGTTGTTCTCTTTGGGTTTTCGCATTCTAGATTTTGCACATTTCATTGTAATTCTTGACCTGGTCTTCTCGAGCTTCCCTTTGAAGTCCCTGGTCAGCTCCTTGACGTCCTCAGTTCGTCCATTCACTTTAGCTTCTCCATAGTCAAGATCAAATAACACACTGCAGTGGATGAATCTGCTGAGCAACAACTCTATAAAGTGTTACAAAGCAAGGATGTTACTTTGAGGAGTAAGATGTGCCTGAACCAAGCCTTATTTCCAGTGGTCTCAGGTGCATGTGAAAGTTGAACATTGGATACCGAAGACCACAGACCATCGGTGGATGAACTTGAACCATGGTGCTGGCGAAGTATACTGAACGTACCATGGACTGCCCAAAGAACAAACAACTCTGTCTTGGAAGAAGAAGCACAGCCAGAATGCTCCTTAGAAGCAAAGATGGCAAGACTTCATCTCATATACTTTGGACACATAATTTATTAGGAGAGATCAGTCTCTGGAGAAGGACATCATGCTTGGTAAAGCAGAGGGTCAGGGAAAAAGAGCAAGGCCCTCAACAAGGTGGACTGACACCATGGCTGCCACAATGGGCTCAAGCATAAGAACCATGGGAGCATGGCGCAGGGCCAGGCAGTGTTTCATTTTATTATACGGGATCTCTATGACTCGGCATCAACTCAACAGCACCTAACAGCAAGAGCATGTTCTAGAGCAGTGGTTCTCCACCTTCCTAATGCCGCCACCCTTTAAGATAGTTCCTCATGTGGTGGTGACCCCCCAACCATAATTATTTCTATTGCTACTTCATCACCGTCATTTTGCTACTGTGATGAACCCAGTGAACCCTGTGAAAGGATCGTTTGACCCCCAAAGGGGTCTCGACCTACAGGTTGAGAACTGCTGCTCCAGAGGAAGGTTCAGCGTGTCTTCTAACATCTATTTTGGCTTTTCTTCCTTTCCTGTCTTTTGAATGATTTTGGCTTTCTTCGTGTATGGTGTCCTTGATGTCCTCCCACAACCAACAGGTCTTCTTCGGTGGTCACTCATGTGAACCACAGTTCATCTGTTCTTGAGATGGGATATACGGGTCATGGTTTGGGTCTTGCGGACTTGTTTTAACTTCCTTCAGTTTCAACTTAACATGCCCCAGAGCAATTGGCGCCCTTCTCCTCAGTCAGCTCCCGGCCTTGTTTCAATGGACGCACGGGAGGTTCTACAGATGTAGTCCAGTTGGCTTCTGAGCACTCCATCTGGCGAGGTCCCCATGGATAGTCCAACTAGCTGTTGTTGGAAAATGCTATCTCCAAGAAGTTGGCCTTGAAAATTTCTGTCCTGTAATCGCCAGCACTTTTCTCTCACCAAGACCATGTTTTCCAGCAATCGGTCTTTCAAATATGGCATGAGCCATCTGGGACTACAAAATATAGTTGTTTATTTGAAATTCAGAATTAGCTGGTCGTTCTGTATTTGCCAAATCTGGCATCTCTAAATGGGGAAGGCAGGCCAGTGCCATTGTTAAGAATGCAGTATCTGAGTCAGGGACAACCTGGGCTCTACCATGCATGTGCTGTGTGACCTTGCACTAATCGCTTCTCCTCTCACAACTGCAGTTTCCACATCCGTAAAAGTGTCATCTAGGCCCAGCCTCATGGGGTGGGTGAAGTTGTAATGTGTCACCCCCACCAGGCACTGTCTCGGGGCCTGCCACAGAGGGAGCACGTACTGTTAAGGGGCATTTACTTGGTGACAATGAGGAGGGCAGTGACGATGCTGCTGCTGACCAGGCCCCCTTGAGGAAGGTGCCACAGAGGACAGAGGCCCCACCCAAACCCCCTGGGCCACACAGACGGTAGGAGCTCTTACCTGGCCCTCCAGGTCAGCCACGTTCCTTCCAGGAGATGGCCCTGGGAAGCCCTGCCCTTTCTGGAGTTGGAAGACTGGGGCTCAGAGGGGCCTTGCCAGCCTCCTGGTCCCAGGGACAGGCCACTCTAGAGGAGACAAAGACCCGCCCCTGGGCTGGACTTGGCAGGGAGGAGGTGTAGAGCAGTGGTTCTCAACCTGTGGGTGGAGACCCCTCTGGGGATCGAATGACCCTTTCCCAGGGGTCGCCGGATTCATGACAGTAGCAAAGTGACAGTGAGGAAGTAGCAGCGAAAATACATTTATGGTTGGGGAGTCACCACCACATGAGGAACTATTTGAAAGGGTCGCGGCATTAGGAAGGTTGAGAACCACTGGGGTAGAGATTAGGTGTAAGGCCGGGACGGAGTCAACCAATGCTCTACTGTTGACCCCCGACCCTGGGACTAACACTCTTCTACTAAGCAGTGGAGAGAGCTTCCCACTGTGACCTGCAAGAACTATTGATCAGGTCAGACCTGCGTCTTACACTGTTTTCCCATCTGAGGAATGGACAGGCCACCCCATCCCTGGATGTAAGGAGATCAGCAAGCTGACTCCTGCTCTTCTTGGCTCAAGCCTCAGCCTGACTTGGTTTCCCCCACCAGGGTCCAGATTTCGGCTACGTGACCCGGGAACCACGAGACAAGTCTGTGAGTGGTCTGGACTCCTTTGGAAACCTGGAGGTCAGCCCCCCGGTGGCGGCAAATGGACAAGAGTACCCCTTGGGGAGGATCCTCATTGGGGGCAACCTGCCTGGGTGAGAGAGGTGCAGGAGAAGCCCTCCTGGGGTGAGCTGGGGGTAGGGTGGTGATGGAGGCTGGGGAAAGGGGCCATTGCACCCCCCTCCCCCATGAGGAGCAAGCTGTCCACACTTACTGTAGGAAGCCTGAGAAAGCTAGCGACAGAGACCTTAGCTCATTCCGTTCAACCTAGTTGTGGAGGGGAGAGGGAAATGGGGAGACCACAAGCCCCGACAATGTCGGAGGGCGTGATACCAAAATGACCCTGCATCTGGCTTCACTGGGCTTTCAGACCCCCCACCCGGCCAGTACATGCGGATCAGCGTGAGGGCAGGCCGCCGGGGGTGCCCGCCCGCTGGACGGACAGGAAGGTCTCCACCTTGGGCAGTGGACGAGGGGAGGGTATGCGGGAACCTCGTAGAAGGGGGCAGGACTCCGAGGGACAGGTCAAGGCCCTGAGTTGCTTGACCCTGCACGGGAGGTAGGCAGGGCGGCTCCGCCACAGGGAGAGCCACGGGCCCAAGCACTTCATTTTACAAGTGGATCCAGAGAGGAAGGGTGAGGAGCGACAACAAACAGCGGGTGCCGATGGCCGAGTCTGTCCGTGCATGCGCAGAGCTGCAAGTCTCAGCTGTCCTGGGAGAGATCACGTCCAGTCAACGTGTGTTCGTGCCACTCGGCGATGACTAACACTGGGTGGCTTCCTGAGCCGAGGAGAGGGAGGTGTGGGTCATAGAAAGAACCACGGCAGTGACCCGAAGAGAGCAATGTGACCGGGGCCTCAGATGGAAGAGAAAGAAAGGGAATCAGACTGTGATGTCATTGCTGTGGAGGAGATCGAGGAACGGAGCCAACCGAAGTCTGCCAGGCTGTTAGAACAGACTGCTCACAGCCAAGCTCAGGCGGATTCCCACTCAGAGCGGCCCTAGAGAACAGGGTAGAACTGCCCTGGTGAGTTTTTGAGACGGTAACTCTTCAAGAGCCCAGCTTTGGAGGGGATGACCCATTGACATCACGTTGACATCACTCATCGTGACCGTGGGGTTTCTGAGACCCTGAATCTCCATGGGAGCAGAGAACAGGGGTGGGTGGGGGCATGAGGCGGCTCAACTTTTGCCTGACGGCACAGACAGGGTTCCTTTTAGGAGGGGATTAACTGCCACCAAATACATGGCCCTACAGAAAGGGGTCATGTAGGTCATGCCATTCGATACTTTAGAAGGCCAATCAGGAAGAGCGTTTAAATTCACTGACATAAAATGATGGGGGTAAGAGGCCCCTCTGGGGTGATCTTGTACACTGCCCTGACCACTGATGTCCTAAGAGGTGAGGCTGCAGTAAGAGGGCTGTAAGCTAGACTTAGGAAGGACTGTCCAGGCCCGGGGATTTGAATGGGCAGTCAGTCTCCCAGAATAGACCAGGCTAGTCTGGAGGACTCGTTTATCTAGTGGGACTTGGTGGGCCCTGGACTGCGTCTGCCTTCCTGAAAACCCACCAGGGTGGAATCTGATGCATACCTATACATCGGTGGTGTAGTGGTTGGTTACGTGTTGGGCTGCTACTTGCAAGGTCAGCAGTTTGAAACCACCAGCCACTTGGTGGAAGAGAAAGGAGGCTTTCTACTCCGGTAAAGAGTTACAGTCTTAGAAACTCACAGTAGCCCTTCTCCCCTGCTCTGCAGGGTCACTAAGCATCCGATCAGCTGTACAGTTGTGAATGAGGTTGTCGTTAGGTCCCCACGAGCTGATTCAGATTCATGCTGGCCTAACAAGGCAGAGCGGACGGCGATGCAGAGGGCTGCCCACGTTGTGGCACACGTGTATACATGCAATTTCACATATGCATGTTCCTGTATTGAAAAACCAGATATTACGAACACCTTGAACCCGCACCATTCCATGCTGCATAGATTTTTCAATTGCCTGACTTTTTTCAAACCCATGGCCCAGGTCGAGCGGCCGCAGGGTCACCCAGGTGGTCCGGGACTTCCTCCACGCCCAGAGGGTGCAGCCACCCGTGGAGCTCTTCGTGGACTGGCTGGCCGTGGGCCACGTGGATGAGTTTCTGAGCTTTGTCCCTACGCATGATGAGAAGGTAAGGGCGGGGGCAGGGGGGGCTGCCCTGCAGGACCGGACAGGGCCCTGCACTCTGGGGACTGAGCTGGCTCTGTCCCCTCCATACAGGGCTTCCGGCTGCTGCTGGCCAGCCCCAGCGCCTGCTTCCGACTCTTCCAGGAAAAGCAGAAGTGGGGCCACGGCAGGGCGCGCCTGTTCGAAGGGGTTGTCGGTGCGTAAAAGCGCCCCTGCTCCTCACAGCCCGCTATCTACTGCAAGGCACGCCTGGACTTGGAAAAGGGGCGGCAAACGGGAAAGCCAGGCTACCGTCCAGGACGTGCGATCCCTCTCTCCCGCCGCCACCCGCCCTGCCCCATCCGGCCCCCTTTCCCAACCTCGGGCCCCTGGGTGGCCTGCAGAGATGGAGGCCGGAAGCTTGGAGGGGCGGGGCGACATGGGGGGCGGGGCGGCTCCCCCACCCACCCCGACACGTGACTGTGTGCTCGGAGACTCTCTGTGCTCCGTGGATTAAGAATTGGGGCTTTGTCCTTTGTAAGCAAAAGCCACCGATTGATGTAGTGCCTCTTGGGGACTTGGGAGTTGACTCACAAACAGGTCCACCTCCCCGGAGCCTGGGCTGACAGTGGGCTGGGGTCGGGCGTTGGCAGCATCTCAGGGCGGGACCTGGCGGCCATGCTTTGGGCTGGTCCTAGGCAGACGCATTGCGTGCACTTGGTGGTGGGGAGAGGCGGCTGCCACCCCCTGATGCTGGGCCCTCTCACCTCCCACAATACTCTGCAATACCCCGACACACCACCAGGGCATGGCCTCCTGCAGCCTGGGGGCCAGCACACCTTCCTGTACACCCTGTGTGATCTGCACAGGAGCCTGGGAGAGGGCCCTTCTGTTACCTCTGTCACTCCCCCAAGAATCAGCGACTCAGAGAAGAGGGTGGCTGGCGCAGAGGCCTCAGCAAGAACCCCAGAGCTGGGACTCCACCCGGCGATGACTGCAGAGGGGTGGAAGGGGTTCAGGGACCCCCAGGTGTGCTGGTGACTTGGGGGAGCCTCCTCTCTTGGTGTTGACTTGGAGCCCTTTGATGTGCCCAGGATCTCAGTTTAAATCAAAGACCTGTTTCCTAACTGTGTGACTCTGGGCAAGTACCTTTCCCTCTCTGAGCCTCAGTTTCCCCATCTGCCTTTGAGTCATCGCCATCCCATGGACAATGAGCCGAGCCGAGTGTGTCCTGGTCCAGTGCTGTCCCCTTGATTTGTGTCAGATGGAGCCACTGGGAATTTGTAGGGTTTTCATTGGTTGATATTCTAACGTCGATCCTCAGGCCTTTCTTCCTGGTCTGTCTTAGTCCGGAAACTCCTGAAACCTGTCAGCACCCTGACAGCACACAGGCCTCACTGACAGGTGGGCGGTGGGCTGGGGACTGAAACCCAGGCTCCTTCTGGGGCTCAGTCCCCAGCCCTGGAAGGCCAGACCCTGGCTTGTATCACCCCTGCCTCCTTCCTCGCTGTGCGACCGGCTGGGTGACAGTGTGCACCTTGTGCGGCTGCCAGAAGCAAACAGAGAAGTCTGCCATGGAGTCGATGCCGACTCCCAGTGATCCCATAGGACAGGGTAGCACCGCGTCTGTGGGTTCCTGAGACTGAGACTCTTGACGGGTGTAGAAAGCCCCATCTTTCCCCTGTGGAGCAGCTGGTGGTTCCCAGCTGCTGACCTTGCAGTTAGCCGCCCACCATGTACCCCACCACCCCAGCAGCGCTGCAGGGCCGGTGAAAGGAGAGGCTGGCTGGGGCCTCGTAGGGCCTGTGCACACTTGTGCTTCGCGAGGGGCAGCCTTGGGGCCATGAACTGTCAGTTCTGACACCCTCTTCTTTGACCAGCCCCATCTCCACAGGCACCCCATCAGGCAGGCAAGGCAAGCTGGGCCTCTGGGGACCTTCTTGGCCATGTGCTCACCACGTGCGGGCAGGGACAGGACCCAATGGTGTCCAACTCCCCACTAGCCAGAGGCCCAGGACTCACCCCCAATGTCCTGGGGCCCTGTGAGCGCCCAGTCCAAGTGGCAGCACGTCTCATGAACTCCAGCACAGGTGTCATGCACAGCCCAGGGACAGCCTGCCCCTCAGGCACCTCCCACCCCCACCATACAGAGTGGCCAAGCCAAGCCTGCTGGGCAGTGCCCACCCGGCACCAGGATGAGACAGAGAGCTGCTGACTCACCGGGCAGTAGCTTGGCCATGACCTTGGCCTGCCAGCTTCCCAGAACAGGTGGCCCTCACTGCTGGCTTTGCTCCTGGCCCTCCCTGATGCTGCTCTCCCCCTCAGGTGACGGGAAGGTCAAGCCCATCTCCATCAACCAAATCCTCTCCAATGACAGCCTCATCGGCTACAATAAGTTTGTGCAGGTACAAGCTCAGTGGTTCCTGGTTAGAGGGAGGGCATGGGTGGGGGCGGGGCAAGAATTGACGTCTGGGGCGCACAGGCTCCTGGAAGCTCAGGCTGGAAGGGCTCAGGAGTCAGGCACATAGGAGGAGGAGGAGCAACCCAGGCAGAGGGAACAGCACGGGTGCCCACGCTGAGCCTGGGGTGGAACACAGGGGCCTGAAGTCCAGGACGAGAAGGGGAGACCAGGGCACGTGAAGCCCCGCAGTCTGGTCCCCTGGCAGAGTTTCGTCTGTGACTCTGGGAGCCGCTCTTGCTTATGGGGGAACACACTCTCTGTTTGCTGTGTGGGCAGGCCCAGCAGGAAACAGGTAGCACTTCAGGCTGGGAAACTGGGGGCATTTCATGAAGGGCTCGTCCCTGGACCCATCTGGTAGACGCCCCAGTACAGAGGTGGAGCCAGTGGTCAGGAAGGAGGTGGGCCGAGAGACGCATGCATGATGTCCAATGATCAGAGGGCGTTTTAAGCCAGGTAGCTGAGTGAGACCCCTGTGGGAAGGAGGCATGAGAGCAGACTAGGGGGCAAAGAGGGGGCCCTGGACCCCTCCCATTTTCAGTCATTCTGGAGGATAGGACTTGGGCAGAGATGGGCAGAAAGAAGGTTTGCTTGGACAGTGACCTGCGGGCACTTGGACGTCCTCCTCTCCTGGGGTCCCCTCCACACACTGGCAGGGTGTCCCTAACTCTACCTCCCCACCCCCCAGAGCTGCATCGACTGGAACCGCGAGGTGCTGAAGCGGGAGCTGGGCCTGACGGAGCGGGACATCATCGACATCCCCCAGCTCTTCAAGACGGACAGGAGGAAGGCAGCTGCCTACTTCCCGGACTTGGTGAGGCAGGGGCGGCAGGGGTACCCACTCGTGTGCCAGAGGACTAGGCGTTTGGTCTCAGGTGTGTCTGGGGCTGGTGGCAGCTGGCAGGGAGAGCAGGCAGGAGACCCACAAGTCCAGTATGGTCACTATGGAGTGCTCAGCGGCTGGAGCTCAAGGCCCTTCAGGGGAGGAGCCTCCTCTCCTCGCAGGGTCCCAGCCCTCTCTGTGGGGTGCGCGAGTGGTTGCCCGTGGATCTGTGAAGTGTGTGGCATGCTTCCTGTCTCCTGACTCAAGGCTGCTCATCGACTCCACACTATTGGGGGTGCCCTGTGGGGTACAGAGGTGACTGTCTCTGCTCTCGTGGGGCTTCCAGGCAATCTGCTAAGCGGACATACGCTTCACCCTAACGGGGCCTGTTCCTATGATTCAGTTAGTATCATAAAGCATGGTGTCTAAGCAAGGGCTTACTTGTGCTTACTTACTACTATTCTGTGGTGAACAGTAAAAAGCAGGTGGAATTGTTCCCTACAGATTAATAAGCAGGCACAAGTAAGCCCATGCTTACCTTGCTTACTGGGTCCCCTGCCCCTGGCAGAGACTGTCAACTTGAAAGGAAACTCGGGTTCTGTGGGAAGGACCTGTGGGGCTGGGGGAGAGACAGGTGCCGGCCAGACCTAGAAGCCGCATCTTGTGATGTGGTTGTGAAATCATTTGTTCCTTTGCCTGTGGGGGCATCGGGCCCTGTGATGAAGTGACGGGAGACTTCAGAGGCAGGCAACGCGCTCTGAACCTTAGAGGTAGGCCCGGGGATCTGAGAAGACTTCGTGGAAGAAGTGTCCTTTAACGGAGTGAGCTGGGAGGGCTTGGCCTCTGCTGCTTGTAGAACTTGAGCAAGCGTCTGAGCCAGCTGTGTGGCCGGGGGCCCCGCCTGGTTCCGGGCCAGCAGGTCTGGGGTGATGCTGACGCTGACCCGAGGACCACACGTTGAGTGGCACTGCCCTGATCACCAAGCGCCCCTTCCTACCTCCATCCTCCCAGGGATGCAACTCACCCATCTTCAAAGCTACATGGGGAGGCTTCTCTCTACACCCCCACGCACGACCCATCTCCCCTCTGCTTTCCCCTTTACGGCTCACCAAGGTCGTCTTGATTCCCCTATTGCAACAAAGCCTCTTGTCACCACTTCCTTCCTTGGTGTCTAAGGCAGCCTTGCAGTGAATGTCTGTAACCAAGAAGGGGTGCATTGGTTCAGGCTCTTGTGTTTTCAAGGAACGGAGGGCCACTCAGGCTTGCTTAGCCAGAGAGGGGCGCAAGATACCTGGCTGGAGGGATGCTATGAAGCCAAGGGCAGAGGGTCTGTAAGCCCATCCCACTTCCTCTAGCTCAGTTTCCATTGCTTCCCTGTCCCTGGAGACGACTATGAATATGACCACCCATTGTAGATGCAGACCCAGCAGAGGCTGACTCCCCTCCCCCTCAAGGTCGACTACGTCTGTCATGGACAGGGGATCCTATCAGTTGGACATCCTCCTCTCCTGGGGTCCCCTCAACACACACTGGCAGGGTGTCCTCAACTCCACCTCCCCACCCCCCAGAGCCTGGTCCCATCAGCTAAGCCTCGTAGTTTGGTTTCTGCAGCACCAACACGGAGAGAGGTGACGAGAGAAACCAATTGTGGTTGTCAGCGCTGTAGGCATGCACAGTGTAACAGAGATCTCACTAGCCAAGGTCCCATCCCACACCACAGGGCACGGCCACTACAAACTGCCAAGGCCACTCAGAGCCAAGCCGAGTGCCTAGTGCAGCCAAATGAGGGTGGGGAGGGCCCTGGGAGCCTGATAGTAAAATACTGCCTCCTCTACCATCCCCGGCCTGCAGGTGAACATGCTGGTGCTGGGCAGGTTCCTGGGCATCCCGAAGCCCTTCGGGCCCCTCATCAATGGTCGCTGCTGCCTGGAGGAGAAGGTGCGGTCCCTGCTGGAGCCGCTGGGCCTGCACTGCACCTTCATCGACGACTTCACCCCATACCACATGCTGCACGGGGAGGTGCACTGCGGCACCAACGTGCGCCGGCAGCCCTTCCCCTTCCCGTGGTGGAACATGGAGCTCTGAGCCGGCCCGCCCGGCATCCTCTCCCTCTGGGGTCAGGCTGTGGGTCAGTGGATGGAGACTGAGACAGGCCCCTGAACAAAAGCATCAAGTGACCCCGAGCTTCTCGATGGAACCCGATGCCAAGAGGGACCTGTCTCTCACAGCAGCCTTTTCCTAACACGGCCCACCCCTCACCTGCACCCCATTCGGTTCTCAGACGTGCCTTGCCGGGCCTCTTAAGAAGGAGCTCATCTCTCGTGGCCTCTCACGAGGATCAGTATGATGCACAGGGACTTCCCCAAGCATCCCTTTCCCCACCTCCAAGTCCTTCATTTAGGGGAAAGTTCACTTTAGGGTTCAGAAACTTCAATGCATCTCATCTGCTGCCTCCGCCCAGCCCGGGCATCCTAGTGGAAGAAGAACCCAGGATTCTGGCTTCCTGCTCTGCAGGAACTGCTGGCTGCTGGCTCCCCGCTCTGTAGAGAAGAGCCCCCACACTGGACCACTCCACTTAGGAGGCGGGGGGAGGGGGGGAGCTTCTTCTCAAAGCCTCAGACCTAGGGAAGGAGCAGGGATCTAGTTCAGTCATAGCGGGGCCATCCTTTCAGCCCCCCAGCACCCAACCAGATATTGAAATCGTACCCCGTCCACCTGGTGCCCAGTTTCCACAGAGGTGCGTCTTAGAAATGTGCTGAAGGGTAACAATGACCTCTCATCCACCATCCGACAGCCCCTGGAATCTCTTGGAGGTGAAAGTTGATGGGGTCTTCCTGGAGGCTGGGAGACTGTGGGTGTGGAGTGAAACAGGTCCTTCGTCATGTACAGGGGTGACCTTGGTGATCCTGCCTTCCCGGGCCCCGAGTCCTCTCTCTGCAGGATGGGGACCCTGCTGAATCGGCCCAGACCTTCTGTTGACCTCTGGTCAGCATTTCCATATCCTGCTGAGCCCCAGGATACGGGGGTCTGAGAGGGGCCACATCCACGGGGTCGGCGCACAGCCCCAGGGGTGTGTGAACTTCTCGTAGGGAAGTAAGGGAGGGCGTGGGGAGGGACGGTTTTCTCAAGATGTGTGTCGGCTACTGGTGTGTTCTGTGTGGGGATAGCTGTGTTTCCATCATGGGCTAATAAATTAACAAAAACTAATGGCTTGGGTGGAATCGGAGCCCTTCTTGGGGTTTGAAGCGGACAGCCTCCCAGTTCCTGCACCACCCCACCACCCCACCTCCTTAACCCCCTCCCCAGCCCAGGAACTTGGACTGGAAGTCAACTGCCCAAGCTCACATTTGTATAAGCCTGTGGCTTTGCCTGATCTTGGCCCCAGGATGAGCTAAGGTGGCCATGGACTGTGGTGCTGATCAAAGCAAGCCCCAGGAAAGTGCTAGGCTGTCAGCAGGGCACCCTGTCAACAGGGCGGGGCCGGCAGTTGCTGGCTGTGGCCATGGGGAAATGCATCTGCAGGGTATGTGCAAACCTGCTGGGAGCCCTTAGCCTTAGCCTCCTTCCTGCCCAGAGAGACCACACCACCTTGTAAAGGGCCCGTGACCCTGGTGCTGAACCCTGAGATGCCACTGCTCCCATCTGCTTGTTCTCCTCAGAAGTGCAAACAGGGAACCAACCACATGCCAGCTGGTGCGGGGACAAGAGGGGATGGACAGCTTCCTCCCCGAGACCGACTTGGGGTCTCAAGGATTGATGGCCAGCATCTCCAACCGGACCAGGTTGTTCGTTCTTCCTTCTTTTGCTCTGACAACTCATCTTTCAACCTGCGGTGTATTAAACAAGAAACCCAACCCAACTCTTTGCTGCCGAGTTGATTTCGACACGTCGACCCCGTAGGACAGTGAAGGGCTCACCGAGGGCTCCCAGGCTGCACATCGTCTGGGCATAGGCTGCCTCTGCTGTATCTTGGGGAGCAGCTGGTGGATTCAAACCACTGACCTCTGTCATTAGCTGAGTGCTGAAGCACTGTGCCGCAGGGATCCTATATGAAACATGCACACAAAGCATGTTAAATCGTGGGCCCCGGCGTGGAACAAACGGCTTGCACTCTGCGGCTTACCTAAGCTCTGGTGATGCAGACTCTCCGAGTGCCACAAAGAAAGGCTGCCCATCTGCTTCCAAAAAGACCACAGCCAGAAGCACTGTGGTAACGCCTCTGTCAGACACGGGCCGCCGCCTCGAGTCAGACTTTGTTAGACAGCAGTGTGTTTGTCTGCACGGGAGGGGGTGGGGTGTGCGCATCTCAAGATGGACAGCTAACAGCATGTGTCACCCACTTTAAGTTCGTCATTGTATGCAGGCATCACTACCATGGGTTCCAGAATGTTCCATCATGGTGATACAAGCTCATCGCCCCCACCCAGAGTTCTTCTTCCCTCTCTCCCGTCTCTGGTGGGAGTGCTGTGTGCGGCGGGCTCCAAACGGCCCAGCGTGGCGGAGCGGAACTGCCCCCTCAGCCTCCTAACTTGCCATTTGCAGGGGACAGATTACCAGGCCTTTCCCACAGGGAGACTCCCTCTGTGAGGATGCGGACCGCTGCCCTTTTGATCAGCAGCCGAGCACTTTAGCCACTGTGGGACCTGGTCTCCTTCCCACCTCTGGTAAGGGCTAATAAGCTGGGGTCTCCCAAACAAAACCAAATTCTCTGCCATGCAGTCGATGCCAACTCATAGCGACACCGTAGGACAGGGTAGAACCACCCCTGTGAGTTTCTGAGACTGAAACTCTTTATGGGAGTAGAAAGCCTCATCTTTCCCCCTTGGAGTATGCTGGTGGCTTTGAACTGCAGACCTTGCAACTAGCAGCCCAATGGGTTTCCACTGTGCCACCAGGGCTCCCTTGTCTATTCTAGACACCCCTTATTAGTGGGATGATATAATATCTACCCTGTGACTGACTGATTTTCCTCAGCCTGAAGTGTCCAAGGTTCATGAACATGTGCAGATATGAACAGAATCAGCCAAGTAGGGACTGGGGACACACACATGTCCTGAAAGGGTGTGGGGTGGGGTGTGAGGCTGGGTGGACTTGGGAAACAGATCCAGTAACACTCATAAGAGAGAGCTTTATATCAAGTAGTAATTATATGTCAAGAAAACATCCAGCCCATCAACTCAAGTCAATACGTCTGATACTAGTCCATAAGTCCCTCTTCAGACCCACACAGCCACATTACAGGCTGGTGTGTGCAAAGTCCTGTGGATCCGAGGTAGGTGGAAGCATGGCAGGGCTTAGGCAGCTCTTGGGGTGTCTAGCAAGCAGGAAAGTCAAGGCAGAGAAGGGGAGGTACCCTGGACCCTTCTCATGAGAAGGTCAGGCCCACAAGGAGGCACCAGGCTGTGAGCTGTGACAGGCTAGACTCCACCCTAGCCGTTTATATATGCTCAAGTGGACATAGAATTATACAACCGCCACAGATGGCAACGTGGCTCTCTAAAGGCAAGTGCCCCAAACTGAGAGGCCCGAGAGAGCTTCAGCTTCTCTCACCCTCAGACACCTCAGACTGGCTATAGGCTCTGGTGTACCCCCGCCTGCAGGCAGGAAGTCCCGGAAACCACCTGCCTCTCCAGTGTGCCCGTGTGCTCCAGATTGGGGTGGGACACAGGGTGGCCCAGGAGCCCACCCACATGCAGAGGAAACCAGGTGCCCCACCAAGTCCACTGAGACCTATGTCACCCATGGAGTGTCGGGCTGGTTTCCCACAAGTAGACCACCAGGCCTTTCTTCTAAGGGACCGCTGGGTGGCTCGCAGCTGAGCACATCAACTCTGTACACCATCCAAAGACTTCTACTTCCAGGGCCCTGGAAATGGCATTCACCTGACCCGAGCTGAGGACAGAGGCGGTGCATGCCCCTCCTGTGACTGCAATGCATCCCCGCAAACGGGGCCCCTGCACAATGCAAGCTTGCTCACACTTATCACGGGTCTCCTGGGCGGAAACCACCATGTCCACAGGCCTGGGTCCCTCTGTCTGCTTGCAGGGAGCATCCAGTCCCTGGTCTTGGCTGGTTTCTAAGGAGCCTAGATGGTGCAGTGGTTAAGTGCTGTTGTTAGGGACAGAACAGGGAAGCTGGAAAATTCCACTTAAAAAAAAACAACAACCCTAAGAATAAGGGAGTCTAAAAAGAAGAAAAGAAACCAAACCCACTGCTATGCAGTCGATGCCAACTCACAGTCACCTGTCAGACAGGGTAGAGCCGCCCGGGGGGTTTCCAAGACTGCATCTCTGTATGGGTGTAGAACCCTCATCCTCCTCCTAAGAATAAGGGCGTAGTCAGGAAGAATTCGATTGATAAACTGCAAATTTACTAATTCAAGGACCCTGCGATCAGCAAACGCTCTCCCACCGTAAAGCGAAAGAACCTTGTTGTTCATTATAACAATAGAAATCACACCCACTAGCACTGGGACAATTCATCACCTAAGAGATGGCTGACACTTCCGACCTTGCCAAGGAAGGGAACGTGAAGGATGGGCCCCCCACACTTATCAGCGTCTCACCCTTTCCCCCACCCCACCCCGCTTCCAAACAACCATGACTAGCCTCCCTCAGCGTCCATCTGTAAAACTAGAATCGGTATCCCTGCATCGTACTGCCCCGCTGGTACAATTCCGCTTTCGTCGTGTGCTTTGCTTTGAGAAAAACGCGTGGCTGAGTGAGACGCCGTGTCTGTGTGATAACTTTTTTTTACCACGTCTGCCGATGCCTCTGAATGTTGGTAGAAGTGGAGCGGGAGGCCAGGGACACCTGAAGAGGATTACACTGCGAACCAAGAAGTCAGCAGTTGAAACACCGGGTCTCTCTGTGGACGTCTGCTTCCATCAGCACTGACAGCCTCTGTCCCACAGAGGGGCTGTGGGTGGGAACAGACACCGTGGCAGTACGTTTCAGAGCCACCTGCTTCCTCCATCTTCACCCCCAGCCAGGAAACATGTTCAAATCTGGCTCCTCTGCCTCTTTCTTCATGTCTAGGGCTCTGTGGGATTCCATTGGACCCACCCCGATAAATCCAGGAGAACTCCCCCACCTCAAGGTCAACGGATTAGCAACCTAGATGCCACCTGCCACCTGAGTTCCCCTTTGCTGTGGAAGGACCCTCCTTCCCGGCCTCGTGCTCAGTCCTAGGCCCTTGGGGAGCTGGGCTGAGAACCGGGGCCATGAGGAAGCCTGCATAGAGTCTTAAAGCACTGGGCTCCCCACACCAGCCCTGTGACTGGGGTGCCTCCACCTCACTTTGTTGACCCTGCCTGTTCCCTTCGAGCGCCTGGGTCTCGGGCTTCGAAACACCCAGGGAAATGGTGGGGCCCGGCTTCTTGATGGAGGGCTCTGCCCACCCCCCATGGTTCCTGCCTCCACAGAGTTCACGCCTGACCAAGTCTGAGGCTAAGGGAAGACCTCCAACCCACCAGCTCTCTGCCTGGAACCCTTGGGAAGGTCAGATGGAGGACCCAAGAGAGCCTTAAAGCCGCTAGACTGGGCCGGTTATAGAAACCCTCCCAAACCCACTGCCATGAAGTGGATTCTGACTCACGGTAACGCTCTTAAGACAGCGTAGTTTCCAAGGCTGCCCATCTTGATGGGCGCAGTGCCTCGTCCTTCTCCCGTGTAGCAGCTGTTGTTGTTGTTGTTGTTGTTAGGTGCCATCGGATCAGTTCTAACACGTGTATCAACCTTATGCACAACAGAAGGCCAGGAGGCGTTTTCAAATCTGCCTCCTTCTTCACTTCTAAGGATCTCTGGGATGGCACTGGACCCCCCCAGACAAATCCAGGAACTAGTGCCTGGTCCTGCAGCCCCTCACAATTGTCCCTATGCCTCCATCCATTGTTGCAGCCACGGTGTCCATCCATCTCATCAAGGGCCCGTCTACTCTACCAAGCAAGACGGACTGCTCTCTCCAGTACTGAAGACGAAGTCTTGCCACCCTTGCCTTGAAGGAGCGCTCTGGCCTTCCTTCTTCCCAGACAGGCTTGTTGGTTCTCTTAGCGGTCCATGGTATTTTCAATATTCTTCTCCAGCACCACACTGCCAATGCATTGATGCTTCTATGGCAGCGCTTCTCAACCTTCCTCATGCCACGACCCTTTAATGCAGCTCCTCATGTGGTGGTGACCCCCAACCACAAAATTATTTTCGTTGCTACTTCATCACTGTCATTTTGCTACTGTTATGAATCAGGCAACCCCTGTGAAAGGGGCATTCAACCCCCAAAGGGGTTACAACCCACAGGTTGCGAACCACTGTTCTCTGGTCTTCCTTATTCGATGTCCAAGTTTCACAAGCAGTTGAGGCAATGGAGAAGACCAAGGCTCGGGTCAGGGGCACCTTAGTCCTCAAAGTAACATCCTTGCTCTTCACCACTCTAAAGAGGTCCTGTGCAGCAGATTTACCCAATGCAACATATCTTTTGCTCTCTTGACGCTTCCACGAACATTGATTTTGAATTCAAGCAAGATGAAATCCTGCATAATTTCAACTTTTTCTCCATTGATCATGATGTTACCTGTTGGTCCAGTTGTGAGGCTTTTGGACTTCCCTCCATTGCGCTGTAATCCATACTGGAGGCTGCAGTCCTTGATCTTCGTCAGCGAGTGCTGCAAGGCTCCTCACTTTCAGCAAAGTTGTGTCATCGCGTATCACAGGCTGTTGTTAATAAACCTTCCTCCAAGCCACGTTTTTTCATAGAAGCCAGCTTCTCTGATGACAGCGTGAACAAGTATGGTGAGAGGATACAACTCAGACACACACACCTTCCTTGATTTTTAAACCATGCAATGGAGAGGTGAAAAATGGAGGCGCGGCGCAGAGATAGAATTCAGCCAAGAATGTGAAGTTAAGAAAGGCTCTATTGAAGCAGGGAAAGACCTCCCGGGCGAATTCCATAACCTAAGGAGCCATATATATATGGTTTGAGCTAAGGGCATATGTACTGATAAGGGGAAGGGAGTTTTTTAGTGCTGTAGCTGCAGAATTTCAGCCAGGAGGGGGCCTGTGAGTAAATCATCTTGTTTTTGCAGATTTGCTTCATGCTTCAGTCAGGAATGCTGGGGGACGGGGTTGGGTGAGCCCTGCCCTGAGAGATAAGCTCCTTGGAATGCTGGAGGCAGGGACGGCAAAGTCTAGCAGATCACTGTCTTTCTGGGAGGCTTGGGGAAGGGCCTGCATGGTCCGGACCCGGCCCAAACAGCAATATTCTTGTTCCATTCACACAACTACCGCTTGATCCATGTAATCCATGTATAAGTTCTTCATGAGCAGAATGAAGTGTTCTGGAATTCCCATTCTTCTCAAGGCTGCCCGTAGCTTGTTAGGATCCACACAGTCGGATGTTTTGGTGTAGTCAATGAACACAAGTCAACATCTTTCTGGTATCCTCTGCTTTTGGGCAAGATCCATCTGACATCACCGATAACAGCCTTTGTTCCGCGTCCTCTTCTGAATCCGGCCTGAACCTCTGGCAGCTCCCTGTCAGTGTATTGCCACAACCACTGTTGACTGATCTCCAGTGAAATGTTCCTGGCACGTGTATCAGTAATATTGTTCTATGGTTGAGCATCTGTGGGTCACCTTTCTTGGAAGGGGTACAAAGAGGGATGCCTTCCAGTCAGTTGGCCAAGTAGCGATCTTCCAAATTTCCTGGCACAGACACGGGAGTGCTTCCAGTACTTCTTCAGATTTTGAAACATTTCTGTTGCTACTCCCTCAATTCCAGGAGCCCTGTTTTGTCTATTCCATCAATTCCTGGAACCGTGCAGCTTGAACTTCTTCCTTCAGCACCGTTGGTTCTTGCTCAGATGCCACCTCCTGACATGATGGAATGGCGACAGTTCTTTTTGGTACAGTATGGAACAGCGGGTGGATTCGATCCACTGATCCTTCAGTTTACAGCTCAATGTGTAACCCATTACACCACCAAGCTCCTTTGCTATACACCCTAGACAGAAAACCAAACTCACGTCCATCCAGTCGATTCCACTCACCACCCTGTGCACAGAGGAGAGCTGCCCCACTGGGTTTCCCAGGCTATAAATCTGGTCTGAAGCAGACAGCCTGTCTTTCTCCTGAGCAGCAAGCAGCCGGGGATCTGAGCAGCTGAAAGATGCTAGCATCCCCTCTCTCAACCCACCACGACGCCTCCAGGTCTCTTATAGACCCCTCACTGTCAGGCGTCCATTCCCACGCAGAGCCACCTCAGCAGCGCCTTCTTCCACGCCTCTGCTTCTTTTCGCGCGGGCGCCACTGTTCGCCAGGCAAAACTCAGGCTCCAAGTACTTGCATCTAGGGAGGCAGCAAGCGAAGAGACACCAGCAAAAGTAACTCACTATTATGCAATCAGCCATGGCCTCATCTTCCCCGAGACCAGATGGCGTCCAGAGCGCTGGTGGCGTGATGAGTTGTGCGTGGGCTTGCTAACTGTATGATCCCTCGTTTGAAACCACCAGCCACCCCGCATGAGAAAGACGGGGCTTTCTATTCCTGTAGAGATGTGCAGTCCTGGATACTCACAGGGGCACTTCTACTCTGTCCTGTTAGGTGGCTATGAGTCAGAACCCACACGATACCATGACATGAAGCAAGGGCCCGCCTTCCATGTGGGGATTTACGACTCTGGAAAGCACCGGGTCGCCTGACTCACGCTGTTCCTGGCAATTGAGAATAAGTAACTGCAGGACTTGACTGGACGTTGCCCTAGGCTGTGACTTCCTGTGGCTTCCTGGACAGGTTCTGGGGAAAGGAGTGGCCAGGCTGCAGCAGAGAGCTCCAGGTGACTGGCTGGAGAGGAATTCTGGAAGGCTGGGTAGTCCGTATAAGCTCTGGTGACATAGTGGTTATCAACTAGGCTGTGATCTGAATGGTCGGCAGTTCAAAACCACCAGCAGCTCCTTGGGGAAAAGACTAGGGTTTCTCCTCCTGCAAACAGTTGCAGTCTCAGAAACCCACGGGGAGTTTGCTTTTTTGCTTCAGACAGTCAGCGGTGATGCTGTGGGTTAGACATCGGGCTATCAACCTCAGGGTCGGTGGTTCAGACCCAACAGCAACCGTGAGGGGAGTGGACTTAGAGGCAGTGGGTGGTGGTGGAGAGCCGGTGGAGTCCCTGGATGGCACAAATGGCTACAAACTCAAGCACTCACTGCAAGGTTGGCAGTTGGCATCCTCCTGAAGGCGGCCCAGAAGACAGCTCCGAAGGCCTAGTGGGCGCAGTTCCCTCCTGCACACAGGGGGTCCCCGGGAGTCGGAACTGAGCTCACATCAAAGAGAGGCGGAGTCAGTGGGCACCACCACTTCCTTCACTGTCATCCATGTCCCTAGCGTGTGCTGGTGGCCGAAGCACTGGGGCTGTGAGTGGTGAGGCAGGCCTGTGCCAAGCGCTTTACACGAATCACCTTATCAACTGCATCCCTCACCAGCAGGTAGTTACGACGGTGTCTCCATGGTACAGATGAAAACCCCGAGGCACACAGCACTAGGGAAAGTGCCTGGCTCCCATCAGATTCCTTTTTAAAAAAAAATCATTTTATTAGGGGCTCATACAATGCTTATCACAATCCATACATACATCGATTGTATAAAGCACATGTGTACATTCGTTACCCTCATCATTCTCAAAACATTTGCTCTCCACGTAAG
>NW_022111357.1:28194959-28196024 GCF_000313985.2 Echinops telfairi | reverse complement strand
CCTCCTAGCTCTTTCCTCTATTTCCTTTTACTTTCCTCTTGTCCCACTATCATGCTCAGCCTTCATTTGGGTTTCAGTAATTCCTCTCAGTTACATTACCCTTGCCCTACCAGGCCTCCTATACCCTCCTCACCACTGATTTGGGTCACTTGTTGTTCCCTTGTCCCTGAGCTTGTTAACACTACTACCTTTCCCCTCACATCTCCCTCTCCCATGTCCCCCAGAACTGTGGGTCCCGTTGTTTTCTCCTCCAGGGTGTTCATCCAGCCTATCTTATTTAGACAGACCTGCGGAGATAATAACATGCACAACAACAAGGCAGAGCAAAACCAAGCAACAATATACAACAAAACAACAAAAAGCCAATGACAAAAAACAACAACACAACAACAAGAAAGAAAAGCTTGTAGCTAGTTCACGGACTGTTTGTTGGTCTTTAGGGGTGTTTTCCCATCGAGTATGATGGGGTGCCAAGCCCTGGCCCCAAAGTCTATTTTTGGTATTCCCCGGGGACTTTTTTGCTCTGTTCGGATCAGTTTCTTAACCAGCCCCACCCTTGGGGTCTGTCTAGACACTGGACTATCGTTCAAAGCCACCTGGTGATTCTGCCGTGCAGCCAGGGTGGGGGTGCGGGGGTGTGTGACTCATGCCATGTCATCCTCTCGCTGCCTCTGGCTGCCTGGTTGCCCTTCTTAGAACCACTGCAGGGGGGCCGGCCTTTGGTGGTGTGGCCGTCACTTGGGCTGTGGTGGCACCTCCAACTACCAGGTAGCTCCTGCTATGTGCAAAGCCCTCAAACAAAACGCACACAGGATTCACACGAAGAACTTGTCCTATGCCCGTCAGGGCTCCTGGGACAGACCCCTGGGCAGGGGCATCGTAGTGCCGTAGATGGTTCTGATGCACATCTAGGTTAAAAATCCCAACTGTCAGGCAACCATTGTGGCGAAAATACTGGAAGCAAAGTGAATGCTTATTAAGAGAGTGCATTCTGAATTCATTACGTCAGGATTTGGTCCACCCCTTGGAACATGATGCAGAACAGACAGGAGCAATCCCAGGTGA
>NW_022111357.1:28191437-28193634 GCF_000313985.2 Echinops telfairi | reverse complement strand
CCGCCACTGGATCCACAAGACTTTCCACCCACTGGCCTGTGATCTTCCTGCATTCAGCATCATTGCATGTGTTTTGTGAGTCTGAAGAGGAATTTATAGATTGATATCAGACATATGAGCGAACATCAGACGTATGGACTTGATCTGGACTGGGCTTGGATGTTTTCTCAATATGCAATTGCTCTTGTACATAAAGCTTTCTTATTCACATGTGAGTATCTATGAATTTGTTTCTCTCGTCTATCCGGACTAGCACGAGGCTTTAGATTTTTAATTTAATAAAAACAACGGTGCCTGGGCCAAAGACTACGGCTACAGTTGAAAGTTGAGGAACAGGTGTAGTTGAAGCTGAGCGTTGGAGCAGTTGCAAGGACTCGTGAGCCCTGATGACCATGCTGTCGTAAGCGCCGCCTAGCGCGCTCGCCTTACAGTGGCCTCGTGTACAGTCGCGTGAAAGGGTTCCCAGTCCTGCACCATCGTACGACCGTGGTGGTTGGCTGGAGCCCAGTGTCACAGCCACTGTGCGTGTTCTGAGTCCTCCCACCCTGCAGGCCTGATTTTCCGGCGCCATATTGGAGACTGTTCCGCTGTGACCCATAGCGTTTTCCTGGCTCATTTCAGAAGCTGATCTCCAGGACATCTTTTCCTAGTCTGTCTTAGTTTGGAAGTCCCCCTGAAGCCTGTTGACCATGGGTGGTCGGGCTGGTAGTGGACATACCAGTGCAACACATACCCAAGTCACCACAGTGTGACAAACAAACAGGCAAGGAGTGCATTTATATATCGGGGGCTTCAGAAAGTTCATGGAGTTTTTCATTATGGTTTCATTCAGCTTTTTGATTCACTTTTTGAAGCCCTCTCTTACTTAGAATCATATTAATGGTATCATTTCGTGGCTTGTCTTTTTCATTCCACACTGTATTGGTAAGATTCATTCATGTTGCTATACTTTACTCTTTTCACTGCTACACAATGTTCCTTTGATTAATATAAATGTCTCTGTGTGTCAGACGAGTGTGTGTATCACAGTGGTTTCTGGTTTTTGGCAACGAGCGTGGGACTTGTCTCCTGATGTGCAGTCATGAATCTCTCTGGAGGACTGAGGGCCAGTGTTGCTGGACATGACTCTTTTAGCCAGGGTCTTGTCACTTCCACCCAAGGACCGGCTAGGACCCCGCAGATTAGATGTATTTCTCCTCCTTTCCTGATGGGTCTGAATAGAGAGAAGGTGGGGAAGGAGGCCGGTGGGTTTATGTGATTTCATTGTGAGTGTTAACGGGCCTATTTGTGGTTGTAAAAACTTGGAATTCGAATTGGAGATCAGAGTTGGAGATGGGTCAGTGTGGCCATCCTGCTTGGTGTAATATGAGCCACCTCAGAAACAGAAAGGTGGGATTTTGCTGCCATCAAGAAAGAAGAACCAGGACAGGAGCCCGCCCCTTGCATCCCAAGATCCCTGCATGTCCAGCCTCCCAGCTACAGGGAGAGAGCTGTGGCACGGAGAAGCAGCAGAGGGTGGGCTTCAGCCATGCCCGAGCAAGAGACAGAGGGTGGGCTTCCAGAGTGCTTTCGGCAGAAAGCTCTCGTGCCTAATGGAGTACCTCCAGCTACTTAGGGGATCTGGATTTCTTGAGCTACAGAGCAAGAGCAAAGTGCCTTCGGGCTGAGACTCACGATGAAGTGGCTTGCCCCTTGGGCATTTATTGGCAGTGCTGAAAGAGCTCTGTCACACTGCCCGACCAGCTCAGAGGCCAGGCCAAGGACAAGAGAGAAGTCTGCCTCTGGTCATTGCAAAGAAGAGGTTGTCCTGACCAAAGAACTATATGCTGAACATTTCTGGCCCTGAATTATAGCTGGTTGGCTTCCTTAATAGCTCCGTGATCATGCACGTGGTCTGTGGTTCTGTGTGTCCACTGCAATGAGCTATCAACCCACCTGAGAAGTAGAGCGTGCTGGTGTCAGAACTGGTAAGAGGGTTGACGGTGGGGTGTGCCTGAGCCCAGCCTCACGGGAATCAGCCTCGGGCTGATTTGGATTCAGATTCTCTTTCCCCTGTGAAGGCGGAGGAGGGCTGAGGCTGTGAAGGACCATCCTCCCCACAATCCAATGGTCCAGCGGGTGGTCGTATAACTGAGGAGTAAATTAAAGAGATATCCGTCAAGATAAGCATGCAGGGGTTCACCGCTTCCTTGATGAC
>NW_022111357.1:28187007-28190360 GCF_000313985.2 Echinops telfairi | reverse complement strand
GAGGGCTCAAGTAGAAAGAAAATGTCTTAAAAAGGATGATGACAACATACGCACAAACGTGCTTGATACAATGGATAGATGGATTGTGATAAGAGTCTCCAATAAAGGGATTTTTTTTAGTTAAATAAATAAAAATAAAAATCTACCCCCAAAAAGGTCTATCTCAGATAACCACATTTTGTTTTGTTTTCCTGTAAGCGGGTTAACATAAGTTGGGTCAGAATGGGGTGTGTGTGTGTGTGTGTGTACTCATGCAAGATAAGGAGCTCTGCTCCACACAGTCATTCAGGGGCCCAGGCTGATGGAGGCTCCAAGCTCCCCGGGGGCTTGGACCAAAAGCCAATAGAAGGAAGACAAAGGGCAGAGAATGCACAACTGCTGCCTCATCACCGCAGACCACACGGCTCGGATGTCACTTCTGATTATAGTCCGTTCGTGGACTATCTGGTCACATCTGGGTGCAGGGGGCTCTTGACCATGACTGGGCAGTCGCTTCCCAGAGGCTACTCCCGGCTACAGAAGAGGGGCAAATGCTCTTGGCCTTGTTTCTTGGCAAGCAGTTTGTGCAGACAGTCAGTCCTCTCAGGCCTGAGGAGGAAAGGAGTCGTGGTCTTTCAAACACCTGCCAGGGGGCGGAAATCCCTAGGGAGCCCCGAGGTCTGAGCCTGTTGACGTCTGAGCCTGTCGTGGGTGCACCCCCCAGCGAACAACAGCTTGCTCCCGGAGGATAACAACACACGTATGTTTGGCTCCGAAGGCTTCATTTCTTCAGGAAAAAGCTCTTTCGCGGGGAGGCACCCCAGCCCAGGCTTCCTTCTCTCCCCCTTGGGTGGTCCGACCCATATAGGCCCCTAGGCTGCTGCCTTCCCCTCACAGCTGCCTGGGTGTTGCCCGCTCTGCCCAGGGGCTCCTCTCCTCTGATCCTGGCCCACTCCCGGGTCACCGTGCTCCTGTCCCATGTGCGGTGGAGTGCCGCAGTGCCTGGCGGGAAGTTGCTTCTGACGTTTGTCTCTGGCTGAGGGCCTGGTGACGGTGTTTCAGGAAGTGTCTGTCTGTGTTTGTCTTGCTTCTCCGGAGTAACTGGTGTGCCAACACGGAAGTAGGTGTGGGGGGGTGGGGACGGGGTTATTTGTCAACGTACGCTTGCCCATTGCCCCTGAGTGAGAGCCCGGCAGCTGGGGAGAGGATGCAGGCGCTGCCCCTGAAACACTTTCCCTCCCCGCTTAGTCCGTCAAAGCTGATGGGGCAGGCACTACATCCCAGGCAATAAGCACCATGGCTGTACATAGGAAAGAGGATGGGTCCTGGGGTCAGACTACTGGTCAGCTGTGTGACCTTAGGCAGCTTACTTAACCTCTCTGAACTTTACTTTCCTCATTGCGAAACCAGAGATGGGAATAGGACCTAGCTCAGGAGGGAAACGTGAGAGGTGATTTGGGAAGGCTGCTTAGCAGAGCCCCTGGCACTCAGTAAACTGCCAAATGGCTGCATCTTTCTCCAGGGGGACAGTTGATGGGCCCAAACCACCCCATGTCAGCAACATTAGCAGCTGATTCCTTAAGCCCTACACTGCTGGGGCTCCTTACAGCTGTGCGGAGACCGGAGAGGAAGGAAGGCGGAGTACGTGGAGGGAGGGAGGCAGCGGTGGGCCAGGGGCAGAATGCTCTCCTTCCATGCAGGATGCCCCTCCAGCCCCCAGGTCCCATTCCAGCCTACGTGCCTCACGTGGTCACGTGCTCCCTGTCTGTCAACGGAGGCCTGTGCTGCCAAGGCGCTGGCAGGGTTGAGGCGGAGCGTCCAGACTGAGGCAGGCTAGGCAGAAAGGCCTGGCAATCTCCTTCCCAAAGCCAATCAGTGAAAATGCAATGGCTCCCAGTGGTCAGACCTTCTTGTCCTTGAGGTCCTCGGGTCAACCCAAAGGCAGGTGGTGACAACAACGGACACACACGAAGGTGAAGAAGACAATTGTCTGGTCCTGAAGCCTTCAGCCTTCTGTATTATCCTCCAAGGAGTCTTACCTGGGACTTCCTGAGGGCGAGCACAGCTGACAGGTGCAGCTGGACGCATGAAGCGGCCAGCCCCGGGGAAGGCTGGATTCCCCAAGCAGGGTGCATGCGCACACCCCCCAGCCCACCCACGCGCCAGTGCAGAGAGGGCTGTGGGGTCTCCCCTTGGCCCTTCAGGAGCTGCAGGTGGGCCACACACCTAGGACTCGGGGTGAGCCGAGCAGTGGGCAGGGGTTCATGAGTCCCCCTTCTCTCAATTGTGTCGCCCGGTCTGACCATCGGCACCGGCATCTGGTTCCCAGCCATTTTCTTGTAAGTGGGCGACAAGCCTCTAAGATGGTTCCCGATAAGCATGTCAGCAGGCAAGCACCGCCCCTCTGCTTTAGCAGCATCGTGTCCTCTCCCAGGGATGGTCTCCCTGATAACACACCCACCGTACATGAGACGACGCCTGCCGTCCGTGCGTCCCAAGAGCCCCGGCTGCACTTCACTCAGGACAGAGTGGTTTGTTCTCTGGGCAGTCCACAGCACGTTCAGCATCCGTCACCAGGATCGCTTTGTCTTCCTCTGCCTTATCGAATGATGGCCAACTTTCACCTGCATGGCCGTGACAGGAAAGACCGTGGCTTGGGTCAGGGGCACCTTCGTCCGGGGAGTGCCACCCTTGCTCTTTTGCACTTTATGGCGGTCTTGTGCTGCAGATTTACCCATCTAAGGAGTGTGAATAAGCTCGGTAGGAGGGTCCGAGCTTGCCAGCAGCCAATGCATGAAACAACGTAAGCCAGGGTTGGGGATCTAATTCTGGTTTTCGAAAGGAAGGAAGGAAGCCTGCCAATGTGATTCCCGCCCCACACAGACCTTTCTAAAAGAACGCCGAGTGTCTTCAATCCTCGGGTAGCACGAAATTCCCTGAGCTTCCATTTCCTCGTGTGTAAAGTGTGAACGACGCCTACCTCCCGGCCGCTTGCCATGAGGACTACGAGGGCCAGCAGTCAGTAAGCACCCACCTCTGTACTGCCCGGCCCCGGCGGCACTGAGACGGACCCATCCCGGTCGGCCTCACGCCACACCGTTCTCCCTGCAGAGTGAGGGGCTCTGCAGATAGAACGGAGACTGAGCAATGGCTCCCCCATAAACTCTGCCCATACGTCACCCAGAGGAGCCCTGGGGGCCTGGAGCTGCGATCCACAAGGTCAGTGACCAGACCACCAGCCACTCCGTGGGAGGAAGATTCACAGTCTCAGAGACGCACAGGGACAGCTTTACCCTGTCCTACAGCGTCACTCAGGGCGGACAGAGACTCAAGGCACTGAGTGTGCCATTCATGGAACACTGGGGAAGCAAGGC
>NW_022111357.1:28176216-28186164 GCF_000313985.2 Echinops telfairi | reverse complement strand
AGGGGGGAAGTTGACAAAATTGTCATCCATGGTTTCAAAGGAAAAGCTAAATTAAGAACAGAAAGGAACGTCTTTTACCTGATCAAAAAAATATCTACAATGTGGTTCTTGAAATGTGGTCCCCAGGCCACAGCATCAGCCTTGCCAGGGAATTTGTCAGAAATATAAATACTCAGCGCACCATCTGAACCTATTAAAAATCCCAGCAATCAAAATTTTAACTAAGGCCTACCTAGAGGTGCAATCGGTGCTACTAAAGTCTGAGAATCACTGTTCTCCGCGAAATACACTGAAAAATAGTGTTTACTGCTGCAGTGTGGAAACCCTCTTTCTAGGATCAGACAAGGCAAGAATATGCAGTCATCCCTTCTGTTGGACACTGAACAGAAGTCCAGGCTGTGCAATAAGACAAGACAAACAAATGATAAGATGTTTTAAAGGATTGGAAAGAAATGACTAGATGTGTAAAAAAATTTTTTTTAAACCCTCTACAAATTATTAGAATAAGTAAGAGAGATTAGCGAGGCTATCCATATAAACCAACATTGAAAAATCAAATAGACTTTTATACACCAGCATAGAGAAACTTAAAAAATTCACAAGACTAATGGTGCCGTTTGTTAGCCGCTATCTCATCCCCAGAGTCAAGACTACGCCCACACGAATGGACCATGACTGGCCTGCGGGTCGGCCATTGCCATGGGTGGGGTTTGCGGTGACTCGGTTTCGGAGGTGGAGCGCCAGGCCTTTCTTCCTAGCCTCTTTTCCTCTAGCAGCTCCCCTGAAACCTGCTCCTCCTCCCAGCACTGGGCAAACCTCCAGTGACGGACGGGGAGGCAGGAGGGGCCATGAGGTGCCTTGGCTGGGGGGTCAAACCCAGGTCTCTCGCAGGGAAGGTGAGAATTCTAGCACTCACTCCGGACACCTCTAGACAGCACAGCAGCATCCAAAAGTCAACATCCAAACAAAAATCCAATCAGAGAAAGAGAAAGACTCTTTTGGGGTATATCATGAAACGATTGGAAGAGCGTTAGATGAGATGCTATGTGGCTGGGTTGAGAAGCTCAATCTTGAACAGATATCAATTTTCCCTAAAATCTGTAAATGAAGGCATAATCAACCAGAACGGGTGTAGTGTGTGCGTGTGCGTGCGCACGTAGAACGTGAGCTTATTCTAAAATTCTACATAAAGGCAAAGTGCTAAAAATAGCTAAGTCACTCTTTTAAAAACATGTGTATGCATATTTTCGTGTATTTAAGTTGAGAGCTTACACAGCAAGTCGCTGCTGTTGTTAAGTGCTGTCTCATAGCGGCCCTGTGGACGACAGAATGAAACACAGCCCGGTCCTGCACCGTCCTCAGGATTGTTGTCATGTTTGAGCCCATTCTCACAGTCAGTGTGTCCACCCATCCCACTGAGGGTCATCCTCTTTTCTGCTGCCCTGCTATTTACTATGGTGTCCATAGACTGGCCTTTCCTGACAACATGTCCTGGGAGATGAAGTCTTACTATCCCTGCCTCAGGTTGTACTTTTTCCAAGACAGATGTGTTTGTTTTGCTGGCAGCCCACAGTCCTTTCAATTCAAAGTCTTCACCAGCACCATAATTCAAATACATCCATTCTTCTTTGACCTTCTTTAGTCATTGTTCAACTTGCACGTGTGTGAGGTGATTGACAATGCCATGGCCAGGGTCAGGCGCTCCCTAATCAAATGAGATCTTAGGTCAAATTAGGTTCCCACTTAACTATTTCTACACAAATTATTTAGTAATATTGGTTCTATTTTTCACAAGGTGTTTGTGTTTGTGGCAGTTACGTAATCTCCTGTCCATTTGCAGAAGGGGTGGGGTTTAGCCTGTCAATCAGGTCGCAGCTTGATGACCTCATTTTGGGGGCACAAAGGAGATAAATAGCTCGCTGGAGACCAGATACACTTTCTGCTGGTCTCCCTGTGAGACGTTCCTGTTGACAAGACACATGGAGCTACACTGATGGAGCCAGAGCCCTGGAGCTGGAGGAGCCACGTGGAGACCCATGCCAGCACTGAGATGCTTCCTTCAGCACTGGATCCACAAGACTTTCCACCCACTGGCCTGTGATATGCCTGCATTTGGCATCATTGCTTGTGTTGTATGAGTATTAAGAGAAATTGATAGACTGGTCTCAGACATATGGGCTTATATCAGATTTATGGACTTGATCTGGACTGGGTTGGGATGTTTTCCTTATATATCATTACTCTTTTATATAAAGCTCTTTCTTATACACATATTAGTGTCTATGAATTTGTTTTTCTAGTCAACCCAGACTAACACAGTGTTCCACTCTAGTTCACTCCATTCTGGTTGTGCCAGCTCCTATACTCTAGTTTCCCTGGCCCCTCATCTTTGTTAAGAGTGAATTTTGACCATTTGATCTCCTTAAGTTCATATAAAATAAAAAGAAACTCATTACTCACTGATGATATGCTTTATTTTAAGAACTAATTTGTTGTTTTGGTAACAGGTGACCCCAAAGAATAACTATGGTTTAAGGTTTGAAGTGTATCTCCCGGTCAAGGTTTCCGGACATCCTCTAGCCTCAAGGGGGACAGTAAGCTAGACTCAGTAAGAATTTGCGTTCTGGTCCACATTTTTATCCCATTCTACAGGGATCATCTAGTGTAGTCCTGATTAGAACTGTCGGTAGTGGTAGTGGGGCACCATCTAGTTCTTCTGGTCTCGGGGTAGATGAGATTGTGGTTCATGTTGATGGTAGTCTGTAGGCTAGTTTCTTCCCCGAGTCTTGACTTCCTTCTTGGCTTTTTGTTTCAGACAAGTAGAGATCAAGAGCTTTGTCTTAAACAGCACTTGCAAACTGCTAAGACTTCCTAGAGCAGTGGTTCTCAACCTTCCTCATGCCGTGGCCCTTTCATACAGTTCCTCACGTTGTGGTGACGCCCCACCCATAACATTATTTTTGTTGCTACTTCATCACTGTCATTGTGTTACTTTATGAATCAGGCCACCCTTGTGAAAGGGTCGTTAGACCCCCACAGGTTGAGAACCACTGCCCTAGGTACTACTCACCACATTCCACATTCAGCTATGCAAAAGACCTTCTACGAGCTGTTACATGCCAATTAACTGAATTGCCCATGAGACTATCGTCTTAAGTCTTCAAATCCTGAATAGCAATCTTGTCAGGTGTTTGGTTTTTTCAAGAAGTATCTGTGCCCATGTCCCCTGTGTGATTTACCATGCATGTAGCTATACATGCGCAGCATGCACCTATTCTTGTGTAGACATTCCAATGATACTTTGTTTCTGCAGACATACATCTTATGTACTCACATATTACAGGCATATACTTACATGCCTGTATGCATGTTTGTGTAACCAGAACCATAGGTTTTGGTTGCTGGTGGTGTTATTTCCAAATTTGTTATCTCCTTTACCCAACCCCCCCTTTTCTCTGTGTACTTCATAATGGCCTTACTTACCTCAGTCAAACTGTATGCACCGCACCCACTTGATGGATCCTTATATTTGATGCTACCTTTTCCATCGCCAAAACTAGCAAGTATGTATATATATATACATACTTGTCTTGTTACAAAAATACAAATGTACAATGTTTGTTCTCATGGGATTGACTCATTTCACTCTGGATAAAGTCCTCCAGATTCATCCACATTATCTAGATACTCTGAGGACTCATCATTGTTCTTTATGACTGAGTAATATACCATTGTGTGTGTGTGTATATATATAATCTGTTTATCCATTGTTCATGATTGTGTATAATGCTGCAACACACATAGGTGTGCATATGTCCACTCATCACGAAGCATTGCTATAAAATCGCAGAAACCTTTATTAGACAAAGATATCTCAGTGCGAAGACAATGCCTCCATCCAGGTCTGTACACTTTGGGAAGCAGCGTTTCCAACTCGAACGCTTTCTTGGAGAATTCTGTACTCTTCCGCTTATACCACATCAAAATGGCAGTTTTGGCAATCTTGTGGGACTCAAATGCTGGTTCTTTTCAATTTCCCTAGAGTTTGGGGGGTGCAGGAAAGGGCACGGAGGGGGCCACATTCAACATCCCCTGCCTTCCCTATTGTCATGAGGCAGGGATCAGACATGCCTCCACTCTCCATCTTTCCTTACCTTCTCTGACCCCTAACCGCTCCTCCCCCAGCACTCTACCTCTCTGCTCTGTTTGATCATTTGTTGCAATGAAAACTCACAGGCAGTAGTCACAATTAAGGGATTTATTAGAGGAGTGTGTTAGTCTTGGTGGACTAGAGAAACAAATCCATAGAAACTCATAGGTGTATAAGAGAGAGCCCGGCACAAAGGGTAATTGCACACCACCAAGAAAGCATGCCAACCCAGTCCAGTCCAAGCCTACAAGTCCGACACTTGCCCATACGTCTGATACCAATCTATGAAGTCCTCTTCAGACTCACGAAACACATGCAATGACGCCGAATGCAGGATGATCACAGGCCAGTGGGTAGAAAGTCTTTGGATCCAGTGGTGTTATAAGCATCTCAGCACTGGCAGGGGTCTCTCCGTGGCTTCTCCATTTCCCAAGGCTGCATCGGGTAGGTCCATGTGGCTTCTCCTCGGGGATGTCTGCAGGAAGTGAGCAGAAAGAGAGTGTGTCTTCTGCCTCCAAGGAGGAAATACAGGAGTTCCCAGAATTCTCAGGAGAAGGCCATGCCTACACAGAGGCCTCATTGGCTGGGACCAGATTGACACACTAGACTCCACCCCTTCACTCTTAATCCTCTCAAGTCCCAAATGGACACCAGATGATGTAACTACCACAAGGTGTTAACAGGTTACTGCAAGCCAGGAATCGTGAACGATAAGGGCACGGTCGCTGGTCCACAACAACACCCTTCCTCAGTCAGCAGCCAGGTCTCTCCAGTCCTCTGTCTCTCCGCCACGGGATCCCCTGGCCTTTGCCTCCATGCGCCAGGAAGCCCACCTGCTGCTCAGTTTCGCTGGTCCTCTACTCTGTCTCACGGTCTCCTTGCCTTTGGTGCCTCTGGTGCCTCTGGTCTGGACCTGCCCCACTCAGAAGGTGATCTCAAATGTGATCCACTCCCCATGGCCTCAGACAGTTCTCTCTCTCTTCTCGCTGATAAGGCTCGTCCTTATAGCCAGGAGGGTAGCAACCCAAACTGGCCAATCCCCTCAATTCGTGTTACACACCCTATTTGCATAGTCCCACCCAATCATTTTGTGGGAGTTCCAGAGACGTGGATAGAAGAGCCACATGAAGAAAGTTCACTCGACCAGAGGGAACAAAAAGAAGTCTGATATAAAGTTTATTGTGCCAACCTGGCCAATAAACACATGTGGAGTTAATTGAAGGGCAGAGAGCTCAATGGCTCGGTGAGCCTCGCCTTTCTAGTTCTCTAGTCTTGCTTTGTGATGGTTGAAGCAGGGTGCAGCTGCCTTAGCCAATTCCCTGCTTCAGCTGGCAAGGCTGACTTCCTGCAAGACATCCCTGAGGAGAAGCCACGTGGACCTACCCCGATGCAGCCCTGGGTGCTGGAGCACCCGTGTGGAGATCCCTGTCAGCGCTGAGATGTTTACACGTTCACTGACTCGGCTTTCCTCCTGCAGTCGGCATCATAGTGTGTGTTTTGTGAGATGGAGGACTTTGTGGATTGGTGTCGGATGTATGGGTTAATGTTGAACTTGTGGGCTTGGGCAGCACTGGGTTGGGATGTTTTCTTGATGTGCACTTACCCTTTATATAAAACTCTCTCTTATACATGAGTTTCTGTGGATTTGTTTCTCTAAAGTACCCAGACGCACACAAAGTCTGAAGTGCTGGAGGGTGGATGAGATAAGGCTTCACAATGAACTTCTCCTAGAACAGCCCTTGCTGCCCCCCAAAGGGTGAGCAGGTGCATTGCTGTGAGGGGGTAGGGGGATCCATGTATTGGGGGAAGCTTTCCTGCCCTTGTCCTCACCAATGCAGTTTTCTGTTTTCTTAGAGCCTCATCATCATAGCCCCTGTGATGGACCTGTGTTGTGTCTGTCAAGAAAACCTCTCAAGACAGCCACTTTGGAATTTCATAAAGGGAGACGTCCCTGGAAGCCACTGTCTGGGTCCGTCCTGTTTTGAAGGCACCCTGAAGACACGTGTGCGTTCCTGAGAGGGCGTGTCTGCGGCCGTCCCCTGCCTGCAGAGACGGGTTCCAGCGCGTCCCTTTTACACATGTCATTCGAAGCCCGTCAGGAAGACGTTTTGTGTGGCATTAACCTGGTGCATGTAAGAAGGAATTCGATTCCAGGGCACGGTGTGTTTGTTTTTTTATCAAATGGACAAACTGAAATCTCTATGGCAACACGTTGTAACATTACCCTCGTACGTCTACAAGTGGGGGTGGGGAACCACAAGATATGTCTAGTTCTAGATGGTTGAGGAAGAGTGGGCATCAAGCCCCCCCACCCCCGCCCCCGCCAAGGTTGTAGGTTGTAGCGTTTCACAAGCCTGAGAGGTTGGAGATGGAGGCGCAGAGCAGACATAGAATTTAGCCGGGGATGTGAAGTTGAGAAAGGCTTTACTGAGGAGGGAAAGAGCTCCCGGGAGGGAAGAGAGAGCAGAGAAAGGGATGGGGCCATCTTGGGCCCCTGGGCAGGTTCTGAGACCTAACGAGTTAGGTCAGGGAAATCGCGCCTGGCAGTGAGGCAGTGGGACATATATAGGGCTTGAGCCAAGGACGTATGTGCTGATGAGGGGAAGGAAGGCCTGCTGGCGCTGCCGTTGCAGGTCTGAGTCAGGATGTGGTCTGTGAGTAAATCATCCCGGAACCCTAAGGGAAGCGGCTGCATAGACCTGCCCCGGAGAGATAATCTCCTTGGAACGCTGGAGGCAGGGACTGCACGGTCCAGCAGATCCCCGTCTTTCTGAGAGGTGGGGGGGGGGACGCAGTCCAGCAGGCTGTCTTTCAGGAGACCTGGGGGAAGCGGCTGCATGGTCCAGACCCGGCCCCAACAAAGCCCCTCACAGGTCAAGGGGCCACCAATCTCACCATCAAACCATCAAATGTGAAGTTTCCATTTTCTCTTGCTGTTGTTTTTATTGGTGCCATGTTTGCGGGGGCCTTGGGGGGTATCTCCTTGTAGTTTTGATTTGCTCTAATGGCCAATGAGGGGGCCCTGGTGGTGTCGTGGTTACACACTTGACCTCAAGGTTGGCAGGTCAAAACCTCTTGGAGAGGGAAAGACAGGTCAACAACTGCTGTTAACAGTTCCAGTCTCTGGGCAGTTCTACCCTGTCCAAGAGGGTCCCGTGAGTCCGCATCAGCTCGATGGCAATGTGCTGGACTTGGTTTGGTTTGGTTCGCGGAATGACTACAGGTCATGGGCGTCTATCCACAGGGCTGCCGGCCACCTGGTGTCCTCTGTGTGACGTCTGTTCTTGCCCACGGCCTGCTGGTGATTGGATTGTCTGTCTCTGGGTTGTGGTGTTGCTGCAGGGTGACTAGCTAAGCCACTCTTGGGGAAACTTGCTCTGCCAGATGTCAAGGGTTAATATAAAGCTCTAGTCAGCACAACAACACAGAGCTTACTCAGCGATGGACAAACAGACCAATGATGCAGAACAAAGGGGCAGAAGCACTGTGTTGCGGGGCGGCAGGGGGGTTGTTTACAAATCCTGCACACCGGCCTGTCAGCATTATGAGCCGGCTCGGAGCTTGTCTTTTCACCTTCCTTATCTGCCTTCTGATGACCGGATGGTCTTCATTTCAATGCAGTTATACTTACCATTCTTTCCTTTATCATTTTTCTTTTTGCGAACCAATAACGAAGATAGATAAACAACTCTGCCCATTCAGTAAGAATAAGAAAAAGGGAAGAGAGAATAAGAAAAAAGAAAATGAGCAAGATCTCAATTGAAAAATGGGCAAAAAATGGAATAGACCTCACACACACACACACACACACACACAAATTAAATACAGATTTCCAATAAAAGCATGAAAATTAATTCTACTCTATTAAAAACCATGGGAATTCTAATAAAACCCAAAACTCATTCACTGCCATTGAGCCAATTCTGCCTCATAGCCACCCTATAGGGCAGGCTAGGATTGCCCCTGTGAGTTTTTGAGACGAACATTATAGGAGTAGAAAGCTTCATCTTTCTCCCTCAGAGAAGCTGGTGGTTTTGAACTGCTGACCTTACAGTGATCAGCCCAACAAGTAACTGTTACGCCACCAGGACTCCCCCCACTGTGCTAGGAGAGGGGAAACCCAAAAGTACTGCTGCTGGAGTTCTAGTTCATAAATACAAAATACGTCTGAACGTATCTCCGTGGCCAGTGGGTGGCTGCAGACAAGTCCTCTTGGTAATCCACTTGCTCTCATCTCGTTACAGTGCCTTCCCCCCAAAGGGAGTCCAATCAAAGCAATGACCAGTTAACTTTGAAAACAGAGAGAACAAAGGTCGTGGGAACTTCTATTGGGGGGAATGGTGATTCCCAAAGGGCCAATCTAGAGAGAACTTTCTTGAAGGACAAAGAACCATCACAGAGGTGTATCATGAGGGTTTTGGGGTTTTTTTGAGAGGTTTTAGAAAATGGAAAACCTCACCAAAGAGGAAAGGCCAGGAAGCTGTTCCAAGGATTTTTTTGTTTTGTTTTTTTTCCATCATGACAATGCAGCTCTCATTCTTTAAGGTAGCAGGGCTGTCCTGCATGGAATTTGTTGCAAAGCCTTACCTCATCTGCCCTTCGGCCCGATCTTGCCCCTTCAGACTTCGTTGTGTTTGCCGTTCATAGGACATTAAAAAGGATCAGGCTTTGAGTCCCGTTAGGGTGTCAAAACTGCCACTGTGACACGGTGCCGCCTGCAGAGCCCAGACTGCTTCAGGGAAGAATTAGAGAGGTGGCAACACTGCCTTCAGAAATGTGTAGACCTAGGAGGAGGGCCTGTGGGGAACAATAGCTTCCCATTTCGATGTCCATGTTTAAGCGGGTCTCTAAGGTGCCATACTTTCCAACGCACCCTCGTACTTCACCCTGGCTGTTGAGGGAAGGAAACAAGTCACAAACTGCCATTTCCACCAAGTCTCCCAGCAGGCAAACTGAACGAAAGAAAGCAAGGGGTGATGACCATAAAGTGTGCATAACCCTTAGGTCTGGAGGAGAGTCGGGGATACAGTCAGGAAGAGATTCCCCAAGGGCATCAAAGACACCAAAGGGGTTCTATTTCTTCCCACAGGCATCTCTTTAAGGCTCAGTGGTAGAATTCCCGCTTTCCACTCTGGAGACCCAGGCTCGTTTCCCAGCCAAAGCACCTCATCCATAGTCACCCTTCATCTGCCATTGTGTGTTGCTGAACCTTGTGCGTGTCCCCATCCCGCTGTGAATAGGGGCACCATAAGTTGGGGGCCACCGGCTCAATAGCAGTTAACAATAGCGACAAAACGAGCATATGTTTACACACGCCTCTGTGTGTACGATGTACTTCACAGCAACGAGAACTGTGGGCAGAAGGAACAGCAACCATCAACGCACGTGTGATTAGAATCAAGCGGATCAACACAGCTCACACCGCTCAGAACCAGGGCCGGTGGGCAGACAGGAGAGGGACTGCAAAGCCCCAAGGGGACGGCTACTGGGTTGCACTGGCAGGGGCCCACTGCCCCAGAGCCCAGAAGTTCAGCAAAGAGGACGTGCCTACTCACAGGTGACCAGACCATGATGTCACCCTGTGCCACCTTTCTCTGGGAAAAACTCCAGAAATAAAATGCAGGTGTGGGTGGAGGACAGCTGTGTCAATAAAGTCTCTTTCCTGGTAAGGTGGGTGGAGGTTCCTGGAGAAAGAGGAAGAGTCGATGCAAGAAAATCAGAGCCAGAGTCTTAAATCAAGGGCCCCAAACAAGCTTCTGGGTTCATGAACCCATCAAGATGGATCTAGATAGATGCTG
>NW_022111357.1:28168692-28174172 GCF_000313985.2 Echinops telfairi | reverse complement strand
CCCCCCTCTCATCACTGTATTACCTATAGCACAACCCCTCCCTGTGACATAAGTCTTTACCTGTAATTAGGGGGCTTGCACACCCCCAAAAGATATATAAGCCTTGGTTAGTAATAAAGAGCTCTTGCTCACTCCTGATTTCTCTCCTGCCCTGGACCACCAAGAGATGCTGAGGTGAGCATGCTACCATGAAATGCATCTGACTCCTTCATTTTTCTCTCTCTTCTATCTCTTTTATTCTTTATGACTTTACTATAATCTCTACTTATTATCGCTGTACAATTGCACCTGCTGGACCTGTGATGATTTGTTAGGGGCTGGGTCCCCTGACAAAGGTGTCTAGCATGACGGCAATATGCGAACCACGACCAGGAAGCAAACGGACAGATGGGTGAGTCCATCAGACTCATGCAAACTGTCCCACGTGCACGTGTTTTCAAGGGAGTGTGGCCCAGTGTCCTCTGCTTCTGGAAGGCATTCTGACGCCTACCCTCTACTATAACAGGAGCCGCCAGTGCCCACTCACGTCCCCTCGCTCTTTAATCACCAGTGCCTGCTCTCTTTGCCAGAAAGTTTTCTCTGGCCGCCTGAGCCCACTGACTGAAGTCAGGGAGCTGGTGCCCCGAGAGGCAGACAACCAGGGAGGGGTGCAAGTTGGCAACTCCATGCATAACTGTCTTCCATGATGGACGCGGGACCTGGGACTTGACGGGACCAGGAAGCAGGCTCTTTCTAAACCACAGGCTCTTCAGTGGTAAATGCTCAGGTCACCCTCCGAGAGAGGCGGGGAACAGACTGAGGACCAGCGCACCCTGGGAGGAGAAATCCCACAGAGCCAGTCACCAAACCAAGACAGGCAGACTCTGTCAACACCTGCACAACGGCCTTACCCAGCCCTGCATTGCTGCCTCCTGGCTTGGGGCGAATCCTCAGAACAAGTAAATCTCAGAAGACATCATGATTCAAGCTTGGCCAGGGAGAATGAGGTGCCAGTGTTGTTTTAAACTAGCTCTGGGTTCACCCTTCCAGGGCCATGTTATTTTAACCCTGCCACACCAGGTGTAATGTCGAAATTGCTTTTGGAGAGAGGCACTTAGGGTCCTTGTGAGAATAGGGTGTGTGTGTGTGTGTGTGTGATGTTGATGAATTTGTGAGGTAGCAAATTGACCCCTGGCTCTGGTGCTTTCCACTGCTAACATCTCTCCTGGTCAAAACTGCTCTCAACTAGCAATAGCAGTAGCAGTCACCCGATGCCAAACATCTAGAAGGCCTGCCGTCTCGTCTCGTTAGAGACTTGGCAAAGTTAGAGGCTTATTGTCGGAGGCGCCCCTGGATGGGTTCAAATCGCCAGCCTTTCACCTAGTCGTGTGCCATCAGAGACTATAAAGCACCAAATACTGCTACCAAATCTCTCTCTCTCTCTCTCACACACACACATACACACACACACACACACACACACACACACACACACACACTGCCATGGGGTTGATTCTGACTCATCATGACCCTACAGGACAGGGTAGAATTGTCCCGTTGGGTTTCAGAAGCTATGAATCTTTGCAGGAGCAGAAAGCCCCAGCTTTCTCCCCAGTGTTGGCCCACGTGTTGGAACGGCTGACCTTGCAGTTGGCAGCTCGGCTCAGAGCACCGGACACCACCGGGGAGATTGAAAGATAACAACCAAGCTCACCACTCTGGAGTCAATGTTGACACACACTGGCCCCCAGTGGGTTTCCAAGATGTAACTGCTGACAGGATAGAAAGCCCAGTCTTTCTCCTGAGGTGGTTTTGAACTGCCAACCCTGCAAATTGCAGCCCAACTTGTAACCACGACGCCACCAGGCTCCTACCAGGGTAGAGAGTGGAGACAAAAACAAGAACTAAAGTTGCAGGGAGAGCCATGGTGAAACAAGTCATCTCTAGATTGCATAGCCGGGTGTGACTTGAAGGAATCCTTTAGAAAGCAGTTCAGGAATTTTGCCTTGGGAAACTAGACCAAGAAATTAATCCTATTCAGAGACAAGTCTTTATGCAGGATTCATCATATGAAAAAAAATCAGAATCCTGCTTGGTCAAAACATTAAAGCATATGGCCAAGAGCAGGAAAGGCATAGCACCTCCGTTTGATGCACTATATAAAACTGTCAAAGTCGAACTCACCTTTACATGGGTACCACCGCCTGTGGCAACCGCAATATTCACCTGCAGCAACAGAGCAAGAAGGACTCAGAGGAGGGTGTGCAATGTGTGGCTAATGGCCGCCTGCGATGAACAACGGCCTCCTGTGCCAAGACACCTGAAGAACTAGACCGTGCCCGGCTACCAGGACTGAACATCTAGATGTGAAAGTCTCCAAGCAATAGGCCAAGCTCCCTCCTCAGGTGTGTGAGTCTGGGTACATTAGAGAAACAAATCCACAGAAACTCATACATATAAGGGAGAATTTTATATAAAGGATAAGTGCACATCAAGAAAACATCCCAACCCAGTGCTGCCCAAGCCCACAAGTCCAACATTAGCCCATCCAACACCAATCCACAAAGTCCTCCTCCATTTCACAAAACACACACAAGGATGCCGACTGCAGGAGAAAAGCCAAGTCAGTGAACATGTATGCATCTCAGCGCTGGCAAGGGTCTCCACACGGGTGCTCCAGCACCCAGGGCTGCATCGGGGTAGGTCCACGTGGCTTCTCCTCAAGGATGTCTTGCAGGAAGTGAACCTTGCCAGCTGAAGCAGGAAACTGGCTAAGGCAGCTGCACCCTGGTCCGACTGTCACAAAGCAAGAGACCCGAGAACTAGAAAGGCGAGGCTCACTGAGTCATTTATCCCTCCATCCTTCAATTAACCCCACATATGTTGGCACAATAAACTTTAACTCTCTCATCAGGAAAGTAGAACCGAAGAAACTCAAAATAAGCAGAAGGAAGACTGTAAAAAGATAAGACACAGCATCGGTACACACACATTCAACCCCCTAGGAAATATTCATGAAACCCAAGGCTAGTTCTTTGCAAAGGTGAGGTGGTTAAATGCCCAGCAAGCCCATCAAAGGAAAAGAGAGGGGACACAAAACACCAGTATTGGAATGAAACGAGGTCTCACCACAAGCCTGCCAGAAGGGGGCACGGAAGGGCACCACCCACTGGCCTGTGATCTTCCTGCATTTGGTGCCATTGTATGTGCTGTGTGAGTCTGAAGAAGAATTTATAGACTGGTAATGGACACATGGGCTAATATGGGATTTATGGGCTTGACCCGGACTGGGATGTTTTCTTCATGTACAATTGCTCTTTGGTATACAATTCTCTCTTACACACATATGAGTGTCTATGAATTTGTTTCTCTAGTCCACCCAGAATAACACAGTATACATATAATTATAGACCATGACCGAAGTGGGTTTATTCCAGGGATGCAAGGCTGGTACAATATTAAAAAAAATATTGTGATTCATTCACATTAAAGAGGAAAACGTATATGTTCATATTAAATTTAAAATACTAAAAAAATAATAAAAATGTTTAATCCAATAGCCATTCATGATGCAAACAAAATTCTCAGCAAATTAAGAATAGAGGGTGTTAAAGAATTGAATTGTGTGCCCCCCATGGGTGTCTATACATATACATTCATACATACAGGTTGTAAATCTAATCCCTGTATATCAACAGGGAACTGCCAAAATCCAAGCCAGATTCAAAAGAGGACATGGAATGAAAGATACCATTGCTGTTATCATATGAATCTTGGCCGAAATCAGAGAAAACCAGAAAGGTGTTTGTCTTTGTTGTATTGGATCTGTAAAAGCATTTGATTGGTGTGGGATACAGAAAGGTTTTACCCCAGGTTGTCCCCCCAAACAGATGCCAAACCTAAGAGTCTGCTTGCACCACATATTCAGTGTCTGTACACTTGGAGGGCAGCTGCTTAGAGGTTACCTCCCTGAGGGCATCGGCATCCAGAGCAATCAGACCCCATAGTCTGTCCCACCATAGGTGGGGTCCACTCCCTGCTGATAAGGATAATGGATTGTTTCCCTGAAGGAGAGCCCAGAGACAAAGTCAAGCCAACTCAAGGAGGACCAAGGTTAGTCTGCCATCTGGAATCTAGGATCCGGCCGTCTTGTCGCAGGTGTACCCCTAGGGCCTCCCCTTCAGATGGTGTGTACACCCCTAGCTCGTCCCCCTCAGACTGCGTATAAGCCTATTGTACAGCCCCTTCCTGTTACCTGTAATCAGAGGGGCTTGCACATCCCTGAAATGTATATAAGCCGTGATTAGAAATATATTTGCTCTCTCTGCATGGACCTGGCTGCTAAGATCATGGCCGTCCTGGAGGTGAGCAATTGTATACTTTATCTTGTCTGATGTCTCTTTCATTTTATCCCTCAATTACCACCGCCCCTTGGACCCATTTGATTATGGGGGCAGGTACCCCACCGATTGGTGGCTCATAACAAACCATAGTCAACATTTTTAAAAGAATGGAAGTTCTGGAACACTCCATTGTGCTCATGAGGACCCTGCACATGGCCCAAGAGGCAGCTGTTCAAACAAAACAAGGGAATTCTGCGTGGAAAGGTGAGTGGCAGGGCTGTATCTTTCCACGTCTTCAGTCTGTATGCCAAACACATCGTCTGAGCAGCTGGACTGCTATGGAGAAGAACTCAGCATCTGGCAAGAAGACTCATTAACAGCCTGTGGGAAGCGGCTGACACAACCTTACTTGCCCGAAGCGAAGAGGACTCGTAGCCCCCAGTGATGAAGATCGAAGACTGCAGACCATGGTATGAGTTACACTTCAACTTAAAGGGAGTGAAAGTCCTTATGACTGGGCCGATAAACCACATCATGATCAATGAAGAAAAGATGGAGATTGTCAAGGATCCCATTTTACATGAATCCACCAGTGACGTGCCTGGAAGCAGCACTCAAGAAATCAAAGGATGGATGGCACTGAATGAGTCTCTACACAGACCCCTCTAAGGTGTTCAAGGGCAAAGATGAGGAGTAAGGTGTGCCTGCCCCAAGCCATGGCATTTTCATATGCATGCTGTTCACCACATCTGCAAGGGCACACTGGACAATGAATAAGGAGAGTGGAGGAGAGCCGATGCCTTCGAGTGATGGTATGGTGAAGAATACTATCTCATGAGCTGCCAGAAGAACCAACCCGTCTATCTTGAAGAAAGGGCAGCCAGAACACTCCTGTTTTTTAAAAATCGTTTTACTAGGGGCTCATCCAACTCTTACCACAATCCATACATGCATCAACTGTGTAAAGCACATTTATACATTCACTACCTTCGTCATGCTCAAAACATGTGCTCTCCACTTAAACCCCCAGCATCAGCTCCTCATTTTCCCCTCCCTTCCCACTTCCACTCCCCCCTCCCTCATGAGCCCTTGATAATTTATAAATTATTATTTTGTCATATCTTGCCCTGTCCGACGTCTCCCTTCACCCACTTTTCT
>NW_022111357.1:28145947-28166918 GCF_000313985.2 Echinops telfairi | reverse complement strand
AATGAATGTACAAATGTGCTTTACACAATTGATGTATGTATGGATTGTGATAAGAGTTGTATGAGCCCCTAATAAAATGATTTAAAAAAAGAGAGAGAGAGGCTGGCCAGTCTCCGTCTTACATACTTTGGCCATGTTATCAGGAGGGACCGGTCCCTGGAGAAGGACACCATGCTTGGTAAAGTAGCGGGGCAGCTAAAAAGAGGAAGACCCTCAGTGAGATGGATTGCCCATGTCTGGCTGCAACCATGGGCTCAGACCTATCAGCTCCTGATGGTGAGAATGGTGCAGGACTTCACCGTGTTTGTGCAGGTGACTCCAAAGCCTCTTACAAGAACGAAGTGGCTACGATCCCACTGTCCTTGTTCTGACAGTGAGCCACTGTGAATGTAGGGTGTGCCCGCAATTCTGCTGAGAGAGCCAATGAGACAAGCAAGTCAAGATGGCAAGAGACAGGTAACATCCCAGGGACAGAAGCTGGAAAGAGACAAGACGTCCCCCTAGAGCCAGCTGTGAGAATCAGCCTCCCCAAGTGCCAGCACACTGAGTTCAGATTTCTGCCCTCCCAAACTGAGAAAGAATTCGTTTCTGTTTCTTGAAGCCATTCCTTGTGGTATTTCTGCTTCAGAGGGGCAGGGATGGACTATCTCTTCTTGATAAAAGAACATCTACCAAAAATCTACCAACATGGCTGATGATGAGAGACAGTGCTTTCTGCCTCTGCGATGGGAGAAGACCGCCGTGTCCACTCAAGACAGAACTAGAAACTAGCCGTGGATGAGGCGAGAAGAGGAAGGAGAGCCACATGCAGTTGTTGCAAGCTGCCATCAAGTTGGTTCCGACCCATAGCAACTTTATGCACACCAGACCAAAACCCTGCCTGGTCCCGTGCCATCCTGACCCTGTTACTGTGCCGGAGACCCTTGTTGCAGCCACGGTATCAGTCCACCTCCGTGAGGACCTTCCTCTTTCCCCTCCACTTCACCAAGCATGACGTCCTTCTCCAGGGACCGGTCTCTCCTGGCAACATGCCCAAAGGACGTAAGGCGAAGTCTTGCCCTCCTTGCCTCTCAGAAGAACTCTAGCTGTACTTCTTCCAAGACAAATCGGTTTGTCCTTTCAGCCGTCCACGGTACTTTCAATTTTCTTCTCCTGCCCCACAATTCGATGCATCAATTGCTCGACAGTCGTCCTTCTTTAATGTCCAGCTCTCACATGCACATGATGCGATGGAGAACATCAAGGCTTGGGTCAGGCGCACCTCTGTCCTCAAAGTAGCACCCTTGCTTTTCAAGACTCTAAAAGTCTTGTGTAGCAGATTGACCTAACAGCATGTTTTTTTATCTCTTGACTGCTGCTTCTATGAGAATTGACTGTGGATCCAAGCAAGACAAAATCCCCGACAACTTTGACCTTTTCTCCTTGATGGCACCTATTCATCCAGTTGTATGGATTTGGGTCTTCTTTATATTGAGTTGTAAACCATACTGAAGGTTGCAATGTTTAATCTTCATCAGCAAGTGCTTCAAGCTCACTGTCAGCATGCAAGGTTGTGTCATCTACATACCTCAGGTTGTTAATAAGTCTTCCTCCAATCCTGATGCCATATACTTCTTCATATAACCAGCTTCTCTGATGATGTGCCCAGTATACAGATTGAATAAGTATGGTGAGAGGATACAACCCTGACCCACACCTTGCCTGATTTTAAACCATGCAGTGTGCCTTTGTTCTGTTCACACAACTGCCTCTTGATTTCTGTAGCACCATGAAGTGTTCTGGAATTCCCATTCTTCTCATTTGTTATGATCCACACAGTCGAATGCCTTTGCTGAGTCAATAAAGCACAAGTAAATATTTTTCTGGTATTCTCTGCTTTGAATCAAGATCCATCTGACCTCAGCAATGGTATCCCTTGTTCTGCATCCCCTTCTGAATCCAGCCTGAACTTCTGGCAGCCCCCTGTCAATGTACTGCTACATGGATCAGAAGAACTCAATAAAATTGTCCCTGTTTGCAGGTGACATGATGGTATGCATAGAAAAAAATCCCAAGGAATTTTTTTTAAGTCTCTTTCACTAAACAATAGGTTCAGCAAAGTTACAGGATACAAGACTCACATACCAAAATCAATTGTTATTTCTGTACAATTGTAATGAACACAAGACACTGAAATTAAAATATCATACAGCCACTCAAAAAATTAAATACTTAAGTGTAAATCTAACAAAACCTGTACAGGACTCGTGTGCTGAAAGCTACCAAAGAAATCAAAGCTCTAAATATGTGGAAGGATATACCATGTTCATGAATTACAAACCTCAGTATAAGAAAGGTTTCAATTCTCCCCACCTTGCATATTTAGTGCAATTCCTTTCAGAGCCCCACAAGATTTTTGTAGACAGAGAAAAGATTATTCTAAAATATATGTGGAAATGTAGAGGAAGGAGACTAGCTTATGCAATCACAGCAATAATAAAGTGAGTAAGGTGGGAGAAATTCGTCTACGAATTTCAAGACTTATTTTAAAGCTTTTTAACCAAGAGTTTGTGGTATTGGCAGTGGTGTAGACACAGATCAGTGGAGAACAATGCAGAAATAGCCCATTCCTGTACAGCCAAGTAGTTTTCTGCAATGATGTGAAATTAATTCACTGCAACAAGAATAGTCCTTTCAACAAATGGTGCCGGCACACGGGATGCTTCATAAGACAAATGGTGTCTTTAATTCAATAGAAACCACCTTTGTGCACCTACTATGTGCGAGGAACCGTCGTATGCGGTGGGACTGTTTTGTGGGGGGTGGTTGACACTGAATTGGCTTTGTGCACAACAGAGCAAAACCTTGCCGATCCTCCTCTGTCTTCATGGTGCTGGTCCATTTGTCAGTGGTGTGGTCATAGTCCATCTCACTGAGGAGGGCCCTGGGTGCTGGGGAAGGGTCGTGGGCAGCCAGGGTAGAAGTCAGCACCAGAATAGGACTACAGGGACATTGGCCTTCAATCTGGCTGGGTCCACTTCCTTCACACAAAGATAGCATGGTGGAAGGTCACAGTCTTTCACTGCAGACAGACCTGTATTCCATTTCCCATCTGGTGGCATGGTGGGTTACATGTTGGGCTGCTAACCACAAGGTCTGCAGTTTGAAACCACCCAGCGCTCCTCAGGAGAAAGACGAGGCTTTCGACTATCGTAAAAATTGACAACCTCAAAAATCCACCGGGGCAGTTCTACTCTGTCCATCAGGGTTGCCGTGAGTCAGAGTCCACTGCTCATCGTCAGTGATCAGTGTCAAGGTCAATACGTCCTCCCTCTTTCTGCTTGTTGTGAGGTTCTCAGGAGAGAGTGATGCCACATGGCTCAGGGTGGGGCCTGGGGATTCTGCCCCCGGTGGGAGAATGGGAGGAAGGAGGGCAGAGAGGTGCTGGGGGCAGGGCAGGCCTGTGGGAGCAGAGCAAGCAGGAAAGACCCCCCTACCCCCACCCTGCAGGCAGGGGGCCCCTGAACGAGCAACTTAGCAGGAGGGGGTTGAGCAGTTTCTGCCAGCCTGCATGCTGCGTTCCCAGTGCTATGCTTAAAGTGATGGGGGTCGAGAGGCCAAGTCCTGGTGCCAAGAGCGCTGGTCTGTGGGAGGCTGGCTGGCAGAGTGGGGGCAAGCACACACAGGCCCAGGAGTCAGGTCAAGCAGAGATAAAACAGGCATCACCACTTCCTGTCTTCATAACCTTGGTCAGGTTGCCTAACTTCCCTGAGGCCTGGTTTCCCCAGCTGGAAAATGTTGCGCGTGTAAGTCAGCCATCAGGCAGCTATGAAGGTGCAGGTAGTGCAGGTGGTGGCTGCCGACAGAGTGCGTGTGCGGGGAGGAGCTGGGTGTGCGGAGGGGTGTGCTGCCTCCCCACTCTGCACAAATGACATCATCCTTCCCGCCCCTCTGGGATGTGGGAAGGATGGGAAATGGCACAGTGGAAGGGCTGTGTGTGGCACACAACAGGTGCCATCTGTCAGTTCCAACTCATGCCACCCTTAGGGGAGTCAGAGCAGAGCTGTGCTCCCCAGGGTGTCGATGGTCCTGTTTTTGGGAAGTAGATGGGCCAGATCTTTCTTCTGTGGGACCTCTAGGTGAACTTGAACTTTTGCCTTGTTGCCTAGCAGCAGAGCAAACTAACTGTGGCACCGCCCAGTGGGTTAGTGACCAACCCCACTGCTGTGGAGTGGACACCGGCTCACAGCAAGCCCCTGGGTCGCACAATAGAACTGCTCTGGGGGCTTAATCTTTATTGAAACCGATCAGAAGGCCTTCCTTACGCAGCGCCCCTGGGTGACCTAGCACAGACCATCGGCGCTGCCCAGACACCTCCTTGTTTCCTAGGCAGTGCCAGGCACTTAGTAGGCATTTGATGTGTTGAACTAACAGCTGAATGGTGCTGAAGGAAGGCCATTCCTTAACACGCTCGCTGCTACTGAAGCACCACCCAGAAGAGGATAGAGGTCAGACTAGGGGACACTGCCCGAGAGGGGAGCTCTCTCGCGAGATCCGCGGGCCCCCAACGTTCCAGATTCCTTCTGGGAGCCTAATGGTCTGGAGCAAGGTGTGCTGGGGGAAGGAAGCCCAAGGCTAGGGGGGAGGTGTCGGTAGCAACTGGATGATGCAAAGGGACATCCACAGTCCCGGCAAATCACCGCCGGTGTGGGCACAGTTGATTCGTGTGATGCAGCCTCGCGTGTTTTGCTGACAGTGTGCCAGCAGGCTTCTCATCCAACCCGAGGGGGCAGCTAGGCACTGATGCAGTCACCAGAGATGCTAGCACGGGGTGGGTGTTACCAACATCCCTCTCCCAGGCCCATCTGCCTCTTGTTGCCCTGACCTCGACCCCCGCCTGCATCCCTGCCCATCTCAGAGCCCACTGTCCCTCCCCTGTCCTCAGAAGCTCAGCTGCTCGCCCCAAGACACGTGTGCCCATCTCCACGCATGTGTGCCCATCTCCACGCACGTGTGCCCATCTCCACGCACATGTGCCCATCTCCACGCTGTCATCAAAGGGGCGTAGATAGTCCTGGCTTCCATCGCCTTCTGGGGAAGCGCAGATCACGGACTTCGCTCTCTGGGTCTTCTCTGGATGCTCCTGTGTGCGTCCTTCGGACTGCCCCAGGGTGCCTCCTCCTCTCAATCCACACTCATCCCTGGGGGTGGAGGGGGCGTGGTGGCTCCCCATGCTGACATAGCACAGAATTAGTTCCCAATCTGGTCCTCTCTCTTGACTTCAGAACCCCAAGTTCAATTGCCCTACGGGATGATGCCACCTGATGACCTCTAATGGCCACCTCACACTTTACATGGGCAGTCCCCACTCACCACTACCTGCCCTTGCCCAGCGCCCGTGAGGGCAGTGTCATCCCTCCAGGTCTCCGGCCCGAACTTTGCTGTCACCCTCGTCCCTCTCTTTTCTTGGCACCTGCCCCCACCCCATCCGCCAATCCTACTGGCTGGAGCTGCACGGTGCGTCCAGAGTCTGGACCCTTCTTGTTTCTTCCACTTCCACCCTCTGCTCTGAGCCCCACGACCTCTTACAGCCCGACAAGGGGCCCTGCCCTCTCTGCTTGCTCCCTGCTCCCTGCGGCCTGTTCTTGCCCAGCCACCAGCTACCAGGGCTGTGCTCACAGAAGGCCAATCATGGCCCTCCTCTGCTCAAAACTCCCCCGCGTGGCTCCTGTGTCTCGTGGAGCGCCCCAAGACCCATGATGTTCTGCTTGCCCACTGCCACCCCCTCTCCAGCTGCTCCTGCAGCTTGCTTGCCCCTCGTCCTCATTCCAGCCAGTCTCACTCCTCCGGGACCCACCAGGCAGGCCCCTGCCTCAGGGCCTTTGCACTGGGTGTATTGGCTGCTCCCTCTGCCTGGAACAACCTTCCTCCTGGCATTCACATCCTCACCTCCCTCCAGTCTTTGCTCCAAGGCCACGACCCCCCCCCCCACCTGTTTAAAATGACACCCTGCCCCCTCACCCCACATCCTTGACAGCTCTAACTCGGATTCATTGCTCCATATTACGGACTCGCCCCCCCCCACCCGACTCCCACTCACACACCACCCACTTACTGTAGTTCACGCAGACCCACTGGCTCTTTCCATGAGAAAACCAAGCCCGGAGACAAGGACCTCGGGTTTCTTCCCTGAGGCAGGGCCTGGCAGGCAGGAGGTGGTCAGTGAATCCTGTTGGATGGATAGCTTTGCTTTGGGTTTGTCCTCTTACTGGCTTCTCTTCATGGCACCTCGTCCTGGTCTGGGGGGCCAGGAGGTGGCTGTTACCTGTGAGACCTCAGACTGTCCTGCTGGATGACCCAGGCATGTCACATCCCCTCTCTGTGCCTTGGTAGCCCCCGTCCATAGAATGGGGACTGGATTTGGTGTTCCCTGAAGGCCCTGTCAATGCTGACAATTCACACACATGCACACGCCCACCACCACTCCCACCGCCGTCCAGTAGGAGCTCCGACGAGCTTGACCTACACGCACAGCCAAAGAAATGTCCTTGTTAAGATTCACTGCCTGCAAGTGGGCGTGCAGACGCACCAGACCACAGGTCAGGCTGCGCTCTCTCCCGGTGAAGAAAACGGACTGTGAGCCGAAAGAAAGGGGTTTGGGTCTCGGACCCCCCACTTGATGGGTGATGGGAACTTGGGAGACCCACTTCACTCCTCTGAACCTTTGTGGCTGGTCTACAGGCATGCTGGCATGAAGCAGGGTTTGAATCCAGGCCAGCACAGTTCCCAAAGCCAGACGCGTACTTACAGGTGCAACTATTCCGCTTTAAAGCTAGTGCAAACAGAACACTGCAACACAACACCCCCCACCCCACAATGCTTCTTCCACAGCACCCTGTGAGTGCTACCTGCCGGGCAGGGGGGCCGGCCCAGCCTCCCTGCTCACCCATTGCCCCATTGGCAGACAGAGCCTGGCTCCAGAGCCCAGAACACAGCTCAGTGGTCGAGTGGGCGTCCCCGTCCTGCTCTGTCTAGTCTGACCCCTGGGAAGCAATGGGCCTCCTGCAGGGTGCAGAGAATCCCACCAGGCCAGCTCGGTCTCGCTCGCTCGCGATGGAACATTGGACAAGCACAGTCCTCTCTGAGCCTCCGCTGTCCTCTGTGAGGCGGGCACCCAGGATGCCGACATGTCTGCCTGGCACTGCAGAGAGGAGGTTTGGTCAAGTGTGAAGAGCACCTGTAACACAGGTGTCTCAGCCTCTAGACCAGTGGTTCTCAGCCTTCCTGATGCTGCCGCCCTTTCAGACACTTCCTCATGTGGTGGTGAGCCCCCAACCAGAAAATTACTTTCATTGCTACTTCATTGTAAATTTGCTCTTGTTATCAATTGGGCAACCCCTGGGAAAGGGTTGTGCGAGCCCCAAAGGGGTCATGACCCACAGGTTGAGAACCATGAAAACCACTGCTCTAGAGCCAGACATGCTCCACGGGTTCCGAGCAGTGCAATCTCTCTGCCCCGCAGTCCCCTCCTCTGCAAAGGGGGGGTAGTAATGGTGCCGACCTCAGGGTGAATGGGGGACAGTAAGAGTGACTGCTCCCGCAAAGGGTCATGAACTACTCCAGGCAGAGTGCACAGACAAGCCCACTCAAGAACAGAGCAGTGATGTGAGCGACCCTGCTGGTGGAGACTTGTCCCAAGCCCATGTGGTCTTTAAATGTGCGGCCTGGGCTATGACCTCTTGCTTAAATCTCCCAGCCCCATGCATGCTCTGCCTGCCCTGGTTTTCTGAGGTTGGGCAGATCAAGGTTGGGCTGGGGTCATGGCCCAAGGGGTCAGGTCTGTTCCTTCCTAGAACACCAGGTGAGCTTGCTGTTCTTGCCCCCGCCCCAGTAGTCCCAGGGAGAGCTCCAGGGCAGAGGAGGGCTGACCGCACCTGCCCTGGGCCTGAGCAGGGAGGGGCTGAGTGCTGGGCCTCCACCGCAGGCGCTGACTCATGGTCTCTGCTGGGCCCTATAAAGGAACCAGCCCAGGGCCTTCCTGCAGTGGCAGGAACGAGCGAGCCCTACCATGGCCCAGGGGGCAATGATCTGTGTGACCCCAGAGCAGCCCACCCATGCTGTGTGTGTGCTGGGCACCGAGTCTCGGGTGGACGTCGTCAGGTGAGAGAGGGGCCTTCAGAGGGTTGGGGGCAGGTCCAGAGGCGCTGGGGGAGGAACGTGTGGCTGGCTCCGGCGCCAGGCACCAGGAGAGCAGCTGGGAGAGAGGAAACCTAGACCGGAGGGGCACCGGGTGGGGCCAGCTCACCCCTGCCCGTGCCAGTTCCTGTGGTCTCACCGCAGAGAGAAATTATGAGGCAAACAGGCCCTGCCCCCTCACCAGGGACACAATGTGAGCTCAGACAGGGCCGTGACTGGCCCGAGGTCACACAGCAAGTGTGTCCTGAGAGCAAGGTTTGCACCTGGGCCCCCGACACAGGTGGCATGAGGTGCATTTGGTGATGCCACCCTTCTCAGCCGACCAGAACAGTGTGGGCACCATGAGATGCGCCCTGTCCTATGATGGGCAACCCAGTCCTGCTCTTAGCTAGCCTGGCAGCATGGGGGCACTGTGCCTCAGTTTCCTCATCTGTGACAGGGGTGTGGTGATAGCACGTCAAAGGGTGGCCGTGGTGCCTGCAAATGAAAATGTCTGTCGGGGACTAAGAGGAGGCTGGGGCATGGTGGGTAATTGTTTCCATTCATTCAGTCATGCACTCAACAAATGCTCGTTGTGTTTGATAAGGGCCGAGCCACGACCAAACTCCTGGGGAGCAGATGGCTGAGGGCCCTTCCCGGGCAGGGTCGAACAATTGTTATCTGGACTCCTAGCCCCAAAGCGAGTGGTTGGGACCATCCCAGAGGCGCCTGAGAAGACAGGCCTGGTGATCTGCTTCTGAAAGGTCTCCCAGTCGTTTCTGATGCACAGCGACCCTGGAGGGCAGGGTAGAACTGCCCCTGTGGGTTTCTGAGATGGTAACTCTTTGCAGGAGTAGAAAGCCCCATCTTGCTCCACTGGTGGTTTCCAACCACTGACCTTGTGTCTAGTCACTCAACGTGTAATGACGCCTCTGAGAGTCCGCTCAACGTGTAATGACTCCGAGTCAGGCTGGAAATCCTGTGAAGCAGCTCTGCTCTGCGCCCCGAGCCTCTGAGTCCGGGCAGACTTGGAGGATGGCTAACGACCGCAGCATTACCACTTAGCTGCCGCAGACAGGGTCATCTCGGAACACAGGACAGAGCAGAACTGCCCCCTGTGGGTTTCTGACGGCCCAGTCCTGAACCAGGCATCCTCTGGGCATGAGGGCACCTCCCCACAGCCAGCCGGAAGGCAGGGCTCATCGGTCGGGTTAGTGGATCAGGCAGACAGGCTATCACACGCAGGCCTCTAAGCAGATTCACCCGTGAGGATCCTGAGACCCAGGGAGGGTGCCGGCCAGAGGTGGGGGGGGGGGCGGTGTTTGAAGGGACGTAGGGTTCCCTTGGGGGCAGAGCCACCAGCTAGTCTGCAGGTAGGGCTTGCTGGCTGGTGACACCTGAGATCGAAACCACAGAAGGTGTAAGCAGGCCCTGGCCCTGTCTCCCCACCCCCACCCCGGGGCAGTGGGCAGTAGCCCCAGTCACACACTCTGACAGTGGATAGAGACGATCCCTGACCCAGCAAGCCAAGGCCCTGAGCCCCGGGGACAGGGCAGAGCAGCCCCAAAGAGCATGGAATGCCCCCTCAATGATAACTGGCCTCCTCCAGGGTGAGGGCCAGGCGGGGAGCAAAGGCCACTGAGAGGACTGGGCCCGCAGGACGAGGGTAGCCCACAAAGGGAGACTAGCTCCCCCTGCTGCAGAAGCACCTTCCTTCTGGCCAGGAGTCCATGCCAGGCAGTGCCCCGCTCAGCTGCAGGCGGGCAGAGAAGGCAAGCGGGCTGGTTAGGAGGGTATGTGAGCGTGTGGGAGCCCAGGCCTGGGCCTGGCGTGTGGCAAATGCTCTTCTCATGTGTTTATTGAACGAATGGAAGAAAATCAAGGGCCGAGAGAAGCCCATCACTACCTGCTCCATCCAGTTAGCGAGGAGAGCCTCTTTGCTGCCGCAGAGGGTCAGAGGAGAGGTGGGAGTGAAGCGGTTGAGGGCCAGAAGGAGGGTCAGAGAGGCAGACTCACCGACGTGGGCAGTCATTGCTGTCCCTCACCCCGATGACGCAGTGGATTAATCGCCAGGCTGCTAATTGAAAGGTCAGCAGTTGGCACATAGCTGTGGCTCCCTGGGGGAACCCGTGCAGAGGTACAGCCTCAGAGCTACCCTCCCACTGCACCCCTGGGCAGTTCTGCGCTGTCCTATAGGAACCAGAAGCAACCCACCACAGTGGGCATGGTTTGGGTTCAAGTCAGGCCACTTGGCCACAGCTGTCCCACTTCTATGGTCCTTCAGGGGAGACATCTCAGAGGCAGAATCACGCCCCACAGCAGCAAGGGGAGAGGAAGAGGAGGAGAGAACTTTCCAGAAATCAGGGGGCCACAACCGTGCCCACTGTCCAGTATACCCCTGTGAAAGGGGCTTCCTTCCTTTCAGGGTCACCTGAGAAAATGCGGGTATCACAGGGAGGTGGAGCCATAGCCTGCTTCCCAGGTTAGCACCCGCTTCCTCGATGACCTCACCGCCCCGGGAGCTGCACCTGGACGTGGGCGGCTCCCTGACCCGCAGCTCTGCTCGAGTCCTCCTCCTCCTTGCTCGCCCCCACCCATGCTGCCAACCCTCAGCACCACCTGCCCGCCTGCCCGCTGACAGCAAAGCCAGGTCCTTGAGACCAACTGGCCTCCCCCCACCCTCCCGAACACCCTCCCCAGCTCCTGAGCTCCCCACTGGGGCCGTGATTCCATGAGGTCTTGTGGCAGAAGCAGCAGTTCTGGATGGGAGCCCAGTGTCACCTCCTCAGAGCTGTGTGACCGTGGGCAGGGTGCCTCGGGCCTCTGTTTCCTCACCAGCGAAATGGGGCGAAGGGTGGCCGCTTGGCGGTGCTGCCACGAGTGTTCGGCAGAGCCACCTGTGTCCAGGGCAGGGCCCTGTGTGTTGTGTCTGTGAAAGGAATGAGCAGGGGGACCCCCGCCGTGGAATTATCCTAGAGCTGGGGTGGTAGAGCGGTGGGCACCGTGCCTAGCACGCAGTAAGCAATAAGTGGCATGATGGTGGCCGCGTTGGGCTGCTAACCACCAGGTCAGCAGTTCGAAACCACCAGTCGCTCTGGTGGAGAAAGTAAAGGTTTTCTGTTCTTGTCAACATGTACAGCATTGGAAACTCGGCTCCCCTCCGTCCTGCAAGGTCTGGATGATGGTTGTGAGTGTGATTTAGGGGCAGGCCCTGGGTGGCTGCGGACGGTGAGCAGTAATGGTGCTGATCCGAGCCCACCCCGAGGTGCCTGTGCAGGCGCCTATCCATCTCTGTCCATCTGCTTCAGAAAACTTAGCTATCAGAGTCCCTAGGGCGGGATCAAGGCTGGTGGAAGCCCTGAGACTGCGGCCTTCAGTCGGGTTTCAGGACCAGAAGTGACCGGAACACAGTGGCTCACCTGTCAGCCAGACAATGGCTCTGCAAGGGGGATAACCCGCCATTTGAAATCAAAAGGACAGAATGTGCTCCAGGGTGACGTTTACAAGGCCAGGAAAGAAGGAGGAACGGAAACGGGACACCGGGAGGAAGTGGGATAAGTGCATTGTGGGAAGTGCAGTCCATGGCGTGAAACAAAACGTGTATGGATTGTTGGATCCAAGAATGGCTTGCTCTGTAAACCTGCACCCAAATCACGATTTAAATTAAGTCTTAAAAAAAAAACCTCAGAAGGAATTAGGACTAAGACCCACCCTAGAAAAGAGTGGGCGGGTGTAGAAACGGTTGAAGCAGCACCAAGCACACAGTGAAATGTCCATTCTGCGGCTCAGAGTTGCCAGGAGTTACAAAAACCCTGACTGCAACTGGTTGTCTCGACGGCTCTGCTGCCGGAGCTGTGTTTCGATCCCTCAGTGACAGCCCCGTGTGCGTGCCGGGAGTCCCTGCCTCCGTGCCCAGGTTGATGTGTGCTGGACGAGGTGGGAATCAGATTCAAACCCAGCTCCGTCTCCTGCTTGTCTCCGCAGCCTCTCTAAGCAGGACCTGACTTCTTTCTTATCCCCGATTCTTTTGGGGACCTGCCAAGCCAGTCCTGAAGAATTCAAAGGACTCCCCAGCCTGCCCCCACCCCCATCTCATGCAGCTCCAGGTGTCTTTGCTCTGAGCCGTCTCTCCCCCTGATGTCATGAGGTTGTGCCTCTCCATTCCACCGGAACCTACCTGGGCTCCCCATTGTCCACCATATTGAATTCCCAACTCCTGTGGCGCTGAACACTCTGATTCTGTGCTTCTGCTCCCTGGCCCCCAGCCTTCCCCCTTCTTCACCTCTTCATCCCTCAGGTAAGTGGGAGGCTTCCTCTGCTCCAGCCCAGCCCTCCCACCGACTCCAGCCATGAGTCCTCTGGTCTCCTCCGCTTCTCACGATAGCCAGGACAATGGGCACATGGGCAGGGGCTCCCCTTATTCTGCCCTCAGACTCCACGCCATTCAGCATGGCTCAACCACCTTCTGTTAACACTTTCTAAGGCGGCTCTTCTCACAGTTGTGCATGCCTGCGAATCAATCGCACGAGAAGCTCCTTAAGTCAGACTGCTGGGTCCCGACTGCTCAGTAGGTCTGGTGGGACTCAAGAGCCCGCACTTCTCATAAACTCTCAGGTGCTGCTGATGCTGCAGTACCGGGGACCACACGGTCTGGCGCAGCAGAGGAGGGGCAAGGACAGGTGAGGAAGGCAGCCTCGGTGTGACAGGCATGACCACTAACACATCATCTGCCACACGGCCTCGACACATCACTTCACCCCTAGGAGCCTCCGTTTTCTCATCTGCAAAATAGGAGGAGCAATGCCCCTACCCTTAAGACAAACCTGGATGGTCGTAGAGGCTCGCGTGTTGTGATGATGCTGAACTGGTTTCAGCGGCGCTGACAGACAAAGATGGATGAGGGAGAAACGCCTGGCCATCTACTTCCAAATATCAGCCAATAGAAACCCTATAGTTCACAAGGTTCTCATCCACAACTGAGGTGGGGATGGCTGGCTCTCAGGTCATGGTGCGCAGGGCTCCCGTGGACCATCTCACTCGACCTTGACTCTTTAGTTTTCATTTGTCTAAAGAGTCCTTTAGCCTGATGAACAATGTCACTTATTTTCAGCCTTCAAACCTTTCCTTTCCTACTAGAGTAAGTGTGGTGATTAAGGAGATCCTTGTCATGTTCCTGATCTTCAAGGAAGCTATGCCAAATTTCATGATTCACTGTGGTATTGGCTGCTTATTGTTGTTTCCCTTTATCAACTGCTCGCAAGAAGATCTGCTCTATCTCTCACTTCCCCCCAGTTTCCTGGCTTGATCAGCCTGGTCAGAGGCTGATAATCATGTTGATGATTCCATCCCAAGAATCAACTGTTAGCTTGTGGATTTACTTGTTTCCTAGTTCATAGGGTTCTGACACCTTTCTTTTGGGATGTCACACTTTTTAAATTTTTGGTCTTTATTTATTTTTTCCTCAGAAAATAGAAGTACTTGTGTTAGACAGGGTTCTCTAGAGAAACAAAACCAGAACGCTAATAATTTTATATCTATTTATACAGATAGAGAGATATATAACATAAGAAATAAACAGTTAATTAAATTATAAAGCAGTACAAATGGCTCAGTGCAACTCACTCCTGTGAGACAGTTGTGAGACACTGGCAGTCCAAGTCTTGAGGGCTGCTGGGTAGTCCCCTGTAGAGCAATTCAGGCTATCCTGGCACAGGCAGCAAAATAAGGTGACCAGATTTTAATACTGGTAAAGGAGGACAAAAGCAGGACACCATTGATAAAATTCACATCCTGGCGAAATAGACACATGGCAGCCGAAAACCGTATACCCTAGCTTGTCGTGCATGCTTTCCAAAAATCGGGACTTCTTTAAAACACGTGTGGGAAAAATTGTTAAAAATCAGGACTGTCCTGCCAAAAGCGGGACGTCTGGTCACCTTAAGCAAACAGCAAGGCAGGTCACCAACAGTCAGCCAGAGGACAGGGTCCGACAGTCCCCAGCTCAAAGAGATGTAAATTCCAATGGTGTGGCAAAGCAGGTCTTGAAGGAACCTCAAATTACAGCGACACAGTCCATGGGTTAGGTGTCCCACAGGTAGTGTAGCTTGCAAATGGAGGCACAGAACAAGCAAGGCAGCTGCACACTGGTCTGATCATCAAAGAGCAAGAGACAAGAAAGGCGAAGCTCGCCGAGCCATTTATCTCGCTGCCCTTCAATTAACCCCGCATGTGTTTATCGGCCAGGTTGGCACAATAAACTAACTACCTCAGTACTTAAGACACAAACCACCACTTTCATGCCTCCCTCTCCCCAGTTTACTTCTACTATTTTTTAACATCTGTTATTACCTATCCTTTGACTTGGGGGTTATTTTCAAGGTTGGTTTTTCAAACTGCAAATGTGTGGCTTCTGTTGGGGGACACAGGGTCGGTTCTGACTCACAGTGACCGCAGGTACAACATGACGAGACACTGGTCAGTCCTGCAGCCTCCTCTCCGTGGTGCTCGGATTAGAGCCCATCGTTGCAGCCCCCGTGTCAATGGTCTTGTCAAGGGCCTTCCTCTTTTCCGTTGTCACTCGACCTTGTCAAGTACTCTGTCCTCTCCAGGGACTGGACTCTTCTAACAACCTGTCCAAAGTGCATGAGATGAAGCCTGACCAGCCTCGCCTTAAGTTGTCCTTCTTCCAGGACAGAGCTGTTGGCTCTTTTGGCAGTACATGGTACTTTCAGTGTTCTTTGCCAGCATCATTCATTCAAATGCATCGATTCTTCTTTGGTTTGCTTTATTCAATGTCCAACTTTCACGTGCATGTGAGGAGATTGAAAATACCATAGCTTGGATCAGGCACACCTTAGTCCTCAAAGTAACACTCTTGCTTTTCAACTCTTTAAAGAGGTCTTGTGCAGCAGATTTATCCACTGCAATACATCCTTTGATCTCTTGACTGCTGTTTTTATGAGCATTGATTTTCTCCATTTATCATGTTACCACATTGGTCCAGTTGTGAGGGTTTGGGTCTTCTTTACATTGAGTTGTCATCCCTACTGAGGGCTGCAGTCCTTGATCTTCATCAGCAAGTGCTTCAAGCCCTCCTCACTTTCAGCAAGCAAGGCTGTGTCCTCTGCATATCGCACGTTGTTAATAAACCTTCTTCCAGTTCTGATGCGCTGTTCTTCTTCATCTAATCCAGCTCCTCTGATTACTTGTTCAGCATACAGATCGAGTAAATGTGTGACATGGGGCTTTAAAATATATACTTGATGTTAACAAATTCTAACTTAGCTACCCTGTGACCAAAGAACACATTACCTCACCAATATGAGGGGCACCCCCCAAAAATACAACAATGGAACACCCCCCCCACGGAGCTGTCATAGCACACATTATTTTTTTGCTAGGCAAGCATCGAGCACCGTGCTCTGAGTTAGTGCACCCAGTGGTGTTGCCTGGGAAGGTTCTCTCTGGTGAGAGAGAATCTTTTCATAAAAGTTTTGCTCAAACCTCGTTTTTGTGATGGCCGATTTAAGAGAACAGCTTGTGGCTGTGAAATTTTGTTTCCTGCTGGGGAAAAATGCTGCAGAAACTGTTGTGATGTTGAACACAGCATATAAGGACAGTGCTATGGGAAAAACTCAAGTGTAGGAGTGGTTTTCTTGTTTCTAAAAAAGTGAATGTCAATTGATGACAAACCTCATTCTGGATGTCCATCAACTTCCTGAATAGATGAAAATGTCCACTCATACTGCATTTTGGTCAGACTGGTTTTTTTTTTTTTAATTAAAAGATCATTTTATTGGGGGCTCTTACAGCTCATAACAACCCATACATCAATTATATCAAGCATATTTGTACAAATGTTGCCATCATTAACAGACTGCTAGTCAAGCTTTATATTTAGAGGTTCTGAAAAGATTGTGTAACAATGTGCAACCAAAAAGCCTTGATTTGTGGCAGATGGGGGACTGACTTTTCCACCATGACAATGCACCTGCTCACACAGCCATCTCAGTGTGCCAGTTTGGCCAAAAACAGCATGCCTCTCTTGCCCACACGCCTGACTCACCTGACCTCGCTCCATGCAACTTCTTATTGTTTCCACAAAGGAAGAGGGACATGAAAGGGCAAGAAGGAGAGAGGTTTGATGACATGGAAGAGGTGAAGAGAAAAACGAGGAGGTGCTGCCCGCCATCCAAACAGATGAGTTTGAACAATGTTTCCAAGAATGGAATCGCAGATTTGACAGATGTGTTGAATGTAATGCAGAGTACTTTGAAGGTGATAAGGTTGTTTCGTAAAATAGAAAAATGTGTAAATACACAGCTTTGAAAAGATATTCTGTTTGGGAGGGGGTACCACCTCGTATGTTATCTCTCCTTTAACAGCTGTTGAAATTTGCCTAGTGGACATAAACAAGGTCTTTGTTTTTAATGATCCATGTGTGCTTTGATTGGGAAAGTGAACTTTCTAAGTTCCTTGCATACAGACAATATTTGTTTAGATTGGCCAGACTACTTACCATTTTCTTCACTCACCATTCTTCCTTCTATCTCATGTCAGACTCCAGCATCCACATCTTCTTCCTGAAGTCTGCCTCTAGCAGTTGCTTGGGTGAACAGTTGCTGGGTTTAAAGTATCAACTTTTGCTTATCTGAAAAGGTCTTTACTGAAAGTCACTGGTGCTGAGTGCACAATTCTAGATTACCCGCCACTTTTGTCATACTGCTGGGAAGACCTCCTCTACCCTGGTCTACAGGGTCCCCGGGAGGTGGAATCGAGTCCATTGCCTTCATCATCTGGCTATTTTGTAAGAGGGATGTCCTTCACAGTAGCCAGTCTGCCATCATCCCGGAAGTCTCTGTGACTCCTTGTGTATGCACCAACCACACCCCCCCCAGGGTGCACGTGTGTGTGCGTGTAAGCCTCTGGATGTGCATATATACCCGTGTGTGCGTGGCATGCACATCTCCCTGCTACATTCCTAGTTCAGATGTAAGCCCTTCCAGTCAGGGCCTAGCTCGCTCTCCTGACATCCTGACAGTATTAACTCCCATGACCAAGGTCCAGGCTGCCTGCCACCTGACACTTACACCTGTCAGGCCCAGGAGGACTCCTGAGGTGAGAGGGATGGGCCCGTTCCTTCCTCACCGGGTCTCTCCATCTGTCCCCCGCAGATCTGCCCCCAAAGGCTGCTCGTCCTTCAGCATCACTGCTTCCCCAGAAGTGGTTGTGAAGGTGGCCCACAGCCCTCCAGTCAAGAAGAACCCCAAAGGCGCCTCCAAATGGCCCCTGGACCCTGCGCTGGAGGTGACCGTGAAGATGAACGCCTGCAGCCACAGCGTAAGCGACCAGAAGGTGAGTGGGGCCGCCGTGGGGTGGGCTCCGTGAAGGAAGGCCTTCAGAGTGGGAGCTTCGCCGGTCTGTCCCAGCCCCAGAGCAGCCCCTCCCTCTGGAGAAGCTCGGGGTGGCTTGGCCCAGCCCTAGCATCCTCATAGACAAAGAGGTGGAGAGGCCGGGGTTATGGATGCCATGAGAGAGATGGAATCTACTTACAAGGCCAAAGTGTGGTGGCTACTTACTACACTCCGGACTCGGCTGGGCACCGGGATACAGGAGACAGGCAGGCGGATGAAGAAGTCTCAGCCCCCTCGGGGCTCACAGCCCAGGGGCGAGGGCATCAGATAAGATGCAGGTAAAGAAACACGAATGGCCAACAGCCGTGCATGCAGAACGTGCCAGGGGGGCCTGGCTCACGTCCCTGGTGTTCATTTTCTGCGGCTGCCCCGTGAACTGAACCACTGACGGTGGGCTTACAACAACCGAGTTGTTCTCTTCCAGCTGTAGAGGCCGGGGTCCACGCCCAGAGGTCGGCAGGCTCGAGGGGCTGGGGTGGGGGGGGACTTGGTTCTTGTCTCTTCCAGCCCCTGTTGGTGTTGCTTTTCCGGGACTTCTGGCTGCACCGCTCTGTCCTCTGCCTCCATCGTCACATTGCTCCTCTTTGTCCCTCTGCCTCAGTCCTATAAGGACACTTGCCCAGGGCTCACCTGCAAACCCCTGCACCAGCTCCTCATCTCACGTCTCATCCCACGTGCAAAGCCTGCTCTCAAATGAGGCCACCTGCACAGGCGGCAGCCCTCACGGAGATTAGGGTGCAAACATATCTTTTAGAGGACCACCGCTGCCCCCCTGGGCGCCTTTGGCTGTGGATGGGCTGCGCAGGACCATCTAGGGGTCTCACAGAGAGAGCTGAGCCAAGGACCACTTGCTCCCAGCAGGCCCCTCCCTGGGAGCAGGAGGTCAGTTGTCAGCAGCAATGGGAGCACGGAGCTAGGGTATCCAGGCAGGTCTCAGAGGGGAGGGTCACGGAAGACATCCAGGAAGGGGCTGAGGCGCGCGCGCGTGCGTTAAACTGAGGGACAGGGTGAGAATGTAATACCGCTAAATCTTCTATGCTCATACTTACAGGTCTGGAAACCCAACCCTCACGGTTATGAGATATAAATAAATCGTAATATACATTCTCATGACTGGACACAGTCCCTCCAATACCGCTCGCCCCACCCCCGCCGGCCCCTTAAAGGAAACGTCAGCTAGGAGCTACCGTATTAGACGAATCACTCGTGCATCTGGCTATTTATTCCCTGAGCCTGCAGGTGGTCTGTAGGTAAGAGCCATCCCACCGTGCACAGCCAGACCCACCGTCAAATATAGCAAACTCCTTTCTCCCATCTTCTTCCGAAACTGATCACAGATTACTTCCCTGGGGAGGGCTCAGGGGCCTCCAAGGTCAAGTAGCACTAGGTCAAGACGATGACTCCTTCACTGCTTGTTGCGTGCGTATGATTGGACCCATTGACTATGCAATATGCTTGCTGTAGACATGTAGGCCCTTTGAAAGCTCTGTGAGCCCCGCTACATGCCCATTGCAAAGTACGTTCACGTCCCCGGTCCCCACATAGGGACAAGGACTCCCTGTGCCCCACTGCCTGTATCATTTTCCATAATCACAAAGTCGCTCCTTAGGACCCGTTCGCGTGTTGGGGACCTGTACCTCCACACGTGGGAGAGTGGTCCATGCAAGTGGGAACTGTGGGAGAGGAGGTCTCGGTCTGTGTGCGTATTCTAGATAAGAAGAGGGTGAGAAGCAGGCTGGAGAAACGGAGGTCGTTCTGTGTGGCAAGCGGAAAGGGTAGGGAGGGAAGTGAGGGAGAACAGGAGCCCATATGAAGGGCTTAGCATCACGGACCTCTTTTTCTGGGGACAATAGGAAGCCCGTGGATCATTTCCCACCCGGGAGGAAAAGACTGGAATGTGTGTGCTGGAAAGCCCCCCCGCCCCAGGTTAGAGCACAGCAAGGAGACAAGAGAGGCCAGTAAGGAGACTGATGTCCCCACCCATCGGAGAGGTGACCTTCAGAGAGGTGACCTTCGTTGACCATGACACGTCCCTAGGGCAGGGCCAAACACGTCAAACTCCCAGAGAGCTCCTCTTCCTCCAGGTGCAGCTCTTTGAATTTGCTTGGGAAACTTCCCGCGGACGTTCTCCATGGGAATATCCATTCAGATGCCTTCCTCAGAACAGGTTCAGCCATCGGATACGTCCTCCGGGATGTTGAACTTCAAAGGGGGGTGGTGTCTCTTAATCTCCACAGCCCCCACCCTGTGGAGACCACTGCCCCCGCAAAGCTCCTGCTCCTCTAAAGCACTCTCTCTCTGCTCTCTCCGAGGTCTGGTTCTTCCGGGCGCTCTTTAACCCCTCTTTCTAGCCAAGCCACTGTCGGCATCGCCACTGAGCTCCCCTCACCTTCCGGGGCGACCTGGGCACGAGAACCTCCTGCACCCCGTCGGCAGTGACTCGCTCCATCTCTGCAGTATCCGAGTTACTGGAGCTGTTTGCTAGCCTTTCTGCCCGTTGGGATGCTCCCTACAGCTTGGGGCCAAGTCTGGCCCAGCCTCGTCTCCCCAGTGCCCAGCCATGGGCAGGCACAGCGGGGTGGGGGGCGGGCAGGCAGTGTCTGGGGGAATGAATGAGAGGAGTTATTCGTGTCCCGCAGGTGCGGATTTCATACTTTGGAGTTCAGTCTTCACAAAGCCAAGCTCTGCTCTTCCTCACCGGCGTTGGTAAGAGACAGCCTCCGTCCTGGAACTCCTGCCTCCCCGCCCCACCCCACCTCCCCACTCGCACCCCCCCACACGGCACCTCTCCAGCTACACCTTAGAGCTTCTTTTACACTGAGCAGAGGAAAAGGACAGGTTCTCGGCCAGGGTGCATTTGTTAGTTCCTAAATATTCCTTTTGCGGTCGGTGAACCATTAAAAAGCCACATACACAATTAGGAAAGGTGCATGAGACGCATAGCTTAATCAAATCAAGTCAGGTGGTCGGTACATAGACAGTCAGTATACGAGCCTCGCACCGCTGGAGGTGCAGTGGGCTACATACACGCTGCACTGCTAACCACAAGGCCAGCAGTTCAAAACCACAGCGGCTCTGAGCGGGGGAAACGAGGCTTTCTGCTCCTGTGAAGAGGCATGGGCTCCAAAATCCAGGGGCGGGTCTACTCTGTCCCGTCAGGCTGCTGAGAGTCACAACGGGCTCAACGCCAGTGAGTCTGGGAGTTTGATACTTTTCCACACTCCACATAGTCGTAAGAAAAGTTGACAGTGTCTTGACATATAAGGATATAGACCAGAGTTTCCACATTTCCCTGATTCATATCTGGTTTTCAAGTAACATTGGTGGTGCCTGGTTGCTGAGTGCAAGGTCAGCAGTTTGAAACCACCAGCCACTCGGAGGGAGAACAATGAGGCTCTTCACCC
>NW_022111357.1:28143396-28145794 GCF_000313985.2 Echinops telfairi | reverse complement strand
TTTGTACAATGTTTCCATATCAATAACCTCTATATGAATGTATTTTAAAATACTCTTATTTAAACAAAATCCATTTTTAAACTTGACCCAATCTTGAGCAATATCACAATGTTATTTTCACATCGGAGCAACATGCTCATATAGACTGGTCAGCTGGATCACTAGAGCACATAAAGATTATATTAAAAGCACAAACAGCCTACGTCCCTAGGGATTGGAGCTGGACATACAAACACACACACAAGATGTCCTTACAGGGCTTCACATGAGACGTGCTGGCGTGACTGGGAATTCTTTCTGGAACTCCGGGGGCTGGTCAGACCTCGAGGGCCTGGCTTATATCACAGCTGTGGCTCCCTGGAAGGAGAGGGGTGTCTGGTCATAAGCCCCCGTCGGATGTGTGAACTGCATCCCTATCCTTTGGGGCTGTGGGGAGGGACTCCTTGAACCTATGTCCCCTGGGAGTGGAGACAGAGCAATGCTCCCACCCTTGGTGCCCAGTATCCTGAAATGAGGGCCTGCCCGGCCAGGGCCAGGGGAGTGCCCCACCCTGTACCCTTACCAACCCTCTCCTCTTGTTTGGTGGGATTTCAGAAATCTCCCTGCTCGCTGACATCACCCGAACAGGCAAGGTGACGCCGACCAGAGCCCAGGGCCCTCAGGTACCTGGCCATCCTTGGCCAACATCCCAACTGCTCCTTTGAGCTCTGCTGGGGGTCCCCCTAGTGGTGACGAAGGGAATGGCCGTCTGCCTCCTGTATGCCGGAGTGACAGGAATTGGCCCAACGAGAGACAATCGGTGCTGACCAAAAAGAAGGGGGGGAAATCACCATCGGTGTTTTGACGTAGGCACGTGCATGAGCCATCTTCTCAGGACTAACTGCTCCACGGCCTTTGCACGGTGGGGGCCTTTCAGAAGCAGCTCACCAGGCCTGGATCCCAAGGCACCTCAGGTGGTCTTGAAGCACCCACCTTTGGGCTAACCCACCTTTGGGCCTGGGCAGGGCGGGGTAGGAGGGAGCCCAGAGGGACAGGATGTGTGTGGAGGAAAGAAGGGCCCATAGGGAGTGGTCTGAACCCTGGGTCTGTGGACAAACGTCAGGGTGCCCCTGGACCCCCACAACGGCTTTGTGGAGTCCATCGAAAGGGGACAGGGGGAGAGTGGGAGAGCAGGAAGAAGATTCTGGGAAAGTTACCTGGAATCGGCCTTCCCTTCCCGCTCAGACGCTGGTCCTCCCCAGCGGTGGTGCTGGCTCTCAGGAATGGAAGGTGTCAGCACCAGTTGCTTCCCCCAGGGAGGGGCCATGTAATTTGCTTTCATCTTTGAACTGACAAGTGCCCAGCTGCTAAGAATAGACCCACACTTATGAGTCAATGAGTAATTAAGAGTTCGCATAATCGGAACTATTTAGATTCTAATCTTGACATCAATATTGAGCTCTGCTGGGGTTGTGAAGTCAGCATTTTTCTTTTTAAAGTTGTTCAAGTCCGTTCCACCGACTTCAGCACCTTTTGAGAAACAGTTGGAGGGCATTTCCGGGGGGTGTTTATGAGTTTGAAGGCAGGCAAACATCCCTCCTGGGATCAGAGAATTACTTGATGTGGGAGCAGGGGTGGCACCTGCCAGACGCTGATGAGGTGATGGGGCACATGGGGCCTCTCTGCACTTTCCTAAGCAGCCCACCTCTCCTCGGTGTCCACAGGGGGCCTGGGCCTGGGGCCCCTGCAGACAGGGAGCCATCCTGCTGGTGAACTGTGACAAAGACGATCCCAAATCCTCTGCCATGGACTTCGAGGACCATGGGGTGCAGAACTGCAAAGGTAAAGACCCAGAGGCTTTGTCTTGGGAAATGGGCTTTGTCCACACGGCCCGCGTCGCGTCGCGTGCCAGCCTCTGAGATAGTGCCCTTTGTCCATGTGTCCATTCCAGAGGCGCAGAAACGGGGACTGCCCACGGTCATCCTGCATTCAGAGAAGAGCTGAGACCAACACTGAGGCTCCTCTAAGATCCAGTTCCCATAACCTTGATCCCTGTCCAACCCAAGCTTCTGCTCTTCGAACCTAAAATAACCCCTGAATGCATGGCACAGCAGGTCCTGGGTCCGTGCCAGACCTGGGCACTGCTCTGAGCCCTTCAGAGTTAGGACCTCCTTTGATCTTTCACACTAAGCTTGGACAGAGCGAGGTCCTCACCCCCATCCTTCAGGTGGGGAAACAGAGGCACGGGAGGTTAAGCAACTTGCCCATGGTTACGTACGTAATAAGAAGCAGGCTCAGGATTTGAACCTGGGCCTTCTGACATGAGGCAGGTTTGGGGCACAAGGAGGGTGGTGGGCTGGACAGGGGTGCAGCCCCCTGACCCTTCCCTTCCCCCAAGACACATCTCTGGGCTGCTGAA
>NW_022111357.1:28129093-28141787 GCF_000313985.2 Echinops telfairi | reverse complement strand
TGGAACAGCAATTAGTCTAGTAATTGGCCTAACCACTGGAATCCAAAGCCAAGCCAAATTGACACACAGAATGGACCCAAACTACCCAGTTTTACTGACGAGGCACCCAGAAATGAGTTCCCTTTTCCAAGCTCACATGGTTCCATGATTCCAGCTTAGCTGATTCCAAAGCTCTTAGCTCCTGGACTCTGCACAAACCCGTCAGAAACTGTTGCCTGAGCATCATCCAGCCCACACCTCAGTCGTTACTGTTCTGAGTCGGTACACAAGCTTCCCCTCCTGCCAGGACAGAGGGAAAGCTCCAGCCTGTCCACTCTGCAAGCCGCTATCAAGCACCTGCCGGGTGCTCACCACTGTTCTTGGTGTTTCTCGGTGCCCAGCACTGGGGGCACAGCCGTGAAGAAGTGAGTGGTGGTTCCTGTCTTTGCCAAGTTGACATTCTCGTGGAGGAAGACCCCAAACCTCACATCCGTCCAGGATGAAGAAGATCTTCTAAGACACTGGCACTAGCGTGGAGAACAGAAAATATAGGGCCCTCAAAAATGGGGGATGGGAGGGCAGCGAGTGCCCATCAGAGTTGGCTAATGGGAGATTAGCCCTGTGTCCATGCAGGTCCAGCCAGCCAGTGGTCTCAGGCCATGCCCATTCTCATTCCAGACCTGCGGGACATGTCCCTGATGATCCTGAGCACAGAGACCCCCCAGGACTTCTTCACCAAGTACCAGCTGGTACTCCACGTGGCCGAGGCGGAGATGGACAAAGTGCGTGTGTTTCACTCCAACGGTGCGTTGTCCTTCGCCTCCACCTGTCTCTGAGCCTGCCTCCCGCCTGCCCCCTCCAGGGGCACAGCCTCTCCGGGGGCCATCCTGAGCGCCAACGCTGTGCCAGGCTCTAAGAACCAGACAGACAGCATCCAGGCACTGTCTTCTAGGGGGGACACGGATATGCTGTGAACACACAAACATACACGGACAGACACGGACACATGCATATACACACATACAGACATACATATATACAGAAAGACACACATACATGCATACAGACACAGAGACACACACAGGCATGCACGCACATACAGAGACATACACACACACAGACACACACATAGACGTACATGCATACACATACACACCCCTGAGAGAATGTGTTAGTAAGTTCTGTGCAGCAAATAGCCTCCCTCAGAGCCACTTTGATTACTGTCCTCTGCTCTTGCGGCCCCTGTCTCTCTCTCACACACGGTGGCCTTGAGTCTACAGAGCTTTTGAATCCACACAGACTGCATGCTTTGGCCATCATTCAATTCCCAACACCCTGCTAATCAAAACGCAAGCCCATTGCCCCAGAGTCGATTCCGGCTCACGGCGAGCCCGTCTGAGCAGCACCGGGCTCCATCGGCTTGCCAGTGGCTGGTTTCAGAAGTAGAGCACTGGGGTTTACCTCTGGGTAGATTTGAACCTCCAGCCTTTCCGTGAGCAGGTGGGCGCATTAAGCATTAACCATTTGCCCAGCAGGGCTCCCCGCTGCTAATGAAGGGTGTCAATGATTGCACAGCAATGCAGGCACGCCTGCTACTAAGTGCCAGCCTCGGCTCCAGGGAGCCTGGGGACAGAGCAGTGAAAAGCAAGCCCCACCCTCTGGTCACCTCAGAGGGCTGAGAGAGAGCGCACTTCAAACGCACTTCAAACAACGTTGTGGAATACTGAGTGTGTCCGTGGAGTGGGGGCAATCCAAGCGTAGGGGGGAGGCTTCCCGGGTGGTTGTCACTGGAGCAGAAGGGAGTGTGGGACTAGCAGATGCTGGGCAGCAAGGCCGGGCGAGCCAGGGCACGGGGCACAAAGCACAGGAAGCGTGAAGGCCCTGGGCTGAGGGCAGGCCTGTGGGCTGGTGGACTCTGGGCGGCTGCTGGGACTGGAGCAGGGTGTGCCAGGGGGATGTGGGGGGTGAGGGCAGAGAAGAGAGGGCAGCTGGAGAGGACTGCGGGAGCCCCATCGGATGGCTTGCCCGGTCCTGCGGCTGTCGCTGGTCTCTCACGACCAGAGTGGAGCTGCTGTGTGGGCCGGTCAAGGCTTGGGCTTTAGGAAGCAGCTCGCTGGGGCTGTCTTTCGGCGTGCCTCCCCGGATGGGCCCCCAACAGCCAACCTTTTGGCCAGCTCCACTCTTTTTCTGAGCCACAGTAATTCCACTGACCTTCATCTGGTGGCCCGCCAGGCCCCGCCTCCTCCAGGAAGCCCTCCTCCCTTGCCCTCCGGGTTTCCCTCCATCACAGCCCCTCTCCCTCTGATTGGAGGCTGCTTCTCCTGGTGACCACCCTGCGCACTTTGGGGCGAGGACAGTGACTCTCTCGGCAGTACCCCCAGGTCTCCACTGAGCTCTGGCTGGAATAGGTGCTTGTGAATGACTATGAATGAGTCATAGGGTGTCCCGGACTTCCTGTCACTTTTCAAATGGCCAAGGTACCCCCATGACTCCCTTCCTGGCGCCCCCAGCCCAGGGAGCAACAGCCCAGCTGGACCTGGGCCCTCCACTTCCATGGGGCGACCCCAGCCCTACTTGGCTGCGAGGACCATCCCCTGGGGCCCACGCAGTGGCCTGGGGTTGTTCCCACACCAGAAGAGAAACAGGGTCTGCAGAGTGGGCGCAGCCCTGAGTCTCCCCTGCCCTTCCCCCAGGCGGTGGCAAGTCGCTCTCCAAGCCCAGGATGGTCCTGGGACCCAAGCAGTCCTCTCATGCCCTGCAGCTCTCCGGCGGCCAGCAGAGTGCCACCTTCCATGTGGAGGGCCTCGCGTTCCCAGACGCCAGCTTCCCGGGGCTCATCTCCCTCGGAATCTCCCTGCTGGACACCTCCAACCCAGTAAGCCAAGACGGCAGCTCAGGGTGGGGCCGGGTGGTGGAGGGGGACCCCAAACAGCCTCCAGGGAAGCGGGACACGTTGGTTGGACCCCAGAGGCTGTCCTGACCCTTGGCCCCTTCCCACAGGAAACTCCCGAAGTCCTGGTTTTCCAAGACCACGTGACCTTCCACGTGGCCCCGTGGATCATGACTCCCAATACCCAGCCCCCACAGGAGGTGTATGTGTGCAGGTGAGGGCCACGGGGCCAAACATGGGGGTGGACTCCTCACTCCCACCCCTGGGCCCCAAACTCCCGCACCAGAAACTCCTGGAAACCGGCTTACGGTGCATGTTCCTGGCCACCCCCTGACCTGGGTCTCACCTCCGGGGTTGCCCTAGGCATCTGTCCTTGGCTTGAGAGCCATTGGCAAGTATGGGGGCCCCAGGCAGCCCCTCCTCTCCTCTTCCAACTGCTTCTGGGGCAGAGGTGTGAGTGCAGCTTGGGTCAGATGCCTACGTTTCAGTCCCAAACTGTCCCCAGGTGGGTGGAGGGACTCCCTCTCTACCTCGGTCTTGGTGACGCGGCTTCCTGTCCCTCGGGAGCCCTGGTGGCAAAATGGTTACGGGTTGAACTGCTAACCGCAAGATGGGCAGTTTGAAACCACCGGCCACACCAGCTGCTCTGAGGGAGAAAGATGAGGCTTTTTACTCCCCTCAAGAAACCCACCGGGGCGGTCCTACTGTGTCTTGTACGGTCACTATGAGTCGGAGTTGATTCGATGGTCAGGCGTGAGAAGGGCAGACTGGATGAGTCTGGACAACCACTGTCTCTGGAGTGCCTGCCTCCAGCCCCTTCGCCGCCACCGCCCCAGCCTGGCCTCTTGCGCCCCCTAAGGGGAACCAGGCTGTCCAGCTTGCCCCTCAGAGCCCGGCCCGGCCACTGGCCAAATCCAGAACACTCGCTGAGGGTCTGCCTTTCTGTTCCGCCCAGTTTTTTGGAAAACAAGGACTTCCTGAAGTCCCTGAGAGCCCTGACCAAGAAAGCCAAGTGCAAGCTGACCATCTGCTCCGAGGCAGAGAGCAAGAATGACAAGTGGATGCAGGTAAGCAGCTCGGCGGGTCCAGGTGCTCTGGGCACTTAGGGCTCTAAGGCTCCAATCCAGTGCCTTGCCAGGCACATTTTCTCAGATGGGCAGGGAGCTGGGAGCCTCAGGTCAGTGAGCCAATCAATGTAGGCTATGGTCCACTGCATGCCCACCCAGGAGCCTTGCCAACTCTCAGCCCCCCATTCAGGCCTCACCCTTGCTGCTGCTCCAGCATTAACTCTGGCTGCCCAGGCCTCCTCCCCACCCTGCTTTGACGGTCCACCCCCTCTGGCTGCTACCCTAGCTTGTTCCTGCCCAGCCACTCCCGACGGCCCACCTCCCATGGCCCAGTGAGCTCACCAAGCAGAGGCCGGGCCTCATTCAGCTCACCATTCACGTGGGCCCTCCCTGCGGTGCCCCTGCCCACACCTTTGTCACTCTATGTCAGGGATTAAACCAGATGAAATTGCCCACATGCCAGCACTGCTTACCTATGCAAATGGAAATTTCACATGGTTCCACTTAACAAGAGACTTATGCCCAGGATCACGTCTGCCTGAGGAGTTCTGGTGGCTTAGTGGGTTACATGTTCCCACCCACCCACCCACAGCCCCTCCCATAAAGACTGACAGCCTTGGAAACCCCTGGGGCAGGTCTACCCTGTCTTGTAGGGTTGCTAAGAGCCGGCATTGACACCGTGGCAGTGAGTTGAGTTTGGGTAATCACATCTCCCTGCCAGCAAGACACAAGTCCTTTGAAGCAGGATCTGTACCAGACTCATCTCTGAGCCTCCTGCTCGTGCACTCGGTGGGGGCCTTTATGCCCCTCCTTTGGCACAGGCCGGGCGACAGAGGAGGGGGCTGTTGGTACCCCCCAGGCTGCCTTCCTTCCAGGCACCCATCTCTGGCTCACCCCAATCCCAATAGTATGAGGTGCCCCTCCCCATATTCCCACAGGCCTCCCGACTTCCCTTCACCCTTCTACCATGGGTGACAGCTGCCCGGCTGCCTGGCTTGGTCACTTTCAGACACAGGCTCCTTGAGGTTAGGGTCCCAGCCCCCAGCCAGGGCACCCAGCAGGAATGGGGGTGAAGGATGAGCCAGGCAAGGCAGGATGTATGTTGGGGGTGGGGGTTGGGGTGGGGGGAGTGTGAGACTCAGTGGGTAGCTCCATGCCCCTCCCTGCCCCTTGTCTCAGCCACGTTCCTGCTTGCCCTGCACAGGATGAAATGGAGATTGGCTACATCCAAGCCCCACATAAAACGCTGCCCGTGGTCTTCGACTCGCCCCGGAACAGAGGCCTGAAGGACTTCCCCGTCAAGCGCTTGCTGGTACCTGAGTAGGGGTGGAGTGGCCCGCTGACCAAGCTTCCTGCCCTTTCTTCTTAACCTGCCCCCCGCCCCCCACACACCTACACACACACACTGAGCAGAACCCCTGCCTGGGGCACAGCTAGGTGGGGGTGGTTCTTCTTGATCTTTTGGATGGTAAGATCCGGCTCATTTCGCAACAGCCTGCAACAACCTTGCCACCGAGGAGCTCACCTTGTCCTCAAAGGGCACAGGGCAGCCTCCGGTGCCCTTGATGGACTGGGCGGGTGGAGCCAGAATTGCTACCTTTCCCAAAAGGCACATGAAGGTTGTGTTGGGGGTATAGGGGCAGAGTTGAGTCTGCGGGGCTCCCTGGTGGCTTTCAGGACCAGACTGGTCATTCCCTGCTTGTGAGAGTATCGGCCACAGGCTGTGTCTATGTGTCTGTGTGGGCGCCTGAGTGTGGAGTGAGTGTGAGTGTGTGTGACGGGCTGGGTGACATGTTGGTGAGTCTGGTTGGACCGTCCCAGCAGGCACATGCAGACACAGCCAGAATACCAATAACCACCACGGAGATGATGCCCGTGGCCCGGCACAAAGCACTGACTTGCTGACTTCGCCCAACAGCCTTTTATGTGGATGTCACTCATTGGTCCAAAGGAGCCCTGGTAGTACAGTGGTGACAAGTCAGGCTTCTAACCACAAGGTCTGCAGTTCAAAACCACCAGCCAGCTCTGTGGGAGAAAGACGTGGCTTTCTACTCCCATAAAGAGTTATAGTCTCGGAAACTCTTATAGGGTCACTGTGCGTTGCCACCGATTTGATAGCAATGAGTCTTTTCTTTTTCTATTAATAAACCCATTTCACACAGGTGGAGATGCTCGGGCTCTGAGCATGCTCTTAACTCCCAGGCCTCCCAGCTGGCTCAGGAAGACCCTCACTCTGAGCCCTCCGTGCCCCTTGGAGTTTGGGTGCCCAGGGAACGGTGCCCAGATTTTCCCCTCCTGGGCAGCCTCCCTCGCCTCTCAGCGTTGCTATGAACAGGTTGCAACTGAGCTTCCAGGCGAAGGTGGACTAGGAAGGCAGGCCTGGAGACCTCCTTCCAAAATCCCTCCTCGCACAGGGATCCTCAGTGCATGCTCTTCCGTGGCAGGGCCCAGATTTTGGCTACGTGGCTCGAGGGGCCCCGGAAGACAAGATCTCCAGCCTTGACTCGTTTGGGAACCTGGAAGTGAGCCCCCCGGTCACAGTCGGGGACAAGGAATATCCGCTTGGCAGGATCCTCATTGGAAGCCACAGTTACCCCAGGTGAAAAGGGGAGGGGTGGCCAGGGCCCAGAGGTGCCTCTGTTACCTGCCCCAAGCCAAGAGGGCTCAATAAGCTTAAGAGACTGTGAGAGGAACCAGTCAGGACAAGGGATGTGGACTTTGAGGCCCATAGACCCAAGTTCAAATCCTAGCTCCACCTCTGAGATTCGCTCTGTCAGGCTACTTCCTGAGCGTCTGCTGTGTACCAGGCATCCTGCTCACTGAGTTCACTGCCACATCGAGCTGATGCCGACTCACAATGACCCCAAGGGGGGGGGGTAGAAATGCCCCTGTGGGTTTCCGAGACCCTAGCCCTTTATGGGAGTAGAAGGCCCCTTTTTTCCTCCCGAGGGCTTCAAACTGCTGACCTTGTGGATCTCAACCGGATTCCTAACCACCACACCACCAGGGCTCCTGACAGGTCAGACTGGCCCCAAGCCCCACTCTTTTCACATCCCCAGCCATCAGTTTTCTCAGGCTAAGCTCCAGCCGGCCGGCCCAGTTTACCCTAGTCATTCTGTGCCTCGGTTTCCGCCAATAAACCAGGCAGGATAAGCATCCCCAAACGCCACTCTAATAAAGGTGAGAGGCATTCCGGCCTCTGGCATCTCTCCACTAGCTGCAGGAGAATCCTGACCCCTTGCCAAGTGCCCTACCCCTGCTGATCACCCGCCAACCACACGCTCCTCTCTCCCTGCATGGCAGCCAAACCAGCCGGGACATGCACCCGACCCTGCAGGACTTCCTTGCGGCCCAGCGTGTGCAGGCCCCTGTGAAGCTCTATTCTGACTGGCTGGGCGTGGGTCACATTGACGAGTTCCTGAGCTTTGTGCCGGCACAAGGCCAGAAGGTACAATCTGGAGGCCTGCCTGGAGGAGGCTGCATACCTCCTTCCTGGCTTCCCAGGTCTGATTCTCTTTCCCTCACCCCTGGGTAGGGGGTGTGGAGGAGGTAGCCAGCCTGGGACCAAGTCCTCCCCTCCCACCCCTTTAGCCAAGCCCAAGGGCCACACTGACCTCTGACTTCCATGTTTCCTGCTTCCAGGGTTTCCGGCTGCTCCTGGCCAGCCCCCGGGCCTGCTACAAGCTGTTCCAGGAACAAGAGCAGGAAGGCCATGGGGACGCTGTGATGTTTGAAGGGGTCAGGGGTAAGTGGAGCGTGGCTGTGCCCCCCTGGGGCACATCACTTGGCAAAAGGAGTCACCAGGCGACAGATAGTTTCTGAGCACTGACGACAGGCCAGGCACTCGCTAGGTGCCAGGGACACTGCGTGAGCAGGGAGAGGGACAGCCAACCCTCAGGACTGACAGCTGTGACACAGGGGCCTGGGAGGGCATCAGGGCATGCTCCCCCAGGGGAGGATCCCGCAGGACTCTGAGGTGTGAGGAGCTGGCCGGGCAGGGGGAAGGGAAAATATTACAAGCATGGAACGGGGAATGCAAACAACTCAGAGGCAAGACGGTGCAAGACGCATCTGAGGATCTGAAGGGCCCTCTCGGGTCACAGAGCCTCAGCCGAGACACACAGAAGGCCATGTAGGGCCGTGGATGCTCCAAGTCCACCTGCAGGGTCCACACGTGGATGAAGCCTCCGGTGACTCCCCTCTGACCACAGTCGAGGGACGTGAACCACCTTGCCATCAGACAAGAGAGCATTGCCAAGTTGATGCTGGCTGATGCAGATGGGTTAAAATGTAGCATCTTATCATTTGATCTCCCTTTTGACCCCTTTTTAATTTGACGGGAAACACACATAGATTAAGCCTCAGGTGAATTCCCTAAAGCAGGAGTCCTCAAACTATGGCCCTCGGGCCACATGAGGCCCACCGAGGAGGACCTTTATCCGGCCCGCCGGATGTTTTTGCCCCGTTTTGTTTTTCACTTCAAAATAAGATACGTGCAGTATGCATAGGAATTTGCTCATCATTTTTTCTTAAACTATAGTCCGGCCCTCCAACGGTCTGAGGGACAGTGAACTGGTCCCCTGTTTAAAGAGTTTGAGGACCCCTGCCCGAAGACATTGATGAGATCTCGGCATTCCTTTGCTGAACTTCAGTGTTCCTGGGTAGGGGTTGAGGTCCGAGGTTGACCAGGCCCCACTTCTGAGCATTTCGGCCTTATCCCTGTAGTTTGGGTAGCTGTTACTTGCCCCTGCCCACCCCCCCTACCCCCCGCCGCCCCCTTCCACCCATAGAAGGGATCTATCTCTTTGTTGATGAGAGCAGCACTTTTGGTGAGAACTGAGCCTGTGGATGTGATCACAGCCTGCTTCAGAACCACTCGGGGCTCCCTGAGAACACACTGGGCCGTGAGTCCCCCGCTGTCCTCTGCCCCTGGGCCGAGATAAGGGAGCTTGCCTGACCCCCGAAGGGAAGGAGAGATGAAATAAAAAACGGTGGAGAAAATCTTGAGGAAGAAGGCGAACCTCAGCAGGCTCCCACAGCGCAGCTCCAGCAGGGCCCGCTGCTGGGTGCCCAGCCTGGAGGCCAGGCCAGGGCGGGCGGGCAGGTGACCACGAGCTAGAGGGCAGAGAGCTGCACATCTGTCAGGAAAAGCCAGGCGGATAAGTCCTCCCGTCTTAGCACATGTGCCCAAGGTGTCTGCTCTGAAAACCAGCATTGCTTCCCAGGCGTGCATGACTCACACACGGAGCATCAGTTAGTGTCCAGCCCCATTTTGTAGCTGGGGAAACGGAGTCTTCACAGCACCGCCCGAGAAGAGGGAAATGGACCCCTGAGCTCATCTACGTTTTTTGTTGCTTCCTCCATGACAGGAAAAAAACAGCAGAAAATAAAGAACATCCTATCGAACAAGAAATTGCGAGAACACAATTCATATGTGGAGGTACAAGCCAGGAGAGGCCAGCCCACCTCAGCCACCTTCCCTGCAACTGGGGGCGCAAGTCCAGAGCCTCCATGGGCTGCATGTTGGATCAGTGTTGGGTGGTCCCCCGGGGGCCATCCCTTAGGGTTCCTGTGAAGGAGAGTCACCAGAGAGAGGGCTGTCACCTGCCTCAGCACAGGCGGATGCATGAACAGAAAAGTCAGGATGGACCAAGTGAGGCAGAGGGGCAGCCTGAGAGGCCAAGGGTTACTGTGATGCAGGGCCCCGGAAGATGGAGACACAGAAGAGACGAGCCGGGCAGGGGGTGGGGTAGGGTGGGCCTGCACCCAGGCAGAGGCGCAGAGCAGGGATAAAGAGGAGCGAAGAGGTCCATGGAGTGCTAGGGAGCTGCCAGGCCCAGGCGCTGCTCTGGGGGCACTGTGTGGACTCAACACCCTCCCCCCACCCCCCAGAGCTGCATTGACTGGAACCGCGAGGTGCTGAAGCGGGAGCTGGGCCTGACGGAGCGCGACATCATCGACATCCCCCAGCTCTACGAGCTCCCCAAGGGGCCCCACAAGGCCGAAGCCTTCTTCCCAAACATGGTGAGGAGGGGGCAGCCAAGAGGCCAGTAGGGGGGCTCTCAGGGGCCTGGGATTTGTGCAGCCCTTCACTACAGAGGCGCCCCGGTGGCATAATGGTTACACACAGAGCCGCTAATGGCAAGGTCGGCAGTTCGAAACCACCAACCGCTGCCCAGGAGAACGACCGGGCTTTCTACTGCCATCAAGTTGCTGGCTCGGACACCCGCAGGGGAAGTTCTGGCCTGCCCTATGGGGTTGGTATGAGTCAACTGCGGGGCTGTGAAGACAGAGAGGGCTGAGTGCAGGCAGTCACGGCTGCTTCCTAGAGGAGGTGGCACCTGAGCTGAGCCTCGAGTAATAGACAGAAGTTGCCAGGTCTCCGGTGGGGAGGAGAGGGCATGTTGTGAGCAGGGAGCTTGGAGTTCTACAGGTTTGGGGTCGTCCTAGCCCAGCCGGATGGTGTTACGCAAGCCTGTGCTTCAGGCCCCTCAGCTAGACACACCCTCTGCCACCAAGTCAACACGGACTCAGAGCAAGCCCAGAGGACAGGGAAGAACAGGAGTAGAGAGCGGTGTCTTTCTCCCAAGGAATGCCTGGTGGTTTTGAACTGCCGGCCTTGGGGATCACAGCCCCATGTGAAAGCAGCGGTGCCCTGACCCGGGACCCTGCCTCTGCAGGTGAACATGCTGGTGCTGGGCAAGTTCCTGGGCATCCCCAAGCCCTTCGGGCCCCTCGTCAATGGCCGCTGCTGCCTGGAGGAGGAGGTGCGGTCCCTGCTGGAGCCGCTGGGCCTGCACTGCACCTTCATGGATGACTTCATCTCGTACCACTTGATGCACGGGGAGGTGCACTGTGGCACCAATGTGCGCCGGCAGCCCTTGCCCTTCCCGTGGTGGAACATGGAGTTCTGAGCTGGCCTCTCCCAGCATCCTCTCCTCCCAGAACCTCCAGGTCAGAGGCTTCTGGTCCTCCTGCAGTGCCACAGTGCAAAGCTCTGGGGGACACTTTGGCTCCCCAGGGGCTGCCGACCCTCCCAGCAGTGGTTGCTTGCTTCCCTGTGTCCAACCCCCTGGGTCCCCTCTGAAGACCCCAAGACTGTCCCAGCATCGCAAACTCCACCCTGACTATGAGAAGCTGTGATTAAGTCTGCTTTGTTTTGTTTACAATGTTTTTAGAGTCACTTTGTACAGGTCATTCCTATCGCTCACGCGCTCATTCGCTCCCCTGGAATTCAATGTTGAAGACTTCAAAATTCCACTGTGATGTGCTTAAGGCTAACATTGCTGCGTGTTTTTATTTTCCTGGGCATAATGGGTTACGAGCTGGGCTGCTAACTGAAAGGCCAGCGGTTCAAACCCAGCGACCACTCCTCAGGAGGAGGAGGAGGAGGCTTTCTGCTCCCACAAAGATTGCCGGCCTCGGCCAGCCAATAAAAAGGGCAGGTTTGCCCTGTCCTACAGGGTTGCTCGAGGTGGAATCACCCACTGGCAGCAGGTGAGGCATATACCATCCTGACTGGTGGCTGATGTGCCGGCACTAGCTCTCCAGGCCTTTCTTCCGAGGTGCCCCTGGGTAGACTCGAACCCCCAACCTTTCCATTAGCAGCTGAGTGTGTGGACTGTTTGCATAAATGGAGGGTAAGTTAAAAAGTAGCTCAACTAGAGCTTTGGTTCATACCTGCTGTACAGGCTTATTATTACAGACAGAACGTTTAGATGTGCCTCTGTCCTCAGTGGGTGGCTGCAGACAGGTTCTCTCAGTAATACCTTTGTCGGGGTCTCATGACGGTTCGGTGACCACCGCAATGTGTCCTACTATGGGGGAAACGGTCCACCTCTACACGTCCATCCAGGCTGCGGAAGGAAAGGCCTGGGACCCAGAACATCGTCAGATCAGGAGACTGGTGACAGGGAGCCCTTCCTTCTCCAGTCCTTCTCCCTGTTGGCGGGGTCTCCCCTGCCCTGGGCACACCGCAGCCCTCTGTCTCTTGCACACACGTGGGCACACGAGACACCTGATCGATCCTCCTCCACGTCTGTGCCTCGAGGGGAAGGGTGTCTGGACTAACACACGAGGGGGTGTGGTGCACAGTATCTGCCCCGCACCAGTCAAGTGTGGAACAAACCTGCTGGCCCTGGGAGGCCGGTGCCCACCTGTGACACTGCCCTGTCTCTTCTCATTTCCCATGCACTGAAGGGCGTATGAGCGAGCTTTCTCTGGCGACCTCAAACCTTGCCTCTGTAGGACGCTTGTCCAGAGAATGAACCTGCTGAACTTTGCAACTTCTAATCCAACTGATGGGATTTTCGAGAGCTCAGTACCTGCTGCTGAACCAGCGAAGCCATCGCTGGCAGCTGCACTATGCACTAAAAGCCTTAAGCCCCGGCCCCAACACCCTAAGAGGCGTGAGGAGTCAGGTCTTCCCCCGCTGTGCCCATGCTGAGGTGCGCCGAGGTGCCTCACCCTCTTCAGGGGCTCCAATGAACGTCTGCAACACGGTCCCCTGAAAACCAGGGAGGTGGCCATGACCAGGTGGTCCTTGTGTGCTCCTGTGGAGGTGCCGGGGACGATGGTTTCGCCCAGCCCTGCCCCTGACAAGGGCAGGGTGAACCCGGTGGAAGGGACAGAGCATACCCCTGGGACCCCTTATGTCCCGAGCCCAAGCCTGTGAAAAATGCAGGGCCAGGTCCTCTGGGTGTTGGATCTTGGCCACCGATGGCCACAAGCTGTTGACTGAATGGGGCCCTGCACGCCC
>NW_022111357.1:28117818-28128983 GCF_000313985.2 Echinops telfairi | reverse complement strand
GCCCTATGCCAGCCGTTCCCAGAATGCAAGCAGGAGCAAAGCTGTCTCCCGCAGGCATGCCTACCTGACCTCTCTGCCAAACCAGCCACATCCAAAGCCCGGTTTGAAAGGTTTCCGGTTTACCCACATAGGCTTTTTGGCTAAGGCTGGCCTGTGGGATGTGGATGTTTTAGAGACCTAAAAGCCAAGGCCTATTACATGCATGTGATGAACGAGGTACTCTGGCATATCAGGAGGTCGGCGTTGCTCCCATTTAACACAGGAAGGCACCAGAGCAGAGAGGGATGCAGCTAACCTTGGGTGGCATCGTGTGAGAGAGGTCCACCGGGGTTGGAGCCCACATGCACACTGGCTCCTGAACAGGACACCTGCAGTAGGGGGAAGAAGGGTTTCCACCTTGTAGCATAAGCATCAAAGAGCCCTGGTGGCATCGTGGATTACTGCAAGTTCAGCAGCTCAAAACCACCAGTCACTCCAAGTGAGAAAGATGAGGCTTTCTACTCCCTGTCCTAGAAGGTCGTCATGGTTCGGCATTGGCTCGATGGCAGTGAGCGAGCGAGTGAGCGAGCATAAACAGTCTTGTCCTGGGTCAGGTGGTGCTGGCTGAACTCTGGCTGCAGATTAGAATCACCAGGAACTTCCTAAAACCCAACGCTCAAGTCATACCCCAGAGTAACTAAAGCAGCCCCCGAGGGCAGCAGCACTTGCAGGCTCTCTTAGGATCCTGATGTGCTGCCCAGCTGAGGACGGCTGAGGACTGTTGGTCAGAACCTACTGGAGTTGAGGCTACAGCCGCTGGTAGAGGGTAAAGATGGAGATGGCAGGTGGGCACACCTGCCCGTTCTATGCTCCCTGCCAGGGCAGGCTAGCCCCTAAGGGGCAGGTAGTACAAGTAGAGCCATCTTAAGAACTGAGGCTACGATGTGTCCTAGCTGAGCCCAGTCAATAGGGCCTCTGCCTGGTTCAGCCACTAGCAACCTCGGGAGTGGACTGCAGGGCCATGCACTTGACATTGGAGGACAGCAGCTTCCATTTAGGGGATGCGTGTGTGTAGCTAAGGCCTGGTCAGTGAGTAGCCTGCTCTGATTCACAATGAAGGCCAGGACCGTTGGCAGAAGGCCGGGCTGGCTTTGTTTGGAAGTTTGTGTGGGACAAGGGAGACTTGAGTTCTCTACCCCAGGAACCCTTTTCTTAGGTGAGCAGCCTGACCCTCCCAGGCTGGTTACCCTCCTTCCCACTGTCCACCTCCTGGTCAAACTCTCTCTACCGGGCAGGATCACCGCAGGGTGGACACTAACAAGGGGACATGTAGGGGTTGTTCAGAGCTTGGCCTCAAGTTGCAGACAGCCAGGCCCTACCCTTTCTAGAAAAAGACGAGTTTGTGTCTTTGGGGCGCACACAGTTGTGCTAGACAGCACCTGAGTGGGCTAGTTCGAGGCCTCAGCATGGCCCTGGGGGGTTAGAAGTCGATACAGGCAAGACCCTACTTGGTCCTAAGGACTTGGGCACACTGAGTCCCCAGAAGCCGTGATGTGAGACCAAGGCGGCATGACCACATGAGATCCAAACTTGGGGTTCCACTCCCGACTTCTGTCCTCGATGTCCCAGGAGTTTCTGGGTGCTGTTTGCACAGTTTCCAGCCACATGCTATGAGCCTGACAGGGAAGTCTGCATGGCCCCACTGGGCTGTACCCCACTGGCACTGGTGCGCACGGGAGATGGGGAGTAGGCTTTGCCAAATCCAGACCAGCCGGAGGGGACTTCCCCGTAAGCAGATGCCTCCCATGCGACCGAGATGGATCAACTGACAGCTCCCCACTCCCACATCCCCTCTCGGAGCTCAGCCATGTCTTCCCTCCCTCACGAGCCCTGCTGACCTAGCTTCTGAAAACAGAAGAACTCCTACGTCAACCCACCTCCCCTCGTCTGGTACCCACATGCCGCTTCTCCTTAGAGTTCTTGTCACATCCGATCCTTCCCCTGCTTCACTCACTCGAGAACATTCCTTTGAACAGTGGTTCTCAACCTTCCTCAGGCCGCGACCCTTCCATACAGTTCCTCATGTGGGGGTGACGCCCCTACCATTATTCTCGTTGCTACTTCATCACTGTCATTTTGCTACTGTGATGAATCGGGTGACCTCTGTGAAAGGGTCGTTCGAACCCCAAAGGGGTTGAGACCCACAGGTTGAGAACCGCTGCTTTAGAATGTCGCCTGTTCCCTCCTGTAGGAAGTCTTGGAATCACGCCATCAGTGTGCAAACAAGCAACAAGGCCTGTCTAAGACGTGGTTCTATGACCCGCTCCTCCGCCTCTGTGCCTTAGCGCCTGTCTCCACGTCTCCTCTCCCTTCAACCTACCCACGTCCAAGAGAAGCAGATCCGTCTTGCAGGAAGTACGGCCAGAATGCTCGTTAGAGACAGGGACGGCGACTGTCTCACGTACTATGGACATGTTGTCAGGAGACCAGGCCCTGCTTGGTCAAGTGGAGGGACAGTGAGTGAGAGAGAGGCCCTTGGCGAGATGGACAGACAGTGGCTGCAACGATGGGCTCACACCTGGGGACAACTGTGAGGATGGAGCCGGACCAGGCGGTGTCTCGTTCTGCTGCGCTGCCTGGATGGCAACCTCACAGCAAGCATCCGCCCCTGGGTCAAGCCAACCATTCTCGGGGGCGTCGGCCGTCTGACTCTACCCAGGGGTGCCTTGGAAGAAAGGCCAGATGTACTTTGAGAAAAAGCCACGGAAACCCCGGAGCACAGTGCTACCCTGCCACACATGGGCCAGCTGGATGTTGACGGTTTGCTTGGTCTTCCTGACCCAGCGGGATCGTTCCACAAGACATGTGGGGCTTCTTGGTGGCCCTTATTCTAAAACCAGGAGACTCTTGTCACCAGGATGCCCTATCTAGAACGACTTTAGCTCGGACAGAGCTTCAGTTCTGACCTCCATGATGATTAAGGCTCTTAAGCATCACCACCACCTATGGACCGGTCGCTCGCAGTGAGTGGCCAGGCTGCTGGCTTGACCCTGCATGTGCAGGGCCAGGCTGACTCCAGAGCTCCCGCCTCTCCCTTTCAGCATGAGGGACACCTTCTGAGACATCCTCGACACCCAAGTCTAGGCCCCGGTGGACCTCTCCTCAGACTGGCTAATGACTGGTCACAGGGGCGGGATCCAGTGTCTTGTCCACACAGGTGACCAGACAAGGCACTGTTGTTGGCACCGAAGGAGGGCACACCACCACGTCCCCCACACTAGAGACGCTTGGAAGCGTCCCTTCTTTGTCTCCCCGGACTTCCGGCTACTCCTGGCCAGCCCCGGCTCCTGCTATAAACCGTCCCGGGAGAGAAAGGAGGGCTATGGGCCTGTGCTCCTGCTTGAAGAGGTCAGAGAGGATCGCTTCTAATGGTGAAGGAGGCCGCCTTTCAGCTTAAACAGGACACAGGGCCCCGCTTCCCCAAGGCCCTTCCTGGGCCCCAGCTCCACTGCTCTGCTCAGCAGCCCTTTACTTTACCTCACCTTGTCACTCTCGGTGGGGAGGTCCTAGGATAGCGTTCGGTCGATTAAAAGTGACCACCTGGGAATATTTTGTTTTAGGGCTCCCTTGGGGGGCATGAGAATAACACAGGAGCTACAGGAGCAGTTACACGTTGGGCTGCCATCCGCATGGCCGGCAGTTCGAAACCACCAGCAGCTCCTCGGGAGAAAGGCTGGGCTTTCTACTCCCATAACAGTGACAGCCTTGGAAACCCACAGGGGGTCGTGAGTCAGCACTGACTCGGTAGCGGTGGTGGTGGTGGTGGTGGTGGTGAGCTTGGTTTGGGGCGTGGTGGTTGGCTAAGTGCCCGGTCGCTAACTGCACGGCCAGTGGCTCCAGTGATTCAGCGGCACCGAGGGAGGAAACCGAGCAGGAACCAGGAGCCAGAATGGTGCTGAGGGCTTTGTGCTTGCTCGGAGGCAGTGGGTGAACTGGGCAACCCCGGTCAAGGGCACGAGCTGCAGCACACGCACTCGGAGGACGCAAACCATGTGCATACCGCTACTATAGACCGCCTGAATGCTCCCCAGAGGCGAGGATGGGACACTTCCTCTCACGTACTTGGGACATGTCGTCAGGAGAGACCAGTCCCTGGAGAAGGACAGCAGGCCTGGTCAAGTGGAGGGGCAGCGCACAAGAGGAAGGCCCTCAGGAGATGGACGGACACTGTGGCTGCACCAGGGACTCACACATAAGAGGAGCCGTGAGCATGGAGCCCAACCAGGTGGTGTTTCATTCTGTTGTACACTGGGCCGCTATGAGTCAGAACCAACTTGATAGCACCTCACCACACACCCCAAGGTTGATGGTTCAAAACCACCCGCAGTGCCACCGCAGGGCAACCTGGTGACTGCAGACAAGAGACTCCCGTGGAGTAGGTGTCCTCGGTCACACACGGGCCACCTTGAGGGGGATGGACTAGATGACAGCTCACTTGGTTTTACACAGTCGTTGGCTCCTTCTAATGCACAGACGTGCCCTCTGAGGCGTGAGGAGGGGCCGACGCTGGCCTGCTAAAGCGCTGGACACTACCTCCCTCAAAGCCTAGCGTGGGCTGCACGCCTCGTGACCAGGAACATAGTGACCTGGGGTGGTGAAAGTTCTGTCCAGACTTTCTGCTGTGCGTCCTGTGAGCCCCAGATAAAAGACATGGGTAGAATGGATAGTGAGCTCTGGACCAGGCTACTCACCACACACATGGGCCCCAGAAGACACAAGTCTGCCCAGTTCTGGAGCCCGCTGCCAGCCCCTGCCCTCCAGGACTGTTCTTTTCTCCTCCCTCCTGCAGGAAGGATCCAGAACCATCCATCCACTCCTAGGCCTGGATACAGGCATCTCCAAGAAAGAGGAATCAGCCTGAGAGTCCTGCCCAACTCCCGCTGGGGTGGCAGGTACCAGTTCTCAAATTCCAGCTCAGACTCGGCTCTGGGGCCTGAGCTCCCCTCAGTGGCCTGGTATGTGGACCAGGAAGGTGGGAGCGAGGAGTTGGGCCTCTGCAGCTCAAATTGCATGCTGCTTTGAGCTTTTTGTTGCAACCTCGGGTCTTCCATACTGGAAGGCATTCTGAATGAACTAAAAGGGGCATTTTTGAAATGAGGGAGACTTCGATACAATGAGTGGGGCACCTCTAGGCCAGGGGTCTCTGGTGCTGGGGTTGCACCCTGTTTCTGCAGTCACACAGAAGGTCCCCAGCAGATGCACTGAAACATGAACTTAAAGTGGAAGAGCACCTTCCCACTAAACCTCCAAGGTGAAAAATTAAGGTGGGCACTGTGCCTCGCGGGTTACAGGAGGATTAGCACTTGGAAGAGACCAAAAATGACACGGAATTGGCATCCCTTTCCAAGACTGTGACCAAAGATGACCGAGGGCATGGATGGACTGCGGTTGCAGGATGAGGTGGGAGCTGGGATGTAGAGAGAACACGGAGATGGTGTGTTTGGAAACAACGGGTAGAATTCATGTACCAGGAGCGTGAGTTCCTCTCTCACGACTTCCCTGAGTCAAGAAGGCAGCGGCGAAGACACTGACGACGGGACACCATTTCCTAAGTGATCAGCACGATGGCCCCAGCCCTGCTGAAGACAGTAGTGAGCTGCTGCCAGGGGTCGGCCGTAGAGTCACGAATGAGGGTCGCCTGGTCCTGTACCGCCTTCATAAGGGTCCAATGCTGAGGCTTCAGCGTAATCTCCTCTCCTCGGCCCCCCTCTGCCGCCACCACGCGGTTCCTGCTGAGTGACTGGTCTTTTCCTGTGTCCATTAGGTGAGACGAAGTCTTGCCGTTCCCATTGCTCGGAAACGAGCTGATTGGATTTCTTCTTCTAAGACTGGTGTGCGCATTCTGCGTTCTTCGCTGACTTTCGAAGGCAAATGCAAAGACCCCGGCTTGGGCCAGACACACCTTGGGCTGTTACTGTCAAGTGCTGTCAACGCGGTTTCCACACCCCTTAGGGCCTGATTAAGTTCTGGAAATAAGCCCAGAAGATAAAAGCCATTTTGTCTATGAGAATAAGGAGTTCTGCAGGCACAACGGGTTAAGCGTTAGGCTGCCGGCCACACAGCCTATGGTTCAAATCCACCTTCTCCACGAGAGATTGGCTCCTGTGAAGATTCCCAGCCTGGGAAAGCCGAAGGAGCAGTTCTCTGTCCTGCAGGGTTGCTATCCGTCAGAAGTTACTCAATGGCAGCGGGGATATAGGATCTAGTAGGAGGATAGAGAGACTGGGTGTAAAGTTACTAGCCTAAGCCAACAAGTTGGGAACTGGGTTGGCTCCTAACTACAACTCCCAGGTTTCTCTGTTCACTGTAATGTTCTCAGTGTCTGGGGTGCCTCACTTCCCAGGAATGACAGATAACGTAGCCAGCATCCCTCCTCACTGATGCCTCCCCCCCACCCCACCCCTAATCCCCCAAGCTGCTGAGGACCAACAACCACATACACGAGTCGATTCCAACTCCTCTCGTTGCCGCTGTCAGGGGTGTCGAATCGTTGACTCACAGCGACCCTGCGGACAACAGAAGCAAACACCACTGTGCTCGGGCTCACTGTGGCAGCCACGGGTCCATCCATCCATCTCGTTGAGAGCCTTCCTCTTCTTCGCTGCCCCTCCGCTCTTCCAAGCCAGATGTCCATCTCCAGGGACCGGTCTCGCCTGACCACGTCCACAGTACATGACACGATGCGTCATCATCCCAGCCCCTCAGGACCATTTTGGCTGTACTTCCTCTAAGACAGATCGGCCGGGTCGTTTGTCCCTGCAGCCCATGGTACTTTCAGTATCCCTCACCAACACTGTAGTCCAAAGGCACCTGTTCTTCTTTGGTCTTCCTTACTCAATATCCAACCTTCACATGCACACGAAGAGATTGAAAACATCATGGCTGATACCAAGGGATCAAGTAGAAAGATGTTTTGAGAATGACGATGGCAACAAGTGTGCAAATGTGCTTGGCACAATGGATGTATGTATGGATTGTGATGAGTTGTACGAGCCCCCAATAAAATGATTTCTAAAAAATAAGAAAATATGGCTTGGATCAGGCACACCTTAGTCCTCAAAGTAACATCCTTGCTTTTCAACACTTCAAAGATTTCTTGCGCAGTAGATTCACCAAACGGAATGCATCGTTTGACCTCAACCGATCCAAGTAAGATGAAATCCTTGACCACTTGCACCTTTTGCTCCATTGCTCATGTCACCTATTGGTCCAGTTGTGAGGTTTGGGTCATGTGGACATTGAGTTGTAATCCCCACTGAAGGCTAAATCCTCGATCTTCCTCGAGTGTTTCAGCAAGTAAGGCTGTCGTCTGCATACTGCAGGTTGTTAAAAAGCCTTCCCCCAATCCTGATGCCACACCCTTCTTTATGTAATCCAGCTCCTCCGATGATTTGTTACAGCGGAACAAGGATGATGAGGATACAGTCCCAAGGCGCACCTTTCCTGATTTTAAATCGCGCAGCATACCCTTGTTCTGTTCGCACAACCACCTCTTGATCCACGTACAAGTCCCGCAGAAGCACCTCTAAGTGTTCTGGAAGGTGCCCTGGTGGCAACAGCGGTTACGAGTGGAGCGGCTAACCACAGGGGCAGCAGTTGACAGAGTGGCCACTCCTTGGGGGCATTCTGCCCCCAAAGACCGACCGACAGTCTCAGCAACCCTGTGAGGTCGTTCTACTCTGTCTCACAGAGACACTGAGAGTGGGATCACCTGGATGGCAGGGAGCTGTCGGTCAAGTCTGCCCTGAGCTGCTCAGGGTCGGCATTTCAGAGAGAGCTTTCAAGATGTGAATCTCGGGCTGTGAGAAGTAGAGTCCTTAGGTTCGCCGCCTTCTAGAACTGGGCTGGGGAACCTTTTTCCTATCAAAGCTCACTTGGATGTTTATAACATCATTTGAGGGCCATACAACATTTAACAACTTAACGAATTAGCCTGCTGTGTTCGCTCAAATGCTTAATCCACTCACCCCTGACCTGATGGCTAGAATTGCTTCTCTCTGGCGAGGCGCATGCTCTGAGCTGGTGTGCGTGATTTCGGGGCCTTGTATGGCTCAGGGGCTGGTTATTTTCCACCTTATTCCAGAGGGGAAGGGAGAGCCTGGACGTAGCCAAGGTCACGTGGTCACTAGGTCCTCAACATTCCAGACGCAGGAGCCTTCTGTGCCCTACCCTTTGTAGAATGAGGGGTGGGAGGGGAGACTTGCCAGCATGGTGAGGATGGGCTGTCAGCCTGGTAAAGGGTCACCGTACATCCCTGGGGCCCTGGTGGTGGCACCCCAGGTGTGTAGTCAGTCTGAGTCTGCTTTGAAGATGCAGAGAAATGCTGGGTGCTGAACTTCCAGTGCCCCGAGAGGAGGGCAGCTGCTCAGCTCCTGTCTGAAGGAAGGTGCCTGGGTCCCCTGGGTCTGATGGCCCAGCTCTGCCATTGCCCAGGGCCCCACTCGGGGTCAAACAAAAGCATGGGGCCGTGGTCTCTTGAGACGAGGTCTTTTCTCTGACCCTTAGCTGCCTCTTGTCCAAGGGAAACCCAAGGGCCTCGCTTCTGAGAGGGCTGGCATGATGCTCAGCTCACAGACACCTCATCGATGAAGCCGTGCCTTCAGGCCTTTGTCGGCTCCTGTCTCCCTTTCCGCTGGGCCCTTCCCACCTGCAGCAGAGCGTGCACGTGAACTAGAACATCCCCAAGCGGGGGCTGCACCTGGTGTAGAAAGTGGGAGCTGCGATGGTGGAGAGAGACCTCACCATGGACACCCCCCAGCTCCTCTGCTGAACCAGCTGACCAGCATTCTCAGCAGCAAGCAGACCGGGCAGCGCTTCGAAAGGCCCCACTTCCCCACCACGGAGAGGCGCTGCTGGGTGGGGTGACCACCCTGTCGCCGGTCAAGCTGGTCTCTCAGTGCACGAGTGCTGAGCAACGGGGTGGGGCCCAGGCCTGTAGGGGACCATCTAGCTGAGCTCATCACTGAGCGGCTGCTGTGGCCCAAGCAACCAAGATGCTGCTGTTCGGGGCCATGGAACGAAACACTGCCCTGCTCCAGCCTCACCGTGACAATGCTGGAGTCTGTTGTCGCAGCACCGCCAGGTCTCGCCCTTTACCACCGACCCAGGGACGGCCCCCTCAAATGCGTGGGGCGCAGTCTTGCCCCCCTCACTTCTAAGGAGCATTCTGACTATCCTTCCTCCAAGACAGATTTCATGCCCTCGGCCTGCACCATTCAAGATACCTGTGGTCAGGCTGGGTTCCCTAGAGAAACAAACCCAAGGACGCTCATACAGGTATACGAGAGAGCTTTTCATCAAGAAGGGATTGTGTATCACAGGAACAGCCCAGCCCAGCCCAACGCAAGTCCCTAAGTCTGATCCTAGTCCTTAAGTCCCTCTTCAGACTCGCAGCTGCATGCGATGATGCAGGATGCAGGGAGACCACAGGCCGGTGCGTGCCAAGGCTTTGGCCACACGAAACAATTCACTGTCCCTGCACAGTTCCCAGCCACCAGCCACTCGTCAGGAGAAAGACGAGGCTCTCTCCTCCCGTGTGCTTTGGCCCTCTGCTCTGTCCTGTAAGACCTTGGGGTTGGCGTGGGTTTATTTGGCACCTCCGCTTGACGGTGAGACACTGAGTGGGTGGGGAGCACAGGAGACCCTGCTCCCCCGGGGCCTGTTTGACCCTGGTCTCGGTGGCAAACGTTCCCAGCTCACCACTGTGGCCCTTCACGTAGACACTCAGCCTAACTCCTGAAGAACTTGAGCTCATTAATTCCTCGAGCACACAGACCTGTCCTCACCAGCCACCGGGGTGGGGGTGGGGGGTTCTTAACTCTACTCGACAAGCGTGGACCTCCAGGCATGAAACGAGAGCCCCTGGGATGGGCGTGGGTGGCAGGGAGCAGCTTTGAGGGAGATGATGGAAGAAGTCAACTGAGCAAACTGCCAGGTGAGGAGAGGTAGTAGAAGTAGAGCTACAAGCCCCAAAAGAGACCGAGATGGAAACTGGGGAGGTGGTGAAGTCACACCGGGGCCAGGCCAGCCGTTTGGGTTTTGGTCTTGGGAAAGGCACTGGGAGCCACACGAGGTCTGGGCAAAAGGGAACGTGGCGCTGGCTCTGAGAGTGATTGGCTTCCTTCCCCCCACTATCATGACCCAGCTCTATCTTACAAACCCCTCAGGAATAGTATGGGGGCAGGCATCTACCATGAGGGTAGGGTGAAGGTGGGGGCGAGAGGGGAGAAAGGGGGAACTAATGCAACCCCACCCCACCCCGGGGGGATGAACAACAGAAATGAGGCTGAAGGGAGACAGTGGTCACTGTAAGATATGAAAATAATAATTTATAAATTATCAAGGGTCCATGAGGTAGGTTGGGAAAAAAGAGGAGCTGATACCAAGGGCTCAAGTAGAAAATGTTTTGAAATGATGGCAAATATGTACAAATGTGCTTGATACAATTGATGAATGGTTATAAGAGCTGGAAGATACCCCAATAAATGATTTAAAAACACAACTCCAGCCATTGGAAACCATACAAGGACCGCCCTACTCTGACCCGTTTGGACTTGGAACCGACTGATTCCCTAGGGGAGCAGGGGACTGGCTGCCATGACTACGGTCCCTGCCCAAGCCTCACCCCTGACAGTTGCAGGGGATCATGATAGACAAGCACCTCCCAGGCCTTGGGGGGGATGAGGCTGGAAAAGTCTGCCACTTGCTGGAGCCCCTGGGCTTCAAATGTGCCTCCTTTAATGACTTTGCTGCCACCTAACGACATCTGGCCCAACAGCCACCAGGTGCTCTTGGCCTTCAGGTGATGCCTATCCCTGCAACTACCAGCTCGGGGCCCAGGCTAGATGGCTCCTCCCTGTCATGCCTACAGCAGCCTCCCAGTTAACGTCCTCGCTCAGGGGAAGGCCCCTCACTCCTCCTCCACCCCCACTGTCCCCCTGTATCCAAACCACAAACTCACTGCCATCAAGTTGGTTCCAACTCACAGTGACCCTACAGTGCAGGGTAGAACTGCCTGTGAGGTTCTGGGACTCTCTCTTTTTTTAAATCATTTTATTAGGGGCTCAAACAGCTCTTAGCACAATATATACACACACACACACACACACACACACACACACACACAC
>NW_022111357.1:28110643-28116793 GCF_000313985.2 Echinops telfairi | reverse complement strand
CTGGTGTTCTTCCACATGGGCTTTGCTGCCTCTGAGCTAATTGGCTGCTTGTTTGTCTTCAAGCCTTTAAGACCCCAGACGCTGTATCTTTTGATAGCCAGGCACCATCAGCTTTTTTCACCACATTTGCTTATGCACCTATTTTGCCTTCAATGATCGTGTCGGGAATGTGAGCACCACGGAATGCCAGGTTATTAGAACAAAGTGTTCTGATGTCTGTCTGCTACCTTGATACTTAACATATATGTACATAGGTTTATTTCCCTGTCATTATATAAGTGTATTTACATATGTTCAAGCCTGAATTTAGACCTCTATAAATGCCCTTTACCTCCTAGTTCTTTCTTCTATTTCCTTTGACTTTCCTCTTGTCCCACTATCATGCTCAGACTTCATTTGGGTTTCAGTAATTCCTCTCGGTTACATTGCCCTTGATCAAGCCTTACCAGACCTCCTACACCCTCGCCATCGATTTTAAATCACTTGTTGTTCCTTGTCCCTGGGGTTGTTAACACCCACTTCCTTTCCCCGCCTCCCCCCTCACATGTTCTCCCAGAACCACTGGTCCTGCTCTTTTCTCTTCCGGATTGTTTATCCTGCCTACCCTATCTAGACAGACATGCAGAGACAATAAGTACAAAAAAATGAGGCAGAGCAAAACAAAGCAACAAAAGAAAACCAAAAAAGCAAACAACAAAACAATGACAAAGAAAGAAAAGCCTATACGTAGTTCCAGTTCTGTTTGTTGACCTTCAGGAGTGTTTTCCAGTTGGGTCTGATGGGGTGTCACTCCCTGGCCCCAAAGTCTATTTTTGGTATACCTTGGAGACTTCATTGCTTTGCTCCCCTTGCGGCTCTGTTGGCACGCCCTTGGCGTTTTGCCTGTGTGGTGGGGTCAGATCGAGCACAATTCCCACACTGTGTCTCCAGTGTCGCCCATCCCACCCAAGGGGAGGGTACTGGAGAGGGAGAGGGGGACCAGACTTCAAGCAGGTGCACCAAGACCTGAATGCAACATACCAGCATGAAGCAGGGAACCGATAAGAGAGGTCTGCAGGGTCTGCAGGTCCCCCAGAATTCACTACAGGGAACAGCACTGACGCTACTACAGCTCAGGGAAAGGGTGTGTCCAATCAGAGCCACAGGAGCAATCGAAGAAGGAAGGAGAGTGGAGCACATCCTGGCCTACCAAGCCCCCAGGACGAGCTCAGCACAACCAATGCGGAGAGGACCATGGGGCTGGCCCCACTGTGAGACAAGACATTCCTCACTGACCCACAGTGCTTCGAGGGACAGCACTGGGGGATATAACTCTGAATTGGAGTAGACAATCGTGTCTGGCAGAGCAGCTGGTGGTTTTGAACTACTGACCTTGTGGCTAGCAGCCCAGCATGTCAGTGGGCAAGAAATGCTGCCAGTGTGAACTCTTGGGGGTAAGAGAAAACTGTCCGGTGGAGAGATGTTTACCAAGATAACCAGTAAGGACCTAGCTGTTGCTTCAGAAAGCACACTGGCAACAACCCCCCTTGCATGGGGGCAGGGTGGGAGAGAGGGTCTCAGCTTCAGCAGCTGGAGCACCCCTGTGGTCGGGTTGTCCCTCGTGTGGGGACAGAGATGTGCTTTAGGGTCTCTGCGTGTGTTCTCGCTAAAAGTTTACACCGCAAATCAGAGTGGGGCAGTTGGCCTAAGTCTGACCCCCACGGGGTCTTTGTGGAAGCAGGCCTGGCTACCTCTGTAACACTGAGGAAATCAAAGAGGCTGGCCACACCAGTTTCCACCTGACCACAGAGGAGCTAGTTAAACGTGCCCTGCAATTTCGCTCTCTGCTGCTGCTGCCACATCTTGGGCCCTCTTCCTGGGGCACCCCACCCACTTGCTGGTCATGTCCCACCCTGCACCTAAGGCAGAGCTAAGCCAACCCCCCAGGCCTGCCTGCTCCCAGAGAAGCCTCCTGAGACAGGGTTGGCGGCCCCTAGCCGCTCAGCCTGCACCCTGGTCCAGGGGCCCACCAGCATCGCCCCCACAGAGGCTGGCCACATGCGATCTCAGCGTCCCAATCTGTAGAATGGGAATCCCGTCTCCAGGGGGTTTGAGAGTGCACTGCAGGTGCAGCACCAGGAAGGGACAGCAGTCACAGGGCAAACGGTTCAGTCATCTCCGGTGGGCGATGGGGAGGGGAAGGGACTTACAAAGGCCGCACATTAGGGATGTAGCCAAGCTGGAACTGGACACCTGGGTCTCTTGGTGGCCAGTATTTTTATGTGGGTGGGAGATGGGGACCCAGGGAAGCATGTCAGAAGCCTGTGGGTGGGTGTACCAGGGCAAGCCAGATACGGGTTTGATTTGGGTTGTGGCTCTCCCCCCACCCTTCTGGACCAGTGCAGCGATCTCCTTCACCTTGAGCAAGTAAACTGTCACATTTCCTGCTGTGTCCCTACATCAGCCAGGGGCTCTGGCACAGAACAGAGCCTCAGGAAATCTTTACAAGACAGTCAAGGATTCGCTGATCAGGGTCAAAGCTGACCATTGAGGGGCCCCGCCGCGTATATTCCCAGGTAGTTCTGGAAAAGTCAAAGAAACCAACAGGACTATTAGACTCCAGATGACACCCTCAAGGTTGGCTTCGTGGAAGATGGGGCTTTCTACTTCCAGTCTCGGAAACTAAGGGGTATGGTTCAACCCTGCCCTCAGGTTCGCTGAGTAGGCATCAACTAGAAGCTGCCTTGGTGAGCACTCGGGGTGGGGTGTGGCACGCTGAGTCTGGGATCTGAAGGGGGACAAGACATGCTCTCCACTCCCTCCTGTCACCCACAAGAGCATCTCCCAAATGTGCTGGCCTCTTGCCTCTGCTATGGGCTGGCCGAGGGAGGGGGCAGTTCATACCCCCAACGGCCCCAAACTGGCCTCTTATCCAGGACTTTGTAGGTGAGGCTACCCGGCGTGCCCCATTCATGGGGTGTCCTGAGGAGATGGCAGCAGTCAGTTCAGGCTCATGCCAGCCCAAAGGCCCTTTGTCCGCCTGCACCCACACCAGAACTTTCCCTGCCAGGCCTGCCTGCTGCAGACGGGGACAGGTCCACCCCTCCTGAAATTCCAGTCCAGCTGGTCACCCAGGCTCAGCAGTGGTGGCAGGTGGGGCTCCGACTCCCCACCCTCTTATTTGGCTCTTGCCCTGTTCCTGCAAACCCACCCCCCACCCCCTGGCCAGTTCCAATCTGGATGTGTCTGACCAGTGTTGGAGGAGCTGTTGACGGTTTGGGAGCCAAACTCAAACCTCTGTGGATTGGACCCAAGGTCTCCACATGCCTAGATGCTCCAGCTGCCATCTTTGCCCTTGGCAATGTTCCTGGGGACCTGGCTCCCCTGGGTCACTGGCTGAGATGGCCCTGAGGTCCTCTCTGGGTGGCCATCCCGTAGGTACTCAATCTCCAGGATGCTGCCCTTCTAACATACTGTGGGTGAAGGCAACGGCACCCCAGTGACCCAGCTCAGAGAGCGGGTCATCCACTGTGGCCCCAGGACCTGCTGAGGACAGAGCCAGCCTGGCTGTGGCAGCGCTGGTCAGCGTTCACTCAGCCCAGGCTGCTGGTCGGCAGCAGTGGCTGCTTCCCTGAAGCCTCATCCCCTTGGCTTCTCATAAGAGAGCCTTCCCTCTCCGCCCCCAACCTTCTTCCCCCTAGGCTTGCAGCCTGACATCAGAGTGGGGAGGGGGGCTTCCAAGGTGGCCTCGGGCCATACCTGCTTACTGTCCTGGCTAGCAGTAGTTCCTGGGTGGCTGGAGTGTAGAGGCAGTGGCAGAGCCCTTCGGGCCTGGCCTTTCCCACCCACCCACCCCCACCTATCCCTGAGGCCTTGTCCCATCCTTCTGTGCCTCACACCCCTCTTCTGTTAAGATGTCCAACCTCACAGGATCGCCACGGAGATCAGACATGGTGCTCTGGTAGACACTCCCAACTGGGGGAGGTGCTAATGCAGGGAGTGGGCTTCACAACAGGGGGTGTGGCCAGCAGTCAGGGCGCTTGGTGGGAACATGTGTTAGGTGTCGCCAGCTCTGACGTGGGGCTTGCCCACTACCCATGAGGCAGTGTTGGAGGGTCTGTCGCTCTCTCTTGTTGGTCACCGGCAGCCAGTACTGACATGTCCAGTAGGTGGGAGGAGCAGCCTAGAGGCTTACTGCCTCAATCTGGGCTGAACAGAGCCTGCTTATGGTGTCTGGCCAAGCTGTGGACTGTTGCCTCCCAGTGGACAGCTCACCACACTGCGTATCAGGGGCTGGTGCAGCCAGAGCAACTAGACAAGCGGAACCAGGCCGGTGCTTAACCTGGTCAAGGGTCCCCTTCTAAAAAGCCAAGTGGCCCTGTGGGCGTAGAGGGTTATGTGGTGGGCAGCTTTCCACAAGGGTAGACTTCAAAGTGCACCAAGGAGGGAGAGGAGGCTTTCTGCACCAGTGCAGAGTTCACACCTCACAGCCACAGGGCAGTTTCAGTCAACCCTACAGGTCGCTGAGGAAAATGAGGCTGCCTGCCTTGTCAGGACTGCCCCTGCAACCCTGCAGTGCTGTCCAGGTGGAATGGAATTGATGGCGGATGCTCGGGTCTGTTGTCTTTTGTTTGCTGGGGCGGGGCAGGGCAGGGGGCAGTGTTACAGGGAAAGAATGGAATGATGGTCCCCTGGCTCACTATGTGCCAGCGCTGTTCTGGAAGCTTCCATTCCTGGTCTCATTTTCCGGGCTTCATAAGGGATCAGATAGACATAAAATCCCCCATTCCATCACACAGTTCCCGGGGAGGGGTTGAGCTGGAAGGGCACCCCCCATCCTCGTGAGTGCTGGGGCTTGGGAGCAGGTGGTCAGCTGTGAGGTCCGCCTTGTTTCTTAAGTTCTACTGAAAAACAAACGCCAAGGCTAAAACAGAGTAAACAAGATGTCCTTTATTTAAAATGTTTACTCCAAGAAATATATATATGTATATATATATATGTATATATATATATAAAAAAGACAGACAATTACAGCACTACACCAGGCACCTGCGACCAATCACAACCTCTTGGGTCCCCTTCTCTCTAAGCCTCTTCGTTCATACTCTCCTTCCTGAGCTGGAAGACATGGCAGACACCCCGAGGGTCAGCACAGCCAAGCCCCTTCGCAACCTGGCTCGCTCCATCCGCCCCCTTCCTGGAGTGTGCAAGGACCTCCCCCCACACTAGGGGACTCTGCTCCTTGTTCCTAAGTCAGGTAGAGTGACTGAAGGGAATGGTCCCTTCCTGACCCCAGCCCCTGCGGAGGGGGGTTCTGGAACAGTCTGGCCGCCACGCAGATCCACCCACTGCAGATCTAAGCCCCGGCTCGGCCTACGGTCCTCCTCCCTGCACACAGCCCTGGGCGCAGGCGGAGCACACAGGCAAGTAGATTAGGTCCCGAGCATGGAAGCTGGAGGCAGAGTGGGGACTGGGGCAATTTGGGCGCATTCGGTTAGCTGAGCAGAAGCTTTGAAGTGGCCGGAGCTTCTCCCCTGGACTACGGCTGGGACACAGGACCGCAGAGATGAGCACGGTGACTAAGCCCTATAGGGACGCAGGCCAATCTGGCTGAGGCCGGGGAACTGCACAGGGAGGGGGAGCGGGGCAAAGCAATGACGGCTGGTCATTTTTGGCATTTTAACATCCAGACAGTGACATAATAGCAAAAGCAAAAAAAAAAAAAAAAAAATCAGAGACTGGTATTGAACTTCCCCGTCCACCCAAGCCTCACACTTGAAGTCCCCTCCCTCCTCCCCATAAGCATCGCTAAATGGAACATCTACTTAAAGCACCCAAACCAGTCCAGACCCTTTGGCCGGCTGGAGGGAGCCAGGCCTCGGGCCAAGCAAGGAGGGTCCGGGAAAGGCACCTGGGAACTCAGCATAGCGGGGCAGCTGGGGACCAGTTCAGGCAGAGGGCACTGGGCAGGGCAGGCAGTCCCGGAGCCTGCACTGCGGTGCAGGGAGGGAAGGGAACTCTTCCGTCATCGACTATGTGGTACCAGAGTCCATTCATGCAGGGCCTCTGAGCAGGGCAGCGAGGCCCCTTGGGGGAGGAAGACGGCAGAAGCACGAAGTCGTTCAAGGCAGGCCCCTGGGAGGCCGCCCAGCAGGTCCCCGCGAGCTGCAG
>NW_022111357.1:28102156-28110543 GCF_000313985.2 Echinops telfairi | reverse complement strand
CCCCCCCCCATAGGTCAGTCTCTTGCGGTACACACATTCCCCACCCCCATCCCACCACCACATCCCCACTGGGTCCAGGATCACCTCCCATCTGGGCTTCCTTTTAGAGCCCAGGAAAGACGGCAGATCTAACAAGGGGAGGGGGAGGCCAGCTGCCTGGAGGGGATGTTTCTGAGCAAGCGGTCCTTCCTCTCCCACGTAGCACCCATTCTCATCACAACGCTTAATACAACTGGGACAGGTCCTTTTGGGAAGTGTATTTAAAAGAAAGAGAAAAACAGCTTTAAAAAAAAAACAAAAAAACTTAGGTTGCTCAAAGTTTCTGCCTCTTTTGTAGGAATGGTAAATCAACTCTGAGCAAACATTTTAATTAAACATGGAGGAGAGGAAAAAAACCCACTTTGGAAAGTATACAGAAAAAAGGTAGTTGACGCTGGACCACTTATAAAACGGAACCTGGGGGCGGGGTGGGGGCCAAACAAAAATGCACCTTCCGTCCCCTTCAGACTGTCGATCCCGTCGGGCCTCCGGGCCCAGAGCCGAGCCACAGCTGCGGGCGGCGGGCTCAGAGGGTGCGGGGGTTGTACTCTGGCAGCTTCTTGATCTTCTCCTTCTCTGTGTCGCCTTCATCCCTCGCGATCACCAGGGAATGTGAGTAGCCCATGGCGACCTGAGGGGACACAGAGGCTGGCTGGTGAGCAAGGGCCCCCCAGAGTGGACAAGCCCGCTGGCCAGCCGTGTAAAGGTGTCTCCTGGAATCACGCCCCAGCCCTTGCCAGATCCCCAAGGAGCAGGAGCAAGGAGACTTGGCTGGGAGGAAGCTCCTGAGCTGAGCTTGCAGCAACTGGGGGAGACAGAGGGCCTAGCTGACCATCTCTGGGACACACAGGCCCAGCCCTCCTGGCTTTCTCACCTGGAGTGCCACCCCATCCCACCCGGAGGCCTGGCAGCAGTCCTCTGCTCGCACCTTGCCCTGGCTGGCTGTCACGCTGCAAGGACATGGGAGTGTCCATCTGCACTGGAGCGTGCAGGCCCACGCTCACCTGTTCCGTGAACACGCCGTCCAGTGTCTTCACCTCCTGGGCTGCCGTGGAGGACTTGGGCTTATGGTCTCCGTAGCCCTGACAAAGCAAACGGGCGTGTGCACAAACACAGGGCTGCAGCCGGGTCTCCAGGCACCCCAACTCACCGCGAGTCGGGGTTAAGCCTCTGCCCCGAGGCCCCACTCACTTAGGCCGGGTGAGGTTGGGGGAGTCCTGTGGTTCCCAACAGACACATGTGGTTGCCAGGCAGGGACCATGCATGAACCACGGCACCCTCCCTACGAGACCGTGGGCTACTTTACTATGACAAGCAGATAGAAATGGCAACTAAGCCCTGATCCACAAACCCATGACGGCCCAGGGTGACAGGACCGAGAACCTTATCCCAGAGCAGAGGGGGCACAATGCACAGTAACGATCCAGGACCGAGTCCCCTGGTAAAGAACAAGGTCCAGGCCAGGGACTGACCACTGTGAGCCAGAATCAGTGTGACGGCCGAGTCGGAGATGGGAACCAACAGGCCAGCAAGAGGCACGGGCATCACGAAACCAGTGGAGACCTTGCTCCCCAGCCGGTCCAGTCCTTTCCCATGTCCCCCAACACCTCCCAGGGGCCGGGCCCTGTCTCCACTGAGCTGCCCGCCCCTCCCCCCTCCCCCCCACACTGCCCACTAGTTCAAATTCCGTATTTAGAGGGATTTAGAATGCGAAAGTCTAGTTCCGCAAGACTCAAAAGAAAACAACTCTCTGTGAGGTGGTGAAGGCTCTTCTCAAACTCCCGCAAGGGGTGGCCTGTGTGTCCCCTGCACCGGGACATGTGTCCCTGAAGCTGCCAGACCCAAGAAGGCACATTCAGCCCTAGGGCCGAGGCTCGGCCATGGCCATGGCCCTGGGACAGCTGAGGAAATGTGAGGGGGAAGGAAACCAGAAGGATGGACAACAGGAAATGGCAAGTTTACATGGAGACAAATTGCCAGGAGTTGAGCTCGACTGTGGAGTGAAACTACGCAGACGGCTTCCTCCTCACAGTAAAGACCTGCAGCATCGACATACAGGTTGCCTTCAACGCCAGACGAGGTTTCTATTCAGAAACCGTTCTTTGGTGCAGACACAGGTTGAACACCTCATCTCTATCACTTAGGAAAGAGGAGGGCGGGCCACCCCAGGTCATCTAGGCAGATGCGCACAGCCAGACACCAGCCTGGTGCAGCTCACGGGAACGGCAGAAGCTGTGAGCCTCACGCAGCAACCCAAGGATCTGCCTCACTGAGCGCTGTGGTACACCACAACTGACCCCAACGTCCTCATTTTAAAACGAGGGCAGCGGAGTCTCACGGGACAGCTCCATGAACAGACAAGTTGTCACCCATATGGGACTGACGCTGCACGGCCTGACGTTCTGAAAGGCTTGCAACGACTGACCTCCACCGTCAGGGGCAGAGGAGGAAGAAGGCACCCCAGATGTCAGAAAGCTGACAATCTCAACTAGCCCGAGATCACAAGAATGGGGCGGTGTCCGGCTACCGCTCCCCATCAATCTGAGCAGATCCTCGTCCAAACAGAATAAAAATGCTCAGCAAAACACACATCTGTTATGTGTTGAAATAACTATGTTCTAGTTTTATTAGCACTTCATCCACATATCATACAATTCAGTAATTCAATCTTATCAGAAGGGTTGTGCAATTGTCTTCATGTTTTGGGCCATCTGAGACCACCCTGAGCCATCAGAACTATCCCTCCAGCCCACCTTCGCCAGAGAAGGACATCACATTACTCCTGAGACCGTGCTCGATTCTTAAAAACACCTGCCTGAGCCCAAAGGCCAAAGCTTACGTCAAAGGAGCAATGAGCAGATGGGGCAGGAAGCTGTACTGCCTGGACAGGGACAGCCAGGACACAAGGGCAGGGTGACACATGAGAAGTGCAGTGATGTCCGGAATTTATCACATGAGGTGGGGGACCAACAAATGGGAAGCTAACCGGTGGCGCTTCACCAAAAAATGAACAAATCACTTAAGGACGAAACAGAAGTGCCCCACAACCCAACGAGCACAGGGCTGTCCTTGAAGGCCAATGTGAACCGAATACCCCGAAATGCCCCAGCCCTTCGGACCCAGCTTACCAGTTCCCCGAAGGTGGGGGATGGGCCCCAGCTGATGGTACTCTCGTCCGCAGCCACGATGATGCTGCTCTTCCTGGAAGCAGGTAGAGGCCATTACTGCCAGGCCACACCCAGAACCCCCCGACGCTGCCGGACGGGCCACCTGCCCACGGCCCAGGATATGAGCAGCTGGTTTTAAAATCAACTGCAGCTGACCCTCAAATGGAAGCAGACTCTGAACGTGGACCGGGCCACTGAGACTTCATACAACACCAACGGGGAGTGGTTCCTCCCCAGGAACAAGACACACACAGCAAGCAGAGCCCTCCTCTCCCAGTCCCTGCTGCTGTGCTCAGTGCGCGGCAGTAAGTCTGGACCGGCCAGTGTGAAAAAGGCATTCTCAAAGCCATGGCTGCAGTAGTCCCGGGACCGTGAAAAGCATGCATTTTTGGTGAAATACTGTGTGACCTCACACTGCGAGTGACCTTTATGTTACAAAATATCGAACCCAAAAGGGTGCTCACCAGCCACTTTCATTGTGAGCACGGCCTTTGGGATTAACTATTAGTTATTGTGGTTTTCAGGGCATTCGGGAAAGGGGGCAGCCACTCCCACCCTCACGTTGTGCAGGGAAGGGCCAGCTACCTACCCTTTATGAGCCCAACCATGTACCATTTCCAAAGAGCAAACAGTATGAGGGGACAGGCAAGTATCCCGCTCATAAAAACGAGAGCCCCACTTACGCAGGATGAGCTCTGGTGGGATAGTGGTTATACAATGGGCTGTTAACTACAAGGTCAACAGTTCAAAACCACCAAGCTGCCCTGCAGATGACAGTCCAAGCTTTCTACTCCTGTAGTTACAGACTCAAAGAAACCCACAGGCGTTCTACCCTGTCCTATATGGTCCGAGTCAGCACCCACTCGATGACAATGGGTTTTGTTTGCTTGTTGCTTTTTCAGGTTTAGGTGAGACAGGACATAGGGCCATGGAACCTGGCCGAAGTGGACCCACGCAACCTCACTGCACATGGCGAGACTTCAGGGGTTCACCAACAGAGTCTGGTCACGCTGCACCACCCCCACCCTGCTCCCCAGGAACACGAGGTAACTCAGCAGGTGTGCTCCGAGGATGCCTTCTTCTCAGGGGGTCAGAGCACCTGACCCCCCCCCAGCCCCCCAGTTCTAACCTGCAGCCAGAGAACACAGCAAATCTTCAAAGTCGTCAGTCTTCCAAAGAGCTCGCTCTCCTCCTCTCCCGTGCTGACCACCCTGAGAAGAGCACCTCCCAGGTGCCTCTGGACCTCACTGCCCAGCACCCTGTCTCTGCTACGGGACAGTCTGACCCTCTTAGGGAGAGCAGGGAGGGTCTGGCAGAAGGGAAGGAGCCCGCCCAAGGGCGTCTGACACATCCCAGGGGTATGACAGACAGACAGAGGGACAGCAGCAGTCCTGCACGCACCCACAAGCCAGGCTCCGGATCTTCCAGCCACACAGGTCTTGTACTGTTTTTGGGTACATGGTGGACTCTCGAGAGGTGTTGGTGGCCCCCCAGAAAAACAGCCCACCTGGAGGAAAACAAACACATGCCCCCTGTGACGCAGTGCCTGGGGAGAGGGGCGGTCTAACCTGCGCCCAGACTGCTGGGGAGGGCGGGTGAACTGACCATGGTGGCTGGCATGTCACCACGGCACCGCGCCAGGGAACAGAGCAGGGAGGGATGCCCATCTCGGAAGCCCGAGCTGCAGGGGAAGGGAGACCCAGGCCTGACCCAACAGCTGCAGCCCGAGGCACCCCCCACCCAGAGTGTGTGGGTGTGTGTCACTGACCCACTTCACTGACGGCGAAGGAACAGGTATAGCCAGCGTAGATCTGGGACGCCCCGCGCCCGGGGAAGTCGAACAGCTTGACCAGACGGGGCACCATCTCATCCTTCTGCTCGGCGTGGCCCAGGCGGCCGTAGCCCCCGAACCCCCAGGAGAAGACCCGCTTCTGGGAGTCCAGGACCAGCTGCAGAGGGAGAAATGCAGGTCTGTCATCAGTGAGCGAACAAGGCAGGCCATGGCTCCCATGCCCGAGACCAGCAAGGGAGCGGGAAGATGAAAAACCACCTCCTGGGGAAAGCCGTGCACGACGTGCTCCCTGCTCGAGGCCTGCTCATGCCTTGGGATACGATCTGAAAGGTCAGCAGTTCACACTACTGGACGCTCCGGAAGGAAAAAGATGGGACTTTCTACTCCTGTAGACGTAGTCTCAGAGCCCACAGGGCTACCCTGTTCTACGGGGTCGCTGCTAAGCCGCCTGTCTCAATGTCAGTGAGTTGAGTTTCTACGTGGCCAGTGCACCACTTTCTCCACCACAAACGCTGCTTTCCACTCGTGGTGGTTGTCGACTTTAACCTAGACGGGGTGTCTGTAGAGGGCAGTGCCTCCAATGCTGCACCTGAACCAGGATGACAAGGCTGACGAAGCCGCACAAAGCAGAGGAGGAAGGCACCTGCCTCCCCATCACAGGCACACAGCCACCACACCTGGTCAATGAGCTATGCACTGGGCTGCTAGCAGTCAGGTCAGCAGTTCGAAACCACCAGCCGCTCCGTGGGAGAAAGGCAAAGCTTTCGACTCCAGGAGGGCAGTTCTACGCTGTCCTCCATGGTCACTAGGAGCCGGCAATCAGCAATCGACTTGATGGCAGTGAGCTTGGGAGTTCCTGGTGGCCAAGGAGCAGCCGCAGCAGCGCATGCAGGCGCACGCACACACAGCCCTGTCCACCCCAACTTACGAAATCCTTCACAGAACCTCTGAGGTCTCCCCTTCGAGGTCTACCTAGCAACAGCGAGGCTGCAGGAAGCCTGCCAACAAGAGCTCACTTTATTTCTCGTCCACAGCAGCAAACAGAAGGCCTGGGCAGGGGGTGGGGTGTGTGTGTGTGGGTGTGTGTGTGGGTGTCCCCAGCAAGAGTCCCAGCCCCGTGCTCAACTCAACCCCTGCAGGAGAACCCTTCCTGCATTGCCCATCCTTCACAGAGGAAGGAAGCGCTGCTCAACCCCACAGCACAGAAAGGGGTCTTCAGGAAGTTTGTGGAAAAGTGGAGCTAGGCCATTGGACTTTTTCCCTGAACTGTTTTGAAGTCTGGTCTATGAATCAGTCACAGTAGTAGTAATGACAGGGAACTACGGAATGTTTTCTTTTTCTGTTTTAAGGAAAAGAGGCGGATAAGGATTGAAACAGTGTTCCGCTGTTCAGGCAGGAGGCGTTTGTACTTGGTCAAACCTGGAGGCCCTCGGCTTCTGAGCAAAGCCCCTCTCTCCAGAGTCAGGGGCCTGGCCCGGGTGAAACACAGGGCCGTGAAGCAAGCCCCGAGGGAAGCTCACCGTATGGTTCGCGCCACAGGCCACATCGCGCACAACCACATTGGGGACCGGCAAAATCTGCCCGTCTTTCGTCTTCTCGATGAAGATGGCCACGCGCCGCGGCACCAGCTCACAGTCATACTCTATCCGCTGCGCCCGCGCGATGAACTTCCCATCGGAGTTGTGTCCTGGGGGCCAGAGGTGGCAACTGTCAGGGACCAGCAGTGATGGTGACCCTGCAGGGGGTGACCCAAGGATCACCCTAACTGGTGGGCCACAGAATCCGTGTTGTGGGTGGAAACCAGGCTTCCTTTATTTTTTAACCAGCACTACCACCGCCCCTCAAAGACAGCACGCTTACAATGGCGCTACGTTCTGAATGCTACCTGCACACATTTCTACTGACTGCAGGCTGCGTTTCTGCAGCGGGGGCACCTCGAGGAGTGCCTGAGGGACCACGCCCGGACAGCAGTGCTCCCCAGGGTGCCCCACACATCTGCTTTCACGAGCCCATCCCTCGCACACCCCACAGGAGGAGCAGCTCCCACACTGGCATGACGTGAGTCAACGAGGGCAAATGCAGACCCCAGGACACGCCACATCACCCACACGCCTGCAAACTGGATCCCTCATCCTGAGTGGCTACTGTTTCTGTTAGTAGCTAGTCAGCTAGCCGGGACATGACCGTCGTGCATAGACTGCCCGTCATAGCTGTCTCTGATCATGCTTGTCTAGTACATGGCCTACGGAGCACCTCTGTGTGACTTTCACGCCACTGATTTCAGTATATCTCGGGACCACAGTAAAATAGCAGGCGTGGTTTCAAAACATCCCACTCATAAGCAATTTGGATGAACTGGCCACAGCCCCTCTGCTGTGCCCCTCCACTGAGAGAGAGAGGGCCAAGGCCACAGCTTGGGAGGAGGGGGGCCTCATCCTCTCAAGGCTATACTGAATTGAGGGAGGGCCACCACAAGGAAAAGCACTTGTGCTTCAGGACACAGGCCTGCGTCACTCTTGCTCACGCGTGCTTTTAAACACACTTCTCTGGACAAGGTCTCAGAAGACCCTCCACGACATGACCAAGCAGCACCGGCACGAAGGCAGGCAGGCAGGCAACCCAGGAGGGCAGTGTACTTGGAAACTGCTTTTCCCTCCCTCTGGCTTCCTTTACAGGAGCCCCGTGAATATGCTTCTCCCCCAAAATACGGAGTGGACTCTCCCAGGAAACTGGGCTGAGAACTGCTTCTCTCATGCTGAGGCAGCGCTTGTTACAAAGCAGGCTGGGGGGGACGCGACTGCCAGGACACTTCCCAGGCCACGGGGGCATCCTAACTCGGTAAGGAATCTTTCTGGATATAGGCTGGCAGACAGACAAACGTGGGAACGCCAGCCAGCTGGCAAGTCAATGGCGGATTTCATAAGGAGAAATCCAGCCAATTTAAAACGAGTCTACATTGAACAAGAGACTTTTCTTGGATGAGCCACGCAGTAGTGCTTGGATAAACTCTCGCCATTATTACTACCAGCACGGCGGTTTCGTTCTGCCTAAAGGAAAACGGGCTTGCTGTGCAGACCTGGGAAAGCTGAAGGCTGCAGCTGCAGGAAGTAGCCCAGAAACGTATTTCCGGCGTGCTGGCTTCGGGCTGGGCTTAGTGGGAGTGGCCGTGGCCATGGAAACGGTTTCTCCAACCCCGTCTCCGAGAACCCGCGCAGAATGTGCGTAAGGGGTTTGTTCTCTCGCGCTGCCGCCCCGAGGCATATTTAGTTTCACAAAGTCTCTGTTCCCCAAGTCTAAGGCCAGTGAGACAATCCTCGTTCTATTTATACAGTTTTCCATCTGCCTGCTTCCAATGACGTGGAGACCCAGCAACCCAGATAAGTGGGGGC
>NW_022111357.1:28095138-28101805 GCF_000313985.2 Echinops telfairi | reverse complement strand
GGACCGAAAATCGAGAGGGAGCCCGTCACTTAGCCACAGGACAGCTCCTCACGCAAGGCCCCAAAAATAACCGCCCAGGGATTTTTTCCACCTTTGACAAAGGCAAATCTTTAAATGTGCAGCTGAATGGATGTGGCTTGTTTTTTTAAAAAAAATTTTAACACGACTTTGAAATCCTTTCGTGTAAATGAATTCACAAATGAGAGAAAAGAAGCCTTTGTCAGACTCCAGGCCGACTTTTTTCCCACAGAGGCAAGTCATTGTAAGCGGCTCCACAACCTGCTGTTCCCCCAGACGTGGGCCCGCTTAATGGATAAAGGCCATTATCTGAGATCAATTGCCCACACTTGTACCATGTCCATCCTGGGTCCTGGTTGCAGACACAGTTAGATTACAGAGCTTTCAGAGAGACTTCCATACCCAGCTGGCCGTACTCAGGGCACCCGAAGGAATAGAGGTTCCCCTTGCAGTCCATGATCATACTGAATTCGGCCCCACAGGCCATTTTGGTAATTGGCTGACCGTTGTACATTATCTGAAAAGACAAAACAGCAGACTTTCAGACATGTTTTTCTTAAAAAGACTAAAAAATAAAATAAAATAATAAAATTAAATTAAAATTTAAAAAAAGAAAAAGATTGCCAAACACTGCTCTCTGCAGGTTGGCATCAAGCAATCACTAGGCTACAAAAGCAAACGTAATGGACTCACCAATTCGTAATGTAAAAAGCCCGGAGGAGCTTTTCTCAAACATGAGGCTGGGGAAATGGATGAGGAATCCACCCCCAACACCCCTACCTTTCGGCACAGGGCAAAGTTCAAAGGCAGGTTAGGCTCAGGAGGGCCGTCTTTGGAGCCCTCCAGACACCCAGCGCTGTGCCTGGCATGGACGTCACTGGGTGCTTCCACAAGGCCAGCCCCATTGACCCGTCTTCTAGAAAACCGACACTTATCCCCCCAGTGCCCATGTGAGCCCCTCGCTCCCACGTCACCCACGCCTGGCTTTAGAAGGGTAAGCAATTGCCAGTGACACTGTCAGCCGGGAGAATTAACTGTTGTACTTTCTCTTTACTACTGCAGAGATACTCAGCCAATTAGTCTAATTGAAGGTGTGAGCAAGAAATAAAGCGGTTCAAAATTAAGGAGCAAGAGAGAAGACAGGGAAGGCCCTGAATAATTTAACACAGGAGCAGGAAACAGACCAAGAGAGTACATTTGAAACTTGCGACTGCAAACTACTCAGCCTAGGGGAGTACCGGACATGGCCCGAGGGACCGGAGGCCAGCAGGACACCAGGTAGCAAGCAGAGAGCAGAGATGAGAGCCGGGCTCCGGGGCCACATACTTGACGGCTTGCTCTACTCTGGAAAAATCACAGATGCCCCCACAACTCCGCAAGCTGCCGGCAAATGGGTCACCAGGCCCCAAGCCCCACCCCTCCCGCCTTGTGGCAGCTGTTCATGTTGTGGGTATGAACCCCACCCCTGCAACAGACTAAGCCGCCTTTCTCGATTCTATCCTTGCTCTGGGCACCCAGTAGGCGATTTGTGTTCAAGGTCGAAACTCACAATCCTTGCGGATGAAGACAAATCCCATGCACGGACACTGTCCTCTCTCTCTCTCTGAGAAACGGGCTCATCAGGTTTAAATCAAGGCTGCGAAAACCCCCTTCCCATTTGGAAAGCATCCCTGGTTCCAGGATGTTTCCCAACCGTGACCACAAACAGAGCCTGTGCTGAACACTCGGCTGAACAGCTCTCCTCAGCCACCTCGACCCTGTTTTGACAAGGGGTCAATGAACTGGGAGGATGGAGGGGGGTCTGCAGCCCCACCCGAGACCCTAACAGAGCCAGCGAGGCTCCCCAGAGAGGCAGACATTACCTGTGCGGGGCTCGGCACCGCATCTGTCTGATTGCCCAGGCCCAGCTGCCCCATCTTGTTCTCGCCAAAAGCAAACACGGAGCCCGTTTCTGGGAGGAAGAAACAACAGGAAAGGAAGAATTACCAGGCTGAACATTTTGAACTAGACTTAACCCACAGTTGCCTTGCCAGGAAGCGTGGCCACAAGAGACTGTGCCCAAAGGCAGTGGAAAGGCTGGCCCTTCGAGGAAGTCTGGGGCGGAGAAAGCCTGCCCCTGGTCTCCCTGTGCCCTAGGTTAACTCTCCAGACACCTCCAAAAACCACCCTCTTGTGACTCCCGCTTCCTGGGTGAACCTCTGCTCTCCTGCCAAACTGAGAAGGTGCCCCGGTGACCGCTCCAGGCCTACCTGTCAAGGCCAGGGTGTGGTTGCGCCCACAGGCAGCAGACACAATCACTTCGTGGCTGAGAGCCTCGATGAGCTTGGGGGCTTCCACTCTCTTGGTGTCGCCATGGCCCAGCTGCCCCTTCTCGTTCCGACCTGCAGGGTGTGAGGCACATGAAGGCCAGGAAGAGCGCGGGGACAGAGCAGCCTGGCCAGGGAGCCCCGCTCTCCAGCCAACACCACGCTGGCTGTCAGGACTCGGCGGTGGAAGGCGGCCCCAACCTCTCGGTCATTGGCAGCCTCCTGAGGCCGGCCTGGTCGGGTGACAGGGTAAGGGACATGGGCTGTCCCTAGAGGCGGCCTCTGCAGGCAGCCTGCCAGCAGCAGCCACCTACTTCACCTCCTCTGACCCCCCCTTTCTGGGTCAGCGGTCACACATGCACCTGCTGCACGCGGACAAGTGCGCAGTTTGACATGGTGGCATTCATGCACAGGCGGTGCGTGGGGAACGTGGGGACACACACAGCTTGCTCCTCCTCGCTTCTCACAGTATCTGACAGACGACTCCCCCACGCCCTTCCCCCCCTGGGAGGTATTTTAAGACAACCATCTTCAACACCTGCCTCACAAGGGTTCATTTACCCGGCTCCTCGGGGCATCTACCCTGGGCCACTGTGTTCCTGCTGCCATTTCTCCACCAGAAAAGGGTGCGCACAGAGCCGAGCCAGCCCCCTTCCCCAACCCCAGCCCTTCACCACAAAGCCCTGTTCTGAGCAGACCCCTCTGCCAACAGCGCCCACCCTCCGCCTCCGGCAGATGGGATACTCCCTCTAGCACAGCTCCCTGGTCCCCAGGCAGGCATGGCAAGCAGGGGCCTGCAGGGAGGGCTGGAGGGAGGTCCCTGGGAATGCCTGACAGTACTCCAACACCGACAGTCCCCAAACAGAACTCTGCCAAGGGTCACTCCCAAAGTCCCCCAAGTGAAACCCAACGCTTTGGGGAGAGTTAAGGTGATTCTACCGAATCAAAAGCATTGGACCGATTCTGCAGGGAGAGACCCCAGACCTCCCCAACAGTGAACTATCCCCCAGAGCAATGTTGAGCGCAGAGCCCCAGGGGTGAGCCCATAAGGAAGAGCAGCCTCCCACGACAGGAGGGAGAGCACCTCCCAGGAGTACGCTGATGAAAGGAGGGCCAGCTGACAGGCCAGGCCAGGCTGGCCCCCTTGGGGCGCGCACATCTGCTTAGGGCAGGTCACATCTGCCAGCCCCGGGGGGGCGATCCCTGCCCCCGGGGTCAGCACATGGACGTTTTTTAGCAACACCACGTAAGTGAAATTCAGTGGAGATGAGAAATGGGTTATTTTCAATTTGGGAACTCGGACACAAAATGCAGCACAGGTGTCGGAAGAGATGCTGGGGTGCTGCTTTGGAAGGAGGGCTCACTCGCGCCAATCCCCAGAAAACAAAACGTACTCGGCAAGGTCAGCACCGAGAGACGACAGTGGAAATCTGGGCCAAACTTGTCAAGTTTTTCTTCTCTCTCTCTCTCAACAGAATTACAAAATTAGCAAAGTGCAAGGAAGACAACAGATGTTAATATATTTGGACTTTGGTACATCAGCTCAGAAAATTACCAAAAAAACAGTTCAAGCAGACGGGAATAAACGGCAGTTATATGGACTAACAGCCAGCCAAAGGCCCAGAAACAAAGGGTGGGGACAGGAGCCAATCCCCGCAGCGGGGAGACGGGTCCAGGGGCTACCGGAGGGCTTGGTTTGCTAAAGTGAGCCTGAGTGGCAGTGCCCGTATCGGTCATCTGGAAGAGGAAGCAGGCGTGCTACTCGAGCCTCTGCAGAGGCCCTGCCAGGGGGAGGAGGACGGGGAGAATCAGACAAGCCCACTTGGACCTCGGCGACACTCTCCGGGAGCAGAGCAGACGGAGTTGTGAGCCTGCATGTGGTGTGGCATGCGGTAGCAGCTTTGTACAAGCCAGCAGCACTTCAGGGTTTTAGGCCGCCAGGTCATGAAACGGAGACAGCATGCCTGAAACAGCAACTCTGGTGCAGGCACCTCGGATCCGGAATCGGTGAAGGTTGCTTGAAGAGGAGGACTCGGAGAAGTGGGGCGCTATGTGCAGGAGACTGGAGGGGGTGTGGTGGGGGTGGGGGTGAGAAGAGGTCATGGGGACAGGGGCGCTGCCTTAGGAAGGCGCTGTCCTCTTCCCAGGCAGAAACCCTGCAGGGCAGGGCAGAGCCGCAGCCCAGCTCAGTACTCACCCCAGCTCCACAGCTTCCCTTCCGTGGTGATGAGGAGACTGTGGGCGGCACAGGACCCCGAAACCACCGTCCGCACCCGGACCCCTGACAGGCACCCATACCGATGGGGTCCCCACAAATTCTGACCTAGATTGCGGTAAGCAGCTGCAGAGAGAAAGGGAACACGTCACATACCCCAGGAGCAGCGCCGGCGGCCGAGGACAGGGGCCCCCAAGGGCAAGGATGTCGCTGCAGCCTCACGGGACACCTGCTATTTACTGAGCCTCCAACACCAACATCCCTGGGCCCTGCAGGTGCTGACCCGGGGACCTTCTCACCACCCCCAGGATAGTTCTGGTGTTCCTCACCGCCCCCCGACCCCCCACACACACACACACACCAATGACTCCTAACAGCCCCACCTGGAGGGCACCCTCTGCAGCCAGGATGCGCTTTCTGAGCTGTGACCGGATGTCTCTAGGCACCAACCTACCTGCCAGTCCCCTAGCCGGCTCGAGCTCCTGATGGCTAGTCACTTTCCAAGAATCCCACTGTGCCCTTGGTTAATTCCTGGTCCCTTACATCCGGTTCCATTCACTATCACAGCCAAGCAAAAATCCTGCCAGGCCTAGTCCTTCTAACACAAGGGCTGCCTGAGGCAGGGGCCACTCAACGAGGGGCTGGAGGTTTTGTCTCTGCTTCCTCAGAATGCCCTTCCCGGTCTCTGACTTTCTCTCAAAGCTCAACCAGGAATCTCTTGTGGAGAGCCCCATGGCCCACAAGGGACTTAGAAACCTTCCCTTTGCACCGGGCACTTGCCCCTCAGCCAAAGGTCTCATCAGAGTGCACTCACAGGCTGCCATTCACAGCTGGTAGGAAGCCACCAAGCCCAGCACCCACTCCTGTTAGCGGCGCTGTGGAAGGGAAGAGCCTGTGACCACCTTCTAAAGACCCTGCCTCATTAACAGAGGAGGGAGCCGCCCTCATGGTGTAGGGGTTACAAGTTGAGCTACTAACTGCAAGGTCAATAGTTGGAGACCATCAGCCACTCTTTGGGAGAAAGATGAGGCTTTGAATTTCTGTCAACAATCTCGGAACCCCACAGGGGGAGTCCTACCCTGTCCTATATACAGGGTGGCTCTGAGTCCGCATCTACTCAATGAAAAGTGTCTCCTATTTTGGTATTAACAGGGACATGGCCAGCGCCTGGCATCTTCCACGTAATAGTTTCAATCTGAGACGCTCCAGCACAGAAGTCTAGGCGTGTTCCCAGATCTGTGGGGCTATTTTGAAATGCCTGCAGCTACCAAATCAACGTCGTCAGACTGCTGGCGCTGCAGGAACCAAGCGAAAGGCTAGGAGTTCTACTCCACTTCCTAGGCGTCCAGAGCTAACACCCCAAGACTCTCAATGACTTATAAGGGAGTCATTCTCAGAAAGAGGGCCAGCCCTTCAAATATGGCACTGAAAACCGGCATTATCTTTCCATTTGAAGTCCCAATGAGCATCAAGTCTCCGTGCCTGAAGACACTTCAAGATGGAAAGTCTGGCCGGCAATTTCCAGAAGGAAAGAGGAGCCCCAGACAGCAGCCCCTGCAGCTTGCACTAACGTCTGCGGAGAAACCCAAGGACTGCTTATCACAGGGCAGCACCGGCAGACAGGCCTGCTCCAGGCCCCTAGTGCTAACCCAATGCACAGCAAGGGGAGGGAGGGGAGGTCCCCCAAAGACCGCCTCTCATTGATGTGCCAAAGCACCAGCCCCTTCTGAGCAGTGACTGCAGCACAGCCAGGTGCAGCCGGCTCCAGCAAGGTCTCCCCACTGCTGACTTTGCCGAAGACGCCCCTGCCTACCCCTCTCGTCGCCCAGCAGCCGTGCGGTCAGATGGGCTCCCCGGCCATGACACTGGGGCTAGGGAGAGATCCTCCTCCCAGTGTGACCCCTCCCACCCCTTTACAGCTGGCAGGGAGGATCAGGTTACGTTAGGGTCAGGGCCTAAGATTATGTAAAAATAGCTTTTAAAAAAGGGAATACAGGAAAATTCATCTGGAAGGGGAAAAATCACGGAGGCAAAGGCAGAGATGGGGAAAGACTGGAACAAGCCTCATAATCAGGGCCAATCTGTTCAACTTGAACATGAGGATCCGAGACTTCTGTGTTCCAGGGGG
>NW_022111357.1:28093455-28094988 GCF_000313985.2 Echinops telfairi | reverse complement strand
TATCATCTGCCAGAGGCAAGAGGCTCTAACCCAGGCCCGGCCAACCTACCTCCTCCTTCACACCTGTGTCCCCAAGCAGGGCCCAGGGGGCCCACACAGCTCAAAAGCAGCTCAGGGACACCATGGAAGGCAGCACAGGCGGGGGTGGACAACACGCTCTGCCCGGAGCCTAAGCCCTAATGTTGATGGCTAGGTCCCTAAGGTGGGAACCAGAGCTGCTGCAGGTGGCTCAGGTCCCACCCACATGTAACTGTGGCGGGTCAGGGCAAGGCAGAGCGCCACCATCTTCATCTTCAAGGACAAGAGAGTGGCAACGTGCACATATTTGTTCACTGAGCAAAGCAAGGTTGGAAAGAACGTCGGGAGTCTTTCCAAATAAAACCAAGTTGCCATGAAGTGGGGAAATGTACCGGCCTTCTGGCGGCTGAATGGGCCAGTATGTATTCTCCAGATTTCCTAAAGGCAACTGGAGACAGAAAGGCACTTCTTGGGCCCGCTGTGGCTCTCCCGTCTCCCCACGGACCTGACTTGTGCCGTCAGGCCAGCTCCTGAAACACTCTTGGCAGGTGGCAAAGGAGCATGCTTGCAGAATCATCCCCCAGGACCAGCATCTTGATTTTAATGAAAGTAACACGAGAAGGAAGACGGAAAAAGGTGTCAGCAAGGAGGCGGTTTACTTGAGGTGTCTACTTATGTTGTTCTGTTTCGTCTCAACCAACCAACTTGGGGCTTCTCTGTTTTTAAAGCACAATCGGTCAACGAGTCTCCCACAAGACCAGGGTTCCAGCCCAACTCCATTGCTCTTCCGGCTGTGTGGCCCTGGGCGAGTCACTGGGCCTCTCTGAACTCAGCTTTCCCGGTTTTAAGAGATGCATACGCCTACCTGCAGAGCGGTTATCAGAATCCCCTGCCTGCTAATGAGCACAGTGCCTGGTCCACCGGAAACACTCAGGGCACTGCACTGAGACTGCGGAGGCTGGGTGGCCCGGTGGCTAAGTGCCCGTCTGTTAGGCTAATCTTGGTCAGCCGTTCGAACCCCGGCACTCGGGGCAGCTGGGCTTTTCCCCTGCGATCTACGGCCCTGGAAACCCACAGGGGCAGCTCTGCTCTGAACCTCAGGGGTGCCGTGGGCTCGGAACCGACCCACTGGCAGCGAGTAATGAACATACCTTGTTGCTTAGGCACTTCTTTTCGACCAATCAAGTCCCAGTTGGTTGCCCCAAAAATCAAAAGCTGCCCTCTGCACTTAGACCCTTCAAGTTTCTAGAGACAGAAAGGGGGGAGGGGAGAAAGAATTAGCTTGTAATGCTGCTTCCAGCTTTCCAAGGCTCCAACAAGGGTAGGAAACAAAAGAGAAACATTCATTGTTAGCTCTGCTACCTGGCGGCTTAAAGCGATGGGCTAGCCCAATCCTGGTCCCCCTCTGCCTCCCTCTTAATCCCAACCTGCGCACAGCAGCAGCCCGGCTTTCATCCTGGTGTTTCTTTAAAATGCCTTTTACCACCTAAAAAACAAGCCAGATGGCCCTCCTCC
>NW_022111357.1:28089438-28093087 GCF_000313985.2 Echinops telfairi | reverse complement strand
CCAGAGACAAAGGCTCAGTCCTCAACTAGCCACTTAGACTGGTGCGCCCTGACCAGAAGCCACAACCCCGCAGCCACCGCGCTGTCATGTTTCTACATCGCCTTCCCAGGATAGTAAAGAGCTCCTGGTTTCCAGAACAGCGTTCTTGGAAGACGGCAGATGCACACTCACTCCTCATCCTAACCAGGCTCAGACATTCAAGGCAGTACATACAGTCCATGCATTTTTAAACAACACATTTGTGACGCATGAACTCCAGAACTGTATGCAACCTGAACCTGGCCATGCCGGCATGCCCCCCCCTCCACCGCCCCAGGCCCCTGCCCCCTGCCCATTCTGCTCTGTCCATTCCACGTGGCAGGGGAAGGTGGCTCAACCACAAGGACAGCCTGCAGTCGGTGTGAGAGGAGGAAGGAAACAGCCTGGGAATCAAGGCCCTGACACAACCTAAATGATTTAGCGAACAGCCTTCACCAGACGCTGGACCAGCGCGGGCAGCACCCAGCTTCGGATTACTTGAACGGCAGCCTGGTTCCCCTGGTTAGCTCTCTCCCTGTCTCTGTTGTGAACTGCTAGGCCGGCTGGAATATTCTGCACTGCAAGAGGACTCAAGGATGGCTCCCACTATTCAGAGACTGCAGAGCTGTAGCTACCACGGATGGGGGAGCAGGCTGTGCACAGGGGGTTTCCTGCACAGCAGGGAGATGCCTGTGCGGGCGAGGGCTGGGAGTGCTGGGCCATCGGGTCAATAAAGGGTTTATTAAAACAAAACAACAGCAAACTTAAGAGATCCTCAGGAGAAAGGCCGGGCTTTCTACTCCCTTAACAGTGTTCCGAAACTTCAGGGGGGCAGTTCTACCCTGTCCTAGAGTGGGCACCAACTCGATGGTAGTTTGGGGTGTTTAGGTTACAATGAGGGCATTTCGTGGCATTCCAGTCTCTCAGGATAATCATAGCCAGTCTCTCTTTGTCTCCACCATCTAATTCCTGCCTCCACCTTCCAGAAAAGCTCCTGCCACTCTTCACTCCACCCCCACCCCCTCCCCATCTACAAGGGTAGCCCCTGCCCTTCCCCAGGGCTGGGAGTGCCAAGAGGTGCTGTGAACCTCCAGGGTGTAATCAAGCCCTTGTTGATGGGACCAGAGATCGTCTTTCAGATGAACTCAGGTGGCTACAAAACTGCTTGTGTCTAAAGGCTGAAAGCTTTCAAAACAGTCCCCCAGCCAGGCCAGGCCAAGCCATTTCATTTCACCCCCAGCCTACCGACAAAGCGCGGTCACAGAACCTGGGCTGAGATGTACAGCAAGCAGCGGAAAAATGCATCGGGCGCCTTCAATCAACAAAATGGGATTTCTGGTCCAAAGCGATTCCTGAGTTATTGCCTGAGTGCAAGGAACATGTTTACGAGGCTGAGAGTCAACCTTTTAACATACATCCATTTGGGAAACCGCCCAGAGAAAGACAGCCGGCAGCAACAAATTCCCAGAAGGGCCATTAACTAAAACAGACTTCAAAGAGCAGTTCTCAGTTCTATTTATTTGGTCCTTTCAGATTGGACGGTTTGTCCAGGGGTCCTCTCAGAGTCTGGGGAAACGAAAGAGACTGGCTTGCAACAGTCACCTGTGTGCCAGGGTTCTTCAACACCACACCTGTGTAGCAGGGTGTGACACTCACAGGGCATCCAGGTTACAATCCTCACAACTACCTGCACACCTGGGGCCCGGACCCTTAGACCGAGTGCTGTCTGAGACGGAAACCATCAGTGTTTGTTTGATAAACACTGCCGTCTCTGACTCAAACCAGTCCGTCCCTCAACTGTGAGGACTGGGCTCACTTTGCACAAGTTCGCCACCTGCAGCTTTGGGCTGAGTAAAAGGAGCAGGGATTTAGACAACCCTCATCAGTGCTGAGGCTTGGGCAAGGGCTCTTTCTGGAACATGCTCAGAGCTTGCTGCAGGCCTGGGGCAGCAGACAGGATCCCCGAGAACTGCTCAACAGGGGGAGACCTTGTTTCTCTAGGAGACCAGCAAGAGCTGCCAGAGACCTGGGCATGCCATGGCTAGGGGCAGTAACCAATGCTAGGCTAATGGAAAGGCCGAACTCTGGACCCAAACCCCACCTGTGCTACTGAAACACTTCAAACTCGGGAGGCTCACTTCCCAGGAGACATCAAGGGCAGCATTCTTGCCTGTTTGGCTGGGCCATTCATTGCACAGGACGCTGCGGCTCCAGCAGTGTCCTGCCCCCCACCCCCACCCAGGATGGGGTGCAGGCCATCCCAAAGGTAGTAGCTGTTTAAAGGAGCAGGGATCAATAAATAGATGGAAGAGATTAAACCTGTTAAGCATGACGGGGTCTTTGCAAAGTCCAGGGGAAAATGGAATTGAAAGATAAGACTTCCCCACAAACCTTGTGCGTGTCCCTGGTGGAAAGGTAAACTGCAATGGACCGCTGCTGGGACTTCTCAGGGAGCAATGGAATCGTCTAGTAAGACTACCCAAGGGCCACTTGGACCAGAGAAACGGCCTTCTTGCCTGCTGCTGGAAGCAGGAGGGCTGGCTGAATGGAGAGGCTGCATTGCTGCCCCTGCCCATGCCACGTTTTTTGTGCATCCTGCATGGAGGCAGGAACCCCTTCCTTCCAACAATGAAGCCCAGTCCTAACACGTTGACCGAGTGCTCTAAATGACAACTGTGGGGGCGGACCTTCAAACGGGGAGCCCTGGTTTCTGGGGAGCCCTGGTTTCTGGAAAGTCGCTCCACATACAATGGGGCCAGGCAGAAGCCCACCTGGCTGCCCCTTCTCCTTCCTCCTAACACACAACTTGGAAAAGAAGTGTCTATAGAGGCCTCCCAGCAACTTTTTCTGTCCAAGAAAGTTAGCTCTTGTCTTCCGGTTCCTCAATACTCTGGCCTGACCCAAAGCCCTGGCCAGACCTGTTGACAGAAAGTAAACGTGCTGGGCACCTCAGCTCTCCTTTATTTTCCTCACCGCCTTCCCCGGTGGGTGCCCCCTTCCACTAGGAGACAGGTACAGAGTAATCTTCCCATAGACAATTTACAAGAGGAAGGAGGAGGGGATCAGAAGGCTTGAGCCATTTGTTAATCTGGTTCCATGTGATCGTGGACACGGGGCTCACACGTCCTGTGTCCCAGTTTCCTCATCTGTAAGGTGGATGCACCATGCAGGCATCCCCTCAGCTCCTCTAGGGGAGGACTCTGGTCCTAAACCCGGATGGAGTGGTGCTTCCACCATGGGCTACTAACCACATGGTGAGCAGCTTACCCCACCTGCTCCCAGGAGGAGGCGGCGCTTTCCTGAGAGTCAGTCTCGGGAACCCACGGGGGCAGGTCTACTTTGTCTTTCAGGGTCACAGTGCGTCAGAATTGACTCAGGGGCAGTGAGCTGGGTTGGGGGGGTGGGGGTGGCACCTCTCCACAGCATCACACCAGACCCTTCGTGGACGTTCTCAATGGGTGCGGGGTTTCAGAGGCTCGTGAAAGCGTTAACCTTCTCTCAGATCAAGCCACACCGAACGTAGCCAACTTCTCAGGGAAAGGAGAGAATTCAGACCCTAGACTGAGAAACACGGCTGTGAACCAAGTTCTGCAGACAACCAAAGTTATGCCTGTTGCGACCCTTATTGGGG
>NW_022111357.1:28087018-28088170 GCF_000313985.2 Echinops telfairi | reverse complement strand
GAGGGGGCGAGCGCAGGGAGGAAGTGGGGCCCCTCCCTCGGGCCCGGCCGGCTCCTCGGGGGGAATCCCGTGCGGGAGCCCGAGTCCCAAATGGCAATCCGCTTCAGGGGAGGTGGGAAAACGCAAAGCGAAGGGGGCCTCCCTCCCCCACCGCCATCCGGACCGCTCTCAAGTTCGGGCAGCCGACATCGCATCTCCGTTGCAGCCCGGTCCTCAAAGTACACGAGCCCCCGGGTCCGCTAAATGTAATTAAGCTTCGACACACTTTCCGTGAGCCCCCTCGGGCACCTCCGTGGTGGAGAAGGCGCTCCCTCCTCCCCAGGCCACCCCACCTGCTGCTTTTGTCTCGGCGCCCCCCCTCCCCAACCCACTCAATTAAAGGCAATTTTCCCCGCCCGCGTCGGCCCGAGCCCCACATTTCGCCCTAGCCCCGGGGTTGCGACCACAGGCTCTAATTAGCCGAAGGCTTCAGGAAGGGGGGCTGCCCCGGGCGAGCCAAAGGGGGGGGGGAGATCACAAAATAAAGCCATCCCCAGCCCCCACACACCTGCTCGCGAAGACCCGAAAAATAAACTTTCCCGGCGTCCAGCTCGCTCGCGACACCCCCTCCGCGAACGCGCGGCCCGGCCGCAGCTCCGGGGTCTGGGCTGCAAAGTGGCCCGCTCCGCGGCCAGTCCCCCGCCCCTCCTCGCGTCCCCTCGCTCTCGCCCGTCTGCCCTTTTTTTATATTGATTTTGAACAATGGGATCTCTGTCTGTCTCCGATTAAACCACGTGGATCCGCCTGCCTTCCCCTTTTTATTCATTCAATCCCCCAACCCCCCTTCCTTGGGGATTTTTTTTTTAACCTTTTCTCCTTTAAAAAAACAAACAACTTTCCCAGACCCTTGCAAACTGATCGCTGTCGATTTTCAGCCCGTACCTGGGTTGCGCGATGAGAAACCGGCGAAAAAACGAAGAGCAGCAACTAAAAATAAAACGACCTGGTGCCTTTTCTTTCCTTTTTTTTTTCCGGCCCAGACGAGAGCTCCTGCCCACTCGCCAGATACACTTAAAATGTAAATACGAGCTTCCAGAACAAACGCTACAACACAAAACAGAAACACATGTGCCGTCGGACTGCAAGCGAGCTCGCGGCGGGACGGGCGGCGCG
>NW_022111357.1:28069401-28086918 GCF_000313985.2 Echinops telfairi | reverse complement strand
GCCCGCCGGGCCTGCGCCGGACGCCACGCCGCCAGCCTGCAAGCTCCCGGGGCCGCGGCCGCGCGCTGCCCTGCTCCGGAGCGCGCCTCGGCTTTTCGTGCAACGCGTCACAGGGCTCTTAGGAGCTTAGGATGATGCTAGATTGTTTTTCCCGAGCACGTCTAGACAGGTCACCTGAGGACACTCGCTGGAAAAAAGTTACTTTGTTCACGCACCCGCCACCAAGGGTAGAGCCTAATTGAAAGACTGGAATAAAAGAGGAGTACAATTTGAATGCTTTTCTCCTGCTCCGAAGCAAACTGTTCTTTATGCCTTCGGATGTGTCCCAGTATGTAGCGAGGTGGCGTTATATGGCAGTTGCCTGAAAGGTTTCATGTGTTCCTTAATTAAGTAGTAATTGATTCGAGGACCATGGGTGCACTGGACTGGAGGCTAATTTTGAAGGAGACGTTTTCATTTTTGACAAATATGTTCAAGATGCTGGGTGCTAGGGTTAGAGGGCTGAGAAAACTGGATTTCTAGCCTAGTGGGACATGCTGTCTAAGGGTGATGGAAATTGTATACATCCAATCGATTCCACTCTAGCGGCCCTATAGCGAGGAAATACTGTAAAATGATACCTATGTAGGAACATTATGGCAAGGGAGTTTAGCCTAGTCCAGGGATCAGGAAGGGCCCCGATATGGGAAGTGAAACTGAAAAACTTACAGGATGAATTTTTTTTAAAAAATCAAATGAACAGAATCTTTCAGGAAGGAGTACTACAAAGTCCTGGAGCCTTGAGCAGTGCCTCCTGGGAGGGGAGATGTCCCGTGGGGCTAGGGCTGAAAGAGCTCTGTGTCTAGGGTCAGAAGTAGGCAGGGGCTAGCTAGCTCACTGAGGAGTTCCTCACCCACAGGCACCTTAGGGGGCAAAGCTTGATGCCCCACTGGCCCTCAGACACACGTGGGTCACCACGAATCAGAATGGACTCACCGGTCATTGCTAAGCTCATCGAGGGCTAGTATTGTAAAAATTACAAAGAAAGAAAAACTCTTTGATGGTTACCGGGGATGCAGGGGAGGGAAGTCACTGGCTAGAAGACAGACAGGTGTTCACTTGGAAAGGCAGTGGAGGGGGGAAGACACGGAGAAGAATAAGAGTCAAAGGCCGTAGAGGCAAATACTTTTATATATAAAGCCTGAGTCAACAGTGACCTATGAGTACATGTGTGGTTAGACATGCATACTGAACGGGTGTCAGAGTGAGGCTGAGCATGTACCCGCAAATATGTATATGTTATCGGAGGATATGTATACATGAGGATTTACCATTACTGCAAATATATCCATGAATGTGCTGTCAGACATACCAGGGCAAAGTTACACAAATTTCTTGGACATAACCAAACGCCTTGCTAGACCTAGGGGCTCAGGGCCATGATCTCAGGAGACACTGATAAGTCAGTCCACAAAGCCAAAGTTCTGTATCCTATTTTGCTATTGACTGGGGTCTGAAAGGCTTAGGAGTGGATGTCTAAGGTGCAACTATTAATCTCTCCCCATCCAGAGGAAAGAAGTGATAAAAATTGGGAGACACAGGGAGACATTTAATACAATTGTCTATTGGACCATTGGAACCTCTACCTATCTCCACCACTCTAAGACCAGAAGAACTGGATGGTGCCCAGCTACCACTACCAACCCGTTCTGAAAATGATCACATTAGAAGGTCCCGACCAGAGTGGGAGAACCGTGTGGAACACAACTCACTATCCTACAAAAGATCCAGCCGACTGGTCGGATAGAGATTGCAGGAACCCCTGAGGCGATGGTCCTTAGTCAGCCTTCAGGACTGGAAAATGATCTCACCCCTGCAGCTCATGTGCATCCAAACAACGGACAGGTCTACAGGGGAAGAGTTACAGGAGGGAGGGTTGCAAGCCTTAGACCCATCAGCCATTGGATCTCAAAAATGGCAACGTTTTGAAGGATTAGGAAAGAGGAAAGGCAACAACACAAGGAAGAAGTAGGATGAGTGACGTTACCCTGTGGGGATTACAAACAATGACGTAAAACAAAACATGTATAACTTGCTAAATGGAAAACTGGTCTGGTCTGTAAGCCTTTACCAATCCACAATAAAACGTTTCTGTTTTAAAACGGCTGGTTTCAGTTATATGATCTTGTTGGCTTTTTCTGGGAGGGGGTTAAAAACAGACTTTTTTTTTTTTTTTTAACTTGTAAGACTTGTCCCTTACACAACGCCTGGGCTGCGACAGGCTGCTTTCACTATGACTGGGTGTCCTGCTAAAGATTTCCATCTGCTTCCCTTTTTCTGAGGCGTACTGCACCAGGAGCTTCCTTTTAGAAAACACTTCTGGGAAACGGAAGGGAATGCTAGGATTTTCTGCAACGATCCTTCCTTCCCTATAGCGATCCGTCCTTCCCGATAGCTGGTCCATTAGCTCAAGAACCAAAAGGCATCAGCCAACATGTAAGGGGTGTCAGAAACCAGAATGCCCATCCAGGGAACCAAGAACACAAGGTGGAAAAAAAAATCTTGGAAAAGAGGCGAAACCCAAACTGGTCAATTTCCAAGATTTTCGGAAGGTCAAGACAAGGAACAGAAGCATCCTTTGAAAGTGCCTTTCTAATAGCCCTGCATTAAAATTGTTTAAAAGGGAGATTAAGCCTTCGTGCTTTGATATAAAGCTTAAGTAGCGTCAACCAGGAAAGAATTCTACCGAAATATGCATCGAGTCCTCCCCCCAGGAAGCGGCATGCTGATACTTGTCAGGTCTCTGTGGTTGGCTGGGTGTTTATCCTCTAAATCATCCTGTGTGGCCAATTAGGTACAGCGCTGACAACTCAGTACCTTTTGTCTTCAGCCGGCGAGCCCCTCCTCCCCCTCCACCCCACCCCCTGCCCCGCTCCACCCCCCAACCCTCCTTCCCCATTATCATGCTTTTTGCCGGCGTGAACGACGCCGGTCTCTGAACACTGATGCAATGAGACGCTAATATCAAGTTGCATCATATGACCCTAGGTGTGGTGCTTCGCGTCGGAAACTGGTTTTTCTGGAGGCCGGGCTGCCGGAGGAAGGCACCTTGCGTCTAAAATCGGAGAACTGGCTCTGCTTGTTCGAGGACCGCAGGTTTACAACCACATGCCGCCCTCCTTTCCACACGGCCACTCTGCGAGGGAAGACCCGTGTGACGTTCCCGGCTGCCCTGGGTGTGCTGCAGACATCCGTCAGCTAGGTGTGTCACACGGCCGCTTATGTAACAAATGCAAAAGCGAGATGCACCTTCCCAGGCAAGCTGGAAGCGGCACTTCCGCCCCCAGGATCTGCTGTGAATCTGATCTCCCTCCCAGTGAGCAGCTTCTTTGGGGGCAGTGTGTGTGGTTTGGTGCAAAACCCAGAGAGGGGAAAAGGAAAGAAGGTGGGGGTGGAGACTCCCGCTATTTAACCAGGTGTGTAAGGGATCCCTGGGGGTTGCAAATGGATCAGCCCTTGATTTAAGAGAAAAATCGGTGGTTTGAACCCACCCGAGGCTCCATGGAAGAAAGGACTGGTGAGCTGCTTCTCGGTGGAGTTAGAATCCGCTCAGCAACGGCTTCGGTTTGGGTTCGAGGAGCCTGGCGCTCGGCTGAGCTCCACACGCGGCTCGCAGCTGCCAACCAGCCTTCTCAGGACTCACTGTGGGGCTTTTGGGCCTCTTCTGGGCTTCAGGAGGGGGCAGCCACCAAGTCAGCAGTTCAAAACCACCAGCCACTCTGCAGTTGGTTCCACCCTGCCCCCCAGGGTCACTCTGAGTCAGACAGGACCCAGTGGTAGGGAACTTGGTTGGGTTGGCCCTTTACAAGGGCCTGTGGTGGTACACTGGTTACAGTGCTCTGCTGCTGACCCAGCAAACCTAAAGGCCAGGGACTCAAAACGAACAGCTGCTGCAAGGGAGGAGGCTGCGGCCGGCCGTCTACGTTTTCTGTAAACATTGCAGCCCTGGAAACCCACATCCTACCTGGTCGCTATGAATCTGAGTCGACTCCGCGGAAATAAGTTTCTCTTCCTTTTTTTCCCCTTCTTGTTTTGTTTTGGGGAGGAAGGGGTTTCTTTCATCAACCTACTTCGAATTAGATGGGGAAAGGCGATTTAGGGTTCGCCCAGGAGCGTCATTCCATTCAACCTGGCCACAGAAAGTTAGAAGATGGCATTATTTCCAGGCTCACGGTACATCAGAAATGAAGCCACGGGTCATGGGCATGAAGGAAGTGGGTCCTGGGGGGCTGCAGGGCTGATCACTGGACTGCAATGGAATGATTCACCTTAGACCTACCCCCCCCCCACTGCCCAACATGCCAGCCACCAGCCCAGGGTGGGCGGGCATTGAGTACTTATAACTAATCTGCGTTGAGTGTAAATCACGTCTTGGATTTCAAAGACACAGCACCATTTTTTTAAAAGTATAGACTGTCTTATTAACCCTTCTATTGTGTTGGTTGCATGTGAAAATGATCGTGTGTGGGCGCCATCGGCTTAGTGGAATATTAAGTCAATTCTCCTGTGACTTTTCACTCTCTTCACGTGGCGGCCAGTCCACAATTCAGAGTGACACATTGAGAACTCAGTACCGCACATTTAAAATGACATCTTTGGAAAACGTGGGGCCCAGATTTTATTTCTAATCAGTCTAGCTGGGGAATGGTCATTCACTCTGAGTCCAACACTTTCTGCTCCGAGGCTCACCTTTCCCCAGATCCACACAACAGCGGCCTGGTGGTGGTGGGGGGCGGTGGGCAATCCTCCCCCTCCCGAGCTTTTCATCATTACAGATTCTAAAATCATGTACTTGGCTCTGGGATAGGTCCCTGGTAAAGTATTTGGGGAGAGAGAGATGCTTTCTGGAAGTTAAAGATCTTAGAACCCTATTCTTGCCACGAAGTCATAAAACTGTAGAGTTGCAAGGGTCTTTCAATATTACAGTTTGGGGCCTTTAGGTCCCCAGCCTGTGCTGCCTCCTGGGCTTGGCTTGTAGCTGATTCATCTATGTTTTCTCAGCAAGTACCCAGAGCCGCTTGGCGTGCAGTAAGCTATCTGTATCTGCCTGTTGGTCTAAATCGTTTCCAGATGAAGAAATGCAGTCCAGACGGCTCTGTGCCCCCCTGAGGCCACACAGCTGGTTGGCAGTAGAGCTGGGAAGAGCACAGGTCCCTGGGACCAGGATAGGAACCACCACCCCACCCCCACCCCGCCCCCGCCAACTTGTGGTCTCTGGACCAACCAGCTACATCCCCATCAGTTGGAGGCTGGTTAGATATAAGACTCCCAAGCCCAACTCCACAACTGTGGAGCCAGAAAGGTCACTAGAACAGGACCCTTCAGTGACATGCCTGTCACCCGGTGGAGGGACCTACAAAACCGAGATGCTGTAGCAGGCTCACATGTGAACTTAGCAAATATTCAGAAACCGACGATGATCAGTGGCTGTGTGGGTGGGGAGGGCAAGGGAGTTGATGCTTAGGGAACATAGCGCTTATTATGTTAATGGTGGTTGACAGCTTTGCAAAGGGGCAGCAACAAGGGTTACACAACCAGAAGAATAACCGTGACATTGCATGGCGGTTGTGAACTTGGTGAAGGGTCTGTTGTGTGTATTGAATGCTAGAGCATGAGTAAACAAACGTAAAGGACCCCAGCTGGTTTTTATGCATCTTAAAGATTGAGGGGCCCTTAGGAACCCACAGGGGCTGTCCTATAGGGTCACTCGATGGCAGGGAGTTTGGGTCTGAGTTTTGAACACTGAGAAGCAGGCACCGGGTAACTTTCTCACACTGCCCAGGTCCCGGGGAAGCTGTCAGTGGTCTGGTTCTAGGAGAGGAGTGGAGGATGCCAATACATCCTAGTCTCTCCCGGTCTGCGACGGAAGGAAATGCAGCCACATTTGGACTGAACCTCTCCTCTGCCCACAGGGGGCGGTGGTGGTTCCAGGGCAGGATCCTCTCCTGCTCCACAGGAGACGTGGGTTCCACTCCCAGCCAAGGGAGCTGAAGCGCGACCACCCCCAGCACCACCACCACCACCGTGTGCCAGCAAGGCCGGGGGCCTGCTGTGCTGCCCAGCAGGGTTCTTCATGGAGCTTCTAGAGCAGCGATTCTCAACCAGGCAGTCAAGACCCCCTTGAGGGTCAAACGACCATTTCCCAGGGGTCACCTAAGGCCACCGGAAAACACATCTTTCTGATGGTCTTAGGAAGGGAGACAGTGCTGTCCATCTCCAGGCGGGTCCGCCCACAGGCAGATACGCCCACACACGAGTAACCTGCGTGAAGACTGTTACCCTTGCTACACCATGCTTCAAGACACAATTTCATTTCTTTGTCATTAGAAATAACTATTTCACAATCTATAATGATATTGTTTCTGTGATTCATCACTGTGCTTTAATGACGTTCAATTTGTAATCATGAAAATACATCCTGCCTATCAGATATTTACGTGACAATTCATAACAGTAGCAAAATGACAGTGATGACGTAGCAATGAAAATAATTTTATGGTTGGGGGTCACCACCGCTTGAAGGACTATATGACAGGGTCGCCGCGGCATGAGGAAGGTCGGGAACCACTGTTTTTGAGGGAGATGGAAGAGAGGCCTGGCCATCTACTTAGGACAGACAGCCAATAAAGACCCTCTGGATCAGAGTGGGGCGATCCGCAGTGACCACTGGCACCGCAGGCTCAGGGCCAGGCAGTGCATGAGGTCACCCCTCGAGTCGGGGAACAGCTCGGGGGCAGCCCCCACTGTCCAGTGTGTCACAATTCTGCCCCCCGCTGGCCCTGTATTTCTCCCTAGTACTGGAGGGGCCCAACGAGACAGGAAATGAAAACGGACACAGCTTGGGGGTTCAATCCAGCTTTTCAAACCCAGGAAAATGAGGGGGAACTCCATGTTCTCAGTGTCGGGGTGGTTTCTTGCATCTCTCTAGCCCCTCCTGATTCTGAACATGAGCTCACATTCGTGTTGTGCTGCTGGCCCGGGCTAGCACCCATGACTTGGTTGCTAATCAATAGCTCTGCTGCCGTTTTCTCAGATGATCCCTCACTCACGCTGTCGATAAAAGCCATCTTCGGCCGAGATCCCAACTCCCCCGGGGGTCGGCAGTGTGCACTCATGGTTTTGAGATGTCAGAGAGGGAGGGGAAAACGAATCACAGGTGGCGATCAGGGAAAGGAGCCGGGCCACTAGGAGCCTTTCCAGGGAGGTCAAGAAGCACAAGGGTTTGAAGGGATAAGCGTCAAGGCCAAGGCTGGAGAGTTGCTGCATCATTTGCCTGGAAGGTGAGTAACAGGCAAGAAGGAGTGCAGCCTGCTTGATGGGGCAGGTGACCCTGAAGACGTTGTCTTCCAGACGTATCAGGTATAACCCTTGGGAAAAGGAAGAAATCAGGCCCACTGTGCCAAATCCCCGGACGGTCCCATCCTCGCCTTCACTCGGCAGACCTGAATCAGGGAGAAGAAGCGTCGAAGCGCACTGTGTGTGACAGAGGAGACGGCTGTGATCTTGGCTGTTACCTTGTTAGCGGCAGATGGCCAGGGCTGTGTTTCATGGTACTGCTGGGTGGGTTTGAACCACCAGCCTTTAGGTGACCAGTTAGAGCTGCACCATTTACACCCTCTCCCTCTCCCCCCCGGCTCCGGGACCAAGATGAAGGAAAGAAGTGCTTGCAATGAACCAAGAAGTCCCAGCTTGCACCGTCATTGACACTGATTGTGCGCCAAGCACCAGCCCATGGGCCTACATGGGAAAAAATAAATTAAAAAGTTGATGTGGGAATGGGGTGGGGATGGGGCCGCCCCAGGGAGGACTTTAGAACGGATTGTGATAATGTATATACAACTCTTTAAAAAGGGGATTTAAGGTGGGGTAGAAAGCGGGAACCGATCATAAGGATCTACATCTAACCCCCTCCCTGGGGGATGGACAACAGAAAAGTGGGTGAAGGGAGACGTCGGACAGGGCAAGATATGACAAAATAATGATTTATAAATTATCAAGGGCTCATGAGGAAGGGGGAAGCAGGGAGGGAGGGGAAAAATGAGGACCTAATGCCAGGGGCTTAAGTGGAGAGGAAATGTTTTGAGAATGATGAGGGCAATGAATGTACAAATGTGCTTTACACAATTGATGTATGTATGGATTGTGATGCGTTTTTTGTGCGCCTCTAATAAAACGATTAAAAAAAAAGAGTTGTACAAGCCCCCAATAAAATGATTTTTTTAAAGAGACTTAACAATGGAAGCGTATGATATGTGAATATTATATCAAGAAAACTACTTACAAAAAGAAGAAATTGAACTTGCCCTATTGTTACCATGGGTGAACGAGGAAGAGTTTTTGCTTCGGGGCATTGAGTTCATTGTAGTGGTGGTGGAACAATTGAGAGAGGGATATCGACAATGGTTGTACAACACGCAGAGTATAATCAATGGCACTGAATCAGACACGTAGAAGTTGTTGAATGGGAGAATGTTTCATTGTGTAGATTTTTGCCAAAATTAAAAAAAATAATTACACAAATAAGATGAGTGCAAGGAGGGAAGAAAACATTCTAATCTAGATTGTCGTCATGATTGTACAACCCTTCTTGATAAGATAGGGCTCCTGAATTGTGTGCTGTGTGGGTGAAATTTCAAGGCAACAATCGGAAGCTCTGATTTCAGAACGCATCCTTGAGTGGCCACACCTCGCTGCCCCTCCCCCCTGAGAACAGGCCTCTTCTCAGAACGTGCATCACTGATGATGTCCGGCTTGGGCGTGGCCACTCTCTCGGAGGTCAGGTATCCTCACAGCCAGGTCAAGGGCATGGGCCTGTGCTCCTTGGGTGTGCCCCTTGGGATACACAGTAGAGGTGCTGGGTGGATACATTCTGTGTCATGCCCTGTAGGCAGCATGGTGGCTGTGCCATGGGTGTGGGCCATGGACGCATTTCATGGGTGTTTTCCATGGTTGGGCTCTGAGGACATGTTCTGGGGATGTGAGCCATGGACACAGTGTGCTGTGGATGTGTCCTGCAGACATTCATCATTGACATGCTCCCTGAACGTGCCGTGTGGACACCACGTACTAGGTCATGGGCCACAAATGTGTGCTGTTAGGTGTGTGGTGCCGACAGCAGTGTGGGTGTGCTCCAAGGAAGTGCTGCTCTGAGAGCAGGCTCCATGTGCATGGGGTCTGTGGACATGCATTACAGACACCACTGTGATGTCCTCCCCGGAGGTGAACCATGGACGTATCCCATGGACAGTTCCGTGGCTGTGCTCTGTGAAGGTGGTCCACGACGGACACCATGGCCATGCCTTAGGGAATGCTCTGTGGACATGCTCTGCACTTGCACTCTGGGCATGCACTGTGAACACCCCCATAGTGTGGCCCTTGGGCAGTCTCTGTGGATGTGCCCGGGACATGCATCTGGAGGTGGTTTTGGCTGGTACACAGATGAACATTTTTCACATTCCAGTTGCTCTCTATATGAGAAATGTGTGTGTGTGTGTGTGTGTGTGTGTGTGTGTAACTAGCCATCAAATCCATGCTTTCGGTAACAATGCAGTTTCCTTTTAAAACAAGTCATTGACGTTTAAGCCCCATGTCGATTGAAAGGAGTCCAGTACCAGCTCAGGTGGCATGTCGAGCTTGGGAACAAAGACGAGGGAGGCGACGCCCGGGCAGCCTTGGATGGAGAAGCTGGGATTTGATTCAACGCCCTCTGACATCTCCCCCAGTTCCCGGCTGTCCACTTTGGAGGGGCCACAGCCTTGCATTGTCTAGAAAGATGTAGAAAGATCCACCACGAAGGGAAGTCAGGGAGGTCAACATGCACACTGACTCACGCAGCTCTGGACCCAGTCTGTGGGAAGTGGGGGGTGTGACCCGCATTGCCCAACACCCAGGGATCATGGGGCTTAAAGAGCTGGCCGAGACACCAAAGGAGGATGGGGCTCTCTGGAGGAAACCTGTCGTGCCATCTCTGTTGTCTTCCCATGCCCTGGAAAGCATCGCTCTCTTGCTGGAATCCCGGCTCCTCTTCTGAGCTAGCTCCAGGTCCAGCTGGGCCGGTGGCTCCGTCTACACTCCTCGGCCAGGGGCCACTGAGACAGGCACACCACTCCTTATGTTTTCTCTTCTGGGCAGTTTAAATTACTATTGATATGCCCACCCTTTCCCGGAGACACGCCTTTATTACCAAACCTCATTCAACTGCTGGGGACTTGGGTTGGCTCTTCTGCCTTGCCTCAGAGGGAGGGAAGGGAGGAGGGAGGCAAGTTCTCCTCCCTTACCACCACTGCCCAACGCCCTGCATCCCAAACAGGTCTGACCAGGTGACTCATGGGGCAGGGTGAGCCCACTAACCTTCTGGGAGGCTGAAGAGGGGGAGCTGGCTGAGAGGAAGTGTGGTAGGGAGGCTAGCACATACTCTTGTTGAGTGTCTGGATTCCAGTCCTAGTTTTGCTGCTTGCTGTGTGATCTCAGGCAAGTGGAATTACCTCTCTGTGCCTCGCACCCCCCCACCCCCACCTCCACGGTCCCCTACTCCCGACCTGTACTTGGGAAGGATGGCACTAGAATCCACAGGTAACTCCATTCTGAGGCCTAAGTGAGCTGGTCTTAGAATGGGGCCTTGTATCTTAGCAAGTGTGGTTGGGTTGCTGGTATCAGAGTTCTTAGAGAGCAGCCCCGGGGGCCACAGACCTAAGGCAGAATGTCGCCTCTAACTACCTGTGGACCCCTGGCCACTTGCTGCAGCTCTCTGGACCTCTGCCCCCTCACCCCTCTGAGCAGGGCAATTAGGGTGCTTACTTCCCGGGATCCCTATGAGGTGGCAAGGCGTGGACCCGGCGCCTGGCACAGAAAGGCCCTCGGGAAAGAGGAGTTCACGCCCATGCTGGGCACGTGGCTGTGGGATCCAAGTGCCACACAGTGAGTGCAGGACCCTCAGGAGTTCCTGTCTCCCACCACAGAGCTGGGGAGGGGCGACAGAGCAACAGCATGGCAGACAAGGGCCAGTGTTAGGAGCCAGCAGCACTTGAAGCACCCAGGCCAAGGGTACTGAATGACCCTGGGTGAGTACCCGCCTCCCCTTCCGCTGCCACACACTCCCAGCTACGCCCAAGGCACAAAGCAGAGCAGGGTTTCATTAGTGGGCTTTCCCAGAGGGCCCTGGCTCCTCCCCACCTCCCTCACCCTCCCCTCCCACACCATCCAAGCACCTTCCTTTTTAGCATAATCATCCTCATCAACAACAACTTATGTTGCCTCTTTTTTTGTTTAATCGTTTTATTGGGGGCTTGCACAACTCTTATCACAATACATCCATCCGTCTATTGTGTCAAGCACATTTGTACATATGGTATCATCATCATTCTCAAAACATTTGCTTTCTACTTGAGCCCTTGGTATCAGCTCCTCATTTTCCCCCTCCCTCTCTCATGAACACTTGATAATTTAAAAAAATATTATTATTTTGTCGTATCTTACACCATCCGTCTCCCTTTACCCACTTCTCCGCTGTCCGTCCCCCAGGGAGGAGGTTACATGTAGTGGCCTCTTTACCACCTGCTGAGCCCTTTATGAAATGATCTCTACTGTGGATCAAACTGTGTCCCCTCAAAATATGTGACCACTTGGCTAGGTCATGGTGCTCAGTGTTATGTGATTCCCCTTCATTTTGTCATTTGATGCAATTATCCTACGTGTTGTAACAGCCCACCTTCGTAAGATGTTAACGAGGCAGGATTAGCGGCAATTGTGTTAATGAGGCCGGATACAATCTACAGGATTAGATTGCATATGGAGTTGACCTCATTTGAGATATAAAAGAGACTGAACATGATATCTGTGAACAGAAGACCACCAAGAAAGAGAAGTCAGAAACAGAGGGGTGTGTTCTCTGGATCCAGGGTCCCTGTGCTAAGAATCTCCTAGACCAGGGCCAGATGCCAAGATATGCAGAGAGCTTTGAGGAATGCTGAGCCCACAGATGTTGAGAGGAGACAGGACTTCCTTTCAGAGCCAACTCGGAAAGAAAGTTTTCTCTACAGCTGGTGCTCTGAGCTTGGACTTCCATCCTCCTGGAGTGTAAGCGGATACATGTTGGTTTGGTTAAGCCACCTGCTCTTGGTATTTCTGTTAGAGCCGCACTAGGAAACAGACCAGCTCTATAAGCCCTCACAGACCTCTGGGGTAGCAATATGACCCAGCAGCACAGCGAGGTGAAGCAACCTACTGAAGGTCACACAGCAAGTAATCAGCTGTGGAGCTGGGATCTGAGTGACCTGGAGCCTGAGTTTCCTGCTTGGGCTTTTGTCTTTCTGAACTTTTTAGTTTGAATTCATGATAGATCCACTGGAAGTTGCAAAGTCAGTACAGAGTGGTTCCTGCACCCTTCTTCCTGCTTCCCCCAAACGGGTGCAGCTCACGAACTGGCACGGGCATTCTGTGAGGGTGCTGGTCTCAGCTACTTTATCAGGTGTAGCAATTCAGGTACAGCACTTCTGACACCAGAGAGAGCTCTCTCCTGCTCCCCCTTACAACCACAGCACTTCACCCCACCACCTACATGCAGGGACTGACCTGGTCTCCACCTCCTCAAGCGTGTCCATGGAAACTGTGGTGTAAGTCACCCTGCACAGTGTGCCATTTTGAGATTGACTTTTTTCACACGCAGCCGTAAGTCATGCCCTTGAAATGCAGCCTGACTGTGGTGGTGTATCAAGAACCTGTCCATTTTTACAGCTAGGTCGTACTCCGCAGAAGGAGCCTTGGTTTGACAATGGCTAAGTGCTAGGACGCTGACCGAACGCTTGGCAGCTGAAACCCACCCAGCTACTCTGATGGAGAAAGGCCTGTCAACCTGCTCTCATGGAGATGGCAGCTGAGAAAACCCCATGGAGGGCAGTTCCACTCTGTCACACGGGGCTGCTACGAGCAGGGCCCCACCTGGTGGACGCACCGGTGACGACCGGGCTTCACCGTGCAGGTGGACCACGGCCTGTTCAACCAGGCTCCGTTTTGGTTGCTCTCTCGTTTGCTGTATTATTTAGTTCTGCGCTCTAGTGTGTGGCTGCCCTAAGTCAAGATGCTACAAACATTTGTGTACAGAACTATAACCCATGTGCAAGGGCGCAACAGTTCATAAGTGACATGGCATATGGTGTGGGGCCCATCCGCTGCTGAAGCCCTCTTTACAGTGCTCAAACGCCAGCAGGCTACGCTGAGGACTGAGGCGTGCCTGACTCAAGCCACATGGAGCTTTTAGAAGCCTCGTGTGCATTGACTCGGGAAGACCAAGGAAGCGTTGATGCGTTTGAGTGATGGTGTTGATAAAGAGTATTCAATCTACCACCGACTACCAGAAGAATGAACAATAAGTCTTGGAAGAAGTCCAGTCAAAATGCTCCTTAGAAGCAAGGATGGAAAGATTTTGCCTTACATAGTGTAGTGTAGGGAAACTTCTTAATCTGGCTCTCCTATCCATATCTCTTTGACTCTCGCCAAATAATTGAGTGGGGCTATGCAAACAGGGCCTCTCTAACACTAATACAGGGGAATGGCTCCGTTTTTCCCGTCTCTCCCTTGGCTATAAGGATGAGGCCTCTGGGCAGGGACAGAGTGAAAGATCAAGGCCATCAGAAGCAGAGCACGTTCAAGGTCTCTATCTGAAATGGTAGATGCCGAGACCAGAGGCACCAGAGGCTGAGGCAAGGAGACCATGAGACAGAACAGAGGAGCGATGTGGAGACTATGAGACAAAGAGGCTGAACATCGGCAGGCTTTCTGACTCACAGAGGCAGAGCCCAAGGGACCACGAGGCTGTGAGGCTGGGGACCAGAGAGAGCCTTGGCCACGGTCAAGGAGGGGTGTTGCTGCGGACCAGTGACTGCATCCTTACCGTTTACTGATTCTGACTTGCGGTAGCCTGTTAACTTCCTTAACAAACCCTCATGAGTGTGGGGAAAACATTTTGTACATGTTTTCTGTGCAGACACTCACTTTGCTTTTCTGAGATAGACGCCTGCCAGTGGGAGAGCTGGGTTGCATAGTAAGGGTATGTTTAGCTTTTAAAAGAAACCGCTCGACCGCTTTCCAGGGTGGCTATGGCATTTTTAGTTCTCTCCAGCAATTCAGGAGAGAATTTCTCCCCAGCTTCATCATCGAGTATTGTCACTATCTTTTCTTTGATTTTAACTAAAGCCGATCCCATGGGTATATAACGATGTCTTGACTTACATTTCACTAATGGCTCATGGGGCCCTGTGACATAGTCAGTTTTATCTTGGGCTGCTAAATTCAAGGTCACCGGTTCGAAACCACCAGCTGCTCCACAGGAGAAAGACAAGGCTTTCTACTCATGTAAGGATTTACAGCCTTGGAAACCCAAAGGGGCTGTTCCACTCTCCTATAGGACTGTGTGTTAGGCTTAGTTGACTAGAGACGCAAAACCAGTGACACTCATCTACGTATAATAAAGAGCTTTATATAAAGAAGTAATTATATATCAAGAAAGCATCCCAGCTCAGTCCACTCAAGTTCCTCAGTCCGATACTAGTCCATGAGTCCTTCTTCAGATGCACACAGCCACATGCAATGGTGCAGAATGCAGGAGATCACAGGCTGGCCGGTGCCCAGCCATCTGGATCCGATGGCGGTGGACACATGGCAGGGCACCGGCAGTCTCAGGGTGGCCACCAGAGTCCCAGTAGGCAGGAAGGTAGAGGGGGAAGGAGGTTCCCAGGGTGCTCCTTATGCGAAAGCCACACCCCAGGGAAGCACCGTCAAGCTGTGACCTGATGGACAGGTTGGGTCCCGCCCTGCATCTTCACACATCTTCAAGTTGACATAAAGTGTCGGGATGGCGGTGAGTGGCGGTGAGAATGGCGCATCACGGCAGATGGCTTTTCTCTTTCTTTACTTTTGGGGGGTAGATGTCTCTTCCTGTGCCCCTTTGCCCCCACTCTTCTGTGCACGGTCCCCAGAGCTCTTGCTCATTAAGGTTTGCTTTCCTTTGTGTTGTCTGGGAACCGTAGCTCTCCCATATTTGTTTCCCAAAGTTTTGTCAATTCCTGTTTTACATTTAAGTCCGTGACTCATTTTTGAGTTGATTTCGGCATACGGCATGAGATTTGGGTCAAGTTTACTTTTTCGGGTCTCAGGCTGTCCGATAGCTTCAGCAGCGTTCGTAGAAAAGACCGTCCTTGCCCCATGGACCTGGGCTTTTTTCCTTTCTTTCTTTTGAAGGGTTAGATAGTAATTTTTAGAGTCCTATGAAGGGGGGTGTGTGCGGATTGAGCAGGTCTCTTTCCCTGCCATTGAGCCGTCTGACTCCAAGTGAGCCGATGGGACAGGGTAGAGCTGTCCTTGCGCATTTCTGAGACTGTAACTCTTGATGGGAGTAGAAAGCCCCATCTTTTTTCAGAGGAGCGGCTGGTGGTTTCGAACCGCTGACCTTGTGGTTAGAAGCCCAATGCTTAATAACTGACGACCAGAAAATTCCACATCCTTCCTCGGCCCTGCCTGCAGGTCGCTGCTGTGGGCCTTGGGTTGATGTCCACTCCCAGCTGCCCCTGGGGCTTCTCAGGCTGTGATCGGGCGGGTCTTTCTCAATGGTTACTGCAGGGCTTTGTGGGCACGAGAGCCTGGCCTTCCAACCGCAGCCCTCTGCCGCCTCTGCCTTAAGTATTTGTGTTCCCCGTAAGGTCCCATGTGGAGAGGAAGTTCTGCTAAGACGGTTTGAAAACTGTTGAATGAGCAGCTGTGGGCTTTCCTGTGACTCTCAGGTCGTGTCCTGAGGGCCTGGGGGATGCCCGGGGGTTTGGGGCTGGCTGGTCCTTGGGAGTATGAGGCCCAAAAGCAGCGGTTCTCAACCTGTGGGTCGAGACCCCTTTGGGGGTCGAACGACCCTTTCACAGCAATTGCCCGTAACAGTAGCAAAATGACAGTGATGAAGTAGTAACGACAATAATTTTATGGTTGGGGGTCACCACCACCCGAGGGTGGCGGCATGAGGAAGGTCGAGAACCACTGCCAAAAAGACAAAGGAAACGTCACTGCCAGAGCGGAGACGGACTCATAGCAACCCTATAGGACAGCAGTGACCTGCCCCGTGGGTTTCCCGTACCTGTAACTCTTTATGGAAGTAGGAAGCCTTGCTTTCTCCTACACAGCGACTGGTGGTTTTGAACAGCTGACTTGGCAGTTGGCAGCCCAACAGGTAACCACTACACCGCCAGAGGTAGAAAGGGCCCCTCAAAAGGGATTCACGTGCTCCAGCCTCAGCCTGAACCAGGCCTTGCCTGGGCCCTACTTTACTCTCCTCGGGGGTCTCCTCCCAGGTGGGCCTCTCTGCACTGGGAGCAGGGTCCCCTGTGGGCAGGAGGCTAGGACTGAGGTGCCTGGGGTGTGTGCCCGCCCCGCTGGGAGGCAGGTGGCCCCCCTGTGAGGAGTAATTAGAAGAGGGGGCTGGAGATCAAGGAGAAGAGGGAGGGCAGAAAGCAGAGAAGCCCTGGGGTACTTGGGAGTGAGCTTTTAAAGAGCGAATTTAAACGGTGCCTCCGCCCACAGGCTGGCGGGCTCTTTGATGCCAAGGGAGAATCTCAGCCTCTGGGGCCTCGGTGGAGGCTGGGAAGTTGCCGAGGGATAAAATGGCCCTGAACCCACCCTGCAGAAATCCTCCTGCGAATGCACCTGGGATTCACTTTGCCTCATGTCGGAAGCGGCTCTGCATTTCATCCTTAATGACTCGCTTCTCCCCTCTGTCCGCCTGCCAACTGCCGGTCCCAAGGGTCACTTTCCAAAATGCCTCTTTGCAGGTGGGAAAAGGCAACTGCAAAGAAGACACGTGGACGGTCCCTGCTCACATCTGTGCGATGCTTCAGGTGGACAGAGCACGTTGGTCCTGCCAGCCAGGCTTCACCAGAGCTGGCTTGGACATGGGTCCCAGCCGAGCAGGTCTGTTTTACGGGGACAGGACACAGGCCCTGGGTGGTGTGCAGTCAACTACTAACCCTACAGGTTGGCAGTTCAAACCCACCCGGGAGCACCGAGGAAGAAAGGTCTGACAGTCAAGGGAACCCTGTGACTGACGGGGCCATGGTGACCGAGTCGAAGCAGCCCTGACGACAGCAGGTGTTTTTAAAGCAAGGGGACTGAGGCTCGGCAGGTCGAGTGGCTTGCCTTTCGGCAGGGTTCCATGTCTTTCCCGCAGACTCAGAGCACAGGGACCGCAGTCGTTGCTCAGAAGAGACTTAGCGGGCCGTGGTGCCAAGACGAGAACTCCAGAGCAACAAGGAGGACCGTCCTGGCAGCTGTTTCTGAAGCAACACCCTGCAGGGAACATCTCATGAAGGATGGGTTTGGAAGAAGATTATCCAAAGAGGCCACGTCCGATTCAACCCCACCAGCTGCTTTTGTGCCATCAGTGGGTTCAGCATGCACTGGGCTGCTAACCTCAAGGTCAGCAGTTCAAAACCACCAACTGCTCCT
>NW_022111357.1:28061572-28069217 GCF_000313985.2 Echinops telfairi | reverse complement strand
CCCCCCGTTTCATTGCTGTGTTTATTTTAGAATCTGCCCGTGAAACAATAGAGCGTTTGTGACGTTCTGTTTGCTTTCTTGCTGTTGAGAGCCGAGTTGATCCAGGTCCTTCTCCCTCAGAGTGGGAGTCGCTAGGGGGGTTAGAGCCACCAACCTTCCAGGTAGCAGCCCCGCCCTGACCCTTGTGCTCCCAGCACCCCTCTTACCTTGGCTATTTTATTGCTGAGGAAGTTGACGCTCAGGGGGGTGAGCTCAGATGTGGAAGCCGCACAGCAGTTCAGCTGGCACGATTCCAGAGTGTGTGCCCTTTCCCCGTCCAGGTTTCCCGGGGACCTGGAGTTCTTCAGGTGCCATGCACCCCCCGGGAGTGCTCCCATGCCTGGACCCTGGGTTCCTGGTATTGCCACCTTCTCGGCATCTGGCTGCCTTCCTTCTGTCTCCTTCAGCCCAGGATGCTCCCAGTGGTACCCGGGGTTACCTAGGCCGTGGCATCAGAGGGGGAGGGGTCTTTGGGGAGCCACCAAGTTCAAAGCTGCTTTGCCTGGCATGACCCTCAGTGGGGAGGGCCCAAGCTCTCTGCCTGCCAGGGCCCAAGGAGGATCCCCAAACCGACTGCCATCCAGTCAATTCGGACTCCTGGGGACTTTATGGGACAGGGTAGAGCTGCCCCTGTGGATGTCAGAGACTGCAACTGTTTACAGGCATAGAGAACCTTGCCTGTCTCCCACAGAGCAGCCAGGGATTCAAACTGCTGACCTTGGGGTTAGCAGCCCGACGCTTCACCCATTACACAACCAGGGCTTCTCCATGGAAGCTGCTTTCAGGCAGCACCCTGAGGAGAGCCAGGACTTCGCAGGGCTCCCCCAGGTGGCTTGTGAAAGAAATATTCCAAGGGGTGGGATCACCAGGAGGTGGGGACACCGGGAACTTCTTCCGGCCAACAACCGACCAACCCAGAGCTGGAGCCTTGGTGTCCTGGGGCCGCCCCGCCACCCAGACCTCACTCAACCTCTGTGAATCCTCACCACACCTCCCAGGGCAGCCGGGCCTCTGTCCAAACCTCTTGCCGTTTCATGCGTGCCTTAGAAACGCCTCGGGAAGCCCGGCTGAGCGAATCACAGAGCCTCTCTGTTGGAAGGGATATTTTTTCAGACTGGCTTCCCAGAAGTAGACTCTCTGGGGGGAAGGGCTTGCATATTTTTAAGGCTCTTCATGCAAATTGTACATCAAAAGAAGAAAAGTGCCAGCAGCCAGGCTAGAAACACTAGCACTGTTTATCGGGTCCCCGCCCCCTGGGGGTTCTTCAGGGCTCACACCAACTTCCCCCTGCCCACCCGCCTCGCCCCCGATGCTCTGAAGCCCCAAGGGGAGAGACTGGGGTAGGTCTGTGATGGCTACAAAATCGGAGACGCTTTCATGAAGCAAATTTATTCAAATGTGAAGTGAGTGTTTTCTCACTGCGTGCTCCCCGCCAGTCTACACCCTGTCAGGAGACGGGGCTCCATTTCCCTTTCTATGTTCTAGGAGGGGTGAAGGGCAAGATTCGGGTGGGGTCAGGCTTCCCAGTGACGGTCTCGTCTTGTACAACAGCACTTGCTCCTTGTCTGGATGGAAAACAATAGCCACTCATCCTTCTCACCAACTGCCCGTTTCCATTGTCTGAAAAGCGCTTCCTCGGAAGCCCGTTGACTGTCCCGTCCAACCGTTGCCCTCACCTTCTGAGCTGACCTCTCTGCCGATGCCCTCAGGTGTCACTGCTTGGACCGGGTCTTTTCTCTGAAGGCCCCCAACAAGACGAGGATGGGGTGTTACTGAGCAGACCCTGCAGCCACGTCTGAGCAAGCCCCCGGGCTCGCATGAGTCACGGGAGCCCTTACTGGTGTCCGTTGGGTGGCGTTGACTCTGACTCCTGGCGACCCCCACGGACACTGAAGAACGTCCCGTGGAGCCTTCCTGGCTGGGTCCTGTCTTTTGGAAGCAAGTCACCAGGCCTGTTTTGTTAGCTACCTCCAGGAGGGTTCGAACTGACCCTCTTAAGACTCCCAGTTGAGTCCTGAACCATTTGTGCCACCTGGACACTCCTTGGTCAGTGCTCCTGTGAAGGGAGCATTGCTGTCACCCCCCCATCTGTAGGTAAAGAAACTGTGGTCCAGATGAGGGGTGCCCAGGAAGATGGAGAGTTTAAGGGCAGGCCCAGAGTTAATGGCTGCCATGGAGTTGGTTGCCACGGTGACCAGGCATTTCCCTACCCAGTCCCGGTCCACCTCTATGTGAGGTTGTGGACTGGACTGTTGTGATCCACAGGGTCTTCATTAGATCAGATATAGGTCACCAGGCCTTTCTTCCTAGTCTGTTTTATCCAGAGGTGCCCCTCAAACCTGCTCAGCTTGCCAGCAACACGCACACCTCCACTGACTCCGTGGCTGTACCTGAGGTGCATGGCCGGGCATCAAATCGGGGTGTCCAGGTAGAAGTTGAGACTTGTACCTCTTCAACACCTTGGTCCCCCCAGCTGACTAGGAAGTTCTGATCCATTACTCAGGAAGTCCCTTCGGATCCTTTTGCTTTCTCCACTCTGCCCTCCATTCCACCCAAAACACCCCAGGCAACCTCGGATCTGTTTCGCCTGTTCTAGAACATCCTTTGTTTTTTCCTTTAAACCATTTTACTGGGGGCTCGTACAGCTCTTATCACAATCCATATATCCAACCACTGTGTCAAGCACATTTTTACGTTTATTACCTTCATCATTTTCAAAGCATTTTCTTTCTACTTGAGTCCTTGGTATCAGCTCACTTCCCCCCCTCCTTCCCCCACCCTCCCTCCCTCATAAATCCTTGATCATTTATAAAGTATTATTTTTTCGTGTCTTACACTGACTGATGTATCTCTTCACCCACTTTTCTGTTGGCTGTCCCCCACGGAGGGGGTTATATGTAGATCATTGTGATTGGTTTCTCCTATATCCCCCCACTTTCACCTTCCCCTCCTGGGATGGCTACTCTCAATATTGATCCTGAGGGCTTTATCTGTCCTGGATTCTCTGTGTTTCCAGCTCTTATCTGTACCCATGTACATGCTCTGGTCTAGCCAAATTAAGGTAGAATTGGGATCATGATAGTGGGGGTGGGGAGGGGAGAGGAAGTATTAACGAAATAGAGGAAAGTTGTATGTTTCAACGGTGCTATACTGCACCCTGACTGGCTCGTCTTTCTTGTGACCCTTCTGTAAGGGGATGTCCAATTGTCTACAGATGGGCTTTGGGTCTCCACTCTGCATCTTCCCCTCATTCACATTGATATGATTTTTTGTTCTGGGTCTTTGATGCCTGATACCTGATCCCATCGACACCTCATGATCACACAGGCGGTGTGCTTCTTCCATATGGACTTTGTTGCTTCTCAGCTAAATGGCTGCTTGTTTGTCTTCAAACCTTTAAGACCCCAAACACTATATCCTTTGATAGCCGGGCACCATCAGCTTTCTTCATCACATTTGCTATGCCCCCATTTTGTCCTCAGCGATCGTGTTCAGAGGGTGAGTATCACAGAATGCCAGGTTATTAGAACAAAGTGTTCTTGCATTGAGAGAGTGCTTGAGTAGAGGCCCAATGCTACCTTGATCCTTAACATATAAATATATGTGCATAGCTCTATTTCTCTATCATTATATATAAATATATCTAAAAATGTACATGCCTGTATTCAGACCTCTATACCTGCCCTTTGCCTCCTAGTTCTTCCTCTATTTCCTTTTACTTTCCTCTTGTCTCACTATCAAATTTGGCCTTCATTAGGGTTTCAGTAATTGCTCTGGGTTACATTGCCCTTGATCAAGCCCTATGAGGCATCCTACGCCCTCCTTGCTGTTGATTTTAAATCACTTGTTCCCTTGTCCCTGGGTTTGTTAACACCCACTTCCTTGCATCCCCACCCCCACCCCCCACCTTCTCCACACCTCTTCCATGACCCCCCTCCACGCCAGCCATAGGTCCCATTGTTTTCTCCTTGGATTGTTTATCCCCACCTATCTTATTTAAGAGGCAGGCAGAGACCATAATAAGCACAAAAACAAGACAGAGCAAACAAAAACAACAATAAAAAACCAACGACCAAAAAAAAAAAGAAAAGAAAAAGATAAGCCTATAAATAGTTCCAGGCCTCTTTGTTGACCGTTATGAGTGTGTCCGGTCGAGTCTGCTGGGGTGCCACGCCCTGGCCCCAAAGTATTTTTGGTGTTCCCCAGGGACTTTATTGCTTTGCTCCCCTTGCTGCTCTGTTGCACACCCTTAGTGTTCCCCCGCGTGGTGGGGTCAGATCAGGCACAATGACTGCACTGTGCCTCCAATGTTGCCCCTCATAACATAGTGATAGGGGTCAGTGAGGGACGTCTTGTTTTGTGGTGGGGCTGGCCCCATGGTCCTCTCTGTGCATTGGCTGCTCTGAGCAGGAATATTGTTCTCTGGGCTTGGTGGGCCAGGATGTGCTCCACTCCCTTCCCTCTTGGTTTGCTACTTTGTGCTCTGATCAGGTGCGCCCCTCTCCCTGAGCTGTGGCTTTAGTGTTGTCCTCTGTAGTGCATTCTTCTGGGAGGGAAGGGGGTTGTCCATGTAGCTGGGATTGTGGCCGGCCCGAAGACCTCTCTATTGGTTCCCTGCTTCATGCCTAGAACTTCTTATAAATGCAATTTTACCCTATGCGTTCTTGTATTCTTTGGTGTCTGGCCTTTTCTGCGCAGCACATGTTCTTGAGATTCAAATGGGAGACCTCGTGTGTCAGTGACTCATCCCTTTTCATTGCTCGTTAAAAACAAACAAACAAAATCTCACTGCCATCAAGTCCGTGCAGACGCATAGTGACCCTATAGGACAGGGTAGACTGCTCCTGTGAGGTTCTGCGACTGTGACGCTACAGGGGTAGAAAGCCCCATCTTTCTTTTAGTTAGCAGCCCAACACAAAAGTACTAAGCCACCGGGGCTCCGGGTGTGGCTAAGCAGTCTTCCATTATGCACCGTTTCCCACAGTGACTGAATAGACTGTCATCTGTTTATCCACTTTCCAACTGAGGGGCAGTTGGACTCCTCCCAGTTGAGGGTTATTATGAATATAGTGACGATGAACATTTACATACAAATCTTTGAGTCCCCATATTTCTTGCAAATGGCTAGGAATGGGACTGCCACACCTTATGGTGAATGTATGCTTAACTTTGTAAGAAGTTGTCAAGCTGTTCTCAGAGGGGTTGGGCCGTTTTGCATCACCGCCAGCTAATTATGAAAGTTGTATGCGCTTTTCATCCCCACCCCACTTGAGATGATAAGTAGTTTTAATAGTTTTAATCAGAGCCATTCTAGTTGGTGTGCAGTGATTGTGATCTTAATTTGATCATTGTGAGTTTAATTTGCATCTTTGATGGCTAAAGATGTAGAACATCTTTTTCTGTACTTAAGAGTATTCTTGTATTATTTTGCATTGTGAAATGTTCCTTTAAGTCTTTAGCCTGTGTGTGTGTGTGTGTGTGTGTGTGTGTGTGTGCCTGTGTGTGTGTGGTTTAGGTGGGACTTTATCTCTTTTGCTTGTTCTTTAGAAATGAAGTTGGGTTCTTAGTATTGAGCCTTAAGAGTTCTTTAGCATTTTCGGAGTCTACGTCTTTTGTCAGGTGGGAGTGTTGTGAACATTTCCTCCTCTTCTTGTGTGTCATTTCATTTTCCAAATGGGGGGCTTCAGATAAGGAAGTCGTATTTAATTTTGATGAAGGCTCTTTTTCTCTATTATGGTTCATGAACAATTTTGGGGGTATACTGACTAAAAGAATCCTAATCATCCCCAGAGTCATGACCAATGCCTTTTTCTTTTATTTTCTTTTTAAAATTATTTTCCCCTTGATTCTCTTTTAGACAGATTATATACCTTTCACATTGTGTGCAGGGACAGTGAATGGCTTAATGTGGCTCTTCCAGTCAAAGTCTCTAACACACATCACCTTTCCTGGCATGGGTCTGGTATGAAGGTGGACAGAGATCCTGGTGGAATTCACCTGTAAATCATTTCCTGGTTTAGCCTCCTGCTGTGAATTAAATGAGCCCTCTGAGAAGCAGGGAAGGTGTCATAATCAGCAAGAGCCAGGAGTGGGGCGCATCCTCTGGTCCCAAGATTCCTGCGCAGTGAACCTCCTGGATCCAGCCGACAGCTACAACGTCGGAGGCGCAGCAGTGGAACCAGCAACCGGAGGATCGAACAGAATGATGGACTTCCCAACCCATGGAGGGGGTTAAGACGGGTGCTTTTGTGCAGGAGTCTGGCTTGCGGAGTGGGGTATCTCTGGGCACTGAATTGGGGAAGTTGGGCTTGCTGACACACGGAATTGGGCTGAGGCTTACTGGTGTGGGGTGCTTCTTAATTCAGGAAGCTGGGTTTGCTGACCTAGGGGGTTTGAGGCCTACAGCAGAATGGTCTGCCTGTCTGGGCATTTATTAGCAGACCTGAAACATTTGTAACATGTCCTGGTAAACAACTACTCTGAGCATTTCTCACCGGCACTCCTCCTTGTTAGCATTTGTCTGTGAGTTTCTGTGTAACCATTGCAATGGAATTGGGCCCCAAAGGAGTAAACAGAGCATTAGGACATGTTCTGTGTCATCCTCACAGCTGTTACATTTGCCCCCATCCTGGTGGCCACAATTTCAAGCCACCTCACCAAATCTCACCCAGGGTCCCTCGTTCCTGCGGACCTCTCCTGAGCTTGACATCCTTTTCCAGGGCTGGTTCCTCTTGATAGGAACCCTGGCAGTGGTGGAGTGGGTTGCCACTTAGGTGCTAACTGAAAGGTCAGCAGTTCGAACCCCCCAGGTGTTCCACCAGAGACAGGTGAGTCTTTCTGCTCCCATACAGGTGACATCCTTGGACACCCCCGGGGGCGGTTTTCTTTTTTCTTCAGGGCTGCTCTGAATGGGAATTGACTTCATGGCAGCGACTTGGTTTTTTATTTTCCTAACAAATGTCCAAAGTATTTGAGAGGAATTCTCGCCCTCCTTGATTCTAAAGAGCATTCCGGCTGTACTTTCTCCAGGACGGATCTGTTTGGTCTTCCGGCATCCTCGCATGATTCCACTCTTTGTGCTGTTTGTAATCCCCCTATAATCCTTGGATGGCTACAGGCTCCATCGGGATAGCCCCTCTTTCATTCCTGGTATTCGTGATTCATGCTTTGACCCTTTAAAAATATTCTTATTTAATCGATTTTATTAATATTTTCAAGGATCCAACTTTGTTTTAATAACATTTTTCCATTTTGTCCCTTTTGTAATCCATTGGCTTCTGCTCTTTTCATTATTGTTTTCTTTTGCTTAGCTTGATTTAGTTTGTAGTTTTTTTCTAGCTTCTTATAACTATTCCTAATAGAATTATCCGCCCCCCCCCCCAATCACTCCTCTACAAGTGTTGCTTTGGCAGGATTCCACACATTTTTATGTTTTCATAATATTTTGATTTGAGATAATTTCTAGCCTCTCTGTGATGTCTTCGATCCATGGATTATTGAAAAAAAGATGTAATTTAACTTTTAAATATTCGTCCCATAAGTTTGGCTTTGTGATTTATTGGGGCTCAAACCCACTGCCATCGAGTCAATCCCAACTCATGGCGAC
>NW_022111357.1:28055273-28061137 GCF_000313985.2 Echinops telfairi | reverse complement strand
GAGCTGATGCTGGGGGCTTAAGTGGAGAGCAAATGTTTTGAGAATGACGAGGGCAATGAATGTACAAATGTGCTTTACACAACTGATGTATGTATGGATTGTGATAAGAGTCATATGAGCCCCTAATAAAACGATTTAAAAAAAAAGCAGTGAGTCTCATCTGTCTCTCCTGGAGCGACTAGTGGGTTTGAACTGCTGACCTGGTGGTTATCAGCCCAGTGCTTATCAGACAGCAACACTGGAGCTCTGTGGAAAGCAAGCTGTGGTCCAGGCTCCTGTAACAGGGCAGGAATTGATCCACAAAAGCTGCCTCCCGTAGGATCTTGGGAGTCTTTCTTCGCTGAGCTTCAGTTGAGGCTTCGACAGAGGGTGGTGGCTCCATGACGGGCTTCTCGCCCGCCTTCCATGTGGGAGCCCCACCCTTCTGCGTGCCACTCTGCTGCTCGTCGGTTTCCGAGGAGCTTCCGGCCTAACATGGACTAGGAAGAAAGACACGGCGATCCACGTCCAGAAGGCAGCGGTGAGAACCCCGGGCTCACCACAATCTGACCCCTGGGCAGGGGTCTCCATAGCTGGGGCCCACATGGTGAGAGCTACGGCAGCAGCAGCACCGGCTAGAATTCTCACCTTCCACGCAAGAGGCTCAGGTTCGATTCCCATCTGGGAGTGCCGTGCGAGGATGCTGAACCAGAGACCCGTAACCAACCCAAGCGGTGGCGGGGCCGGGAACATGCAGTTTGTATGAGCCAATTGAAGGGCAGCCAGCAGCAGAAGAGGCTTTCTTCTAAGAGTGGCGCTCGCTGCTAAAGTGAGACTGTTCTAGTCGCTTCACGCAATGACCGAGTGCGCAGCTGCCATATGTAGCTGTCTCTCCATCTGGGCAGGGGCGTGACTCGGAAGCCCCCCACCATTTCCACTTCTTCCCTACCTCTGTTTCTCCAGTTGCAGCTTGTCGGGTAAAGTCCAGCCTTTAAGCAAAGATTCTCCGCAGACAACCCCCCCAACACCAATGTGCCTAACCCCAATGCCGATCCCCACCACCTTCTCTCAGGGTGCTGTGTGTATCTGTATCCCAGGCAGAGTGTGGATGAAGCCCCGGGGCGCTCTCTGGATGTTCCCCTCCTCTCTGGGGTTGCAGGCTTGAGCTCACTGTGATTCAAGACCTGCGCCACAAACCTTAGCTCTGTGGGCTTTACTTGCTTTTCTGTTTCTTTTTTTTATGGTCGCAGGGCTGCTGCTGGGTCCCAGATACACCAGCAGGCCTTATCAGTGAGAATCACCTTTCTTGCTATGATGATGTTTCTTGGAAGTATTTTTAAAAATACGAAGAATGTTACAGAGGACCTCTGAAGCCAGGTAGCAAAAAGCAGGCAAAGTGTGTGTGTGTGTGTGTGGTGGGGGGCGGGGAGAGGGGCCAGGAAGCAGATTATCTAACAGCTTGTCACTCTGTAAGAAAGAAGTACTGTCATCATTGTACTTTCTGGGAGCCTTAATGCCCACTACTGGGTCTCACTGCAAAGGGCTTTACCTCGCTAACCTGGCCAAAGATTGGAACCCAAGTTCTTTTACTTAAAAAGCCTCCCTGGCAAAAGGTAGTTAGCCTAAGGTTCTTTACTTAATGCCGTTTTGGTGGCATTTTTCGAGCTCACAATATTGCTCAAAAGCAGACAGGTTGTCTGCAGAAGTCGCCTGAGAGAGCCAGATCCTGCCACGAGAGTCTTCCCTTCGTAGCCTGACTGCTAGTGATGAAGAGCCGGGCCCTGCTATCTGGCTAGTCAACAAAGATGTCCTGAGATTGGTCTAAGACCCAACGAACCTTATCGTGCCGTTTGCTTGCTGATGGCCAACGGTTGTTCCCCAGAGTGACCCTGAAGCCCAAGTCCATGCAACACATCTATGCATGACTCCCCAAAGTGTAAACCCCACAGCCAAAGCTATATCTTTTCTGCGTCTTCTGATTTCAATCAGCACACTGTCCTTTTCAATAAAAAAACTTCCCTTTCCTCCTCTGACTTGGAGTGAGTAAACTGGCTGCAAAACTCCCAAGAAAAATACCTGCATTCCAGGTGACAAGGTGACAAACTTGCCAGGGCCTCACACTCTTGTTGGTCCTCACTGAGGCCACTTCCCGGCCAAGGAATGCTGGGACTTGCTTTAACCAACCTTGTAAAGACCTGTGGGCCCACTGGGTCCCCCCCAAGGTGCTGTTTCTATGCTTCTTCACCCGGAGACCCACGCTGATCCCCGAGGCCCCCGATGGACCGCGCAGTGTTCTGACGCTGCCCCATGCCTTTGTCCAATCAGCTTGGCGACGTCTTCACTCTGGTGGTCTTTGCAACCTAACCACAACCAGGTGACGTTGTGCGATGCACACAGAAGCTGGGCAAAGAGAACAGGAGCCGTTTGGGATTAACCTGCAGTCTTGGTGAGGAATACTGAGTATACCAAGGACCGCCTGGAAGAACCAACAGATAGGTCCTGGGAGAAATGCATGCTTAGCAGCAGTCATGGCAAGACCTTAGCTCACTCCCTCCGGGTACCAATCAGGCAGGGCCGGTTGCAGTGAACAGATAGCATGTTTCCATGCAGTACAGGGTCAATGAGAGGGACTGACCCAGCAGCCAAGCAGTGGGTGCAAGACGGGGCAGGGGGACTTTCTGTTGCATGGAAGGCCGCCATGAGTGGGAGCCAATTTGGTAGCACCTAACAACGACAAACACAACAACGGCAAGCAGAACCAGCTTCCCTTTTGGCTCCTTTTGACTTGGTGGCGACCTCAAGGAGCCGGGACCGAAGAGGTGGCTGGTAACCTTCCTATCACCGTAGCAACAGGCCTGGGGGTGGTCACTCAGTCTCATTGCTGCCCTGCCTGCAGCACGCAGCCCCATCTGAATCCAGAAAGGAAGTGCGTGTACCCAGGTCTGCTGTCTTGAAAGACCACGGTCCTTGGAGCTACATGTTCTCATGCTTTTTCCAGGGATAGCTGAGCATGTAACACGTACCCTATGTCTTCTCCTTGGGAGGGAGGTGCCAGTGGGCATCGTTGGTGGTGCCCGGCAGTGCATTGTGACTCAGAGACACCCAGGGTGCCAGAGCAGAGCACCCCATCGGGCTTCCCAGCCTGCCATCTTTACGAGAAGGGACTGCCCGAGCTTTTCCTCTGTGCAGCACTGGTGGGTGCCAACCGCCGACCTTCCAGTTGGCAGCTGGGTGCTGAAGAATGCACCACCAAGGCTTCTTTTTGATTCAGTGTTAAAGTCAAGATGATAATAATAAAATAATAATAATAAAGCTAGCATATCCTAAGCACCTACCTGTTGCTGGACAAGGTTTTCAGTTCTAGATAGAGAGGTAAAGAGATAGCTATAGATAAATAGCTATCAATCGCATATGTATCATTTTACAGGATCATTCACAGTGTGTTGCCGTAGAGTTGCTCACATATCGTACCACTCAATAGCTCAGCCATCGCAAGGAGAGCCGTGCAGCCATCGCCGCCACCAGCCTTAGAATCACTGTATGTAGCTGCTGCTGTGGCACTAGAAGGCAGGCACTATTCCCGCAGATGATGAAGCTGAGACGCTGAGGTTGTGAAGGGTCTCTCTCAGAATTTCCCAGCCAGTCTGCATCACACGCCGAGGCTTGCTCTGCCTCTGACCTTGAAGATCTGAGTGTTGGGCTGGTTTTAAAGTTCTTCCTTTGCTTCAGCCCTCCACACACGGGCACAGGTGGGTGGCCACCGAGTTGGCTGTGGCCCACGGCGACGTTGTGTGTCATGTGACATGGGTTGCCCAGTCTTGCCCAGTCCTGCGCTGTCTTCATGGCAGTGGGCACACTTCATCCCATGGACACCTCCTCCACCTGGGGCCTCACTGTGTGTCCCGCCGGGACTCTTCCCCCAGCACATGTAGGATTAGTGTGGTCCATCGGGGTTTCACTGGCCTGGTTTTGGATGGGCACCATCAGGCATTTCTTCTTACTCTAGAAACTGCCGACACCCCTGTACCAAGGGTGACCCTGTTAGGTTTTGAGTGTATTGCTGCCAGAGTCACAGCAACGGGTGTGCCACCTCAGATGTGTGTGTGTGTGTGTGTGTGTGTGTGTGTGTGCACGCATGAGGAACACCAGCAATTTCTGTATGCGCCAAGTAGGGGCCTGGATTTCTGAATGATCCCATCTGCTCCCACGCCAGGGGCGGGGGGACACTCTTGGAAGCCCCATCCATCCCCACGGACTATCCAGAGGCTAAGGAACATGTCACAAGTCTTAGGAGCGATCACTTTCAACTGGGGTGGCCCCAGAATCTCCGAGAACCCAGGGGCTTTGGAGTGAGGCTGGCCCCCACGTCCGGCCCACCCCTTCTGGCAGGGTTGGAGAGAGAGGTGTGTGTGTGTGAGGCTCACAGGTACTTTCATCAGCGCTGGGGGAAAGGCAGGCGGCATATGAGTTTCCTGTAGCTCTCTCATTAGAGGCGGGTTTAACTTCTTTTGGAAGCAGCTTTCTCTGGTCCCTTTGGGCTAACTGTGAGGTTAACCCTTTGCTCTCCTCTCTTAAAAATATCTTACTTTTGCTCTTCCCTCAGGCCCCTTTGGAAGATTTTTGTTACTGAAGTATCATTGATGCACAGAGACACACAGATTGTAAGGCACAATTTGATCAGTTTTGACAAATATGTGAGTCATCCCGGAGTTCCCTCCTCCCTCCTCCCCTTCAGGCTCCCTCTCTCCCATCTTGCTGTTGTGGTGTTGTGGTGAGCTGCCCTCTGGCTGGCCAGGAACAAAACGCTGGCCGCAATTGGTTGTTGACGTTTGAACTTTTGCGATTCACAGGGTTTTCACTGTTGGTTTTCAGAGGCAGATCACCAGGCTTTTCTTGCGCTCCATCTCCCTCCAAACGCTCTGCTGAACTCATTCCCAGTGTAGCAACGTGCAGACCTGGTGCCTGCCGAGAGGGTGGTGGCTGGGCGTGAAGTGCCTTGGCTGGGAATCAGGTCTCCCGCAGAGAAAGCAAGAATTCCCCCAGCGACTCGCCATTGTCCCTTCCTTAGAGGCGAGGATGGTGAGACCTTGTCTCCCACACTTTGGACATGTTGTCAGGAAAAGCCAGCCCCTGGGGAAAGACACCCCGCTCAGTAAAGTGACACAGGGGAAGGTCCTGGACCAGATGGATGGACACCGGGGCTGCAACAATGGGCGGAGACATGAGAGCCACCGTGAGGATGGCGCAGGGCCGGGCAGTGCGGCCTTCTGTTGTGCTTCGGGCGGCTAAGCGTTGGCACCGGCTCAACAGCACCTGAGAACCTCAATAACGACATCTTTCCGGAGGCCACTGACTGCTGGGCGCTTAGCCGAGCGGGTGCCAATGCTTCAGGGTGCCAGGGACGCAGGAGGAACATCTAGTTCCAGCCTCACAGGTCCCTTCATGGGTGGTGCGCCCCGGTTAGGGAGAACTGGTGTGAGACACTGAAGGAGCCCGCCCTCTGAGCACCCATCTGGCACGGAGGGAGGAGATGCGGGGACGGCCGGAGTGTGTGCCAGTGTGTGAGGCCCGGGTGGTCACATGGCTCTGTCGTGAGCTGCTAACCAAAAGAATGGTCGCGCCCATCCACCCAGCGCCTCCCGGGAGAGAGGCCCGGTGATGGATTTCTGAAAATCCAGCCATTGAGAGTCCTTTGGACCCCAGTGCTACTCTGACCCACTTGAGTCACCAGGGTCAGAACCGACGTGGGGACAACTGCCATGAGCGTAACCCGATCACGGGCAGCGGTGCTCCAGTCAGGAGGGAGAGGGAAGGACGCCATTGATTGGTTCATGAGGCCTCCAGAACTCAAACCCAAACCCTCTGCCATCGTGTGATTGGACTCA
>NW_022111357.1:28052607-28053857 GCF_000313985.2 Echinops telfairi | reverse complement strand
TTGATAGCTGGGCACCATCAGCTTTCTTCACCACATTTGCTTATTCACCCACTTTGTCTTCAGCGGTTGTGTCGGGAAGGTGCATGTTCAGAATTTGACCTTACTTTCCTTCACATAAGTTCCTGGGTGGTGCAAATGGCTCCTGTGCTTGGCTGCTAACCCAAAGGTGGGAGGTTCTAGTCCATCCAGAGGGTCATCAGAAAGAAGGGCTGGTGTTCGACGGGGTTCTCTAGTTAAGCAGAGCCAGTGACGCTTGCATGTGTATATACACAGAAAAATATCTGTGTCAAGAAATGGCTCACACAGTCACAGGTAAGTCTAGTCTGGTTCCAGTCTGTGGATCAGGTGTCGGCTGGAGGCTTCTCCTGACCTGAGAGCTGCAGAGGCTGACGAACAGGAAGCAGGAAGATGAAGCAAGAAGACCACAGGCTGGTGGATGCCGAGCTGAATGAACCCAAGATCGTCCGAATGAATCTCTGCGCTTGGCTCCGGAGACGGAAGGCAACATAACGGGAGGTTGATGAATCAGAGGCAGGATTTGTAAGGTTTCTGCAGTGGGTCATACCTCGGTTCTTGGCTTCCCACAATGAAAGAGTTCACACCAAAGCCCGTTTTGTAATCCAGGTGGGTTTTTATGAAGGACAGGGTAAGTGTCAGGCTTAGTCTCAAAAGAGTACACGCTCTTTCAGGGGAGCATGCCAAGCCGAGCAGAAGCTGCTCTGGGGATCACAGCTGACCACGGGCCACCTCGTGGACAGGGCACCCACACGTATGGAACTGGGGCCAGAGAAGCTGCGGCGTGAGCAGGGCAGGAGAGTAAGAGGGTCTAGAGAGCGAGCCAGAGCGTGTTCCCTGCCTTTATCCTGGGGCAAGGCAGGGTGGAAGGTACTGATTTACCCCATGGGCTGTGTTAAGCCCACCTGGGTGATGTCCCGGGCTTAGTTTGGGCCGTCCAGTGTACCTCCCACCTGGCTGGGGACTTGAATTTGAATATGCTCAGTTTGGGAGGCTTCATAGAAGTCTAATTTCCTTTCAACCTGCTCTAGGGGGCCTGTGTGTGGGGAACAGAGGGATTTCTCTTAAGTTGTCTCCCCCAAATATATGCCAGACTTAGCTTGAGAATAATTGTTCACTAGGCAGCGAAAATAGGTCAGAGGTTATTCTCCTTAACATCAGCCATCTAGAACAGCCAGACTGCATAGTCTGACTCACCCCAAATAGGGCCCATTCCTTTCTGTTATTGTTCCCTC
>NW_022111357.1:28048873-28051777 GCF_000313985.2 Echinops telfairi | reverse complement strand
GAATCCAGCTACCTACCAGATGCAGATGCAGCAGAGTGACCCAGCTCCCTCACACTGTCGGTCCACACCAAGCCTTGGCCACCCTCCTCATGACGATTCTCTCCGTCGTACCAAGGCTGTGAGCAGACCAAGGAGGGAGTGTCCACCCCGTTCTTTCCACAAGTGCTTGGCTGCTTCACAGAAGATCCATCATGGAGCTGACCACACAATGCTCCACCATCTCAGGGGAGAACCCGCTGGCCCACCCAGTTGACATAAAGCCCAGCTATCACAGGCCTGAGCCCTGGTGGCCAAGTAGTCTGTGAATCTCCAAGTCTGCAGTTCGAAACCACAGCTGCTCCTTGGAAGAAAGACGGCGCTTTCTATTCCCGTCAAGAGTTACAGTCTCAGAAGCCCACAGGGGCAGTCCTGCCCTGTCCTACTGGGTGGCTCTGAGTCCTCACCGACTCGATGGCACTGAGTTTCATCACAGGCCTGCCACCTGCTTCTGCACTCGCAGCGGTAGACAACCTGTGGAGCACAGGTCTACGCCGACACACCCGGAGTCACCCGAGTCCGAGCCTCAGTGGCAACGTTATTTTCCCCTCTGGACACCTGCGCTGGCGCGTCATTCCTTCCAGGAGCCAGCTCCTGCAGAGCAGCGGTTCCTGGACAATTGCTTGTGAAGCGCGCACTGTTGCAGGCACGGCTCCGGGCCTGGGGAGACTGCTGCCAATGAGACAAAGGCCCTGCCCTCCCGTTCTAGGGCAGGGAGGGCGGGAGGCAGACAGCACATACGATACACAAGGGCACCATGGACCCAAGCCACGGTCCTGTCGTCTCCCATGCCTGTGAAGGCCGGACCTCGACCGAGGAAGCACAGAGAAGAAGCGATGCGTGTGAACTGCAGTGCGGGCGGAGAATAGTGAAAGTGTGAAAAGGAACACGCAGATCTGTCTTGGGAGACGTGCAGCCAGAGCGCTCCTTAGAGGCAAGGACAGCGGGACTTGGTCTCAGTTGCTTTGGACGTGCTGTTGGGATAGAGCAGTCCGTGGAGAAGGACCCCGTGCTTGGTGAAGGAGAGGGACAGCGATAAAGCGGAGGCCCTCAAGGACATGGGTTCATGGTGGATGCAGCCATGGGAACAAGTGTGAGGACGGGGCATGAAGAGGCTGCGTTTCCGTCTGTTGTGCACAGGGGCCTCTACGAGTCGGAGCGGACTTGATGGCCCCTAAAAACAAACAGCAACGAAGGACAGAGGCATGTTGGAAGCGGTACCATTGCAAGTGGAGGTAGGGAGGACTTCACCTGGGAAGCAGGTGGCAGGGAGGACTTCACTGGGGAGCAGGCCTGCTGGCTGTGGGGCGGTCAGGGACCAGGAGGTTGGGGTGGTGGACACCGGTCAGTGGGAGGGGGCAGGAAGCGGGTGTCAAGGCCCTGAGGCAGGAGTCTCCTCCTCTCCCTACAGGAAAGATGTGGGCAACGTGAAGGGAGGTGATGGGGGGCGGGGGACAGCGTGCAGGACTGTCTGCAGGACTGTCTGCAGGACCAGAGGGCTGAGGGCGGCAGAGCCGGGACCTGTGTGGCCCCCTTGATCATGGCTCTCTGCGCGGCCCGTGTCGGGAAGGGTCAGAGGAGGCATCGGGGAGATTGGTTCAGACTCTAGGACAAACACCTGATGCTTCAGTTGCATCGGGCAGTGGCAGGGAGGTGGTCTGAAGGGGAGCCAACAGCCGGACTGGCTGTGGATGTGGACAAAGCCCTCTGGGGGCTGTGGTGGTGGTTAGCCTGAGGACAGGAAGAAGGGGTGGTCGCCATTTGTGGAGGTGGGGGAGCAGGGGGAGGGAGGTGGGAGGCATTGTCTGGAGCTCAGTGGGGACCTGTCCTCTGAGACCTCACTGGCCCTCCAGGTCCCCATGATGCAAGCAGCAGGTGGCCGCGAGGTCTGGCCTGCAGATAAAGGGGGTCCACAGGTTCTGAGGAGCCCCAGTGCTCACGTGTCACAGGAACAGCAGTTTCAGCCCCGAATGGGGAGGTTACTGGCCCCAGGTCACACAGCTGGCTGGTGGTAGTCAGGCATAAGCCGTAGATTTCCTGGTTGCTAAGGGAAGTGCCCTTTCCCCCACAGTGTTTGGGGTTGCTAGGTAACTGCCATAGCCACCTCACAAGGTCACCCTATGTGGTAGTCCCCCTGCCTATCATCCACCTTGTTGGGTTTTGACGTAGGTGTCCTTATTCCTGGTCCAGGGCTCTTTGCTCTTTGGCTCCTGTCTGTGCAGCCTCCTTCAGGAAGCCAGCCGGGAGCATCCGGGACCTCCACCAGTGCTCTGGGCACCTGACCTGCCTGTTGTTACATGCAGCCTTGCAGAGGGGGGCGGGAAGGGTCTGTGGCTGTCTTCCTGGTGGTGGAAGGACCTGGACCCTGGTGCTTTGTCATGTTTGTGAACTGCCCAGCCCTGGGCCTCGCCGTGCCACCCCCCCACCCCGCCACTCTATACTGATGCCACATCCACAGCGGATGGGTAAGGGAGGTGACGTTGGTGGCCGCCCCTGTTCCTCCCCACCATCTGGCGGGAGGGTGAGTTAGCATGTGGGCTGGTCACTGGACTGTTGTAGATTGTTGCCATGGCGGCGGCGGCTCTGACTCACGGGGATCCCCAGTGTGCACCCAGGGACTGCTCCACAGTGGTTTTCAGGCGGTGACCTTTGGGGAGCAGATTGCCAGCCCTTTCTTCCGAGGCAGCCCCGTGCGGGTGAATCCCACCACCCTGCAGGCTCACGGCCCAGCGCAGAGCTGCTGCGCCGACAGGGGTCCTCCGTGGGTAAAGCCTGGGACCCTGTCCTTCATTCGGGACGTGCGCTTCTGTTTCTGGGTGCAAGAAGTTTCCTCCCCGTTTTGCCCCTGAAACTGCCCAGCTTTTCCTG
>NW_022111357.1:28043400-28048674 GCF_000313985.2 Echinops telfairi | reverse complement strand
ACTGAGAGTCTGAGTTAAAGGGAAGAATCGTTTCCAGCTGTGGCAGCGGGAGGCCGGGTGGCCGACTGGGGGAAGTGGCCAGACCCAGACGTGGCTTTGATCCTGACATTGAAGCAGACTTTACAGCCACGTGTTTCCTATCGAGAGGGGGCCTGGGGTGGGGGTGGGGGTTGACGGGAGATTACCGGGCTCCCTCCAGGACAACGGGAGGTGCCGACATGGCCTTGATGTCTTGGTTAGTGAAGAAGAAAAACAAAAAAGCCCCAAACCCTCAAACTCACTGCCTTCTCCTGGAATTGGAACTGCCCTGCTGAGTTTCCGAGACCACCGCTGCTCTGAGTGTAGAAGGCGCCTTCCTCCGGTTGGTTAGTGTGGGGAGCGCTGATTCTGTGCAGAGCCAGAGGAGTGTCGGTGTGGGCCTGAGTGAGGCCCAGCTCTGCAAGGCTGCTTGGAGGCCAGGTGAGCCACCTAGCCTCTTGGGTAGTGAGTTGGAAATGGCCCCAGGGATGGGCCATGGCAGTCAGTGGGAGAGTTTCAGCCTTTCTTTCCCCAGACTCAAAGACCTGCAGGTTGCTGAACAGGTTTCGGCGGCACTTCCACACCACGGTAGACTAAGATGGGCCCGGAGATCAACCAGCCAAGAAAATGGATCCCAAGCGTCCCCCTTGATCCTGGGGGCTGGCCCAGGGCCAGCTGGGCAGCACTCCTTCATTACAGTGTGCTAAGAGCAGAGAATGACAGGGCTGGGAAGCGTCCCCCAGAGCACACGCCGAGTCCCCATTTTGACCCTGGATGGTGGTGCTGAGCAAGTTCCCCAGTGGCCTCTTGAGGTTGAGCTTTCTGGAAAGAACAAACTCTGAGAGGTGAGGGCAGCCCACCCAGGGGTGGGGGAGAGGGCCCATCTGTGAGAGGTCGTACTGTGCACGCAGCTTTGAGGGCCAGATGGTGCTGTCCAAGAATGGGGAGAACCAGCAGGCGCAGGGGGCTGGAGGCATGGCTCACTGCTTCCTGAGTCTCAGCTCCACTGTTCTTAGAAAGTTTGAGGCAAGTGTCTGGGGCAGACGACAGTGGAGCCTCTGTTTTATTTTAATTTTTAAGAAAGGAGGCGTAGCTATGCACGTTCCTGTCTTTTATTGGCAATGCCAGCGCATCACACTTCCTCGTCCCCAAGACGTCACGGCGATGTTGGGTTGGGGTGGGGCGAGTCCAGCCGGATCTGCAGAGGGCCATCCCCATGCAAAGAGTGGACCAGAGGGCCACGCCCATGCAGAGTGGACTTGGCTTTGGTTCAGCTCATCCGGGGCCGTCAAGTCAACTCGCTGCACTCCCTCCGGTTTCCAGAGGCCGAGGTTTGGAAAGGAGATGCCAGGCTTTTCTGTGAAGGCCCCTCTGGGTGCTCCATCGCCCTTCCTGCTAGCAGTGGTGCAGGCTGTTCATCACTGGACCATCCAGGGCCTCCAGTTGCTCCGGACAAGAACCCAAGAGGAACAGACTTCTCGGAAGCGGCCTCATATAGACTCAGAGAGGTGAGCCAGACCCAGGGAACAACTGGCCATGTGGTCTTCCTCCTGTGGACGGAGCTCTGGTGGTGCAGTGGCTGAGTGCCGAGCTGCTAACCAGAAGGTCAGTGGTTTGAAACCAGCAGCTGCTCTGAGGGAGAGTGCCGAGGCTGTCTGCTTCTGCCAATCATCACCACAATCGTCTTCAGAACGTTTTCTTCTGGCCCCGTTGGTCGCTCCCTGTTCCACCCACCCCACCCCCAACTGTCCCTACCTAGTTACTGCCACCATCGACCCACCCATCCTGGGTGTCCTACACGGAAAATCATACAAAACACAACGGGGAACCAAGCACGGGGAAAACAATGAACAGTGCCTAGAGAGCAGCCTGGAGAAGCCCCATCAAACAGAAACCAGAGAATAGGAACCACTGAGACCGCTGCAGCATGGGCAGGAGGGAGGTCAAACGATATGGTGCTGCGTTTTAGCCTAACTCCATCGATGGCAGTCTGAGTTTGTAACCACAGTCAAGTGCATTCCAACAACTGCCCCTAGAGGTTCCAAGGCTGTCGATCCCGCGGACGCTGGCTGTCTCAATGGTCTTGTGTGGAGCGGCCGGTGGGTTTGAATCACTGAGCTCTCAGTCAGGGGCCCTATGCTTACCCAGCTCTCCCTTCCCCAGGAGCCCATAAAACCACAGGGCCCCGTGAGCAGCTAACCCAACAAATGACCCTCAAAGAACTGGAATCTCAAGGTCTGTGCTGAGTAGTGAATTAGTCTTTCCCACAGTGGGCAATACCGCCCCCTGGGGGCAACTGGTAAAATGGGGGGGGGGCGGGAGGTGGGTGCTGCCAACGCAGATCCCTGCGCTTGGTGTTGGAGTATGGGCCGGCGTGCGCAAGGTTTTCATTGCCAGGGGGCACTGAGCACATTTTTTATGAAAAGGGGGTGATGGGCCAGATCTGACTGGGACCCTGTGCTGTCCCTCACACCATTCCGATTCCCCCCAAAAGAAAGGCTTCGTGCCGGCTAGTTACAGAGGAGTTTGAAAGAAAGGGTCCAGAGAAGACTGGCTCATCTTAATGCCACCTTCGGAACCCAGTCTGCCTCCCACCCCCAGCTCAGAGATACTGGAATCCAGGCCCCAGGTTCGCTCCACCCACCTGCCGCCCAGATACCTTTGGAAATTTAAATTAAGTGAGCGGGCTTTGACCGGGATAGGAGAGATGAGGGAAGTTGGATGAAAAAGCGCCCCTGGCTGGGTTAATTTGGAGCCAGGAATTTTTACAGTTAATATTTGGTTTCATGGGTAGGAAGACTCCTGAAAATCAAAGTAAGATGTCTGTTATTAATTTCTCTCTTCGACAGAATTCTCAGCCAGTGTTCCTTCTCTGGGGCTCCCAGGGTTCTGTGACGGCATTAGAGCAGGTATGTGTGTGAGCGCGCGTGTGTGCACACTTGAGTGCCCAGGCAACAGTCAAGGTTGGCGGGTGTGAGCCCAGCGCGAGGTGCCTCGGAAGCACGGCCTGGTGACCTGCGCCTCAGGAGCGCAGTTCCGGGGTGCCAGGAGTCGGAATGGCCCAATCGGTGTCTTGGAGGGCATACCTGGCCGGGATTGTTTAGGTCCTGGAGTTCAGACGCCAGGAGCACCTGCAGGACTTGGCCGACTGCCTGTTTCTCAGATAGGTTCCTGGGTCATCACGGGTGCTTAGGGAACATTTCTCGGGGAACCCACAAGAGACCCGACCCGCTGGGCTTCGGTGGGGCCAGCAGAGGGCGCGCCAGTACTGTGGTTCCATCTAGGACAGGTGACCCACTGGCCTAGTCCTCAGGAAGCCTGGGCAAAGGCCAGGCTCCCCTCGGGCCATGCCGGCCAGGCCACTAGTCCCAGAAACAGGCCTTACTAGCTGTGTGATCTTGGACTTCAGTGTTCTCTTCCCTGCATGCCTTGGCCGCTGACTGCAAGGTCAGCAGTTTGAAACCCCCAGGCAGCCGCTCCTCAGGAGAAGCCCTGATTTTCTACCCTTCAGGAGTCACAGTCTCAGAGACCCACGGGGGCAGTTCTACCCTCTTCTACACGGCCGTGACGACGAGTGAGTTTATCATGCCCGGTCAGGGTTAATAAAGTGATCATGCCATGCGATCCACCTTGAGCCTGGTTCCGGAGTAGCACGTCCACCCCTCAGTAGCCGGGTGACCGTGGACTAGTGGCTCTGTCTCTCTGTGCCTCGGTTTGCTCACCTGTGAAGTGGGGTCTGGTAACTGCTTCCCAGAAGAGCTGTGAGAGTTAAGCGTGTTTCCATAGATCACACCCGAAGAGCAGGCCCTGGCGCACGGTGGCGCTCTCATCATGCCCCTGTGACTGTAGTCAGCCTTGAAGATGCTGAGCAAACTCTGATTCCAGGCGAGGAGAGGCGATGGAGCCAAGGCTGCACCCCCTCAGTGCCCGAGCTCCCCTGAGATACTGCTAACTTTGGGCCAGGGCTGGAGCTCGCGTGTCCTCAGGAGGGGTGGTCCAGGTTCTTGGCCCGAGTTGGGGCGTCCCATGGCATCTGGATGCGTGGCTCTCTTGACTACTCAGGGCTGGTTGCATCTGTGGGCAGAGTGAGTGGGTGGCCAGGACACCCTTACATGTACCCCACAGAAACCAAGCCTGCCTTGGGCCCCGGGAAGGGAGGCAGCAGCAAGGCCCCGTGACCAGCCCTGCCTTGCAGCGACTGTGGGAAGCTTTGCGTGGACCGCGGCTTTCTCTGTGTGTCTCAGTTCTCCCTCCGTGCACAGAAGGGGGACAGTGTTTCCCCGTGTCCTTGAGCCCTCTCAGCACAGGTGGAAGGAGCAACATCCCCACCTGCTGGAGTGAGCTGCAGGAGGGGAGCTCACGCTTTGGAGCCAGACACCATCTGGCTTTGGCGTCTAACTCTGCTTCCCACCAGCTGCGTGACATCAGCAAGTGGCTGAACCCCCTGAGCCTGGTGCCGGGAGGCTGGCACATGTTGCCTATAAGCTGTATGAGTGGCTTTTCCATTTGTACTCTCGCTGCTGATATTCATGTTGAGAACCAAACAGGCCTCTGTGTCATGTTTAAACAGCTTTGATCTGCTGCCTTGAGTGGACTCTGGCTCAAGGCAGCCCCACGTGTCTTGGAGGAGAAGCTGAGCCCCAGAGGGCTTTCTTGACTGTGGTCTTGGTGGAAGCAGGTCGCCAGGTCTCTCTTCCGTGATGCTGGGGCGGTGGGGGGGGTGGCCGAGTGCAAACCAGGGTCCTGAAAAAACCACACTGTGTTGTTCTCCAGAGACTGGCCGGCGCAGTGAGGCTTGGCCGTGGGGCCTGACTCTGAGCCTCCTGGCCTTGGGGCTGGAGCAGAAAGTGTTCCCTGGAGCCCTGACCAAGCACTCCAGAACCCCCAAAATCCCCCCCAGAATCATTTTATTGGGAGCTCTTACAGATATGAGAACACTATCATCCAATTAGATCAAGCATGATTGTACAGTTGCTGCCACCATCATTAAATAAAAAGCATTTTCTTTCTTATTGAACTCTTTGATATCAGCTCCCCTTTATCCTCTCCCTCCCCTCCCCTCCCCTTCCCCCAGGAACCCTTATTATTATATATTATATTTTATTATTATTATTTTGCCATATCTTTTTTTTTCACTTAAAACACTTTATTAAAATCAGTTTCTATAAGTTAAAAAACATGTTTGGGTGCATATCTGTTAATAGCATTGCATAGTTAGCATGTCATTTTTTAAAAATACTTTTATTGGGGCTCTTA
>NW_022111357.1:28040798-28043008 GCF_000313985.2 Echinops telfairi | reverse complement strand
GTAGAACTGAGGTCATGATAGTGGGGGGAAGGAAGCACCAAAGATAAGGTGACCAGATTTAAAGCGGGACACCATTGACCAGGGTGTGGGTGGGGTGTGAGGTGTCTTGATGAAAAATTTGGTCTATATGGACCAAATAGACCATTCCCTAGCTTGTCGTGCATTCTTTCAAAAAATCAGGACTTTTTAAAAATGCCAAAAAGCGGGATGTCTGGTCACCTTAACCAAAGAACTAAAGGAAAGATGTATGTTTCATCAGTGCTCTACTGCACCCTGACTGGCTAGTCTCTTCCCTGTGACCCCTTTGTGAGGGGATGTCCAATTGTCTACAGATGGGCAGTGGGTCTCCACTCCATCCTCCCCCCACCCCCAATTCACCTTGGGTATGGTTTTATTCTGGGTCATAGATGCCTGATACCTGATCCCATTGACATATCATGATCACGCAGGCTGGTGTGCTTCTTCCATGTGGGCTTTGTTGCTTCTGAGCTAGATGGCCACTTGTTTATCTTCAAGCCTTTGAGATCCCAGATGCTATATCTTTTGATAGCTGGGCACCATCAGCTTTCTTCACCACATTTGCTTATACACCCATTTGTCTTCAGTGATCATATCAGGAAGGTGAGCATCACAGAACACCGGATTGTTAGAGCAAAGTGTTCTTGTGTTGAGGGATTACTTGTGTGGAGGCCCAATGTCCATCTACAACCTTAATTCTTAACATATAGATATGAGTACATAGTTCTATTCCCCTCTCATTATATATATATATGTTTCCATATGTACATGCCTGTATTTAGGCCTCTATAAATGTCATTTGCCTCCTGGTTCTTTCCTCTATTTCCTTTTTACTTCCCTCTTGTCCCACCATCATGCTTGGCCTTCATTTGGGTTTAGTATTCCCTCGCTGCTACATTGCCCTTGATTAAGCCCCACTAGGTATCCTATGACCGCCTCTCCATTGATTTTTAGTTCACTTGTTGTTCCCTTGTCCCGGGGTTGGTTTCCCCCGACATGCTTCCTTTCTCCCACCCCCCCTTCTCCTGTATCCCCTCCAACCATTGGTCCCATTCTTTTCAGCTCTGAATTGTTTATCCCGCCTATCTTATCTAGCTAGACATGCAGATACATGAATAAGTGCAAAAACCAGGCAAAACCAAATAAAACAGCAAAGGAAGTCAAAACCAGCAAAACAATAACAACAACAGCAGGAAGCAAGAACAAAATAGCAACAACAAAAAGAAAGACATTGACAAAAGTGGAAAAGCCTATAAATAGTTCCAGGTCTGTTTGTTGGGCTTTATGAGTGTTTTCCAGTTGAGTCTGATGGGTGCCACCTTCTGTCTCCCAAGTCTATTTTTGGTATTCCCCGGGGTTTCATCAGCCTGCTCCCCCTGCTGCTCTGCTGCATGCCCTCAGTGCCTCGCCCCAGGGTGATGGGGCCAGACCGTGCACTATTCCCGCACTGTGTCTCCAGTGCTGTGCCCCAAGTGTCATGGTTCAGTGAGGGACATTGTGTCCCGTGGTGGGGCCTGGCCCTGCGGTCCTCTCTGTGTGTTGTCTGCCTGAGCAGGAACATCATCCTCGGGGCTTGGTGGGCCAGGATGTCCCCTCCCTCTCTATCCCTTTGCATTTCTCCTGTGTGCTCTAATCAGACGCACCCCTCTCCCCAAGCTGTAGCCCCAGTGCTGTACTCTGAAGTGCATTCTTCTGAGGGGGGAGGGGGTGTCCACATAGTTGGGGTTGGGGCTGGCCCACAGACCTCTCTATTGGTTCCTTGGTACATGCCGGTATGTGGTGTTCATGTCTTGGCGCATCAGGTTGAAGCCTGGTCTCTCTCTCCTTCTCCTGTGGAGAAATAAACAATACCCTCCCCTTGGGTGGATTAGTGCCCTGCTCCGCACCCCCCACCCCCATGTCTTTCTTTCCCCCTCGTATTTAGTTGGCTGCCCTATGTATCCCTGGATTGGGTTTGGCCCCTGCCATAGTTGCTGGACCTCGCCCCAGGGATGTAAGTATATAGTAGCTTTTCCCCTATGTCCCCCCCCTCCCCCCGCCCCAAAAGCCTACCTTTTTAAAGCTTACCTCTGTGAACTCATGTTGTACTTGTCCTTTTGTGCTTGATTTATTTCACTTAATTTTGCTAGATTTTACACCATCCAGTGTATCCGTTCTCCTACCATTCTGTTATTCTTTCCCCTTGCGGGGGC
>NW_022111357.1:28038043-28039129 GCF_000313985.2 Echinops telfairi | reverse complement strand
CCCCCCCCAACGATCTTTTAATAAAAATGTTAGACAAGCACTAGCAGTAATGAAAACAATAACATGTGCTTGTAGCAAGCGCAGATGGAAGCATGGGCTTGGCAGTGTCATGGCAATCGGGGGATAGTGCTAGTTCTTACTAGAGCATGCTAGAATGTTCCCAGAGTAAATTAGCATAACGTTGTAATATTTTGGTATATTGATACACATATGCTGGGCTTGCAAAATGTTTTGCTGTTAAAACTAACTATAGGGATGTTTTCATTGAAAAGTAATAACTTTCTCCTGAAATAAAAAAAATAAGTCTTGTGCAACAGAGTTACCTAATGACAATGCATCTCTTGATCACGTGGCTGCTGCTTCCACAAGGGTCCATTGTGGTTCCAAGCAAGACAGGCTCCTTGGCAACTTCAACCTTTTCTCCGTTGATCATGCTGTTTAGCTGTCGGCCCAGTTGTGCGGATTTGGGTCTTCGTTCCATTGAGTTGCAGTCCACACCGAAGGCGCAATCCTTGATGTTCACCAGCAAGTGCCTCAAGTCCTCCTCACGCTCAGCAAGTAAGGGAGTAGAAAGCCTCATCTCTCTCCCACGGAGCTTCGAGTGGATTTGAATGACTGAACTTTCACTTAGTAGCCCAACACATGATCCACTGTGCCGCGGACTCCTTAGCGAGTACCAAAATAGTGCCAGTCTTCATGTCTGTCCTTATTGTAGCATCCTTCTTCCCCTGGCCAAGTCTGGCCTTGTGACATGTTTTGACCAAAAGCATATGGTGGAAGTGAGGTGGCTGACATCCAAGCCTGGGCCTTGAGAGGTCTTCTTGGACCTCAGTAACCACTGTGTGGCCAGAGACTGGACCCGAGTGCTGAGGAGTGAGTTAGCACCTGGAGGACCGAGTCCCAGGCCAAGCTATCGGGGACCAGCCTGTCCCCAGCTGATAGCTGTCTCACGAGCAAGCCATAGCCTGTGAGAGCCACAGTCCATCTAGTTCAGCCCAGAACAGAAGAAGGCAGCCGAGCCCAGGGACGCGAAGACCATGAACTAGGTGGTAGTTATTGCTGTTGGAGGCCATCCAGTTGGTTCTG
>NW_022111357.1:28024509-28025550 GCF_000313985.2 Echinops telfairi | reverse complement strand
CTGCTCAGACTTGCCCCAGTGCTGCCCTGGTCCACAGGCCTTGCGGTGGCCCCTCCGCGAACCTGGGCTGGGCCCCAGGACTCTCTGCCCCTCAGTAGGGAAGGAGGCCATGCCTTCTCACTTGCATTCAGGTGGCTGGAGGGCTAGCCGAGACACAGAGTGCCACCAGCCCCCGACACTGAAGGGTGCCACTCCAAGGAGGAAAGAGGTGGCCTCTAGAAAGACTTACAGCCTTGGGCACCCCATGGGGCACTTCGACTCTGCCCTGCAGGGTCACTGTGCCTGTGAGCTTGGTCTGGTCCCACCCAGACCCTGCTTTCCCAGGCCCTCAATTCAAGGCTGTCCAGACTTGTGAAATTCTGAACTCCCAAGAGCTCGTCTCCTTGCACCACGTCCAGGGCCTGTTTAAGGACCGGTGGGATCACGGGCCAGGATGTAAATGAGGCTTCGACGTGTTCAGCTTTTCTTCCTGAGGAAGGCCCTCGTCCTTCTTCCAAGCTGGCTTGAACTGTTCATTCAACGACTACTTATTAAACCCTACTATGCACCAAGGCAGCTGAGTGGCACTTGACTGCCGCCGAAAGGTAGGTGGTTTGCTTCTCGAAAGTGCCGGGGAAGCTCTGCTCTGTGCAGCTGGGGGTCACCTGAGGGACCGCCTACAGCAACAGCCACGTCCACGTGCCAGGTGGGGTCCTTAGGGGGTGCATAAGGCTTGCCCTCAGGGAACCGAAAATCGTGGCCGTTGGAACACACCTAGCAGTGCCACGGAAACTAGGCCTGGCGATCTTTCTCCGTTAAGTTCATAGCCAAGAAAACCCTGCAGAGCAGTTTCTCTCGTTATGGGGTCGCCGGGCCAGACAGCTCTATGGCAACAGATAACAGCCACAACACCTGGGCCAGGCTCGGGGCTGGGCTGCTGGGCATCAGGCAGGCCACTCCACCCCGCCTCCCTCATGGACTTATCACACAGCCAGCAGCTGAGAGAACACCCAGGAGAGTGTTACAACCGCCACCAGTGCTGGAAGGGAGCGGATGAATTGT
>NW_022111357.1:28020782-28022962 GCF_000313985.2 Echinops telfairi | reverse complement strand
ATCAGATATTTACATGATTATTCATAACAGTAGCAAAATGACAGTGATGAAGTAGCAATGAAAATAATTTTATGGTTGGGGGGGTCACCAGCACACGAGGGACTGTCTGAAAGGGTCACAGCACGAGGAAGGGTGAGAACCACTGTTCTAGATTGCTATAATAAAGATGATAACCAGTCCCCTGCCCTGCACCCACCCACGACTGTGTATCAATAAGCCTGTTAGTGCTTTATGACACAGCCCTCTGACCCAGTTTCACAGAGGAGCTTGTGGAGGTCAGGGGCCATCAAGCCTCGCCCTCCAAGGCCCCTGGCTGGCTGATAGGCAGGCTCACACCTGGGTTTGTTTGATCCCTCCTGCTGTAATAGCAGCCCTTGTCCGAGGTGCTGGCTGGGAGCCCAGCCTGGGAGGTGGGGAAGCCTCTGAACTGGGCTGAGCTCTGAGGGAGCTGGGAGGGAGCTGGGGCTGGGAGGGTGCAGCTCAGCTAGGGAGACTGGGGATGAGGTCTTCCTCTGAGCTGGGAGGGAGGCTGGAGACAGTGAGACCTGGGTGGGGGGGGTGACTGAAGTCACAAAGTCACATCCCCCCCCCCACTCCCATGGCATGTGCTGTTGTGGGAAGTGGGAAGCAGCACAGGAGGCTGATGACCCAGAAGGGCTCACCCTTGGCTGTGTTTGTGAAGGTAGATGAGAAGGTTAGGCTGAGGGACCCCCACATGACCTGGCCGGGTACCCTGTCACGGCTATGGCCTAGGAGCCCATGTGGAGGACTCCCAAGCCCAGGATTCCCCGCCCCTCGAGGTCACTGGCAGCCCTGTCCTGCCACCCCGGGGCCGTGAACTTGGATAAGTGTACAGAAGCACTGCCCAATGTGGGGCCACCAGACCAGAGTTTGGAAATGGGGCTTTCTTTTGTGATGCTAAGGAGGCCATACAGCAGGGTGCCCCAAGGGGAATGCCATCTGAGCTATAGATGGAACCGAACAGACACACACACACAGGGCAGACCGGCGAGAGCACCTGGCTACAGGACAGGGACACCGAAGGCTGTCCTCAGACCCAGAGACCCCGACTCCTCGCACTTCAGCCTCCAGACCCGAGACAAGCCCTGTTTTCCAGCCCTCCCTCCCCACCCCCTTCGGGCCATGCCAGGTTTTGCTGTGGCAGCACCTCTGACCCCCCACGGTGTGGACACCTGGCTGCGCCATCTAATTGGTGGCTGACCTGTTTTAGTTCCTCACCTGCCCATCCTGACCCAATTCTTGTCTGCAGCCAAATCCAGGCAGAATTGTACGTATGTGCCCAGGCCCTAGAATTTGAAGGACGTGCATGCACACCCCATTCTCCCTTTTCCCAATCGTGTGACCTTTGGCAAGTCACTTCACCTCTCTGAGGCACAGCATCCTCCATCTTTCAAACAGGCTAATGGGTTACCCTTCAGGTTGTTCTAGGAGTCTAGAACTTGGTGGCATAGTGGTTATGCATTGGGATGCTAACCACAAGGTCAGCAGTTCAAAACCACTGGCCACTCGTTGGGAGAAAAAAGAGGCTTCCTATTCCCATAAAGTGTTACAGTCTCAGAAATCCCCACGGGTAGTTCTACCCTGTCATGTAGTGTCATCGTGCCTCGATGGCAGTGAGTTTTGGGTTTGGGTTTGGGTCTCAGGTTTCTGGGGAAGTGGAAGGTGATGACTTCAAAGCACTTTTCCCGGTTCCCGGGTGGCTGTCCAGTCTCCACCGACGGGCATCAGCCGACCCCCTTTTCCAGGGGTTGCCCTCGCTGACCAAGGGTGGTGGGCTGTGGCTGTTGCATCTTCCCTGACTCACGTGACCCCATGCATGTCAGGGTGGACCTGGGCTCTGAGGCAGATGGTCAGGCCTTTCAGGTGGACAGCCAGGCATCTCTGAGTGGGTCCGAATTGCCAACCTCACATTAACCATTCACACCAAACAGGAGACAACCCACAGACTGTCTTTCTCTGAGTTTGTTCTAACCACAGGAGTGGATAATTGACCCATGTAAGGAACGACTGCCCCTTCATTGTCACCCCTGGGGGCTGGGCCTCTACTTCATCCACTGCTGTCCCCTGAGGCCTGAGCCCCGAGCCCAGAGTCTGAGCCTTCGGGGAAAGTTGCTTTAGGGAAAAAAATCTTATGAGCTTGGGTCAGTGGGGAGCCTTGA
>NW_022111357.1:28010911-28020341 GCF_000313985.2 Echinops telfairi | reverse complement strand
GCTGAAGCAGGGAACTGCTAAGGCAGCTGCACCCGGTGCAACCATCACAAAACAAGAGACTCGAGAACTAGAAAGGTGAGGCTCACCACCCATTTCTCCCTCCGCCTTTCAATTAGCCCCACATGTGATTATTGGCCAGGCTGGCACAATGAACTAACTCACTGACCAAGGGGGACATAAAGAGGGGTGGGGTGGGAAGGTGACAGATGCTTTTCTACCAGTGGGCCGGGTTTAAGCAGTTTAAAAATCCACGTGTAGAGGGTCTATTATGGGCTAGGAAGAGGAGTGAGGGGGCCGACGTTGTGCAGAGTTTGATACCCTCCTAGTGTCCTGCCTGAAAGGGTTAAGGCAGGGAGTGTTCTGGGGGAACCCAGGCGGGTTTTCTGGAACCCAGAGACAGCTGCCTCCCGAGGGCCGACACCGCACCTGGACCAGCACCTGCCTGCCTGGGGTCCCAGGTCTCTCTCTCTGCCTTGCTCCTTGGTCAAGGCCCGGGTTTCCGGGCCTCTTTGGGCACGTGCCTGGGGGTGGTTGCTGGTTTTTGGATTGCCAGTGCTCAGTTCGAGCCACCAGTGGAGCCCTAGTTCCAGCCCTCTGGGCAGGGCTCTGGACGCGCAGGCCTGCGTGCCCCTCCGGGAAGGCCACGTGGCATCCGCATGGCAGCTGGTGCACCCTGGAGCATGGGGAGCATGGGGGGCGGTGCCCAGGAGAGATGGGGATTGAACAACCATCCTCCCCAATTCGAGTCTGAACGGGGACATTTCCACGCTGACCAGGCCCCTGGAACTTGTCTGTCAGAGGGTCACCTGTGTTACTTCACACAAGTGTGTTGGCCTGTCTATGACTCACTGCTTGTGAGAGAGACCGGTGGTGACCTGATCTGCGATTGTTCCCCTGGGCCCTGGTCAGGTCATCATAGCCTGGCTTGAGGGACATGCTGGCCAGGTAGCTGGACTCGGGGGAGGAGAGAATACCGGCCCTGGCACTTCAGAAAGACCCTGCCCCAGGCCTTGTACGAGCAAATGACTGCCTAGGGGCGGGGACTAGGGTCGCGTCCGGCCCAGCAGTATCTCTCTCCACCCCACTGGCCCCGAGCGGTCCTTCAGGCCCCACACGAGAATAACGCATGCTTTCTCCAGCGTCCATTGTTGTGTGGACACTTGCCACGAACGGTTTGACATGGGTCCCAGCTCTCGATGTTATCGAGCCTGACGGAGGAGGCTGTCGATTGATAAGAAGCCCAGCAGTGTCCACTCAGCCTTCTTTAAGCCATTGCTGCAGCAGTGCTGTGACTCAGAGGCCAGTGGTTCTCAAGCAGGGACAGGTTTGCTCCCTGGGGGTCCTGGGGCCATGTCTGGGCACCTTCTGAGATGATATCATGGGTGAGGGGCTGGCTGTGACTGGCAACTAGACACCCACAGTGCACCGGGCAGCCCCACGTCGGGGCTCTAATCAGGGAGTACCTCCCATCCTCTTTTCTGAGACCATAGCTTGGGCCACCGCGGGGCCGCTCTGCTCTGTCCCTGGGTCACTCACGAGGAGCCGGCATGGACTTCATGGGCCCCGACAAGATGGACACGGCGTCTCAGGTGACAGGGTGGGGGGCTCCCCAAAGGGGACTGGTGAGGGAGAGGTGGAGGTTCCCGGCAGCCTTTGGTTAGACATTTCCAGTTGTTCTCGGCACAACGCCGGGGCAAGCTTGTCACTCAGTAAGTCTCCATTTCTCTCTCTGTACAAAAGCCGGAACCGTGTTTCGAGGTGCTCATGGAATGATGTCCCGGAGACGTTTCTGAGCATCTAGGAATGTAAGAGACTTAGGGTCATCATCAGCTAAGATGGGTGAGCAACGTTCCCCATAGCGGGTCAGATGGGGGCAGTCTGGGTCTGGGGGCCAGCCTCCATGACAACTCAGCCCTGATGTTTTAGCGAAATAAGAATAAGTAAATAAATGAACCTGGCTGTGCCCCAATAAAACTTTATTTATAAAGACAAGCAGTGGTCATTTATACATGACCTGGATTTGGCCCACGGGTCATAATTTGTTGACCCCTGACCTAAGCCTTTGAGGGTCAAGCTGGGGTCATAGTGAAAGTGGAGCAGGGTCCAGCTTGGCTCTGCTGTGAAACCCGAGTGAGTGTGAGCTGGCCGCTGACCGTGGGCTCTTTGAGGGCCCTGGGCTCACCAGGCATGGACACATAGCACGGGTGCAGTCCATGCTATGGGTGCAGGATTTTTCCCTGGAGTCCAGGTGCTGATGCATTTAATCTGCTCCAAAGATGTTTGCCTAAAATCCAAGGCTGGCGCATGTGGGCAGTAGGAGTGCCACTTTGGCCAGTCTCCCGAGCACATCCATATTTCTGCCTTCCTGAAGAGGGGCCCTTGTCAGCAAGGACACTGTGTGCTGCCTGTCCCCAACATGCCAGCGCTGTGAATGCGCCCTGCACGAGAAGCCCCTTCAGAGAGGGACTGTTAGCACCCGGGTTAGGGAGGGGGAGATGGAGGAGGCTGGGCAGAGGAGGTCACAACTGTAGGAGGCAGGGATCAGACCTGGGTCTTTCTGATTTCAAACCAATGTGCATGTCCATCTTCGCTGGCTTCAGGGGCCCTGGTTCTTGGGCAGCCGGCCAGTCCTGTCCCACACTCCTTCCCAGGCCTGGCGGTCAGCTGCCAGCATGCAGTCCCTTGAGAGGCATGACCGTCCTCAGCTCCTCCCCTCTTCCCTTCCCCTTGCCAACTTCCTGGCTGAGGGGTTGCCCAGCCGGGAGCCCGGGCCCAGCTGGACTCACTGCTCTTCCTCCTGGGCTGTAGGAGCCGCCTCCTACCCGCCCCGCTTGCTTACCCGCCCTCCGCCCGCCCGCCCGGCAGGTCTGGCAGGTGCGTGACTCACATACCTGGGTTCTCCGCATGCCCAGCCTGGGAAGTCAGTGCACCAGACCCCTGGGCTCCTACCTGCCTTGCCAGCTGCCACGTCCTCCCGGAGGGGCCCTTCCCCACCTGTAGGGGCTGCCGGTCTCACTTCACCCCCTGCTGCCCCGAGGGCTGGAGGAGAACTGTCCAGAATCCAGGTCAGTCTTGGTTTTTATATGTCTCTGTTCTTCACAGAGTCGGGGGAGGACCCTTTGGAGGTCCCTCAGGGGTCAGAAAGGGGAGTGACACCCTTGGGCACCGGGCCCAGGGACATCCGGCCCCTTTCCAGATGGTGGCAGGGCTTGGGGATGCCTTGTGAGCAGTGTGGCGAGGAGAACTCTGCTGGCAGCCTGGGTGGACGTGGCCCTGACCCTCACGGTCACACTGTGGGGCGGGGTCAGGGAGACGTGGGATGTGGACTGGGGAGTTCAAAGAGTCTCCAGGACTCGAGTGCACAGCGTGGGGACTCTCCCACTCCCTTCTTGGGGCCCCGGAGGCGGACAGCAACAGCTCCCGACAGCCTCAAGGAACGCCGAGTTCAACCTCGTCATTTTACAGACGGGGAAACTGAGGCTCAAAGGGAGGAAGTGACACAAGGTCACAGAGTAAGCGAGTGTCAGAGGGGGCGCCGGAAGCCAGAACTTAACCGAGGACTCCCTGCCCAGTGCCCCTTCGCTCCTTCACCCCTCCCTGCCTGCTCCTGCCTCTGTCTGCCCATGCCCCCATTTTCCACCTGGTGCTGCCCAAGCCCCTGTTGTTTCCTGGCTGAGTTGAGGGGTGAGTGGAGCGCGTGCCATTTCACTGGGAGTGACTTTAGGGGCTCAGGGGCGGGAACCTTTCAAAGGTCACTCAGGCAGTCCTGATCTTGCATCCCTGGCCCGGAGACTGGTTAGACCTCCACTCGAATACCTCCAGCGATGGAGCGCTCACTCCTCTGGGGCAGCCTCTTTCCTGTGTGTGGCCTAGCGTTTGCAGCATGATAGCCTGATGGCCACTGAGCGCTACTTGGTGTGGAACACTTGGCTGACTAAGCAAATCTTCCCCACGGCCCGGGGGGGAGGGTGAGGCCGTGGGATCGTGGCCAGCCTTGTTTTGTAGTGGGGGAAACAGACACAGAGAGGCTAAGTAACTTACTCAAGATTTCCCAGTGTGGAGAGTGGAGCCAAGACTTGAACAAGCGGAGTGTGGTCTGGAGTCCGCCTGAGCTCTTACTAGCCTGGCTTTGCTCCAGAGACTTATTGCTGGTCAGGAGGCTCCTGAGGCTGTGAGGGAACATGGCTGGATGATGTTGTGTCCTTGCTGGCTAGTCTCCCATGGACCTGCGACAATTGTGGCTCTGGAGGTTTTCACCTGTTCCAGGTGTGTGGCGGTCACTCTCAGCCTCAGGCGGCCCTGTGACCAGCGGCTAGGACAAATGGCCAGCCACCCCCGGTGGCTGTGGGTTCTGCAGAGAGTGTGCAAAGCTGCTGGCCCATGACCTTAACCCCAAACACAGCTGCCAAGGATTTCTGTGGACCCCCTTGGGCAGGGCCAAGGGGGGCAGTAGGTGAAGACGAGGCGGGAGGGAGCAAGAGGGGCCTGGGGTCTTTCACGTTGTGCCCTGTCTTGCCTGGATACCCAAGGGCCCCTGGTGACGAGCAGTCAGGGTCGCCTCACTGGAAAGGCAGCTCCTGGCAGAGCACGGGGGTGAGGGGTGGGTGCGGGAAGCGCTTCCTTCCAACGCGGGGGCAGAAATGAAATGTCAGGCACCTGCTCCTGTGCGCTCCCCAAGGGGTGGGTGCTCCTGGTGGGACGTGAGCAGTGAGTCCTTCGCGATGGGTCTCTTCTTCAGTCAGTGGGACCTTGGAGCTTGTCCGGAGTGATGAGTCTGGCCGCAGCCACCTCCCCACTAGCTGGAGGTGACAGAAGCAGCCCCCGGCATCCCCTTAGTTCCAGGGCCTCTTCTCCAGGGAATCGTGTGGTGAGAGGGTTCTAAGGTCTTCTCCCTTGCCTCTGAAGACAGCCGCCCTGGCAGCTGGTCTACTGCTCCAGGGGCCCTGATGGCACACTGGTTAAGCCCTGCTGGCAGACCAGGCTCACCCGTGGCTCTGAGGAAGAAGGCTCACAGCCTGCGCCTGTGTAATTACAGCCCAGGCCCCCTACGGGGGTGGGGTCGGGGGGGTGTTCCTCAGTTACATGGCGGGACCCCTACGGGGGCTGTTCCACGGGGTTACGGGGGGTGGGTGTCTTTCTGATTGAAAGCCATCTGGCAACAGCACTGCCAGCACGGCTGCATTTCAGTTGGTGAGCACTGCCAGGGGTGGGCACCACGTGCCCCCATTTCGAAGACGAGAGGCGAGGCCGCTCCGCCAGGGTCATGCAGTCGCTCTGTGGTAATGAAATGCTCACATTATCCAAATCACCCTCCAAAGCCCAGCTTGGCCGACGCCCATACCAAGCTCTTATTGTCCACCCTCGGGCCAGGCCGGGCCAGGCTGTGGTGGGATGCTCCAGCCATGGTTCTGGTCTTCTTGTTTCTGCCTCAGAGATCCTCAGGACCCAGGTGAGTTGTGGTTTTTCAGGGGCCTGGGCCACCCCCTTGGGGGCAGGGCCTGGGCCTGGCCAGGCCCTCATCCTAGTCCATCCTGGAGGTGACCACAATCCTACGTGGCTGCCTGTACAAACCACAGCCAGTGTGCAGCAGGGTAGAGAGAAGCCATTGATGCCGTGGCATCTGGGCCCCGCTGTTCCCAGGAGTCTGACATTTCATCCTCACAGGCCATGCTCACAGAACGGACAGAGCTCACAGGCCACGCTTTCTGGCGGGGAAGCTGAGACTCTAGGTGGTGAAGTAACGCTCTCAAGGTCACGGGTGGGGCTGGGGCAAGTGTTGTGGTTCTGACCAGGAGCCAGACACCGTGCTTCAGAATGGAAGAGACCGCCTGAGTGCTGTCCCTGTTTCAGGGAGCAGGAAACGAGGGAGCTCCCCTGGCCAGCCTGGGGCCTGCTGAGCAGGTAACCCGACCCTCCTCCAACCCAGCCCAACCCTGTCCTCAGCACAGTCACTGCAGACAGGGCTGCGGTCCTCACTGGGAGGAAGGCAGAGAGGGAGGGAGGCAGAGAGCCACCCCCTCCCCATTTGACCCTCACCCTCCTCTCTCCTCTGAGCACGCTCTAATGAAATCTGATAAGCATCCATGCTAATAAAGGGGGTCCAATGTCATGGCTCAGTGAAATGAGTACCAGAGGGATCCCAGGTGGGCTGGGAGCCAGGAGGCTGCCTCTGGCACCTGCTCAGTTCACCAAGCCTGTGTGACCTTGACCTTGACCAAGTCCTTTGTTCTCTCTGGGCCTTCGTTTCCCCCTGCACTATGAAAGGAAGAGATTGGCTTGGAAGGGTCCAAAGGGTGCTTGCTTCCAGCTCTGGGAGTCTCTGGCTTCCTTGAATGAAAGGCCCAGCACTGCCCTCTGGGCTCCCTGCCCACTCTTCCTCCTTCCTCCCACAAACCCCAGGGAGCCCAGGAATGCAGGGACCTTCCAGTTTGCTTCTGGAACACCCAGACAGGCAAAGACTGGAGCCAGCTGCATGAGAACCTGCTTCTCCTCTGGGAGGTAACTCAGGGCAGCTTGTAAACCCTTCTCCCTTTGCTGCCAAGGGCACCTGGCTGAAGTCCTGGGTGGTGCACATGATAAAGGCACTCCGCTGCTAACCTTTAGGTCAGAGGTTTGAGACCACCTCGAAGTGCCTCAGAGGAGAGGCCTGGCCATCCACTGTGGAAAACTATCAGCCGTGGAGTACAGGTCTGCCTGGCGCAGGGGGTGCCCGTGAGTCAGAATGGACCGGTTTGGTGAACGGAAGATACAGTCCTTATCCCAGGTCTGCCCCTTCTGAGGGTGTGTGTTTGCACCCCACCCTGAGTGGTAGTTTACGTCACTGTAAAATGGGAGCTAACCCATCTCATCAAGGTGGTTCCACCTCACGGCCACCCAGAGTCCTGCTGAGCAGTGCTGGGCTTCATGTCCAGCTTGGGAAGCAGGTCGCCGGGCCTTTCTTCCGGGGATTTGGGTGGGTTAGAAACTGCCAACCCTTTGCTTCCACGCTGAGTGCTTAGCAGTTTTCTCCATCTGGGGCCTCCACAAGAGGAGCCCCGGTGGCGTATTGGTTACCCATTGGGCTGTTCGCTGCAAGGCCCGCAGTTCAAAACCACCAGCTGCTCCCTGGGAGAAAGATGGGGCTTTCTACTCCTGTGAAGAGTTAAGTCTCGGAAACCCACATGGACGGTTCTAGCCGCTACGAGTTGGAATGGACTTGATGATGGAGAGTTTGGTTTTGAGAGGGACTCCGTTTCTCCGTGAAGGGAGCCATTGACTCTGCTGGTTCTCTCCCTGCTACCGAATCCATGCCACTTCCGGGTGGTTTCAAACTGCTGACCCTACTGCCAGGGCTCCCCCTGCTGATGGTGACTGATTAGTAGGATTCAGTGGGTGGGCTCTGGCAAAGCAGCCCTGACCCCGTGGCCGACTTCTAGTAAGAGCTTGGTGAAAGGAAGGCGGGGCCCTTGGCACCAAGGCCTGCTCAGTCCCCCTTAGAGCCTGTCGATGTCTGGTTTCAGGGTGGCAGGATGCCTCGTGGTGCCGTCCTGGGCTCCGCGACATGTTCCGTTCAGACTCCTGGACGTCTCTGAGTGGGTTAGGGGTGACACGTGGCAGCCTTGTCCTTTCTCCTTCTCCTTCAAGTCCTGGAAACCCCACACTGGGCCACGAGCCCCAAGCTTGCTCTCCTAGGAGGCGGGGCTTTCTCATCCTGGGAGCTCCTCTCCGCAGAAAAGGAGAAGCCGGAGGCTCTGGCCAGGGCGCCAGCTCCTCACTGATCCTGCCCAGAATACAACGGACTGGCTGGCTGAAGCCTTGGATCCAAATTCACCAGGTCCAAGGTGCTGTGGTTCAGCCTGTGATCTCTTCCATTAGCTACAGACAAACCCTCCCACGTTTCAGTGTCCGCGTGGGCACTCCACCACTCTGAGTTCTTCCTAGAACCCAGGCCATGGATTGGGGATGACTCTCAGCTCTACTCCTGGGGGCAGTGCCCCCACCAGGTAGGGGTCACCCGGAGCTGTGACTTGTGATGCCACCCACGGACCTCCACCTGTACCAGACCACACCTTACCCTTAGCGATGTTTAGTCCCAATTCTCATCATAGAATAACACGTGGCACCTTATAGTTGCAGATGGGTTTCAAGTATATAACCTTTCTTGGATTCTGGAAGGATGGACAACACTGCTGTTCTTGTAAAGTCTTCCTTGTGGGAGGACAACCCGATTTAGTTCTTGGGCTTTCTCCCTTCTTTATTTTGAGGACTACTTCAATCTCAAAAAAGTTATTGATGTGCATACATACGAATCACCACAATATTGTAGCTAAAACACTCCAGGATGTGGCCATCTGCTTCCTTGAAGATTTACCGCCTCAGAAATGCCACGGGGAAGCCCTCCTCTCTGATGGGTGGAGACAGAATCGATGACAAAAACACCTGCAGCTGCTCCAACCCCAGGGTGTGCTAGGAGTGTGTGGAGACACACTAGGAGTGTGTGCAATTCCACGCATCAGTGTCATTGGGTAATAATGACAGCTCTGATCGGAGCATATTAGAAGGCTCGAAAAGCACAGGAGCCTAAAGTCTATGCTCGTAGGTCAGTGGATAGATGTCGGCTGCGCTTCATGGTTAGAGTTAAATACTCGCTGCCATCGGGTCGATTCTGACTCGTAGCGATGCTCTAGGACAGGGTGGACCTGCCCCATGGTTGCTGAGACTGCCTCTTTACGGGATCAGAACCTCATGGTTCTACTGTGGAGCAGCTGGGGCTTTTGAACCGCTGACCTGTGGTTAGCAGCCCATAGCATCACCTATTATGCCACCTTGGTGCTTGAGTTAACTACAGGGATATTTTTGTATTAAAAAAATACATTTCTGCACAAATGTGGCACCAAAACTGTGCACGGTCACTTTGGTGTCACCCCTCTGACAGTGTCACCAGTGGGGTCTGCAGCCCTGCCCCAAGTGACACCCCTGCTACAGAGTCCAGGGATACCCTGTTCTCAGGTTGAACCGTAGGCGCCCAGAGCACAGAGTTCAAACACTGGGCGCATTGGTGGCTGCCCCAGTTCAAAGGAAAATACGATTCAGGATGGAGCAGATTAAATTCCCTGGCAAAGAGGAGGTTTTTGGGAAGAGGAAAAATGTTTGATGGGCCTCTACGCTGCTGCTGTTTTTATTAAGCGATCTGAAAGTTTACTGCCCACATGACACTCCCTTTTCCCTGCCCTAAAAATCAACATCGTCCACTCTGCTTTCCCGCAATCTTTGCCAGGGAATTTTCCAATTAGCAGAGGATTGAATCCAGCTTCCTTCCGGCTTCTCTGAGGGGATGGGGTGGCCAAGAGTGTGTGTGGCTATTGCCCTCAAGCTTTTTGCTCTTCTTTCTCAATTGTGTTCATCCACCCACCCACCCACCTATCCACCCATCCACCAACCCACCTATCCA
>NW_022111357.1:28007199-28009929 GCF_000313985.2 Echinops telfairi | reverse complement strand
AGAGCATATTTGTGCAAAGCAGATAGCATGATTCTGCCTCCAGGGATTTTATGGTTTAGCAGGGGTGACAGACATTTAACACACACCACGGCACCTTATTGTCGGAAGAGTATGGCCAGAGTGCTCCTTGGAGGCCAGGATGGCGTGACTTGGTCTGACATACTGTGGCTATACTGTCAGGAGGGGCTGGTCCCTGGAGAGGACATCCTGCTTGGTAGACCAGAGGTGCCCGGAGGAGGAGAGGCCCTCAGCGACTGGATGGAGAGTGTGGCTGTCTCCATGGGCTCGGCACAGGAGCAAAGGTGAGGGTGGCGCCGGCCGGCAGGGTTTTGCTCCGTCATGCAGAGGGTCGGAGGTGACTTGAGGACACCTAACTGCTGCCGGATGCTATGGTTCTCATCAAGTCCCCATCTGTCGGATGGGTGTCTGGGTGGCACGCTGGCTTGCACGTAGGTTGCTAACTGCAAGGTCAGGAGTTAGATTGGACCTCCCAGCGACTCTGTGGGAGAAAGAGGAGGCCATTGATTTCTGCAGAGTCCCAGCCCCTGAGAGCCCCAGGGGCAGTTCTACTCTCTCCCGTAGGGTTGCTATGAGTCCCCATGGGCTCCATGGCCGTGGGTTCAGTGGTTGGTTTGGGAAGATTGTGAAGATTGATGAGATGATACAGGCCAAGCGTTCAGGTCACCCCGTGCATGGAATCTAGTGAAATGCTCGATAAATGCTAGTGATGATGGTGGTGGTGGAGGTTAAAATTCCTTTGGCATTTTTTCGGCCCCCCCCTCCAATAAAATGACTTTTAAAAATCACTTAGCACATGTATTAGCATGTGTGTCTGTGGGTCGTTCTGGGGGAGCTGGTTATCCTCGGCAGAAATCAAAGGCAACAGGGAAGCAGTGACGCAGGGCAGGCCCAAGTCAGCTTTTCTGGGTGGAGCCCTCATGAGCAGGTCGCCTCCACAACGGGGCCACGAGTGCTGGCTGTGACTCTTGGGCTGGGCATGTGGGGCCCAGAGCTTCTCCGGGCGGGCGGGCCTGACCTACAGCTGCCTTTCTGGTTTGCCCAGTTAGCGGTGGGCTGGAAATGGTCTCTGGGCAGAAACAAGCTGTGAGACCAGTGTTATAGAAAGCTCCCAGAAGCTAAGGGGGCAGAGGTAGGGAAGACCCCCTGGGCACAGGAAGGCAGCTGTAGATGGGGCTCTGGTGGAGCAGTCGAATTGGCCAGGGGTGCCTGGTGGTCCTTCATGGGGCCGATGTGGGATGTGTTGAACATGTGCAATGTGTTGAACTCATTTCCCCTGTACTTCCCGCTTTGGGAACAGTACTGGGTACAATCTAGGCATGTGTGCCAGCCTCCATTGAAGTGCCTGGTTTAACTGTCATGCTGGTTCACTTGTAACCAGACACATTTGGGTTCACACCCTGGTGCCCCGCTTACTCGTTCTATGAGACTAGAAAGGCAAGGTTCTTCCCCTGTCTGAGCCCCAGTTTTCTCATCTGCAGAATGACAGATCAATAGTGAGGGCTGGTGCGTGGCCGAGAGGTGGTGACAGCGTTTGGTACTTAGACTGGACGCGGTAAAGACAGATTACTATTATCAAGAGCCCTGGTGGCATAGTGGTTACACATTGGTAGGTGGTCCAAAAGGTCTGCTGATCAAAACCACCAGCTGTTTTGTGGGCAAAAGATGAGGCTGTCTACTCCCATAAAGAGTTACCGTCTCGGAAACCCACAGGGGCAGTTCTACCCTGTCCTAAAGAGTAGAACTGAGTCAGCATCGACTCGATGGCAGCAGGTTTGAGGGTTGTTTTGTTTTTTTATTATCATTATCCAGCATCTGGGGTGACACCCAATTGTGACCCAGGACTTGGGGACTGCACGGGTTGAGGGGTGGGGCATCTCTGGGACTTCATTTGGAAGGTTTGGGGTGCGCGATGAGTGTAGTCAGACGGAGCTGGGCTCTGCTGCCCGGTGCAGGATTGAGCGTGCGATCCCTACTTACCCCTCTGTGCCCCAGGCCCGGGTGTGAGGAAACTCCACGCGGCACCCTTGCCAAGAGTCCTCAGGCTCCTGCCTGAGGAGGGTCTGTCATGGTCATTTTGCACCTTCAGAAGAGGGGCCGAGGTGAGGGCTTTGTTAGTGTGAGACCCCGTGAGGGGGGTCCTCTTTCGTGCCAGGCTGTGGAGTTGCTTCTAGGAGACAAGCATTCAGCGAACCTCTCGGGCTCCCCGGGGAGGTCTTGGGCAATGTTAACCGGAGGCCGTGGGGTGCAGGCTCGGATTCAAATCCTAGTTCTTCTGCTTGCCCACTGAGTGGCCTTGGGCAAGTGACTTCACCTCTCTGGGCTTCAGTTAACACCATCTGCTGTGGTGGCCGTCAGGGGTCCTCTAGTCACCGCGGCCCACGCACCACACAACTTCGCAGCCCTGCGCCAGTCGCACTGCTGCTCTGGTACGTGAGCCCGTGGCGGCCGTCACAGATCAATTCATCTGGTCAAGGGTCTCCTCGTTTTCCCTGGCCCTGGGCTCTCTACTCCCATAAAGAGTTACGGCCTCGGAAACTCACACCGGCAGATCTACCCTCCCAGAGGGCCGCTGCGAGTCAGTATGGACTCGATAGCAGTGTGCTTGTTAGTTTTTCAGTTTGCATACTTTATTAAGAGGAGCCCTGGTGGCCCAGTGGTTATGTGTTGGGCTGCTAGCCATAAGGCCAGCAGTTCAAAACCACCAGGCGA
>NW_022111357.1:28000368-28006192 GCF_000313985.2 Echinops telfairi | reverse complement strand
TGTGGGGAGTTTTATGACCCTTAGAAAGCGCCTTTCATCTGGTACCCAGGGAGCTGGTGAAGCCTCCCAACCCAACCCAGCCGGGAAGCAGCGCTGAGTAAAGGCTCCTGGGGCTGGGCCAGGCCCTCCTGCCACAGCTGGCCAGTGGGGACTGAGGTCCCCATTCCGTCGCAGTTCTGGGCTGGCAGCTGCAGCGTCTCCCTCCCCCCAGGCCCGGGCCCTTCTCTGCTGGAGACCTTCTGTTGGGTCCCAGTGACAGCCTGGCCTGCTTGGCTCGGCTCAAAGCTCACCATCTCCTGGGCTCCGCCTCTGTTCCTCTTCTCCATAGTCGGGCCACCTTTGCTTTGAGCTTCGAGAACAGGCTCCTGTCAGCTGGCCAGTGTCTCCCATACCCGGATCCTCCCCCTGGCACTCTGAGCCCTGGACCGGTCCAGTAACTTGGTTCCAAGAAGCAAAGACCTTGTCTTCTGGTTGCTCCTGGCTCTTTGCCCGGCCGGCAGAGAGATCCAACCTCCCTCGGCTTCGTGGGCAGCACCGGGCCCTCACCGGCAGGTCCCTGATGGCTGTGTGAGGAGGCGTCCAGTGTTGGGCTGTCAGGTCTCTTCAGGCTGGCAGCGTTCTCCAGGCTTTCCCGACCCTCGATCCCTTTGGCCCCACTTGGAGAACAGCCCTTCAGCCTGGGTTAATTTGTTGTTGTCTTATCATGCTGCGGTGCACCACCGTGGGCAGGGATGTCACGCCGTGATATCGCATCCTTCTCAAGCATTCAATCAGGAGAGACACGGTGGACGGACGTCCCCACGCCGGTCAGGTTAACACTGACCACTTGGTCAGGTGGTGCCTGCTGCACGTCTCAACTGCAAAGTTCCTTTTTCACTGGGTGAGAAGCAGGGACAGTAGGGAAACCTGTTCTAACCAGGGGACCAAGGAGCCCCGGTGGTGTGGTGATAACGAGTTGGGTTACTAACTGCAAGGTCTGCTGATCAAAACCACTAGCCGTTCTGTGGGAGAAAGATGAGGCTGTCTACTCCCGTAAAGAGCTAGAGTCTGGGAAACTCCCAGGAGCAGTTCTCCCCTGTCCCATAGGGTTGCTCTGAATTAGAATTTGATTCTACGACAGTGAGGTTTTCATTTTGTTTTTGTAACCAAGGAACTAATATTTTTAAAATAAATGCTATTAGGGAAGGAGCCTTGATGGCATAGTGGGTAGAGTGTTGGGCTGCTAACCACAATGTTGCCAGTTCAAACCTACCAGCTGCTCGTTGGGAGAAAGATGAGGTTGTCTGCTCCTGTAAAGATTTACAGTCCTGGAAACCCTACGAAGCAGTGCTGCCCTGTCCTACAGGGTCTCTGTGAATCGGAACGACTCAATGACAGTATGTTGGAACCTCCAATTCAAGGCTCCTTAGCAACCTGCGAGATGCAGGTGACACAAGCCGGCTTGCCGCAGGTGGAGAGAACTGACAGCATTTACTGATGTCTGTCGGTCTAGTTGTGAGGATTTTGTTTTCTCTACTTTGACGTGGAACCCATACTGAAGACTATATTCTTTGATCTTGTTCTCCATCAATAAATGCGTCCTGTTCGCTTCACATCTACTCGAGCGTCAGGGCCACCTCCACCTGTGGCTGTGAGTTTGACCTCAGCAAGGTCAGCAGTTCAAAACCACCAGCTGCCCCACTGGAGAAAGATGAGGTTTTCTGGTCCTATAGAGAGTTACAGTCCTGGAAGCTCACAGGGGCAGCTCTAGCCTGTCCTCAAGGGTGGCTATGAGTTGGCATCGACTCCATGGCGGTGAGCCTGGGCTGGGACTGTCTTCTCATGGATGCAGAAACCTGGAAGGCTGGAGGAGTGCTCGGTGCAGCCCAGCCCCCTGGACACGCCTGCCCTCCTGCCTAGTGGCAGCTGTGTTCCGAGAAGAGGTTTCCTGAGAGATCAGGTCAGTTGACTCTATCATTCTCACTTGCAGTAAAAATGTGACCGGATCTCTCTTAGATAACAGCATGTTTACGACCGATTAGATAAGCATAAGAACTGGCTGCTTCCTGTGAGCTCTGCACTCAGACTGCCTGAGTGAAGCAGGCCTCTGGCTTGGTCGGTCACTTCTCCATCCACTTATACTTCCTGTTTGAGCTACCCTTGGGACTATAGCAGCCTGTTTGGGCTACACCTCCTCGTAAAGAAAGCAAGAACCTCACAACTGGACCGATAGGTAACATCATGATAGATGGAGAAACGATTAAGCTTGTCAAGGATTTTATTTTCTGTGTATCCAGAATCAACTCTCATGGAAGCCGCAGGCGAGGAATCAAATGTTGCATTGCATTGGGTCAATCTGTTGCGCAAGACCTCTTCAGGGTGTTAAAGAGCAAAGACAATCACCTGGAGGGCTGAGGTGCATCTGACCCAAAGCTATGGCCTTTGCAATCGCCTCATGTGCATGTGAAAGATAGGACAGACGTAAGGACGACCAGAGAAGAATTGGCGAAGAGTCTTGAATATGCCGCGATCACCCAAGGAGCAAGCACATCTGTTTTGGAAGAAGGACAGCCAGGCTCTTTAGAAGGGAGAATGCCCTGGGAATAGAACATCTTGCTTGCTAACGTAGGTCAGGAACAGAGAAGGCCCTTGATGAGAGGGGTGGACACTGTCGTTGCATCAATGGGCATGGGCTCAAGCATGACCGTTGTGAGGAGGGAGCAGGGCTTAGACTGACGCCGGGAGGCAGTGCTTTGTCCTACTGTACGTGGGGTCTCTCTGAGTAGGGACCGACTTGATGGCACTTAACAATCACAACAACGTGTAGCTGGATGAGGAGGAAGGGGCCAGCTGGAGAGGTGGAGGCACAGATCTGGACTCGAGTCTCGGCTTATTGCGCAACCTTGGGGAAATCTGCTTTCCTCTCTGGAGCATGGAAAATGCCACCGGGAGGCCTTCTCCCTTCCTCCTTCCCAGGGCAGCGATGGGGACAGGGACACAGATGCCCGATTCCCAGCCAGATGTAATGTATTATTAATTAATATGCTTACACACTTGCCAGAATCCTCGGTGAGCGGGTGGCTCTGGTTAATGGAATGTTCGGGGGCATGGAAATGTTCCCAGGCATCCTTTTTTGTTCCTTTGTGGCTGTTGAATCCCAGTCCTTCATCTGTTCACTCAGCGTTTGTCTCGTGCCTATGCTGCCCCAGGCTGGGACCAGGTTCTGGGGGTTCTGAGTCTGCACAGGCCACGGTCTGGGGCCAGACAAGGGGCAAGCACCTCGTCACAAACAACATGGTAGACTGGGTCACGGATGGGGGAGCACAGGACACGACGGAAGCCCGGGTGGCCAGTCCTGGGACCAGAGATGAGTTCCCTGAGAAGATGATTGCTTAGGTTTGTCCCCCAAAGACTTGTGCACTAGTGTTTTTTGCAGCCTTATTTACACTGACCCACAGTGGAAGCCGCCGGTGTCCATCAGCAGGTAACGGGGCAAGCAGAATATGGAGACACAGCCCAGGCCAGATCCCCTGCCATAGAGCCAATACCCACTCACAGCAGCCCTGTGGGACAGGGTAGACATGCCCCTGTGAGTGGGCGAGACGACAACTCCTTATAGGAGTAGAAAGCTTTGTCTTTCTCTATATACATTTACATATATGTATATGTACATATAGCTGTGTGTATGTGCATGGGTCTGTGTATATGTGTATATATATACATACACATATACAGAAAACAAGAGTAATGAATTTCTTTCAAACACTACGGCTTGGATGAACCTTGGAAACGTTTTGCCGAGTGAAATAAGTCAGACACAAAAGGACAAACACGCTATCATCCCACGTCTATGGAGCGTCTAGAACAGAAAAACGCATAGTCGGAAGTGGATCCGTGGTGACCTGGGCCGGGGAGTGGGGAGCACCAAGGAGCTCACTGCTTACAAGGTGCCGGGCAGATTCTGTTTCAGGCAAGGACACATTTTTGGAAATGGAGAGCGGTGACGGGTCACAACCCGAGAAGGACCGTTGAAGTCACGGAATTGCAATGGTCACTATGGCCCGGTGTTTGTTCTATAGATTTCGGTGCGATTGAGATGATTCGACTCCCGGCGCCCGTCTGTGCAGGATCCAACTGCTCCGAGGGTCTCAAGGCTGGGACTTTTCAGAAGCACCTGGCAAGGGCCTGTCCTCTGGATGGATTTGAAGCATCAACCTTTCAACTAGTAGCTGGGTGCTCAATCATTTGTGTCACCAAGGAGAGACACACACACACACACACACACACACACACACACACACGGCTAGCCATAACCGTGAAGGGTGGAGTAAAGGGTATTCCAGGCAGAGGGAACAGCATGGGCCAAGGCCAGAGAGAAGAAATGAGTGCCGAGCACATTTGTGCTGTGGCGCTCAGGATGTGACACTGGGAGGCAGGAGAGATGGGCCTGTGCTGTGGGCAGAGCAAGCTGTCAGCGAGAGGCAGGTACGGGGAGAAGGAGACCTGGACAGGGGCATGCCTTGGAAGGTGAGGGCTGCAGGTGCATGCGTGTCTCTGAGTCTCCGTCTCCTGCTGTGCACCTCTCGTAAAGCAGAGTTTAGGGTGGGGAAACGGAAATGGAAACCCAGATTCCCAGCAGAGGGTGACACAGGCCTGGGCAGGATGGTGACGCACAGAGAAACCAGCTGTGTCTGAGAGGCCATGCCTCCTTGGGACCTGCAGAGTGCGTGGCCCTCAGAAACCCGGTCCAGCATTGCCGAGTCTTCCGATTTAGGAAGAGAAGCCCCAAACAGGGCCTTTTGTGAGAAGTCTTATAATTCCTAAATGCTGGCAACTGATGAACAACAAGAACGAGAAAACCAGCGTGGGCAAACACCAGGCTTCTGTGGGTTGGATTTGCTTTATGAACCGGCTTTTTGCAACATTGCACCAGAGGGCTTTGCTGACCAAGGTGCCGTGCTGTCCACTTGGACTCCTTGGTGATCTTGAATGTGGAGTGGGCTTAGGAGGATAGGGCCAGGGGCTGGGGGACAGCCAGGTCACAGCTGTCCTCAGGCTGCTGGCCGCTCCAACCACTACCCACCCAAAGCCAACCTGAAGCAAAAGCACCCATTCTTCAAGGAGAGGGTGTCCAGGAACTGGGGCCGTGTGAGGAGGGTGCCAGGTGCTTCTGCACCTGTGCTAGTTCTGGGACTGGAGGGGCACTGTCCCAGGCTGGAGGACTGAGGTTTCAGGCCAAGGAGGGTGCCAGGTGCTTCTGCACCTGTGCTAGTTCTGGGACTGGAGGGGCACTGTCCCAGGCTGGAGGACTGAGGTTTCAGGTCAAGGAGGGCTGGCGTGGTTCTGAGCGGCATTGCTGAGGCAAGCAAAGGTCTCCTTGGTGGTCCGAGCCTCCGTGTGATGAGCCCTGGGGTCACTTGAGGACTTCAGAAGATGACGGTCTCCCTCCTTGGCTAGCATTCCTTGGCTAGCATCCCCTCTGCTCGCATGGCCGCTGGTTATTTGCTCCTGGAATGGAAGCGCCACCAGGCCAGGGGCTGTCCTGGTCACGCATGGCTCCCACCGGTTCAGAACAATGCCTGGCACAGAGGAAGCACTCAGCACCATTTGCTGGCCGGTTACTGTGAACCCAGTGTTGACCGAGGCCTGCGTGATGCAAGCCCTCTGGAACTTATGTTCTTGTGTGGAGATGGACAATGGACAAGCAACCCGCTTGTAATGCGGCATGATTTCAGAGGGCAGGGTCTGCTTGTGGCTGGTCCCATGGTTCTGCAGGGCCCTGTCTCTCCTAGCCTCTGGGAGTTGCGTGGGCGGAGCTGGGGTCTGCCTGCTTCCTAGTTCAGGT
>NW_022111357.1:27978060-27998636 GCF_000313985.2 Echinops telfairi | reverse complement strand
GACACTGCTGTGAGGTGTGTCTGTCCCTCCACAAGTGGGGCCTCCGAGCCCCTGGCACCCCCACACAGCCTCTGTGTGTCTCCTCGTGGCCTTTGTGCACCTGTGCGTGAAATGCAGGCAGCGGAGGAGGACCTGGTAAGGGGATTTGGGATATCCTTTCCCCCCTCCTGTACCTCACTTCCTTAAGGCTTTGCTGCCCTCTTCCCCTACTCTGACCTTGGGATTTCTGAGACTGCTGAAGTCAGGGAACCTAACTGCTAACTCTCTGCTGGGTTAGCCTCTCCCACCCTGGACCTCTGCCCAGAGGTGAGACTGGGTTGACCACAGAGTAGGGGGCATGGGAGGAGAGGTCGGCAGGGTCACTGGTCAGGTCTGGGCACTCCATAGATGGGATGGGGGTGCCCAGGGTGAGCTCCAGCTGGACTCCATGCTGAGGTAGGAGAGGTGGGGCCACTTCTTCCCTCTGGGGGATACCACACAGAGGTGGCCCCCCTCCCGGGAGTGTGTGGGCGAGGGGGCAGAGGGGCTGGAATCTGTCTTCTTTGGGACCTTGTCTCAGCCCTCAGCCAGGAGGTGGTGGGGTAGGCTTCACCTCAAGATGTCTTGAGAGCACCTTGGGGACTCCAGCAGGGAATGCAAAGCCCACCAGCCCCCTGCCATCCCCCACCCACCAGCCAATCTGATCCCCCACGGGTGTTGGGGAGAGGGGCACTGGCATGCAGGGCACACAGTTCTCCTCCACAGGCCCCGCTGAGTGGCTGCGAGTGCAGCTTCCATCTGTCCATCTGCCTGCTGGCCCCCCACAGTGCCCTTGAGGGGCAGACCAACCACAGAAAAGGAGGGCATAGCCCAGTCCTCCTGGAAGGGGGTGTGGAGGGGAGGGCAGGGCTGAGACAGGCCAAGCACAGCCCCTCATGAGTTACAAGGCTTCACGTCTGACACTCAAACCCACCTTCTTGAGGCCCCACCCCACCTGTGCCCTCCAGTGGACTTATCAGACGGGCCAGGTGCGTCCTCACCACCGCTTACACCCTGGGTGCCAGGAACTCAGCCTGCGAGTGCTGAGAAAGTAGCTGACACCTCAAGTTCTGCTCTTTCAGGTTTTAGGGACCCCCGGTGTCGGGATGACCTATTGGACTGCGAACCACAAGGTCAGCAGTTTGAAACCAGCTGCCACTCTGCGGGAGAAAGATGGGGCTTTCTCCTCCCGTGAAGAGCCATGGTCTCTGAAACCACGGGGCCGGTTCCACCTTGTCCTGTGGGGCTGTGCGACGAGGCGGCCTCCGCTCGACTGCAGTGAGTGGTTGTGTTGTGGTTGTTGTTGAGGTTGTAACTTTGGGGGGGTTGCGAGGCTCCTTGGGGCTCAGGTCCAAGGTTAGAATGAGGAGGGGCTTGGGTGAGCGAGATGGATGGGAAACAGAACAATCGAAATGTGCTGTCGCTTGTTACCTGCCTTTCAGCCGACCCCCCAATTCATGTGACCCCACGGACAACGATGTTGTCTGGTCCTGCGCCGCCCCCAGGATGTTCTCCTGTGAGTCGGACCCTCGTGATCATAGGGTGTTCCGCTTAGGAAGTAGACCTTCGGACTTTCTTCCGAGTCCGTCCCACCCTGGAAGTCCCACGGAGGCACGTTCAGCGTCGGAGCAGCTGCACGCGCGTCTCCACTGGCGGACGGGTGTTGGCTTCCCATGGGTGCACTGGCGGGGAAGCCAACCTGAGCCCGTGGAGGGGCTTGTGCTGGGCCAGGTGCTTCACAAGTGTGGTCTTTGTGCCGCGTGCACAGAAGAGAATCTTTGTTGGCTTAGTTTTGACAGGATAACGTGGCTGCTGGGTACGATACACTAATTACACCTTAGATTAGTAGCGAACCTCCACAGTTTGCTGTCTTGTTGTTCTCACAGCACCGTACCATCCAGCAGGGAAGACGGGTCTCTACTCTCTCTGCAGATAAGGACAATGGCCACACACCATTTAAGGTCACGCCTTGTCGGAGAAGGAGCGGGACCCCAGCCCGAGTCCCCTGACTGTGCTGCGTTTGTTTTCTTTGCACACTCTCGTCTTCAGGGACTGAAGTCCCTGCACCCAGTGCAGTAGGGAGACGAGGATGCTGTCCTGACCTTCAGGGGCCTAACTGCCAGGCCAGGTGTTAGGCTCAAAGGACAGAGTGTGTCTAAGGGCTCTTTACAGGGCACCTTTCTGCCTGAGCTCCCTCCGGCGCCTTCCCAGCCAGGTGTCCCTGTAGAGCTTCCCAGAGCCCCTCCTTTCAGGTTCCTGAGCCCATTCCTGGGAGGGACCGGCTGGCCGTGGCAGAGCCTGTGTGGGCGCCTGGACAGTGGTGGGCTGGGGCCAGCTGGTACTGATACATGCGGGTCCATTGCTAACTTTGAGCAGTTCTGTGAGCTGGCCATTTAAACATAGCCTTTATTTTTTTTAAAAAAGTATATACATCTACAATTAAATTATATGGAAACCACAAAATATGCCACTTCCTAATTATTTTACCAATATATTACTATTACCTATGCAAAGGACAAACCAAGTTGTCTTGGAAGAAGTACGGCTAGAGTGCTCTTGAGAGGCAAGGATGGCAAGACGTTGTCTTACGTACTTTGGGCATGTTGTCAGTCCCTGGAGAAAGAAGGCCGTCATGCGTGGTAAAGTGGAGGGGCAGGGATGGAGAGGAAGGCTCTCATCGAGATGGGTTGGCACAATGGCTGCATTGGGCAGGACCCATCCGTGTTCTTTCGGTTGTGAATAAATAGGGTCACCACAGGTCAGACCCTACACGATGGCATCTAGCCACAACCCCACAAGCATTTGAAGTTGTTTGCATCTCTCGTATATGTCTCCCCAAAGAACAACCTAACCCCACTGCTTCTGAGGCCGTTCTGACGCCTGGTGAGCCCGTGGAGTTTCTGAGGCTGCACCTCTTTACCAGAGCAATGGCCTCAGCTTTCTCCTAAGGAGCAACTGACAGGTTTGAACTGCCAACTTTGGGGTTAGTCGTCAAAGGCTTACCCAACAGTGCCATCAGGGCTCACAACGTAGTGCTACGCCACAACTGTGCCCAACTTGGTTCAGCGATGTCACCACACCGGTAGTTTGAAGTCAGCCACAGTAAGAGCATGTACACCACAGCCATTGGCTGAGAGACTAACCAGTGCTCTCCTTCCCAGAGCCTGTTAACCATTTACCTGCGCAGCCTTAGCCGGGACCCAGTAGTTAGCACCAGTCCGGGGCCTCCTGGAACTTGTGTTCTAGTGTGCAACCATCTGAGGATCCTCTGAGGCTGGGGTTAGGGTCCTCTGGGGTGCAGCACAAGGGAGCTGCAGGGCCGGCCTCCACGGAGCTCTCTCCCTCAGGAGGCACCATTGCTCCCCTCCAAGGGGAGGGGACACAGGATGAGAAGGCAAGTCTGTTCTGGGAGGGGCTGCTCTGCTGTCGATGCGTCCCCACACTCTGGGAGGTGCCTGAGGATGAACCGGGCCGGTCAAACAACTCAGGGCTGGTGGAGGTGCGATGCCCAGGACAGGGGTGGCTGGGGTATCCGGGTGACCTGACGCATCCTTATGGGAGTGGGAACAGCGGAGGAGAGTAGGTCAGCCTGCGGGGTGGATGGGACGCTGTGCAGTCTCTGGCTTCAGGAGGCATGCACAGGTGCACCCAGTGGAGGGCAGCAGGAAGATGGGGTTGGGGTCGCAGGTAACAGGCGCCAAGGCTCGGAAGCATGAGTGCTTGCGACTTGAGTTTGGTGCAGGCGCCAGGGCAGCTTGCAGAGCATGGGGCAGAACAGGGGACGTATCGAAGCTTCCTCAGGTCAGAGGGCACCTCACTACCTGGGCACAGCCCAGGCACGCTGCCAGGCTCGCCTGTCAGAGGCATCCAGGAGCCCGTGGGAAAGGGCAGCCAGTTCTCCCTCCCTCCCCCCCGCACCTCTTTAAGGCTTCCTTCCTCTCCCCACCAAATGTGCTGGTGCTCCAGCCCTTGCATCTGTCGCTGGTGGGGTCTCACGAGGGATGTCCATGGTATGACCAGGTCAAGCAAAGCAGGCGGGAAGATGGGGTTGCCGCTCCGATCTCTTCCCTGACCATTCCAGAAAACCAAGGTCAAAGCCCTGCTATTCAGGCTATCCAGTTTGGGTTAGCCCTGCTCTGCCCTGCCCCCCCACTCCATCCCTATCTAGAGAGATGACTAGCGCCTACGATTTCCCACGAAGCAATGACAACTCACATTTATTCTCTGAGCGTATGTGCCAGGCATCATCTTCTTGCAAATATGTCATCCGCGTGGCAACATTGCAGGTAGCTGCTATCACGCTATCGTACAGATGAGGACATGGAGTCTCAGAGAGGCTGAGTGACCTGTCCAAGGGCCAGCAGCCTGTCAGTGTCAGGATTCCAGCACAGGCAGCACCCACGAGCCTGAGCAAATTCTCCCTGTAATTCTGCTTCCTGATTCCCGCAGAGGAGAAGGGTGGCCGCACGTCTGAACTCTCAGTGAGCTTTTTCCTTTTTTGTGTGAAGTTAAGCTGTGTCTTTCCTCCCAGTGTTCCTGAGGCCTGCCTCCCACGGCTGGGTTTGTCCACCCTGGGGCTCAAGGCCAAGGCTGGGACTAGCACCCCAGTGTCCACAGGGCCCCCCAGGCTGGAGTTAGGCGAGAGCTGACCATCATGGCTCCTTTATCCCGGAGTGGCAGACATCCCTCGAAGCCCTCAGTCGCCCTGAGGGGTACATCTCAGCACCCCTCCATTTTGCCCACCCTCACCTGAGGCCCGGCCAGGTTGTCTCTCAACCTGTTCTGCTCATCCAGAGAACCAGCTCTCGGTGCCCGGGGCCCAGCTAGGCTCTGGCAACATCTTTGGGGCAGATGTTAGAGTTGGTGCTGAGCTCCCTTGCCCTGGGTCACCGCCGCCCCCCCCCTCAACACCCCCTCCCCCGCTTGTGGACAAGGGGGTGATTGGACCAGGTCCCTCATTGCCCTTGCAGGGGCATCCCCAGGTGGCTTGGGGTGGCACTTGCCTGTGACGGCCGTCGAGATGGCGTGGCTGTGTGTGGACCACATCTTCCAGAAGCTCTTTGAAGGCCCTGTCCCGTGAAAGTCCCCAGCCGGAGGCTGCCTGCTTGGTATGCGTCCCCAGGTGCCAGTGTAAGGACAGGGCAGGCCCGAGCCCTCCTCACCGCCCTCTCTCCATTGTTTGAAGTGGGCAGACGGGGAGAGAGCTTTAAAAATGTGGGCTTTTTATTCAATTTCCCTAGAAAAACAATGGTTTAAATTAAGTAGGAGGATAATGGTCTCTGGAAATTGAAGAAAAATATTCCTGAACCCAGACGTTCCCCAGAACCTCTGGATGTATTTGCTATCAGGTTTATTTGATTTTAAATTCTATATGTGTTACAAGACCATTGAAGACAACTTGGAAAATACTCAGGAGGAAGTGCCAATCATCCTTGGTTCCACTGCTAAAAGACAACCTCCCACAGTGCCCTGTATTCATTCCTTTGTTTAGTTGCATGCCAGGTCTGCCCTGCGCCCTGTGGGGAGGGGGACAGCCACTCCCTGCCCCCTTGCTGGGCTTCTTCCCATTTGGCCAACTTTTCTGACCTCCCTGTACCTTGGTTTTCACATCTGTAAAGCAAGGAAGGGCCCTGGGTATTGCAAGAGGTTTGCAATCGGCTGCTCACCCAAAGGCCAGCCACTTAGACCACCAGTGGCTCCCCAGCAGCACCACGGAGGAAAGGCCTGGCGATCCGTTTCTGTAAAGAAGGCAGCCCAGAAAACCCTCTGGATGGTTCTCTCCACCCCACTCAGCTCCTCGTGAGTTCTAATCGACTGGACGGTGTTAAACATGATCATCGAAGCTCAGGAAAAGCATACGATGCTTATTCTAGTGGTTAACTCTGTGGAAACACACACGTGCCTAAATGCATGTGGGCACACACGAGGTGCTCGCTGCAGGCTAGTGACAGGGAGACTCTTCGTTCCAAGGGAAGCAGCACTACTGACGGCCCTTTGCAGAAGGCTGTGGATGACACTGAAAGCCCAACATCCATGTGCAGAGTCCCCACGCACAGGACGCCTCCACTGAACTCCCTCGGGGCATCGGCCAGCGACGTGAACCGGCTTGCCCTCAGAGTGTGTTGGGAAGTGGATTGCTGCAGGTACATTGTGTTTGGTGCCACAGGGTCGGTTTCGACCCATAGTGACCCGTGCCACAGAAGGAAACACCGCCTGGTCCTGCCCGTCCGCTCAATTGTTCCTGTGGCTGAGCCCACTCTGTCAGTCCATCTGGTCAAGGGCCTGCCTCTTCATGGCTGCCCCTCTGCTTACCAACCAAGGTGTCCTTGTCCAGGGACCGGTCCCTCTTGGTAACATATCCAACATATGAGAGACGGGTCTTACCATCCTGGCCTCCAAGTAGCATTCTGGCTGTACTTCTTCCGAGACAGGTTGGTTTGTCCTTCTGGCCGTCCACGGTGCCTTCGGTGTTCTTCTCCGGCACCACACCTCACGTGCACTGGCTCTTCTTTGGTCTTCCTTGTTCCACGTCCTACTTGCATCCGCCTCACCTGTGAGGCAATTGGCCATCCCATGGTTTGGGTCAGGCGCACCTTAGTCCTCAAAGAACATCCTTGCTTTTCAACCCTCTGAAGAGGTCTTGGGCAGCAGATTGACCCATCACGAGGCGATGTCTGCCGCTGCTTCAATGACCCGATTGTGGATCCAAACAAGACGAGATCCTTCGTTTTCTCTGTTTATCATGATGCGTGCTGCCTATTGGTCCGGTGATGAGGATTTTGGCTTTCTTTTGTGTGTGTGTTGGTTTGAAGCCAACTTGCACGTCACAGAAGAACCCAAGTCTGCTTCCGTTTTATTTTGCCTCCTTTTATAGCCGCTCAGACCAGCGTTTCGATTGGACTGATAAGGAATCGAGGCTTTCTAAGGCTCCGACCCTGCTCTCTCTCTTAAAAAAACAAAACCAAAAAACCCCTTTCTCTATTTATTTATGTTAGGGCTTTTGGTTTTGTTCGCATCGACTTATAATCCATCCTGCAGGCTGCAATCCTTGGTCGTCACCAGCAAGGGCTTCACGCCCCCGCACTCTTGATTAAGCAAGTTTGTGTCATCTGCAGATATGGTTAGGTTAAAATGTTAACACCTGATCCTTTTTCTCTTGATCCACTTCAAATGTGTTTTCGTTCCCAGTGTTGCACACGGGGCTACCCTTGGCAAGGCCAGCGGTTTGAGACCACCAGCCTCCCCCCGGGAAAAGACAGGCTTTCTACCCCCACAGAGTGTCGTCTAGTCTCGGGCACCCACAGGGACAGAGGGCCCCTTTGAACACGCATCAACTCGATGGCAGCAAGTTGGGAGTGCTGTTCGTTTTTTCTCTTGGATTGAGGTTTTCCTGTCTTTTATTTTGTTGTTCTTGTTGGGGTTTCCTGGCTATGGTTTTTTATAGGAAGTCTGGATCCGTAAGTCCATAGAGACAGTAACGAGACGCACCCTTTCTCAGGGTTCCGGCAGGGGAGGCTGTGGGGTAATGGGGAGCTAGTAATCATGGGCTCAAGAATGAAGAAAATGTTGTAAATATGATTGTGGCGACAGTTGCACAACTCTTTTAAAAATAGTTAAACTGTTAATTGTGCGTGGTAAGTGAATTCCAAGATTTAAAAAAGCCCAAACTATCTCACTGCAATGGAGTCCATTCTGACCCTACTGTTACAGACAAGAACAAAAGCCCAGAATGAGCCACTGGCGCGGCCCCCGGCAACTGATGGGATCTTGTCCCCTTGCCTAGAGCAGCAGGCACCAGGCGGTTTCTGGCCCCTCTGTCGTTCCTTTGCGCCCTTCTTGGGTGTCGTTGGCCAGTTATACTATGGCCAAAGCAGGAGATGGCAAGGGCTGTCTCTCAGGAGGCAGCAGGGAAGTAGCCCTCGGCCGGAGCCTTTGCCCCGAGCAAAGATAAACCCCGAGCTGGTTAACCATTGACGGTGATCACCAGACTCGATGGCGGTCAGTGGGTCTCAGCCTCGGCAAACACTCCTGTACTCTCAGGGGGGCCTGTCCTCTTCTGTCCCAAGTGTCCACTCTTGAAGATGGACAGCAGGCTCTCTTTCTCTCTCCCTCTCTCTCTCTCTCTCTCAGGTGGGGTGGTGGTGGTTGAGGATTGGAGGAGAACATGAGCACTCTCCAGATAGGGCCCAGCCCTTGCAGGGGCGGCATAGTGCTGGCCATGGTCTGGGCAGGGCACAGGGAGGAGCCCTTGTGAGGTTGTGAGGTGGCCGAGGGGAGGAGCAGCAGCGAGCGACTGGAACCCGCCCACAGTGTAACCCCACGTGGCTTAGTCAGGCCTGTGAAGGAAGGAGCCTCATGATGGCAGCCTCTGGGTAGGGGCTCAGGGAAGGAGAGGCGGGGTGATGGTGATGCCAGATTTGTCAGCAGAGGGAGCCGAGGAGGCCACTGTGAGAAGGGACATTTACCCCGAGACCTGAATGATGGGCGAAGGGCAGCGAAGCAGGCCAAGGGCTGAGGAGGGAGAGTGTCCCAGGCCGGGAGGGCCCTGCGGCAGGAATGAGGGTGGCCTGTGACAGCCACAGCAGGCCTGGCGCCTGCAGCTGGCTGGGGTGCCAGGGCGGGGGGAGCTCATGCGGAGGATGCTGACCCAGGCCAGCACTTGGGGTTGTTACTGTAGCACAGCAGTTCTCAACCTGTGGGTCATGACCCCTTTGGGAGTCGAACGACCCTTTCACAGGGGTCTCCCGATTTATAACAGCAGCAAAAGAATGGTGATGAAGAAGCAACGAAAATAGTTTTATGGTTGGGGGGTCACCACCACATGAAGAACTGTATGATAGGGTTGTGGCATGAGGAAGGTTGAGAACCGCTGCTCTAGCGCATAGGCTCCCAATTTGATTGGGCCCAATACCCCTTCTGGAGGAAAACAGCTCCCGGTGCCGTCCCCTTGGCCATGAGAAACTTGTTCTCTCACCTGGAATCTAAGATGAGGCATAGTGTCTGTTCCTGCAGCCCCCCAAGGGCTGTCATCGGCCCGCTTGACACTGCAGTGTTTACTCTTGGCTTTTTATTTTCACACAATTGGTGTAATTTGTTAATGAGCGGCTCACTCCCAGAGTCCAGCCAATAACAAGCCCCACTGAGAATTTTTCCGTTTTCCAAAGGACTTCACGAAAAAATGACATGGTGCTGTGTGGCTATTATGTGAGCACTCTCAGCTAGGCCTTGTTGGGGTGGGGGATGGATATGAAGCTGTGTCATATGAGGCCATCCCCCTAAATAACCCCCAGTCCAAGGGAGACGACTGCCCATCAGCCAGATTTAGAAAAATAAGAAGAGCTAGCATTCATTTGGTGTCCCTGGGTGGTGCCAACAGTTAAACTCTCAACTGCTGACTACAAAGCCCACCCGGCACATTGGGAGAAAGGGCTGCAAAGACAGGTGTTACCCCCTGTGGGGCACACTCACCTGTCTTGGGGAGCTGGGATCTCCCGGGCTTCCTGGCTGCAGTGTTCTGAGGGCAGTGTCCATGGAGGGCTGCAGGCTGGAGAGCCAAAAGGGTGAGTTATCTCCGTGAGGCCCCTCCTCTCTTCCTGACCGCTGGAGGGTCCTGGGGTTCCAGGCTGTGCCGGCGGAGTTGGAAGGAAAAGGAAGTAGTTGGATTCCGGAGACCTAAGAGGTAAAAATCCAAGCAGGAGAGGGTGGGGGGTGGGAGGAGGGAAGGAGCCAGTGTGCCGGCTCTTCGTCTGGACATCTGGGTCTGCAGCAAGCAGTGTCATGAGGAGAGTTGGTTCACCCAAGGACAGTAAAGATCAAAACCCAAATCCGAAGGAGGGGAGGGTACCAGAGCTTCGACGGAGCGCCTGGTTTGCAGCAGGCTACGGATGACAATGGAAGCCCCAGATCCCTTTGCAGGTCCCCCCCTGGGTTCAGTCTCCAGGGAATCCCCGCCAGCCCCAGTGGAGGGTGTGGCTAGCCTTGCTGTCCTACAGAGAGCATTTTAAAGTCGGTCATGGCAGATGTAATTAGGTTAAAATGTAATACCCTACCGGCTTTCTCCCTGATTGAGGCGTGTCTGTGTTTGGTCGAGTCATCGATGCTGCTTTTGTTTGTTTGTTTGCTTTGTCTGATTGTGCTTAGCTTGTCTGATTCCCCGTAAATGAAGTCCAGGACAGGTAGACCTATAGCGGCAGCCACTGGATAGGGGCATGGCAGGGGAGGTTGGGTTGGGCGGAGCCGGGAGCTAACGACGAGTCCAAGAATGAAGGAAATGTTCTGAAACCGAAGGTGGTGATGATCACACAGATCTTCTTAATATGACTGAACGGTTACATTGTATGATCTGTAGGAAACTATGTCTTATTTAAAGAGAAGAGAGAGCTGGTTGGGTCCATGGTTTCTGAGGAAGTCAAGCCTTCAGCTCGGGACAGGTGCATGTTGGGAGGATGGTGAGAAGCCCAGGGGGCTACTAGGAGTCTGGAGCCCCAGGGCGCGAACATTGGGACCACCCAGGAGAAAGTGTGGAGGTGAGGGCCAGGACTCCCTAGCCTGAAGAGGAACTGGGCGGGGCAGTCCAGGAGGTGGGCGTCAGGGCAGGGGTGTCTCAGAAGCCAGCTCCAGCTCGGGTTTGGAAGAGGCCTGGTCCATGGGGCCGCCAGCTGCTGAGAGACAGTGAGGTACAGTGGGGAGCACCCACCGGGGTTGTCAACACAGGCAGTTTGGGTGGTGCAGGAGGGAAAGGGCTGGGAGACCTCCCCAAAGCCGGAGACAAACAGGGAACTGGGAATCGTGTTCTGAATCACAGAACTGAGACTGCTTTGAGGGAGGACCAGCCTGGTGGGCAAGGGAGGAAACAGTACCCAGGGGAGGGATGTGGGGCAGCAGGCTGGGAGGCTGACCCTGCAGGGTTTAGGTGATGGGTGATGGGTGGGTGAGAACAGCCATAGCTGGTGGTCTCAGGTTTCTCCCGACAAGCCCCTCCACCAGGGGACACACCCACCAACACTGCCCTGGAGAGAGGCCAGTGTGCTCAGTAAAATCCAAGGCCTGTTCCCCGCACAGCGACAGCAGAGGCAGGGGCTTCCTCCCAGCCTGCCTTTCAGGTGGGAAATGGGGGCGAAAAGTTAAAGGGCTTGCCTGAGGACCCACAGGTCGCCTTCTGACCTCAGTTCTCCAGGACACCAGGCTGCTGGCGTGTGGGGCTGTGGCTGGTCTGGTGGAAGTGTGGTGCCGGAGCCATTGCCCCTGGCTCTGTGCTGGGCTGGCCTCTCACCAGCCTTTCCCAGAGGCCTGGTGTCAGCAGCTCACCTGTGTGTGCAGGGCACTGGCCTGAACCCTTTGGGAGGGTTAGGAGCAGGTGGGATTATTCTAAAGGAGGAATGGGAGGGGGTCCAGAGAGGCTGGGGTCACAGGGCAGCGGGTGTGTAAGCATAGCGTGAGGTGGGAATCTGGGCCACACTTACCAGCAGGGTCACCCTTGGGGGGCAGGTTTCAGGGGAGCTCCCAAGACAGGAGAAAGGCCCAGTGATCTACATCTCAAAGTTAGCCGGTGCGAACCTGATGGGTCACAGCAAGGAAAGTGCACAGGGAGGCTCCTGACCCGAGCAGCCCACCCCTTCTCCAGTGACATTCCCGGCTTATGGAGGGGTCTCCTCCATCCTGGCTGAGTGGGATCCCTAGGTAGCCTCGCACCCATCGCTGGCCAGCATGTCTTAATAGAGCACCTCTGTCTGCTGCGTCGCTCAGGCCTGGAGGTTCTGAGATGAGCAAGATGCGGTCCTTGCCTCCTGTGGCCTCCGTGGGATGGAGGGAGTCCCCTCCCGCCCCCGGAAGTGGGAGGTGCCAGAGCCAGGTGGAAGGAGCAGCTCTGAGAGAGCGCCCCAGAGCAGGCAGAGTGGGTCGACCCTGTGCAGCGCTGGGCCCAGGAGAGGGAAGCTATCATCATGTGAGGAGGCTGGGGAGGGCAGGGCGCGCAGTGGGACTCTCCGTGTGGGGAGACCCTGGTGTCTGCACACCAGGCTGGGAGCTCCGTCGCCACGCTCAGACCTTTTGATCAGGGAAGTCCCCACTCAGAATGTTGTGTCCTGGATGTGGCTGGGCTGGAAGGGATGGGGGACAGCAGGGACAGCTGTTTATTCAGGCCATTACAGGCTGGTGATGTAGTGGTTAAAATGCTCCGCTGTCTCCCCCCGCCCCCTTCCCCCAAAGGTCAGGGTTTGAACCCACCAGCAGCATTCTTTGGGAGAAAGATGAGGCAGTCTGCTCCCATGGAGACGACACCCTTGGGAGCCCTGTGGGCAGTTCGGCTCCGTCCCATGGAGTCACTGTGGGCCAGAATCTAAGCAGCAGCGGCGGCGGCAGTGGGCTCGGTTCTGGCAGGTTGGCATAGGTGCTGCCAATCCTGCTGCTTTCCTGTGTTTGCCAAACCTGCCCCTTTCTCCTTCCCCACAGCGACCTGTGACTTAGAGAGGCTAAGCTCACCGTTGCTGGGACTGGCCCCCCGAGTGACACAGCCGGAGTCTCAGGGTGGACGGAGGGGTGCAGGTGGTGAGTAGCGGCCTGGAGGCCGCTTCACCCTCTGCAGCCCCCTGCTGACTTTCCACAGGCCCCTTGGCAGCCTTTGAGAAGGGTGGGGCCTCTGTGGGGTGGAGCTAGGACTGGAACCAGCCCAGAGCTGTTTGCTGTTCAAACAGTTTCCGGGCAGCTGCTCCTGCCCCAGCGAGCAGTGGGACGGGGAAACTGGGAAACAGGTCACAGAAAGCCGCTGGGGGGGTCCTCCAGGCCCAGGCCTCATGCTCTCCAGCCGTGAGAGGGAGCAGTGCTTGGAGCCCGGCCTGCTCTCAGCATCCTCATTTTTCGCGGGGCAGACATTGTTTACTGAGGTCCTGGAGGAGCCCTGGCGGAGTGGTGGCGACACGTTAGGCTGCTCACCGCAAGGTCATCAGTTCGAAACCACCAGCTTTCCTGAGGGAGAAAGATGAGACTTTCTGTTCCTGTAAGGACTTCCAGTCTCAGAGGCCCACAGGCCAGCCCTACCTGATGAGAGGGCTGAGTGTGTTTGGGTGAGAGAGCATTACTTCATTTTGTTCTTTGTGACACACTTGCTGGCTGCCTTTTACCCAGGAGGCATCTAAGGCACAGAGAGGCTAGGTGATTTGCCTAAAGTCACACAGCTAGGAAGCAGGGGAGCTTGAGCCCTGGCCCAGCTAATGAGCCACCCTAGAGACCCCTCTTCTGGTCCCTGTCAAGCGTCTCAACTCAGCACGCCTCTCATTCTTGACATGCCAGCTGATAGCATCCTGTGGGCCTCGAGCCTTCTGCCCACCCTGATTTGGGGTCCAAGCTGAGCTCACTCCTTAGTGTACTGTGATGTCCTGGGACTGCAGGGGACCTAAGCCCCTTGCTCAGCCCCTCACAGTCACTGAGCAGACCCACAGCAAGCATCCCAGTGTCCGGAACCCCCGCCCCCCACCCATCGTCTGTCCCCTTCTCTCTGAGCCTGGGCCTCAGACGGGCACTGGACAGGAGCAGGAGCCTGAACTCTGTCTCACCCCCTCCTTGAACCAGCCAGCAGAGCCTGGGCAGCATTTCATCCTGCCCCGATACCAGCCCATGCCTCAGTTTCCTCCCTGTAAAACGGGCAGATCCCTTCCAACCTACTAACCCCGAGTGTAAGGTCACAGGATTCTAGGTTGCGTCTACACAGGCCGCCTTTCCACTTCTCAAGCCTGTCTCCTGGGGGTGGCAGTGGGTGGCTGCTGCTGTAGGTGCCACCGAGTGGGCTCCGAGCTGCAGGGACCCTGTGGCCAGCAGGACGAAGCACTGCCCTGCCGCCCTCACAGTGGCTCCTGTACCTGCGCCTGATGATGCAGCCACTGTGTCCACCCACCTCATCGAGGACCTTCCCCTGCTGCGCTGCCCTCCACTTTGCCGAGCGTGGTGTCCTTCTCCAGGCATGGGCCTCTCCTGACCACACGTCCAAAGTATGGGAGGCAGGGGTACCACCTCCTGGGGGTGGAGGAGTCAAACAGCTCAGGGTCTGAGGGCAAACTAGCAGCATTGGGTGATGACTATTGATGGAGTACCACTGGGTGGGACCCGGGGGTGCAGCAGCGTAAAGGCTGGGCTGCGCCCCCAAAGATGGATGGTTTCAGCTCCGTAGATGTGTTGGGGGTGAAAGATGGGTCTGTCCTTGCCTGTGAAGATGTGCACACAGCCCGAGAAGACCACAGGGTGGCCCACTCCGTCCCATGGGGGTACTGCGTGGCGAAATCCGATGGCAGTGGATATCGCAGGACCACAGAGCCCCCAAACCCCAAATCCACTGCCCAACAGTCGATGCCACCCTCCTGGCGTTCTGAGGCTGCGGTTCTCACAGCCTCGGCTTCTCCCCAAGGGGGAAGGGTGGTTTACCCGCACGAGACCAGAGCCTGCGGGCTGAGGTTGCGTGTGGATAGTGGCCCACAATGCACATCTGTAAGGAAGGCTTTTCTGCCTCCATCGCCTCCCGGCACGCTGGTTCTTCAGGGCTCCAGCTCATTCCCCCCCCAGCCCCCTCAGAGGTGCGGTGACAAAGGTCGGGGCTGGAGACGCTGAGGGGGTGAGTCACGGTGAGGGCAGTGCGGGGATGGCGGGCCAGAGCCAGCACGACTCGTGGCGCCGTCAGCTGGCCAGCCCAGGGGCACAGGCCTGTGCTGTTGGCCGGGCCGGCGACAGAGGAGCTCAGGGCAGGACCATGAGGTCAGACACAGGTTTAGAGCCTGAAGGGCATTTTGGGATCTTCTAGTTCTCATTTCCTGTGGGACATCCCCATTCCCTAAGTCACCTGCTTGACAGTGGTCCGCAGACGCCGGGGACAGCAGAGGACTCCGGTCCTCAGCCTCACCACCTGCCCGGGCCCTGCTGAGGCCCATCCTCCCTCCCTCCCACCAGCAAAACAAGAACCGCGGCAACAGTAGTAAAAGCTGGAAAGGAATCATCCCCACTCATTTGCCAGTTCAGAGTCTGCGGGCAGGCCATCTGCTGGCCATCCCTCCCCCCTGCCCCGTGCTTGCCTCAGCCTGAGTGTCCCCCGTGCAGACCGGGGGACAAGCACTGTCATCGGTGGCTCCTCAGGATGCTGTGGTCTGCTTGTGGAGCTTCAGGGAGATGTCCTTTCACTGCTGTGATATTCCACCCTCTCCCCCGTTTGGCCCTGGAGTCAGGAGAAACAGCAGCCCTGCTCCCCCGCCCCCTGACCCCCCTCGTCTGTGGGTGCTGCTTGCATTCTGTGGGGCTTCTCCCCCCTGGGGTGCGAGCTCCCCATCACTGTCCATGGGCAGGGAGGACCATGCTGGGAGGGAGACGAAGCTCAGGCAGTTGCCATCCCGGCTTTGTCCCGGGCAGCAAGGCTGGCTGAGCTGTCTGAGGGGGGGCAGGGGGTAGGTGGCAGCAGCGATTCCCCGATGAAGGCTCGCCTGGAAGCAGATTTGGAGTCAAGGGGGATGGGGAAGGAAGAAGAGGCCTGACAGCTTGTTGAAAACACAGGTTCTTTGAGTGTACCCCTAAATCCACCCACGAGTCAATCCGACTCATGGCAACCCCTGTCTAGGGATTCTGAGGCTGTAAGTCTTTGTGGGGGCAGGCTAACTTCTTCGCTCTCCAGGGGTGGGGACGGTGGGTTTGAGCTGCTGACCTTGCTGCCGTCAGCCACCCAACACTTAAACCTGACAGTGCGGCTATAGAAGGCTCTAATCCTGTCGATTGAAATGGGGACCTTAGCGTGTGCATCTGAGCCCTCACCATCTTCATCGATGTGTCTGATTGTGGTGCGGGAGAGGAATATCGGAAGTCCCACGGACTGCTGAAAGAACAAGCCAATCTGTCTCGGAAGAAGGATGGCCAGAGTGCTCCCAGTGCTCCCTGGAGGCAAGGGTGGCGAGACTTCATCTTACACACTTTGCCCTTGATCTTAGCCCAAAGACCGAGAGGCAGTATCTTACATTCTTTGGACGTGTGGTCAGGAGAGGCCAGTCCCTGGAGAAGGACGTGTGCTTGGTAAAGTGGAGGGGCAGCAGGAAAGAGGAAGGGTCTTGCATCAGTGGGCTCAAACCTAAGATTAGTTGGGAGGATGGTGCAGGACTGGGAGTATTTTGTCCTGTTGTGCACAGGGTCACTCTGGGTCAGAACCAACTAGACGGCACCTGACCACAGCCACCATCTTCACCCCAAGCAGGTGGTTCTGAAGAGGTCATTCCAGGAGCATGCTTTGAAAGAGGCTGGTAACTCTTTGGGCAGAGGGGTGGGGCTGGGGCTCTGCTCCGCTGCCCCCCCCTGCCCTGCCTGGGCCCTGGGCCACAGTCTGGCATCTTCTTCCCTGTAAGCCAGGGGTTTCCGTCCCCAGCGGATCTCCAGAATGGCTAGGGAACTTTGGAACAAAATACAAATTCTTGAGCCTTACCCCTAGAGATGCCGACCCAGCGGATCTTGGCAGGAGCCCAACAATCTCCATGTTAAAAGACCCCCCTCCCTCCCCCGGCTCTTCTGTTTGTGTGTCTGCCATTCATCCAGCAAGTACTGATTGAAGCCCGCAAAGGCCTAGCCCCTGGAGAAGGCGCCGAGAAAGCCATTGTAAAGCCAGGCACCTCCCGGGCTCTTTGTTACCCCTTCTCACTGGCTGTGGACAGTGCCTTTGGAGACGGACTGGTCAGTGAATGAGAAGGAGAGCCTCCAGGAGGGGGATTGACACAGTGGCTGCAACAGTGGGCTTGGAGCGCTGTCATTGTGTGTGTGTGTGTGTGTGTCTCCTCATAGGCGACTGCAGGGCACCTAACAGCATCTGCTACCTTCTGCTCCCCACAAGCATGTGGGCCCTGCTGGGTATGGAGTTGGTCCCCGTACCTGCTGGCTGCAGCATGCGCCCCCCCAAGGGCCAGGCCGGGGACAGAGCATTTAGTAGTCTTGGTGCCAGAAGACCGGTTCAAATCCTGCCCCTGCCTATGACTAACTGGTGCTACCCCAGCAGGCTCCCTGAGCTCAGGTTTCTCATCTGTGAAGTGGGGGGTCACCCCCCAAAGGGGTGCTGGGAGCACCCATCACATGTGGCGGTCCATTCTCTGCATGGGGCTTATTAATGAGGCAGAACGCTTGGGTGCAGACATGCAGAGCAAAGCCTTTGTTTGGGGAGTGTGGCGCGCACGGCCACCCCACAGCCCAAGGCCCCAGGGTCAGTCTCGGGGGCCAGTGGAACTGCCTCTCTTGGCCCCGGCCTTCTTCCTGAGACACCCTCATTTTTCTGAGGTCCCATGGCTGGGGAATCTCATGAGACTGGCCCTTAGGGGACCTGCAGGTCGAGATGGAGGGTGACATATCGTCTGTGGGGCACGGGGTTGGACCTGTGGCCCTGAGGCTCAGGCCTTGGCTTGCCTGCCCCTCCCACCTCCTGCTCTGCATGATTTCAGTTCTCAGGGCCGGGTGGCACAGGCAGGCCTGATTCCCTGCAAGATGTGGGTCACGGCAAGTAAATATTAACTCGACAAGCCCAGGTCACCAGGCAAACCAATGGGGGTGGCTGTCCCAGTGATGCTGCCAGGTTCTGGGCCCCTGTGCACCTGATAACCAGGTGCCCTCCGGATGCAGAATGGGCCCTTGCTCTGGTGGCCCTTGTTCTGGTGGCAAGGGGCCTGCTCCAAGCTGCACAGACAGTGAGGGGACAGCCCATGCTTCTCCCAGCAGCCACTCCCTGTTGCACCTGACCCCAGCAGTCTCCACTCTTGCTTTTCCATCGCCACCCCCTCCCCCTCACCGGGTGCTCTGGTTTTGCCTTTCCTGGGCCTGAGATCTCCACTTTTCCAAACAAAGGAGAGGCTGACTTGGAGGCCCGGCAGCAGGGTGCCACCCTTGGGGCCCTGAGGGCAGTGACCCTGTAGCCTGGAGCACAGGTGGCCCTACCTGTTCGTGGTGTGTGATGCTCGTTGGAGTCTGGGCTGTGTTAGGGGACAGCCTGGCTAGGGCACCAGGCGCTGTGGGCACTCAGGGCCGAGCCGCAGTTCCTGTTCTCACGGGGAGCAGGCACAGGGGCAAGAATGAAGGCCGGGGGCTTGCAGGCCTGGTTTGAATCCTGGCTCTGACTACGTGTGTGATTTGGGGCTGGGAGCGTCCCGTGCTCAGCCTCGGTGGGGGTGAGTGGGTGGCGAACTCTGACAGTGGGGAAGGGCATGCCTTCTGTCATAGGACTGCTATGTGAGTTGGGATTTGCAAAACTTGGAGTACATTCTGGGGGCTCAGTAACACCATGTCCCCCACCTGGACCCACCATCCACAGCCTTCTAAAGAGGTCTAACGTGGCTAGTGGGCTGAAGGGTGAGGGGGCTGTTTTCCCAGTGATGTGGATGGTCTGGGATCTCGAGAGCTGAAGGTCGGGCTGATGGGTGGGAGGGGAGGAGATTTCGGCTTTCACTCTTACCTGCCCTCCTGCTGTCCTCCCGGAGGCGGCCCGATGGGGCCCTGTGCAGTTGTCACTAACATGTGGCCCATGAGAAGCTCTGGGGTGGGGCGGGGGATTTGCCTAGAGCTGGTGGGATCCTGGCCCACCCCAGATGGAGCCCAATCCAGACTCAGTGCTGGCCTCCAGCGGTCGGGCTAGGTCCCTGGGGGCATCCCGGCGGCCTGGCTGCAGCCAACTATGAGTGGAATATTCCAGGGTGCATGACTCACAGGCTGACCCTTCTGCCAGGGCATTTTTTTTCCTGTTCTGTTACTTTTCCCTAATAAGGCCCGTGTGTCTCACACCTCTCCTTTCCTGGGGCTTGCAGGGTGTCCCAGTGCCGCCTGCCCACTGACGCTTGCCCTGGGCCCTTAGATGGCCCTTAGAGGCTGCTGGACCCAGGCAGAGCGATGGCCTCAGAGCTGGACCCACGGGGCGAGGGGTCATGTCCTGGTCGACCCACTCCTAGCCAGTCAGATTGCCTCTGCACCACTGTTTAAGAAAACACTGTTTTCTTAAACACCACTGTTTTCTTAACCCTCGAGGAGCCCCAGTGTTACAGTGGACGGAGCACTGGGCTGCTAACCATAAGGTTGGCTGTTCAAATCCATCAGCCGCTCTGTAGGGGAAAGATGAGGCTGTCTGCGCCAGTAAACATTTCAGGTCTCAGAAACCCTCTGGAGCAGTTCCCATTCCGCCCTGCGGGGGTGCTGTGAGTCAGAATGGAGGTTGCAGCAGTGGGTTGGGTCCGTTTGTTTGCAGCATTGACGATGGACCCTTAGGTGCCAGTGTTTTGAAGCCATGCCGAGGGTTTTCAGCCGCCACCTCCTCTGAAGTGGGCCCCCCGGCCCTTCTTTGTTGTCTGTTCTTCATCTGGAAGCTCCGCTGAAGTCTGTTCACTTGGGGTGACCTGCTGGCATTTGAAATACCAGTGACATAGCTTCCAGCATCACTGCAGCTCACAAGCCAGCACAGTGCAACACACTGACAGACACACTGGAGAAGCGCGTCGCGTTTGGTAGAGTCAAGGGGCAGCCGCGGCAAAGAGGAAGGCCGTGTACAGGATGGACTGGCACAGGGGCGGCAACAAAGGGCTCAAAGAGAAGAACCATCGTGAGGCCGGTGCAGGGCCTGGCAGTGTGTCCTTCTGTGGTGTATGGGTGGGGCTCCTAGGGTGGGAGCTGACTCGATGGCATCTCACAATATCAACATGAGGTGCCAAAGGAGGCCTGGCGGAGTGGTTGTGCACTGGGCTGCTAACCCAAAGGTCGGTGGTTCAAAACCACAGTGCTTCACAACGAGGAGGGACTCACTGCCTCATCTCGGCATCCTCCCCCTGACTTCCTGTGACCCTCTTTCCTGGAATATTGCTGCTAAGGGGCCAGCTTGCATTGCTGTTTTAATCTCAGGGCTTCGTCCCCAGCCTGCCCGTCTCAGGCCCTGCTGGTGGTGGTCTGTCCTGCCCACAGTCGGGCACAGCATAGTCACACAGTGTCAGAAAAGTGGGCCCCATTTAATCTTGCTTCCATTGTCCCCAGAGGGCACGGCCGGCAGTGATGGGGAGGGCTCTAGGGTGCTACATCACGTCTCTTGCAGGCCAGTGGTGCTGGCCAGCCAGAAGGACGTGGTCAATTATTCATTCAACAGATGTTTACTGAGCACTGACTGTGTTCCAAAGCTGTCTTGGCAGAAGTATGGTCAGAGTGCTCCTTAGAGGCGAGCCTGGTAAGACTGCATATCACACGCTTTGGGCATGTTGTGAGGAGAGACCAATCCCTGCTTGGCAAAGCAGAGGGACTGCGTAAAAGAGAAGGCATCGGCGAGATGGCTGGGCACAGTGGCTGCAACACAGGACTCAAACACGGGGGCAACTGTGAGGATGGGGAGGGACCGCGTAGTGATTCTTTCTGTTGCGCGTGGCTCGCTGTGGACTCGTGGCTCGATGGCACCAGATTACAACAAGAACAGAAACAAGGTGCTCCCGGCTCTCACTCAGACATGTAAATCATTGCCTCATCCTGCCCTGACTCGGGGCCCTGGTGGTGTAGTGGTTACACGTTGGGCTGCCAACTGCAAGGTTAGCAGTTCGAAACCA
>NW_022111357.1:27967493-27977128 GCF_000313985.2 Echinops telfairi | reverse complement strand
GCTTGATTACCTTCAAGCCTTTAAGACCCCAGACGCTATACTTATACGGAAGTAGCAACCAAAAGTCAGAACAGTGCAGGGACAGCTTCGTGTGGGAGAAGGGCGCTTGCCCAGGACCCAAGACTGCTGCTCAGAGCAGGGGGCCACCAGGTAGGCACAGCTCTGGAGGATGGGACTGGGGGTGGGCTGTAGCTCAGCATCCAGTGGGGCTTCAGTGTCAAGGGCTGAGGGACACCCGGAGGGAGTTTGGGGTTGCTTTGCGGTGCCCGGATGCACATAGCATCTGAGTTACCAGGTCCTCACTAGCCTTACTACGAGGTCAAGGAGCATCCATTGGGCTCTGGTTTGTGGAAGACGGGAGAAGGGGTAGATGGTCCAGATCATGGCCCTGGGCCTGTCTCCATCCAGGACAGGCAGGACAAGGGCTCAGCCACCGCCTTGGGGCCTCCCTTCCCAAGTCTCCATCTCGGTACCCTGCCTACAGCCCCAGGGGCATCTTCACAGATGCGGGGAGTGGATCACTGGGGACTTGGGCTGGAGAGTATGGGTGGATCCCTGTCCTGAGGGTGCAGCCTGGGACAACAGCCGGGCCTTAGATGCTCATCGTGGACCTGTCAGCCTCTGGTGAGCTTCTTCCCTGTGGGCAACTCCCTCTGTCTTTCCTTGTCTCGGTCCAGTACCTGCCAAGGCTGGTGGCTCAAACCCACGGGGGGCTGTGAGAGGAAGGCTGGGCAGCCTGCTTCCATAAAGGTGGCAGCTCAAAGGGACTGGCTTTTTGATCTTTAAAATGAGGCCCTTGAAGGTGGCTCTGCCCCCCTCCCCCCAACCCAGACAGCTCCACCCCTCACAGATGGCCCCAGTCTTCACCAACAGCCCCATCCTGCCCCCCCAGGTAGAATCAGGATTAGCTTTACCCCCAGGCCTGGTGTAGTCTTCACCCATCCCCCAGGAGGGTGCGAGGACACTCGGGTCACGTGCAGCCTCCATTTGGGGGAGGAGCAGCACATGATCACAAAGGGAGTGGTTTGAGTTTCCCATGCTGCCTGCTTTTGCTCTCCCGGGTATAGCCAGCGCCATGTGGCCCAGGACTCTGTCCCCCAGGGGTCCTATGCTGGGGACCTCAGGTACCGTGTGGCCAGCTCGCTCGGCCTTGGGTGGGCGGGCTGAGCGGTTTTCAGTTCCGAGGTTTATAAAGTTATTTCTTTCCTGCCCAGGGCTCCCTTGTGGGACAGAGTGGTGGCTGGGCCTGAAGGAGGTAAGGACTAGACTGGGCCCCGTGGGCTGTGAGAGAGCCCCTCCCTCTCCCCTCCCCCCACTGCCCCTTCGCTGGGAAGCCCAGGGTGGCGAAGGCCAGGGTGTAGGCGTCTGACAACTGGGAGCTTTGGAGGGTGCAGGGTGCAGCACTGGACGCTGGGATCCCATCCTTCTCTCCCGGCCACATGCTTCTGACTCAGCAGAGGAAGAATGCGGTCTCTTTCGGACTCAGTTTTTAAAAATAGTCCAAATCCTGCCCCGCGCCCTGCCTCACCCCTTGCCTTTGGATCCCTCCCTGGCCTTGGCCTCGGGCTTCTTCCCACACTGGTTTTGGGGAACCGCCTTCCGCAGCTTGGCAGCAAGCTGTGACGCCCTCCTGGGAGGAGCTGGCCTGGTCATAGCCCGATTTCAGACAGGAGGGGCCGGCTCCGAGGGCGCTGGAAAGACTGACCGAGAAGCTGACTTAGACCCGACCACTCAGTGCAGGCGTGGATGCTTCCTTCCTGCATGTACCGGAGCTTCCTGAGGCCGGCTAAGGGCCAGGAACCCACGGAGGCTACGGGTGGATGGTTAAGGCCCGTGGCTGCTAACAGAAAGGTCGGTGGTTCAGAGTTTACCCAGAGATGACTCAGAAGAAAGGCCTGGCGACCCGGCTTCCAAACACCCAGCCACGGAAAACCTTATGGATCACAGGACCATTCTGACACACCCAGGGTTGCCATGAGTCAGACCGAGGAGGAGAATGCCCCTGCCTTTGTGGGGCCCGAGAAACAGGTGCCCAAACCAACCCAACCCAGCGGGCACTGTGGAACAGGTTCTGGCTCACAGGGGCCCAGTAGGAGGGAGGCGGCCCTGCTGGGTGTCTAAGGCTGTTATCTGCAGAATCAGGGAGCCCCGTCTTCCTCCTGCTCAGCTCCTGCTGCATGCGCTGTCACCCGAGCATGTTAGCCAGGCTGCCACCAGCTGTGACAGGACTGTGACGACAAGGGGCCTGGGCCGGGGTGACGTGCTCTCCTTCAAAGGGGGCTAGGAGAGCCCCGCTCTGAGAAGGTGGCATTGAGCTGAGCCCTGGGGGGGTGGGGGTGGGGGAGACCATTCGGGCAGAGGGAACTGCAGGTGCAAAGGCCCCGAGGTGGGCACATGCTCAGGATGGCTGTTGAGCCCAGAGGGTGGGATGTGGCGTCCGGTGGGGCCCAGGGGCTCTGAGCTGCGGTCTGTGGCCTCCTGTCGGGAGGAGGAGGGTGCCCTCGAGGGCTTGGATCCGAGGAGGAGCCTGGCCGCCACGTGCAGAAGGAAGTGCGTGGTGGGAGTGGGGAGCCGTTGAGAGGCTGTCTGTGAGTTTTGTTGCTCCGGTCCAGGAGGGAAGACACAGCAGAAGCCGCTTGGCCCATCCCCACGTGTGTAGCCAGGTCAGGGACGCCCACGCCGGTCTCTGCTGGTGCGACTATTCCTGCCCTCCCTCCCCAGGTGTCCCTTCTGCCCCTTCAGGTTCCTCCCTCACCTTTGATCCCATAGGAAACCAAACCAAACACACGGCCATCCAGTCGATGCTGACTCACAGCGACCCTCTAGGACAGGGTCGAACTGTCCCCGTGAGATTCCGAGCCTGTAACTATTCGCAGGAGTAGAAAGCCCGTCTTTCTCTCTGACCCCATAGAGACAGATCTTAGAAGGGCAGGGTGCTCCAGGTAGGTGCTCTGCTCTTGCTGTGTGGCCTAAGAAGGCTTCAGGGGCTTCTTGGGTTTAAGGTTCAGACATGATCTCAGGGCAGTGGTGTCAGTGGCACATTCAGCCTCTGGGGCTCAGAAGGCAGCTTTCACTGTCCAGGTAAGGGGTCATGGCAGCTTGGACGGGGCGATGGCCCAAGGTGGCCAACAGGGGCTGCTGGTGGGTTGGATGAGGGCATGAGTCATGCCTAGGTCTGGGCCTACGTGCTGGCAAGATGGAGGTCCAATGGGAAGCCTGGTAGGAAGAGGGCTTTTGGAAGGGGCTGGTGCTCAGGAAGGACCCTACCGACTCAGGTGGGCAGCCCAAACCTTCCCAGAGGTGGCCCAGAAGAAAGGGCCGGGGAGATCACAGCCCAGAAAACCCCAGTGGCACACTTCTGCCTGGTTGCGCCTGAGATTGGCAGAACCGACTCCCTGGTGATCAGAAACTTGGATGTGGATCTGTGAAGTTCAAGATGCGCAGTAGGCCACCAGGTGGAGACGCTGAGCAGACAGTTCCAGGGCAGGTCAGGCACCCATGCAATTAGGCCACACAGCTCATTAGCTGCCTTGTGTCAATTCCTGCTGACAGGCCCTCTGGGATACGAGCAGAACCGCTCAGGGGCAGGTGGTGGGGCGGGCTCCAACTCCAGAGCCCCTGCACCTGCCGCTCACCTAGACTGAATGATGTAGCGGGCCAAGCCTCTGCCCTGCTCCCTCCCACCTGGTTTGCTGTGGGTGCTGCTGAGACCCCCACCTGCCTGCCTGTCCGAAACCCGGGCTCATGTGTACCTGTCGGCCTCCTCTCAGCTGCTGCCAGAGGACAGGAGCCCGGGACTCTTCTGTGTCCTGGTCCCCAGCGCTGAGCACAGGGCCTGGCTGGGGTTGCCTAGCGAGATGCTTCCTGAAAGATGGAGAGGATGAAGGGCTTCTGAGAGCTGGTGGCCAGGTTGACTTGCTGGAAGGAGGGAGGGTGACTCTTGGCCAGGCTGGGACTCAGCCGAGACACCAGCGTATGAGTTCCCAAACTGCATGGCCTGTTCCCACCGTGCCTGAGGCCACTCACCCCCGTGTTTCTGGGGTGTTTGGGGGCTGATGTACCAGCGCTTCTGTCTTCTCTCCTGGCTTATCCCTTGGTAGCCTCACTGTGACCTGTGAGGATGGGGTAGGACACACCTGCTCCCCTACCCTCACTATTACCTCCAGGCTTACCTGGTCCACTGTGTCCTCTGGGGGCAGGCACCCACCCCCCTGCTTGACTGACCCTTCCCCAGAAACCCTGCCTGCAGCCTACATCCCTATATCCCGATTGGTCTTAAGGACTCAGATACACCCAGGTTCAAGTCCTGGCTCTACCTCTTCCTCCCAGTGAAGTTTAAGTCCCACTGTTTTGAGCCTCAGTTTCCTCACCTGCCAGGAAGGGCCCCAGATGGAAGTGCTAGACCGTGAGGGTAAGAGAGCAGCACGGGCCCACTTTACAGATGGGGAAGCTGAGACGCAGAGATGGTCCAAGTGTCCTGTTACCTCCGGGTGTGTGACTGTGGGTCCCTGTCACACAGGCCACCTAGGATGTGGCCGGGGACGCTGGAGGGGAGGATAGGACTGTCCAGCCCAGGCAGAAGGCAGCTCTCTTGGGCGCTTCAGCTTTGGGACTCCCTTTCTCTTCCCCCCTGGGTTGGATGGACAGGGACAGAGGGGTTAATTTTGTCCATGCTATGAGGAAGAGGAGGGCCTAGGGACGTCATCTGGTGGCAGCCTCCCTCCCCCAGCATCCAGGGTCCAGCAGTTTCTTTGGGCAGACTTGGTTTCCTAGGAAACAGCACCCAGGCATCCCCCAGGGGTGGAGGGAGCACTGGGAGGCTGCTTCTCGCTCATCCAGCCCTGCCTGAAGGCCATTAGTTAGGCGGAAGCCCAGGAAATGAACTGGGCAGGGGCAGGAGGGGGCCCAGGACAAAGCCTCCATTGTCTGAGCTTCGGCCATTGACCAGGGCCCAGCTCCACTCACAGCCCAGAGGAGCCTCCCTTCACAGGCCTTGCCCCCTCAAAGACTGGGGACCCTGGGAAAGGAAGACCACCCCCACTGCCTTCCAGAAGCCCGTGGGTCCTGGCCTGGTGGGTGAGGGATGGAGCTGGGCCCTGTTGTCCTGCAGGCATTCTGCCCCCTGCCCCCCAGGGGTCTCCAACCTTGGCTGAGGATGATCTAGGGGGCACTGCCCTCACTCCAAGCACCCCCACCCCCACGGCTTGGTTCCTGAGCACCTGCTCCAAGCCCCAGGGCCCGACTTGCCCTCAGCAGCACCACCACAGTGAGTGTGGTCCCGGAGCCCGCCACTCCCGGGACCTGGAGGCTTCGCCCTCACCCGCTCTGGGGAGTGGATATGACGGGTATCGGACTGTGTGCCTGCCCAGGAGACATAGCCACTGTCATCGTTTTTTTCTCAATCCTTTTACTAGGGGCTCACGCAACTCTTATCACAGTCCATACATACATCAATTGTGTAAAGCACATCTGTACATTCATTGCCCTCATCATTCTCAAAACACTTGCTCTTCACCTAAGCCCCCGGCATCAGCTCCTCATTTTTCCCGTCCCTCCCCGCTCCCCCCTCCCTCACGAGCCCTTGCTAATTTATAAATTATTATTTTGTCATATCTTGCCCTGTCCGACGTCTCCCTTCACCCACTTTTCTGTTGTCTGCCCCCCAGGGAGGAGGTCACATGTAGATCCTTGTAATTGGTTCTCCCTTTCCAACCCACCCTCCCTCCACCCTCCTGGTATCCCCACTCTCACCTCTGGTCCTGAAGGGATCATCGGCCCTGGATTCCCTGCGTTTCCAGTTCCTATCTGTACCAATGCACACCCTCTGGTCTAGCCAGACTTGTAAGGTAGAATTGGGATCATGATAGTGGTGGGGTGGTGGGAGGAAGCATTTAGGAACTAGAGGAAAGTTGTATTTTTCATCGTTGCTGCATCGCACCCTGACTGGCTCGTCTCCCCCCTGAGACCCCTCTGCAAGGGGATCTCCAGAAGCCACTGTCATCCTGAGGACGGGATGACGTCACCTGGAGCGGGACACGCACAGGCCTGGGCTCTGGTGCAGGTGCCCAGCCTGCGCAGTGGGACCGTCTGCCCAGAGACTTGACGAGATGTGGGCGTGGGTAGCCAGAAGACCACTGACACCCGCTCCCCGGCTGCTCCACTCAGAGAGATGAGCCTGTCTGCTCCCGTAAAGGTTTTCGTTCTCAGAAACCCGACCGGGGTCGGCATCCACTCAAGGACAGCGGGTGGTCTGGTTCTGGGCTAGGGTGGTCAGCACGTCCCTGTGTGGTGCAGGCAGCTCTCTCTGTCTCTTCCTCTCTCTTGATTTTGACCCAGGTGAACTTTATAGGACAGGGTAGAACCGCCCCTGTGGGTTTTCAAGACTGTAACTCTTTATGGGAGTAGAAAGCCCCGCCTTTCTCCTGTGTAAAACAGGTAGCAACTGCCCACAGGACGGTCTGAGCCCCCCAGACGCACTGCGGAAGAAAGGCCTGGAGAGACCTGCCCTACTCTGACCCGGGCAGGCCACCAGGGGCTGGAACCGATGGCATGACCACTGGCCTATTTCTTTGTCACCTTCTGCATCCCCATTCACAGACCAGCACAGGAGGCACAGAGAGGGTGGGCCCACGGCGAGAGAGCAGCCAGGTCAGCACCTGAGCCTTTCTTGTTCAGATCTCCCCTCTCCCTGCAGTGCCCCCGTCCCCTGATGTCTTGAGTTCTCAGACCAGAACAGACAGACCCTCAGGGAACTATTCCTGCAATGGAAGCTCCAGTGGGTGGCCTTCCGCCTTGAGAGACCCTCAGACGGAGGGGTGGCATCCTGTACCTTCACCCCATCACTCCCTGTTCACCCCGTCTTCTTACTTGGAGCGTGCCTTCTTTTCCTCCTGCAAAAGTTTCCTGTGCAGGTCAGAGCACATGTGGAGGGGGATGCTCTGGGCGGGGTAGGGGGCAGCCGAGCCCTCCCCTCCTCACTCTGTGTCTCTGCTTCTGCAGTGAATACATGGAGCAGGGAAGTGCCCAAGCTCAGCTGGCCTCAGCCTCAGGGCGTAACTGGACTCCGTTCAGCTGCTCTGATCTGAGAGCCAGATCAAAGGGCACAGACTAGTGGGGGAGACAGACGTACCTCAGTGTGGTGAGGACCACAGTTGGGGGGGTGTCCCCAGCCCTGCATGTCTCCAGCATCACAGATCTGTGCTCTTCGGTGTAGCCCACAGCAGAGCCTGTGGGGGTGAGCCTGGCACTCATGCGGGGCTGTTTCTGTTTTTAAGAAGCACCACAACCAGGTCTGGGAACCACCTCACTGATCAGAACTGGATCTGGGTTTTGAAGGATGAGCAGGGGGTTGCTTGCTGGGTGGTGAGCAAGAAAAGGCCTTTTGTCCTCAGAGAACCAGCAGCCTGAGCCGAGGCCCCGGGAGGTCGAGCTGGGAGCCGCTGGGGAGGGCCCGGAGAGGCTGGGAGCAGAGCGGTCAGTGGGTGAAGCGCCTGGGGCTTCAACTCAGAGGCGGTGATGCAGCAGGCGACAGGGCCAGCTCTTTTTGTTGGGACCTCACAGTGGCGGTGGAGTGGGTGGGCCCACCGAGGGCATCTCCTGTGTCGTGAAAGTGAAAGCCAGAGTGGCTTCTTGGAGCCTTGGTCCCATCCCTCCCACATCTCCCCCGCCCCTTCTGGGGACCTGCCTGACCCCGAGAGAGGAGCGTCCACTCTCACCCAGCACCAGGCCCAGCACTGCGGACGTCCAGTGCCTGCCATGGCCGCTGTGCTGGGCCCTGGGTGACGCGCTCTGCAGGTCTCACTGATGCCGGGTCCGTCAGCACAGGGCCTCTGTGAGGCAGGCAGGCCCGTCTTGGCCCCGCTGTGTGCGAGAGCCGGTGACGTGAACTCAGCTCTTCCTGGCAAGGATGAGGCCTTGACTCCCACAAAGAGTTCCAGCTTCGGAACCCACGTTCTACTCAGCCCATAGGCTCGCCGTGAGTCGGAATCCACTCGATTCCTGTGAGCTGGGCTTTGGCCTTTTGAAAAGCGAGGCTGGTGATTTCCTTATGATGCCCTGGCGGCGCGGTCTGGTTTGGGGCTGCTAACTGCCAGGTCAGCAGTTCAAACCCACCAGCCACTTCCCTGGAGAAAGATGAGTCTGGCTGCCCCGTAAAGACTCACAGCCCCCGTTGACCCCACCTGAATGCTTCTCGGTTTAAGCATTGCTGGATTGCTCCATGACAAAAGTTCTTCCCTGGCCTTTTATTTTCAGTTAGTTTTTTTTTTTTTAAGTTGGGATTTAATATTCCCTGGTCTTTTAAATACTGATGGTGGTCTTTTCTATTTTACTCATTATTTGCATTTTTATCTTGGTGTTATTATTACTTTATCCTTACTACTTCACTTCATTTCTGTTGGTTTCCCCGTGTGGAGGCTCAGAGCAGCAGAGGACTAGCGATAATGACCAGTGCCAGGGCTTCTAGGGGAGGAGGGAGTGGGGGTGGGAGACGGGAGGGTGAGGAGGGTGGGGGAGCAAACCGTGTATGCGGGAGGGGCAGTGCTAGAACTGACTGTGATGACACACTCATTTTAAAGGTGACTTAACCATTAAAAAAAGGAGAAGAAAATGTTCTAAAATTATTTGGGGTAATGATTGTGCATTTCTTGATATGACTCAAATATTGACTTTTTTGATAGATGGATTATGTGCCAATAAAACTGTTAAGAGGATGGACACTTGGGGAACGCTGAGTAGATGGGGTCATCTTGAATGTGGGTCAACCCGACTCCAGTCCGTTGGTTCTTAGGGTTTTGCTCGTATGCCTCTGTTTTGCCTCCTGTGAAATGGGTCTAACCCTCCCTGTTCCTGCTCCTCTCCTGCCTGCCAGGGTGCTGGAGCTCCCAGACCTCCTGGGTACTAGTGAGCCCACAGAGAAAGCACCCTGCCAGCAACTGTCTGATCTTCTATCTTTCAAAGCGCTTTGCAGACGTTTTTAAAGATAAAAACTTATTTCTGATCATTCCCAGTGCAGACTTAGAGGCACAGACCTACACTTTCAGGGAAGAGTAATTTGCAACAACATTCAGAAGGAAAAATGCAGCTGGTTCTTTGATGCAGGGACCCACGGAATCGGCGCTAGGAGTTCACTCATCCTTTTGCTCTGCGCCCTGCATAGGAGGATGCTTGTTACCCCACGGTTTATCACGGGATAAGACTGGAAACCCCAGGAACCACAGATAGGGGGGCTGGCTGAGCAAACTAAGCTGCATCAGAAACTGACAGAAAACAAAACAAAGCAAGGCTCTTAACATGCGAGGAAACTTGCCGGCACGACTCTGGAGATGCTGCCGCACCAAGAGCAGCTGCAGTGCAGGGCGTGGGCAGGCCGTGCTCCCTTCTGCACCAAACACGGGGCAGGAGCAGACCCGCCAGCGGAGACCTGTACGGTGGTTCCAGAAGGGTCCCTGAGAAACCAGTAACTGTAGGTGCTTCTGGGGAACTCAGGAGAGGGGAGTCAGATAGAGGCTTCTCTGTGTACACCTGCTTGAGTTTTGAGAGGAACTGGAGCATGGTGGGGACTTACCCTGTTTCCCCGAAAATAAGGCAGTGTCTTATATTAATTTTTGCTCCCAAAGATGCGCTAGGTCTTATTT